>NC_090932.1:635971301-636605054 GCF_040938575.1 Ambystoma mexicanum | reverse complement strand
GGGGGTGGGGGGAATGGGAGAGAGACACGTGCCATGAGCGGGTGTGGGGGGGAATGGGAGAGAGACAAGGGGCTTGAGCGGGGGCTGGGGGGAGCGGTAGGGGGACACGGATCTACGCGGAGGTGGGGGGAACAGGAGGGAGACACGGGGCATGAGCGGGGGGTGGGGGGAGCGGGAGGGAGACACGGGGCTTGAGCGGGGGGTTGGGGGAACAGGAGGGTGAAACAGGGCATGAGCGGGGGGTGGGGGGAATGGGAGGAAGACACAGAGCTTACTATGCAGCGCTCTGATGCAAACGATAAACAAAGAGGGCGGGCGTCTCTCACAATACGACGCACTGCACGCTTCACCGCAGCCAATAGGAAAGCACGTCAGATGTCCGCGGACATCACGCAAGCCGCTTGCCCAATCCCCGTCCTGTCCGCGGAGTGAACAGGGAAGTGTGTCCGCAAAGCGGACACAAATATCACTAATTTTTTTCACTTACATTTTTGTCATTTTTAAAAAAAAACTACTGGACGGATTCACACCAAATAAAAAAAACACACTTTCGGGACCAAGCCGCCGCTCCCGCCGCAAATCTGGTGTAAATCCGTCCAGCGGTTTGGGCTGTAGGCGTGAGCAAAGTTTTTTCCCATTATGTCTGTGGGAAAAAAAGAAGTTTGGGACCCCCCCTATAACTTTGCCCCCCCTGGACCAAACCTCACCAAAATAATTCAGAGTGGGCCATATACTCTTCCTATGGAATATGCACCTAAAAGTCTTAAAAGGTATGTCTTAACAACAATGGCTGTTACCTCACTGATGAAATTCCCAAAATGTACTTGTTGGCTCCAATCTGGCAAAAGAGTAATTTACCCTCTATTTTCGGTGATAGAGCATACCAGAACAAAACAAAAAAATACTCTGGGAGATATTTAATTGTGTCACTAGCTGTATTATGGCTTTTTAGTAGATGTGTAATACCTTTAAAGCCACAATTCTTCATCAAACAACAATACACTTCTAAGTGCAATCACCTATTAAATACAAATATTAATAGGATCACATACAAGCAGCAAAGGCTAAAATCCAAGCTCTTTCACAACACACTCGTAAATCTTCAACTCTTGAAAACAATCAATATTTTCATCATTAAAGACCCTTCTATGCACACCATAGACTGATCCAGTTAAATCGAGCCATTGATCAATTAGCCTATGAGCTATGATGTGCCTCTGAAGATGGTAATGTAGGCTTGCAGTAGAAGAATACCTCCCAGAGTGTATGCAGCAAACAAGTGAAACTGGTGGGCATGTGAAAATCAGGCAGGAGTAAGACAGTGGTGTGGGTTTTCAGCCTGGTGGTTTGCAATGCACGTCTATTGTGTAATATTTCAACACAATGCACACTCATTTGAAAAACTGTAGAAGGGCCTCGTTCCAGAGGTTTAAAAGAGTGGAAGGAAGCTTTCCACTGTATTGGAAGGACTGCCTTCAATTTCATTACCCGAGAAAACTGGTGCATAGTTAATGTTCACAATAATGACACACAAGTGTGAGGTCTGGTATCAACAGCCTACAGAGTGATATTCATAAGCAAAACATGAGAATTGTTGTATCTGCCTGCCCTATAGAAAAACATGAAACACTTATTTGCCTTTACATATAACATTAAGAAACTTGCTTCACACCCCAAAGTATACTGTTTGTTGAAACATATGTTCACACTGCTTGAGTGAACCCACAGCTGTATGTAACCAGCAGTAACAGTAACTAATAGTTAGAAATCATTCAAAGAACAATGTGGGGGATCTTGCAATACATTCATAATTTTAAACTAAATTCTTGAATCATATTTCTTTTTCTTGCTTTTCGTTCTCACTCTCGCTCTCTAGCCACTTTAACATAGGACTGAGCCTTCATTCTCAATGGTTATTCCCTTTTAATGTTCTTGTCAAGGTGTGTCATAGAAATCACCACTAAAGCAGGAACATGATGTTGCATAGTGTATACGCAGTGTTACGCATGCGCGAGCGGCAACGAGTCTCACGCATGCAGGTTTTGAATTAAGACGGTCAACCCACTACTACCTGTCCAATGTACCTCTGAGTAAGTTATACCTTATAACAAACAATGATATTGTCAAAGAAATCAGTTATAACGTACTACTGCCAGAAAATGCATGTGCATTGCAGTTAAATCACCAACTTGCCAATTACTCCCACAACTAGTGGTTTGACATGCATTTACTTGCTCCAGAGTGAGTAAAGTAGCCCATGTCGGTCAGTAAACAGTTTAACATATTGCAAAATGTTTTTAGAAAACAAATGTTCTCTCACAACAAAATGTGTGTTCACTGTAGCTCAACTTATTCCTGACATCTTACACCTTTGCACACATGCTCATTAACCTTTGTGACTCATTTACACTTGCATGTGTAACATTTGAGTGTAACTTAAGTGTAACTTTAGTGTGTCCTTAAAAGTTTCTAAGACACGTTTCATGTTTTATGATTACACTATTGGAACGTAGGGCAATGGTACGAGAGAGGACACGTGTATGAGTTAATGTGTTTTTATATTTTAGAAGTAGTTCAAAGTTTGGGTTGGTAAAAAGCCTACAGAAGTTAGGGGGATAACCTACAAATAATGAAGAATAACTGCACAAAACTGTGTTAGGTATGGGATAACACAATGTGTTTACCTCCTGATGTTTCCAACACTGTGAGATGATTTCAATAAAAGTAAAGGCACCAGCCCTAATCTGAACAAGTTTCACCCGATGGAGACTCTACTCCATCAAATTAAGTCCAGATTGATGGGCAACAGCATTTTTTAATTGCCTTCAGACAAGCTCTGTGCTTATAAAAGACATGTTTCCATATCGAGGCCAATAAAAGGATCCACACACCTAGTTTATCAAAGACCAGCCCTAGTATGCAAATAAACCCACAACATGAATCCCTGGGAAAGGTTATCTACGAAGTAATCACGTTTCTGGCCCCTCTACAGTCACCTGGCGCTTGCCAACTACAGCCAGACTACCCCACAGTCTGTTCTTCTTATTTTTTCAAGCCCTCTCCACTGCCTCTTGTTTCCTTTTTAACACTCATTTTTATACAGTCTTCTTCCACTGCCTTTGGGTTTGGGGTAGTTTCTTCCTTGCCTTTAACATGCACACATTTGCCTCCTCCAGATGCACATATTATTTCTACCCCCTCAATAAGGTCCTTGCAAGACAGTCAATATTAGCACCCACCTACCAGAGTCTTCCCTTGTAAGGATTGTTTCTGCAGAGCCCCGTATTCAGGTCCTCTGGTCTTCTGTAGTAGAGCCCAGCTATGCGCTCCAGCTCCGGCACACCACTTATCCTTGCAGTCTGGTCTCTGGACTCTATCTGGGGTAGCTATTGCTGTATGGCCGAAAGCAGGCAGGCCACCAGAGCCCAGTTTGTAGTCTCCCTATTTCCCCACGGAGCAGTGAGTAACATGCCTGCATCCTCCTGATCTGCATGGCTTAGTGCCTTCCTCCAGAACATTTAAATAAACCTGGGGTGGTGGGTTAATTTGTAAACCACACTGGGGTTCATATATACCAATGGTGATTCATCTCAGATTATTAGATTTCCCACTTCTCTATTGTTTCCCTAACTTGTTTTTTATACAGGTATTGTTATCCTACACATAATGGTTAGATGGTAAATTGACTTTAATGTTCTCAAATGCCTGTTCAGTGACTTTATATATGCAGCATAATATTGGTTTTATATTTAAGTCTCAGTGTGAGTTTCTGCTGCTCTGTAGTGTTCTGCGGCTGTAGTGGGTGTAGTATCCTCCCTTGACCATATGTTCCACAGGCGGTATTGAATCTGCCATATCATCTGATAAATCAGTAAGCTGGTTGAGCTGGCTGCTCGTGGCTAGGGATTACCACCGAACCATGGCATGGTCTGGTCCAGTTCAAGGGCTGTGGTCCCTTTATGCCAGGGTACTCAAAAGGGAAAGCAACATATTGTGCCTTGGAGGAGGTGACCATCAAGAGAATCCCGCTCCATCCATCCCCTGGACAGAGGCTGGACCACCCCAGTGCCCCGTCACTGAGCTCTCTCATAGCAGAGGATTGGACGTGCCTGTAACCTACCACAGCGCATAGAGGTGAACTTTTGTAGGACTGTACATGTTCTCTATTCAAACAGGTAATTGACATTTCCTCAGTTCCCTTAAAATTCCCTGGTACCATCCACATGTGCTACTCTCGGAGTAAGCCAGTAGAAATGGTACAACTCATTGCACGACATTACTTGAATACTGTATTACCTTTCTACGAGTGAGCTAAATGCATTCCTGAAAACACGCCTTTAGAAACATACTCTACTTATTTTTGGATCTCCATATTCATGTGTAGAAAACGATACTTTAGATGCACATACCTAAAGGAGTATTTCATAAAATGTGCCCACCCAGTCTGAGACAGTGCAGGTGAAAGGTCAACTACGCCTGCACCTGGTACCAACACATACTGCGCATCCTATTATGATCATTGCATACTTCCAAGATACAGTTCACATTCACACTGCTTAGGTTGTGTCAGTGTGTTTGATAGTCACAAGGTAAGAGTCTTTCCATTATTTGTATCATTGACTGCTGCATGGTCCTCCAGAATTTCTTCCAGAAGGTATGGGGCCAACCTCGACCTAAGTCTATGAACAAGGCTAATTCCTATATCCTGAAAATCGTGCCTAAAATGAACTCCATCGATCTGTGTCAGGCTAACCGTGCATGAATTGGCAAAGGTTCATGGCCTCCCAAAAGGCAAACAACACTTGACTGCTCTCCCTTGATAAAGGTCGAGAGGAGCTATTGATCCTTTGCCAACTGAGCAGCTGTAAACCCTATACACCACTTCAGGTAGTGTACAATCTGCTCTGAAGCAGCACAACACAGTGGCATATTCTCTATGTACATATTCTTTAATAGGAAATATATACAGAGGGACTGAGCAGTGGCGCAGTTGCATGGTTAATGTCCATATGCACACTTAAGTACTCCCCTCTCTGAATGGGCTAATGAAGGACATCCACCCATACTTTCAGTATTACAGAAGCAACCAAACTGGAATGCCAGTTATGATGATATAGAGCAGTGAACACAAAGGTTTATTCTGATTCCTATGCCACCAGATTTAAGAAATGATCTTAATAGTTACTAGTACCACCCTTGCTTCTCACAAACACGAGCATCTGAAATACTTACACAATGTATTGTGCTAAGAGGTCATTGTACATTTTCACATCCTCTCATGGATAATGGAAGAGAAAAGGTCCAATTTCTATTGCATTTCACGTAAAACTATGTTTAATTCATTTTGCACGGTTTGTATTAGGTTTGTAAGAAGATAAATATGTGCACTCTCCGGTCACATGAGAAGGCCTGAACGCCGAGAGACACATTTAAGAAGCAATTACATTTCAAATAATGGGAGGAATATGGTTTACCTGGACAAGTCAGTGGAGAATGCAGAGCCTTCCAAGAAAATCCTTTATATGAACATCAGGTCATGGGGCAAAGATGCAAACGGTGAGTAATGCTAACAGGTAATGAATATTAAAGATAAAAAGAGAAATCACACATTTCTGAGGGAGAATCCCATTATATTGCCACTACGTTAGTAGGAGGTACATACATTTCGTACATGTTACATACATATTTTTTGCTATATTAAAACGCATACACATCATGCATAACCATTCATTATGCATTAACATCACAATCTTTGTCCAACATCTGCCATGCATTTCATTTAAACTTGATACACAGTATTAGATTTGCATTTTTGGCAACCGAGTGAAATGTCCGCATATGTTTTGTGAATACAGTTTGACATTTTTCAAAGTTGAGAATAAATGGCATGAAATGAATAACCTTTGGCTTTTAGGCCTTAATTGGATTGTAATGTGCATGACCTCAGAGTTACAACATGCGAATATGTGATGTATTGGTTTTTATAAACAATCATGTTTCCACTTTGTACTATATATTTCCAATTTTCTCAATTGTATTAATAAACATTTATAAGTTCTAACAAATTAAACAATTAGGCAGCTCATGCTAGGCTATACATTTAATGTATATTCTGTTACGTAGATTGTCTGGTGTAATGCATTAGATCTTTGCAGTTAACTGGGTCTGTTATATATTTAATTGTTGGATTTATATAGTTCTTACACCTAAGGGATGTACAAAAATGACAAAAGAGTAGGAACAATAAAAGTACATGAGCTAACTTCGACCAACCAACAATGTATTACATTCTTAACGATTCGATGAAGTGAGACAGTGAGTTTAAAGAGGGGGATGAGCAGAAGCAATGGAGATGTGAGAATGATGAGTAGAGAAGGGAAGAGCTTGATAATAATGAGAGCGAAAGGACAGAATAAAAAATGCGCACCCCTCGTATTCATGGATTTGTTTGTGCAAAGGAAGCGTATACGCAAGTCGCACCTGGAATGCCCCCCGACATGCCCAAAAGTAAAGCAAAAACAGCCAGAACAGCCACCTGTGTGTGCTCTCCCAAGTGCGAAGAGATGCACTCTTCAAACAGTGCGTGGGGACCTCTGCAAGTGGGACTGCATCTCGTGGAATCGGCGCTGGGTCCACCTGTTACCGCTACCCCAACACAGAGGGTAATTCATAGAATTTCGCAGAAAAGTGTCGCAAGCGGCTGGCGCAGAGTGTCCGCGTGCGATTGTCTGCGCCAGGCACGTGCGCTAAAACCGATTTCCGCGCACAGCGTATTCATGGATTTTAGGCTCCCAAACCAGCCGTGGCGCAGAGTATCGCAGCGACCCTGCAGCAGCGCCAGTAACGCCCCCAAGAACGCCCTCGCGCAAGGAAAAGCCATCAAAATTGCTAAATCATCGCAAAGGGCTGCGCTAACCCTGGACCAGTTTACAGGGCTGCCAAACAAGGAACGCAAAGCGGGTAACGTGCATATCAGGGGTACGCGTGAAGTTATACACGCGATTAGCCAGGCTGCCAGGGTACGTGTATTTCAGGGGTGCGCGGGAAGTTCAACACGCGATAGTCCAGGGAACGTGTATTACAGGGGTACGCGGGAAGTTCAACACGCGATTGTCCAGGGAACGTGTATTACAGGGGTACGCGGGAAGTTCAACACGCGATTGTCCAGGGAACGTGTATTACAGGGGTACGCGGGAAGTCTTACATGCGATTAGCCAGGGCACGTGTAATACAGGGGTACGCGTGAAGATATACACGCGATTAGCCAGGGTACGTGTATTACAGGGGTACGTGGGAATTATCACACGCGATTTGGCTGGGTACGTGTATTACAGGGGTACACGGGAAGTTCTACACGCGAATCGGCTGGGTACGTGTATTACAGGGGTGCGCGGGAATGATCACATGCGATTTGGCTTGGTACGTGTATTACAAGGGTGCGTGGTAATGATCAGACACGATTTGGCTTGGTACGTGTATTACAGGGGTGTGTGGGAAGTTCTACACGCGATTGGCCAGGGTACGTGTATTACAGGGGTACGTGGGAATGATCACATGCGATTTGGCTGGGTACGTGTATTACAGGGGTACACGGGAAGTTCTACAGGCGATTCGGCTGGGTACGTGTATTACAGGGGTGCGCGGGAATTCTCACATGCGATTTGGCCAGGTACGTGTATTACAGGGGTGTGTGGGAATTATCACACGCAATTAGGCTGGGTGGGTCCTCACAGGTGTTCCCTGTACACCCTCCACGGGACCAGCAGGCAGCCCACAAAACAGGGGACTACCCTGCACACCTGCTCATGTCCCCTGCCCCCCCAGCCCCCAGCAGTGCAGGGTCACCCTCCACCAGGCCCCCACTCATGTCTCCCACCACCCCCACCCCCCAGCAGTGCAGGGGCACCCTCCACCAGGCCCCCACTCATGTCTCCCACCACCCCCACCCCCCAGCAGTGCAGGGTCACCCTCCACCAGGCCCCCATTCATGTCCCCCTGCACCCCCACGGCCCTGCCACCATGGGCAGCCCCCACCAGGCCCCCACTCATGTCTCCCTCCACCCCCACCCCCCAGCAGTGCAGGGGCACCCTCCACCAGGCCCCCACTCATGTCTCCCACCACCCCCACCCCCCTACCACCATGGGCAGCCCCCACCAGGCCCCCACTCATGTCTCCCACCACCCCCACCCCCCAGCAGTACAGGGTCACCCTCCACCAGGCCCCCACTCATGTCCCCCTGCACCCCCACCCCCCAGCAGTGCAGGGTCACCCTCCACCAGGCCCCCACTCATGTCTCCCACCACCCCCACCCCCCAGCAGTGCAGGGTCAACCTCCACCAGGCCCCCACTCATGTCCCCCTGCACCCCCACCCCCCAGCAGTGCAGGGTCACCCTCCACCAGGCCCCCACTCATGTCCCCCTGCACCCCCACCCCCCTACCACCATGGGCAGCCCCCACCAGGCCCCCACTCATGTCTCCCACCACCCCCACCCCCCAGCAGTGCAGGGTCACCCTCCACCATGCCCCCACTCATGTCCCCCTGCACCCCCACCCCCCAGCAGTGCAGGGTCACCCTCCACCAGGCCCCCACTCATGTCTCCCACCACCCCCACCCCCCCACCCCCCAGCAGTGCAGGGTCACCCTCCACCAGGCCCCCACTCATGTCCCCCTGCACCCCCACCCCCCTGCCACCATGGGCAGCCCCCACCAGGCCCCCACTCATGTCTCCCACCACCCCCACCCCCCAGCAGTGCAGGGTCACCCTCCACCAGGCCCCCACTCATGTCTCCCACCACCCCCACCCCCCAGCAGTGCAGGGTCACCCTCCACCAGGCCCCCACTCATGTCTCCCACCACCCCCACCCCCCCACCCCCCAGCAGTGCAGGGTCACCCTCCACCAGGCCCCCACTCATGTCCCCCTGCACCCCCACCCCCCTGCCACCATGGGCAGCCCCCACCAGGCCCCCACTCATGTCTCCCACCACCCCCACCCCCCAGCAGTGCAGGGTCACCCTCCACCAGGCCCCCACTCATGTCTCCCACCACCCCCACCCCCCAGCAGTGCAGGGGCACCCTCCACCAGGCCCCCACTCATGTCTCCCACCACCCCCACCCCCCTACCACCATGGGCAGCCCCCACCAGGCCCCCACTCATGTCTCCCACCACCCCCACCCCCAAGCAGTGCAGGGTCACCCTCCACCAGGCCCCCACTCATGTCTCCCACCACCCCCACCCCCCTGCCACCATGGGCAGCCCCCACCAGGCCCCCACTCATGTCTCCCACCACCCCCACCCCCCAGCAGTGCAGGGTCACCCTCCACCAGGCCCCCACTCATGTCTCCCACCACCCCCACCCCCCAGCAGTGCAGGGTCACCCTCCACCAGGCCCCCACTCATGTCTCCCACCACCCCCCCACCCCCCTGCCACCATGGGCAGCCCCCACCAGGCCCCCACTCATGTCTCCCACCACCCCCACCCCCCAGCAGTGCAGGGTCACCCTCCACCAGGCCCCCACTCATGTCCCCCTGCACCCCCACCCCCCAGCAGTGCAGGGTCACCCTCCGCCAGGCCCCCACTCATGTCTCCCACCACCCCCACCCCCCAGCAGTGCAGGGTCAACCTCCACCAGGCCCCCACTCATGTCCCCCTGCACCCCCACCCCCCAGCAGTGCAGGGTCACCCTCCACCAGGCCCCCACTCATGTCCCCCTGCACCCCCACCCCCCAGCAGTGCAGGGTCACCCTCCACCAGGCCCCCACTCATGTCTCCCACCACCCCCACTCCCCTACCACCATGGGCAGCCCCCACCAGGCCCCCACTCATGTCTCCCACCACCCCCACCCCCCAGCAGTGCAGGGTCACCCTCCACCAGGCCCCCACTCATGTCCCCCTGCACCCCCACCCCCCAGCAGTGCAGGGTCACCCTCCACCAGGCCCCCACTCATGTCTCCCACCACCCCCACCCCCCAGCAGTGCAGGGTCACCCTCCACCAGGCCCCCACTCATGTCCCCCTGCACCCCCACCCCCCTGCCACCATGGGCAGCCCCAACCAGGCCCCCACTCATGTCTCCCACCACCCCCACCCCCCAGCAGTGCAGGGCCACCCTCCACCAGGCCCCCACTCATGTCTCCCACCACCCCCACCCCCCAGCAGTGCAGCGGCACCCTCCACCAGGCCCCCACTCATGTCTCCCACCACCCCCACCCCCCTACCACCATGGGCAGCCCCCACCAGGCCCCCACTCATGTCTCCCACCACCCCCACCCCCCAGCAGTGCAGGGTCACCCTCCACCAGGCCCCCACTCATGTCTCCCACCACCCCCACCCCCCTGCCACCATGGGCAGCCCCCACCAGGCCCCCACTCATGTCTCCCACCACCCCCACCCCCCAGCAGTGCAGGGTCACCCTCCACCAGGCCCCCACTCATGTCTCCCACCACCCCCACCCCCCAGCAGTGCAGGGGCACCCTCCACCAGGCCCCCACTCATGTCTCCCACCACCCCCACCCCCCAGCAGTGCAGGGGCACCCTCCACCAGGCCCCCACTCATGTCTCCCACCACCCCCACCACCCAGCAGTGCAGGGTCACCCTCCACCAGGCCCCCACTCATGTCTCCCACCACCCCCACACCCCAGCAGTGCAGGGTCACCCTCCACCAGGCCCCCACTCATGTCTCCCACCACCCCCACCCCCCAGCAGTGCAGGGTCAACCTCCACCAGGCCCCCACTCATGTCTCCCACCACCCCCACCCCCCAGCAGTGCAGGGTCACCCTCCACCAGGCCCCCACTCATGTCCCCCTGTACCCCCACCCCCCAGCAGTGCAGGGCCACCCTCCACCAGGCACCCACTCATGTCTCCCACCACCCCCACCCCCCAGCAGTGCAGGGTCACCCTCCACCAGGCCCCCACTCATGTCCCCCTGCACCCCCACCCCCCAGCAGTGCAGGGTCACCCTCCACCAGGCCCCCACTCATGTCTCCCACCACCCCCACCCCCCAGCAGTGCAGGGTCACCCTCCATCAGGCCCCCACTCATGTCTCCCACCACCCCCACCCCCCAGCAGTGCAGGGTCACCCTCCACCAGGCCCCCACTCATGTCCCCCTGCACCCCCACCCCCCAGCAGTGCAGGGTCACCCTCCACCAGGCCCCCACTCATGTCTCCCACCACCCCTACCCCCCAGCAGTGCAGGGTCACCCTCCACCAGGCCCCCACTCATGTCTCCCACCACCCCCACCCCCCAGCAGTGCAGGGTCACCCTCCACCAGGCCCCCACTCATGTCCCCCTGCACCCCCACCCCCCTGCCACCATGGGCAGCCCCCACCAGGCCCCCACTCATGTCTCCCACCACCCCCACCCCCCAGCAGTGCAGGGTCACCCTCCACCAGGCCCCCACTCATGTCTCCCACCACCCCCACCCCCCAGCAGTGCAGGGGCACCCTCCACCAGGCCCCCACTCATGTCTCCCACCACCCCCACCCCCCTACCACCATGGGCAGCCCCCACCAGGCCCCCACTCATGTCTCCCACCACCCCCACCCCCCAGCAGTGCAGGGTCACCCTCCACCAGGCCCCCACTCATGTCTCCCACCACCTCCACCCCCCTGCCACCATGGGCAGCCCCCACCAGGCCCCCACTCATGTCTCCCACCACCCCCACCCCCCAGCAGTGCAGGGTCACCCTCCACCAGGCCCCCACTCATGTCCCCCTGCACCCCCACCCCCCAGCAGTGTAGGGTCACCCTCCACGAGGCCCCCACTCATGTCTCCCACCACCCCCACCCCCCAGCAGTGCAGGGTCAACCTCCACCAGGCCCCCACTCATGTCCCCCTGCACCCCCACCCCCCAGCAGTGCAGGGTCACCCTCCACCAGGCCCCCACTCATGTCCCCCTGCACCCCCACCCCCCAGCAGTGCAGGGTCACCCTCCACCAGGCCCCCACTCATGTCTCCCACCACCCCCACCCCCCTACCACCATGGGCAGCCCCCACCAGGCCCCCACTCATGTCTCCCAACACCCCCACCCCCAGCAGTGCAGGGTCACCCTCCACCAGGCCCCCACTCATGTCCCCCTGCACCCCCACCCCCCAGCAGTGCAGGGTCACCCTCCACCAGGCCCCCACTCATGTCTCCCACCACCCCCACACCCCAGCAGTGCAGGGTCACCCTCCACCAGGCCCCCACTCATGTCCCCCTGCACCCCCACCCCCCTGCCACCATGGGCAGCCCCCACCAGGCCCCCACTCATGTCTCCCACCACCCCCACCCCCCAGCAGTGCAGGGTCACCCTCCACCAGGCCCCCACTCATGTCTCCCACCACCCCCACACCCCAGCAGTGCAGGGGCACCCTCCACCAGGCCCCCACTCATGTCTCCCACCACCCCCATCCCCCAGCAGTGCAGGGGCACCCTCCACCAGGCCCCCACTCATGTCTCCCACCACCCCCACCCCCCAGCAGTGCAGGGTCACCCTCCACCAGGCCCCCACTCATGTCTCCCACCACCCCCACACCCCCAGCAGTGCAGGGTCACCCTCCACCAGGCCCCCACTCACGTCTCCCACCACCCCCACCCCCCAGCAGTGCAGGGTCAACCTCCACCAGGCCCCCACTCATGTCTCCCACCACCCCCACCCCCCAGCAGTGCAGGGTCAACCACCACCAGGCCCCCACGCATGTCTCCCACCACCCCACCCCCCAGCAGTGCAGGGTCAACCACCACCAGGCCCTCACTCATGTCCCCCTGCACCCCCACCCCCCAGCAGTGCAGGGTCACCCTCCACCAGGCCCCCACTCATGTCCCCCTGCACCCCCACCCCCCTGCCACCATGGGCAGCCCCCACCAGGCCCCCACTCATGTCTCCCACCACCCCCACCCCCCAGCAGTGCAGGGTCAACCTCCACCAGGCCCCCACTCATGTCTCCCACCACCCCCACCCCCCAGCAGTGCAGGGTCAACCACCACCAGGCCCCCACTCATGTCTCCCACCACCCCCACCCCCAGCAGTGCAGGGTCACCCTCCACC
This sequence comes from Ambystoma mexicanum, assembly GCF_040938575.1. Taxonomy (NCBI): domain Eukaryota; kingdom Metazoa; phylum Chordata; class Amphibia; order Caudata; family Ambystomatidae; genus Ambystoma; species Ambystoma mexicanum. Next base: position 636,592,018 of record NC_090932.1, on the reverse strand, counting down.
AGGCCCCCACTCATGTCCCCCTGCACCCCCACCCTCCTGCCACCATGTGCAGCCCCCACCAGGTCCTCACAATCCCCAATCATGTGCGTAATGGTCAGCCTCCACAGCCAAAAAGCCCTACCAAGTAACCCATTCACCCACATGGAAATGAAAACACATGTTACACCCCCAATGTTCATGAAGCAAATGAACCCATGTCCGTCACACACAGATTTTCAAATTGAATGGGAAAACACACAACATGACATGCATGAAACCAATGAGATGAAACCACACAGTGAACAATGGAAAAAAAAATGTATTGGACAAAAATACGAACGGTAAAGAAAGAAAAATAACTACAATGTAAATGTGAAAAAATAAGCTGCATGTCCGCATAAAAACACAAAAGTAGAAAATCAAATCCATAAAATTTTGTCCAAAGTGAAATGTAAAAACTCTCCATGCAACAAAGAACTATGTACAAAAATAACAAGGGTCCATCATCACAACTGAACTAAGGAAACCTCCTAAAAAACCTACCTAAATATCAACTATATACAAAAAGTGGAGCAGTGTCCGTCGACTCCAAATCATAAGAAAAAACAAAGGAAACCTAAAACTAAAGAACTATATACAAAGGCGGCGGGCAAGTCCAGCGGCTCACTCCGTGGTGTTCCGGGCCAGGGCATCATCGAACTCCTGTTCGATGTCCCGGAGGCGGTCCAGTTCCATGGCCCAGAGGGTCCGCAGGGACGACGCCGTGTCCTCCTCCAACCCCCTGCGGATTGCCTCGAGGCACTCGGCCCGCCTCAGGGCCCTCCGCATGGAGTTCTCCGCCCTGACCATTGTGAGCCGCGCCTCTTCCGCCCGCCGCCGCTCCGCACCTATGGCGTGGCCCAACCGCTGCCACACGGAAGACACTCTCTGTCCTGGGTCCTCCTGCTCCGGCCGATGCCTGCCCCTCCGATGTCGAAGACCCCAAGCCTTCATGGCTCCCACCATGTTGCTGCTGCTGCTCTGCCTCTGCCCGTGCACTGCCTCCTGCTGCCTGCACATCCTCCGCCGGCTGGGGTGCAGTTGTTGATGTGGCCACCCCTGCTGGACGTCCGACTCCCGACTGTGGCAGGGATGCCTCCTCCACCAGCCTGGCCGCACTGTCAGAGGCAGCTCCACAGGGCACCCAGGTGACTGATGGGTGGGAAGATGGCACAGAGGACGACTGGCGCGTAGGGGGTCCAGTTGAGGAGGGGGTCGGAACAAGCCCCATCAGACGGAGGAATCCGGTCTGGGTGACCTGTCCCAGCAGGCTGACGTGGTCAACGAGCCATTCGAGATGACGTGCAGTCTCTCCATGAAAAGACTGCAGGTCACCTCGCATGGCCCGTTGACGCAACGCCACACCAGCCAGGACAGGCTCAACCCGGACCTGGATAGCCACGTCCGCAGGCAGAGGAAGGCCAGTTGACATCAGCTCATCCCCTGCCTGGAAACGGGTCTGGACGTAGGCATCCCTGCTGGTGCAAGATGATGCAGGGACAGGATCGGGGACAGGATTGCACACAGGCACCTCCGCGGCGGCCTGTGCTGCCTCCTGTCCCTGGTCCTGGACTGCACCACTAGCACCAGTGGGATCCCCACCTCCAGACCCCGTCTCTGGTGCTTGCACGGCCTCCTCCTCCACCAGACCCCCCACCAACCTGGATGACTCCGTGCCATCTTCCCCTGTTGGGCCCTGTGGGGTCCCAGCTGCCCCTTCTGCTGCCGAGGAGTCCAACTCCAACCTCCGCCTCTTGGACCTCCCCCCGGCAGCTGCGGCCTGGGACGCGGCACCGGACTCCTCACTCCCCGACGAGATGACAACACGGGAGGGGAGCCGGGCCTTGCGTCTCCGGCTGGCGGTCGGATCCCCGCCGCTGTGCTCCACAGCACCTTCTCCGCCCTCTTCATCAGTTGACGCTGCAGACAGGGAGAAACAAAACACAGGCATCAGGGCACTGTACAATGGACACATACACACATGACAGTTGCACATGAGTGGCATTGGCAAACCTCAGACATGTCATCACAATCCCCAACACACACGTCATTGCAACTCGCACACATGAGCCATACCACAGCCATATCACAACTGGCACCACCATCCATACACATACAACAGCATGAGCAGCCAAAGGTGACCCAGACATCACATGCAACACAGGAAGTGCACCACACATGTACACACACCACCACACTTGCATGCATGTGTACACCTCTGCCAAGTGTCGCACTGTTCAGACGGGCATCCATGTCACATCTGCCAATCAGACTTACACATACCGCAGTCACATGCATCCATGTTGCATCACTGTTGCACCCTTGTCAAATACACACACATGCACATGTACACAGTGCTCATACATGCAGCCCAATACAACATACATGCGTGACATCACGGACATGTCTACTTACATACACATGCATACAAACATGTGTGCACGCACAACTGCATTTGCCATGCAAGCCTACACACACAAGCACCATCCATGTCTCACACATTACAGCCCTCGCATGGGTCAGCCCCACGGCCATGTACACCCCCACCCATACTCGACCCCATACAAACAGATGTGCAACATGAACAATACCGAATAATCACCACACGCACTGCTCACAATCAGGATGCATGTACACTCACCGCTCGACTCCAGGCGGGTCTGCTTCTCCAGGACCTGGACGTGGAGCGCAGGGGATATGCGTTCCAGGACCCCCATCTGTTCTTCCGACAAGTGGCCCCGGCGCCCCTTGGCATCCGCTGCCTTCAAGAGGCGCCGGGCCTTGTTCAGGGTCCTGGACCTGAAGTCCTCCCAGCGCTTCCTGACATGTTGTAAGTCCCGGACTGCCGCCCCCTCCGCGTTGATGGCAGTCACGATGTCAGTCCAGATCCGAGTCCGTCCTTCCTTGTCGGCGCGGGAACTTCCGAAGAGGGCATCATACTGCCCCAGGACTTGCTCCACCAGGACACCAACTTCGGTGGCACTGAAGCTGGTGCCCCTCTGCCTCTCTGGCCGGGGGTTGTCAGTGGTCACAGATGGTGTTTGCCCCGACATGACAACCCCAGAGGCAGGAGTGGGTGGGCAACTGGGTCCTGGGGCTGGGCTGTGGAGCGATGGAATTCCAGTCGGGAGTCTTCGGTACCAGCAGGGGTGGTCACAGCAACAGCACCCCTGGCTGATGTGCAGGCAGCAAATGGCAGTGCACGTGGGCAGCAGGCAGTCAGGCAGCAGCAGATGGTAGGTGGGAGCGTGCTCGGGGCTCTGGGGGGCAGTAGTTCGGCCTTCTGGGCAGGAGCGTGGTCTTCCGTGTGCTTACGCGTGGCCAGCTTGGTACGGAGTGATTTGGCACGTGAAAATCCTGCACGTCAGCGTGAAAATCGAGGAAAGGCCCTTAGCGCGTAAGCGCGTCAGCACGCATACGCGATTCTATTGGACCAAAGGCCCTCAGCGCGTAAGCGCGTCTGTGACGTGACCCGCACAGGTGTTTCCCACACAGCACGTGATGACAGAGCACACGTGGAAAGACTGCACGTCAGAGTCTCATCGCGTGTGATTGGTGGAAATGGCCCTACACGCACAAGTGACAAAGCGTGTAATTGGTGGAAATGGCCCTACACGCAGAAGTGACAAAGCGTGTAATTGGAGGAAATGTCCCTACACGCAGAAGTGACAAAGCGTGTAATTGGTGGAAATGGCCCTAGCGCGTACACGCCGCGTAAGTGACGCTGGACGTGTGGGCCTGTATAAAAGGTACGCGTAGAACACCACGTCCTTGTACGTGCTTTTCGTGGAGAGCGAGTGGGTGAATTCTGTACTTCTTGTCGTTTCACACGCGATTTACTTCACGGCGTTTCAAGTTCGTATTCCCTGTTACCTCTGACAGCTTTTTCTCTTCTTTCGCTTTTACTGGTTTACCTGGGCCTGTTCCCTCAAACAGTGTTCCCTTCTACTGTTGTCCTGTCTCCTCAGACAGCGTACAAATCTTCTTTTGGCGGGGGTGTTGCCAACCAAACGTGCTCCTTTTACACGCTCGTTTACCAGGCAGACGGTGAGTCATGCACGTATCTAACATCTGTGCTTGCCCCGTGTGTAGCCTACCCCTTCAGAGGTCATTCTAGGCTGCGTGTGACACGCATACGTTCATTCTTGTGTTTCTGGGTGCCACAGCGTAGTGCAGGTTTTTCTTTCTGCACACGTGGTCTGGGAGGGGTTGCGTGCACGTCATCTCCCTTTTTTGGGCCTCCTGTGCGTTGCGTGACCCGTCATCTTTCCCCAGGGGTTACATTCAGCCTTGCTAGAGCACTAGGGTACAATTACCATCTGGTACCCAACCCCTTTGACCCCCAATTGCCCAGGACAATAGTCTACATCCACTCCCATACGCACATTAACATCAGTGCCATGGCTGGGAGGCGAGGATTCCGTAAGGGTGGCAAAGGTGGAAGAGCCACAAGTGGTGGCCGTGGTGGATCCGGTAGGGGACGTGGTCGTAACTTGCAGGGTGAGCCTGTCCCCCCATGTGTGGAGGACCAGTCACGGGCAACCATAATCCCCCCCTCCCCCCCTCCCATTGAGGCTGATGTGGCTGACACCATCCATGCTCAGCCCTTGTTGGACCAGCCCATTGTGGCACCAGACCTGGCTGACTCCATGGCTGACTTCCAGGTCAGCAGGGCTACGACACGTGCGCTGGTGCACGTTGATGCCATCATGCCACGTGGATCTGGGGCAGCAAGGTCATCTGCTGCACCAAGGAGGCAGGGCGGAGAGGCTGCAGGGGCAGCTGCGGCTCCATCCACCCCACCCCTCACACACCCAGCCAGGACAGTGTCGGTCCTAGTCCATGCTGCTGACATTCCCCCTGACACCATCACACTAGAGCCAATGCCTGCACCAACTCCCATGCTGAGTGTGCAATCCCACACTCCTGATACAGAGTCCACCAGGGCTCCTGCCCCTAGTGCCCAGAGTGGCGCAGGACACTCAGGATCACCACCACCTTCCAAGCGGAAGAGGAAGAGTGCTCGTCCGGCACAGGCTGATGCCCCAGACACGGCTACACAGTCCGGCCCGTCCAGGAAGCCCAGCTTCACGGATGACGAACTGAATGCACTTGTCGAGTATGTGTCCGGACATGACAACGAGATGGTCATTGTTGCAGGATCCAAGACCACACCTGCACAACGCCAGGCACACTGGCAGACCGTTGCGGACATCGTAAGTGCCCTTGGAATTGTGAGGCGCACAGCCAATGATTGCTATAAGCGCTGGAATAACCTAAAGCGCAGGGCAAAGAGTAAGCTGGCCTCAAGTCATGCCGCAACTCTAGTGACTGGAGGTGGGTCTCCAGTAGTAGACATGGAACTCACTCCACATGAGTCAGTCGCTGGGACCTACGTCACGGAGGAACAGATCCAAGGCGTGGGAGATCTGGCTGATTACGAGGCATTGTCCGGTGAGTGTACATGCATGTGTGTGTCATCCATGTGCATGGTGTGTGTGTGAGGGCTTCTGTTTGTGTGCCAGGTGAGAGTGTGTGCGCCTGAGTCGTATGGGTCAGCCATGTGCTTCATGCAATCCTTCCTGCGCAGCTGCATTTGGCCATAGCAGTATCCCTTCTGGCAACAGTAGACATCTAGCCCAACTGCACACCAGTTGCCCTTGAAGTGTCACCTTGCCACAACATATTTGCTTATTTTTCACTGTTCATTCAGTCAGTTTGTTTGCATTCCACCACTTTCACTAGGCATGTCGCTGTCCACTAGTCACATGTCTGACATGGGTATGGTAAAGTGGAGTGACTTTGTTACCTGGATATCATTTGTACACACATGTCCCTGTGCAATTGGACCATTTCAGACTGGCAGCTCCAGGTGAAAAATCTGACCTGTTAGAATTAGAAAAGCAATTACATGCGGGAACTGGACTGAATGAATAGGTGCTGCCCTCCTCTCCATCTTCACTCAATAGCAATGGTACATGCCATCTGTGTGATGGCATGTGTGTTTCACCTGGCAATCACAGGCCAATGTGTGATGCCACTGCCAGGCAGCATGCAGAAAATGTGTTCATCTTCCATCTTGGTGTCATCAGTGTGTGCCATTTGCCTGCACTTCATATGCAGTGAGGGTGCATGCATGGGAGGGTTTTAGTCATGTGGGACATGTGTCAATCAAGTACTGGTTCTCTTGCTTCTCAGCCCTCATTGTGTGCCATGGTGCTAATGCCTGTTTCCATTTCTTTGTTTTCATGTCTTTGCAGGGGAAGACTCACCTGATACTGCTGGGGTTGTGGAGATGGTGCAGACCCAGGAGGGGTCCGAGGGCCGACCAACCACCAGTGAGGGACGTGGTGTGGTGGTGGGGGAGAACCCACAAGTGCTGCAGGTCGTGCTCTCAAGGGGTGTCTCTGGCTGCACCTCCCACGAGCTGTACTCAGGTGTTGATTCGAATGAGACCTACGTGCCGTCGCAGGTGAGTGTTCCAGGGAGGGATTCTGTTCTGTCTCACCCACCTGCACCAGGGTCAGAACCCTCCATGGGGATGTCAGTGTTGGCAGCTACGCCTTCGGTGGTTACGGATGCAGGGTCACACTCCGCGACATCTGATCCTGTTCCTGGGCCAGCAGATCAGAGGGGGAATGCAGTCCTGCAGCCTCAGGCAGTGCCGGCACAGCAAGGCGCAGTTCGCCTTGCCCCAGACAGGTGTGGTGCCCGCCGACGTGGTGGCCGTACGCCACCCGGCAATACCGCATGGGAGCAATCCATTTACGGTATGGCAACCCAACAGGCTGCATCATCCGAGATGATGGCTCAGGCCATGGATAGGGTGGCCACTTCCATTGTCCCCCCAGAAAGGCTGATGGAGCGACTAGAGCAGGCAACCGACTCCATCTGCCAGTCACACAGGGAGGACATGTTGGGGTCCAACAGGGACAGGCGGGCGGCACTGGCGACTCTGCAGGAGGCCATCTCCATTGAGTCCCAGGGTCACAGGGAAGCCCTGAGGCAGGAGCTCCTTCACCTCAGGACGACTCTTGTTGAGCTTGAGGCTTCAACACACCAAAGGACAGAACAGCAGCTGGAGCGTCTCACCAGTACGCTCTCAGCTGAGATGCAGGCAACGAGGGCGGAGGTCCGGGCATCCCGTGAGTTGTTGCATGGGGACCTCCGCACACTCATCCTCCAGAACCAGACCTACCACACCCGCATGCTTGCAGCCATGGAGGAGCAGACTAGGGCCTTGCGTGGGCTGCCTCCCATAGTGCAACCACCTCCGGATGCAGCTGCACAGGGTGATAATAGCGACAGCAGTGATACTCCCACAATAGGGTAGCCGTGTGGGCCATGAGCCCATGGAGGTGTTTTAGCTTCCCAGGATCCACGCAGGTGGGTTCTGGTGTGCATCCTGTCCTCGGACCTCCTGGGTGGCCTCCCCAACCCCCCCGGGCCCATCAATGGCCATTTTTGATTGTTTCTTATTTTTATTTTTATTTTGATTTCTTTTATTCCCAATTTTTTTGGGACGATCTGTTGGCTTCCGTGGTTCCTGTGGGCATACGCTGCATTGTGGCTGGGCACATGCAGGCTTGTAATGTATTTGGTTCAGATGCTTGGGTTTGAGTCACACACACCCCTCCTGCTTCCCGTTTCCATGGGCTTGCAAAGGGTGTGCCCAAGTGACAGTGAATTACACAGTGACGTTGGACTCCCATGAGCTGTGTGGCCAGTCTTTAGTCAATACTGTGTATACATTCCTAGTGCATATTGCTGTTGTGTTGTGCACTGCATGTTGCATTGATGTGTAACTCTTCTTCTGTGTCTACCTCCCAATTTGCAGGTCCCTTCCTCATGTCCACACAAGGACCTCTAGTCTGGAGATGGGGTCCATGTTGGCAGCAGTGCACCTACAACTCTACATGGCGACAACACTGCACAGTTGGTAGTGGTGGGAGTGCAGGCATTTCCAGGTGGTGAGACTACTAATATGTAACATTTGTGATGTCATGTTAATGGTAGTACGTGCTCAAGTATGTTGTTGGTCCGGCATTGCTGTGAGCATTTCAGGTGTTGCAGGTTTCTAATAGGGACACTGTACATAGTGAGACTGATGTCATGTTGTGGGGATTACTTTGTTTACCTGCAATTAGCATGACATGGCACGGTGTGTCGTGTGGCGGTGCTGGGGTTGGGTTGGCTGACATGGCACTGTCCTCTTGTTGCATTTTGCAAGTGGGTATTCATTTTAGCTGCTTCAATGTGTAACTTCACAAAACTGCATTGGTGGTGTCTGTGTGGGTAGGGATGCACACATTGTGACACTTCCAGGTGAACAATCTCAGGCTGACATGGTATTCCAGGTTCATTCTCCAGACATTCAGGATCAGTGTCAGGTTGAGTCATCATTGATTGTCAGATGGAATGTGCCAGGGCAGTGTGCACTCCACAGGGTGTGATTTCTATGTGAAGTAATTAGCCACTAGCTGTGTACGGGCTGCCCCCCCCCGTGCCCTTTCCCCTCCCATGCGCAGCGGCTGTGCATGTGGTTGGGTATGTGGGGCCACCACCATGTCCACGGCCAGGCCCCGGCGTGTTGCAACGTTGTGCAGGACACATGCTGCCACTATGATCCTGCACACTACTGGGGGAGCGTATAACAGCTGCCCGCCAGAACGGTCAAGGGAGCGAAAGCGTGACTTTAGCACTCCGAATGTGCGCTCCACTATGCCCCTGGTTGTAATGTGGGCTGTGTTATATCTTACCTGGGGTGGCGTGGTGGGGTTCCGAATTGGCGTCATCATGTGTGGGCTGAGAGGGTAGGCACTGTCCCCTGTGGAGGTGGTGATTGGTATCATTGGTGGGGTTGTGACCTTGCTCAGTATCCAACATGCATACATGTGCAGTGGCATACATACTCACCAAGCAGCCATGTATCGCCATGCCGCCCAGCTTCTAGGTCCCGGCTTAGGGTGGACATTCGGTAAATGAAGCTGTCGTGGGTGGAGCCGGGATAGTTGGCATATACTGAGGTGATGATTCCCTTGGCATTACATGCTACCTGCACGTTGATGGAATGCCAGTGCTTGCGGTTCCTATAGATGTGCTCAGATGCCCTGGGGGGACGTAGAGCCACATGGGTGCAGTCGATGGCACCTAGCACTTTGGGGAATCGTGCCACAGCGTAAAAATCTAGGGCGGCAGCATGCCTTTCTGCAGGTGTTCTGGGCAGGTATATGTGCCTGCGGACTGATGGGCGTGCAGTGATGATGTTCAAGACCTGGTGTAGGCAGCGTGACTGGGTGGCCTGTGACACCCCACCCACTATGGCACTTGTCCGCTGAAATGATCCAGTGGCTAAGAAGTGCAGTACATTGAGGACCTTCTCCAGGGGGCTGAGTGCTTGGGAGCACAGGGTGGGTGATGTGAGGTCATCCTCCCACTCACTCACCAGGTCCAGTATAATGTGTGGTGGAAACCTGTACCTCCCATACACCTGGTCATCAGGCATCCCGAAAAGGCTGGTTCTGGGTGTGAATATTCTGGCCCTGACTATCCTCCTCCTCCTCCTTTGGTAGCCCACTGCCACTGCTGCTAGGAACGGTATGTTCATCCTGGCGTCTGAGCTTGTTATTGTTAAAGTCCGCAAATTTATGCTTTGCGCGTGTTCTAGGCGAGCGTGTGACCCGCGCACCCCTGGAATCCAGTCCCCAGTCCAACAGCGTGTGGAAATTCACACGCACCACGGGATACAGCGTGTGACCCGCGCACCCCTGGAATCCAGTTCCCAGTCCAATAGCGTGTGGAAATTCACACGCACCACAGGATACAGGTTCGCTGACGTACTTGCGTGTGTAAGTGCCCGCGCACCCATTAAATACACGTACATAGGCCAATCGCGTGTACGCGCACTTTTGTCCAATTACACGCGATGACACTCTGACGTGCAGTATTTCCACGTGTGCCCCGTCATCACGTGCTGAGTGGGGAACACCCGCGCTGAGGGACTCTGGTCCAATAGAATCGCGTATGCGTGCTGACGCGCTTACGCGCTAAGGGCCTTTCCTTGGATTTCACGCTGACGTGCAGGATTTTCACGTGCCAAATCACTCCGTATCAAGCTGGCCACGCGAAAACACACGGAAGACCACGCTCCTGCCCAGAAGGCCGAGTTACTGCCCCCCAGTGCCCTGAGCAGCCTCCCACGTGCCATCTGCTGCTACCTGCCTGCCTGCTGCCACTGTGCCCTGCCATTTGGTGCCTGCACATCAGCCATCTGCAGGGGTCCAGTTGCTGTGTCCACCCCTGCTGGAACTGAAGACTCCCGACTGGGATTACATCGCTCCACAGCCCAGCCCCAGGACCCAGTTGCCCACCCACACCTGCCTCTGGGGTTGCCATGTCGGGCACTTCCACATCTGGCACCAGTGGCAACCCCAGGCCAGAGGGGCAGAGGGGCACCAGCTTCACTGTCACCGAAGTTGGTGTCCTGGTGGAGCATGTCCTGGGGCAGTATGATGCCCTCTTTGGATCGTCCCGCGCCAGCAAGGAAGGACGGCAGAGGATCTGGGCCGACTGTGTGGTTGCCATCAACGCGGAGGGGGTGGCAACCCGCGACGTCCTGAAGATCAAGAAGCGCTGGGAGGACTTGAGGTCCAGGACCCTTGTGAAGGCCGGGCGCCTCGTGGAGGGGGGCCGGGGCCGCATGAGTTCCATCCAGATGAGGGTCCTGGAACGCGTACGCCCAGCGCTCCACGCCCAGATCCTTGAGAGGGAGGCCCGTCTGGAGTTGAGCGGTAAGTGTCCAAGCATTACTGTGTGAGACAGGGCATGTTGCGGTGTGCTGGTTCTATGATACTTGCCTGTATGTGTGCCATAGGCCATGTATGCATGTATGTGTGCAGGGACATCATGGTAATGCATGTGCGACCAGTGATGTGTGACCCACATGGTTGTTGCATGTGTTGAAATGCCGCATGGGGAGCCCTATGTAGATTTTGAACATGAGAGCATGCCAGTGTCTGTACCTGGACATGGGTGGGGGTGAGGGATGGGTGCTGATGCCAGGTACATATATGGTAGCCATGTCTGTATGCCTGACCTGCGTGTCTGTGACTTGTGCATGCCATGGATGCATGACACATGTGTGTGACAATGCACAGATTCAGTGAAGCAGCCAAATTACCCTTGTATCCGCTGTGTTTGGTGTGTTTGGGGCCAGATGGATGTGACTGAGGTGAAGTGTGTGCATGTGATAGGCATGAGCCATGATGCATGTGAGTTACATATCATTGAATGTTTCAAGAGTCCATTGGACATGCATGGAAATGTCCATGGCATGCACCATGCCTGTTACTGTGTGTGTTTTGCCTGGACTGACCCATGTGTTGTGGAGGGACATGGTGGAAGTGTACTTCGACAGTGGTGCTCATCTGCTATTGCTTCCTGTCTAGGGGACCATTGTACAGTGCCCTGATGCTTGTGTTCTTTGTCTCCCTCTACGCAGCAGCTAGTGAAGAAGAGGGCGGAGACGGTGCTGTGGAGCAAGGCGGCGGGGATGCCCCCACGGCTGCAGCGGAAGGGGTGGGTGAGCCCCCAAAGGGGCCTGCTACGGTTGGAGACGGTGAGGAGCCATCCAGGTTGGTGGTTTGCACAGAGGAGGAGGAGGCCGCCACTGGGGCACACATGGGGCCTGGTGGGGGCATCCCTGCTGGTGCAAGTGGTGCAGTCCAGGGCCAGGGGCAGGAGGCAGCACAGGTCACCGTGGAGGGGCCTGTGCATGTCGCTGTCCCTGACCCTGTGAGTGCACCACCATGCACCAGCAGGGATGCCCCGTCCCAGGCCTGTCCGCAGGTAGAGGGGATGTCCATGTCACCTGACTCCCCTCCACCTGTGGACGTGGGAACCCCTGGCCGTGCGGAGAAGGTCCTGATTGGGGTCGCGATGCGCACGGCTGTGATTCGTGATGCCGTGCGTGCTTCCCGGGAGGAGCAGGCACGTCATCACGAAGTGCACCGTGCCGACGTGGCCCAATTGGGATCGGCCATGTTCGGGGGTTTCCTGCATGTGTTGGCCAATGTGGCGGCCCTCTCCTCCTCTGTGCAGTCTATCCACCAGTCGTTCCCCTTGCCGTCTTCCAGCCCAGATGCCACCAGGGCCCCCTGTGGACCTGCCCCGACCAATGCAGCCAGCTCGGTGGGGATCCCATCCCTGCCACAGTTGGGAGTCGGAGGTCCAGCAGGGGTGGACAACACAGCAACTGGACCCCAGCAGATGGAAGATGTGACAGCATCATCAGGCAGGGCACGTGCACGACGGCGTCGGTGGTTTCCATCAGCCTGGATGCCGTCGTGCTGGCAGAGGCAGTGGCGTCGGAGGCAGCAGCGGGCTCGACGTGGGAGGCATCATGGCTCTGGGCCATCAAGATCAGAGGGGCAGGCATCGGCCGGAGGGCAGGGCAACCCTGGGATGGTGGTGTCTTCCGTGTGGGAGCAGTTGGTCCAGCGGATAGGTGCGGAGCGGCAGCGGGCGGAAGAGGAGCGGCTCGCCATGGTCAGGGCGGAGTTCTCCATGCGTCGGGCGTTGAGGCGGGCTGAGTGCCTCGAGGAAGCTCGCAGGGAGTTTGAGTTGAACATGGGGTTATCCCTGCGAGACCTCGGGGCCAGGACAGAGTCCCGCCTCCAGGACATCGACATGGAGTTCGATGATGCCCTGGCCAGCAACATCAACAAGTGAGCCGCAGGACTTGCCCGCTGCCTTTGTATATAGTTATATAGTTAGTTAGTGTTAGGTTTCCTTTATTTGTTTTTATTATTTTGGACCGCTCGGACAATGGCCACTTTTTTGTATATATTTTTTTCATTAGGTAGTAGTAGGTTTCCTTTATGGTGTTGGGCTCATGGACCCTGGTACATTCCTGTATTTAGTTTGTTTTTTGAAGGAACATTTTCTTTTTTTCATTATTGTGTTCACCATGTGGAAATGGTTTTTCATTCTTTTGCTTCTACTTGATATTGCTTTGGTCAACATTTGTTTTTTTATTCCTTTTTCGTTTTTTGATTTTTACTTTTGTTCTCCAACATGGACCATTTATTTTGTTATCCACATAGTTGTATGTTTGATTTGTTTACTTATTTTTAATCTTTAATACATTTTTTATTTTTACTTCCACTTGTCTTATTTTGTCTTTGGTTTCATACATGTCATGATATGGGTTTTGACATTCACTTGCAGCCATTGTGTATGTGTGTGTGACGGACATGTGTTCATTTACATACTTGCCATTGGGGTTGTGTCATGTAATTGCATTCACTATGTGGGTGGATGCAATCCTTGCCTGGGTGTTTGTGCTGGGTATGCTGCCCATTACTGCCATGATTGTGTATATCGTCAGGACCTGGGGGCAGGGGGACATGGGTGGGGGCCTGGTGGAGGGTGACCCTGCACTGCTGGGGTGTGGGGGTGGTGGGAGACATGAGTGGGGGCCTGGTGGACGGTGCCCCTGCACTGCTGGGGTGTGGGGGTGGTGGGAGACATGAGTGGGGGCATGGTGGAGGGTGCCCCTGGTGGCTGGGGTGTGGGGGTGGTGGGAGACATGAGTGGGGGCCTGGTGGAGGGTGCCCCTGGTGGCTGGGGTGTGGGGGTGGTGGGAGACATGAGTGGGGGCCTGGTGGAGGGTGCCCCTGGTGGCTGGGGGGTGGGGGTGGTGGGTGACATGAGTGGGGGCCTGGTGGAGGCTGCCCCTGCACTGCTGGGGTGTGGGGGTGGTGGGGGACATGAGTTGGACATGTGTGGGGGCCTGCTGGCAGGTGCCCCACAGTGCTGGGGGGTGGGGTGGTGGGTGACATGAGTGGGGGCCTGGTGGAGGCTGCCCCTGCACTGCTGGGGTGTGGGGGTGGTGGGAGACATCAGTTGGACATGGGTGGGGGCCTGCTGGCAGGTGCCCCACAGTGCTGGGGGGTGGGGGTGGTGGTTGACATGAGTGGGGGCCTGGTGGAGGCTGCCCCTGCACTGCTGGGGTGTGGGGGTGGTGGGAGACATGAGTTGGACATGTGTGGGGGCCTGCTGGCAGGTGCCCCACAGTGCTGGGGGGTGGGGGTGGTGGGTGACATGAGTGGGGGCCTGGTGGAGGCTGCCCCTGCACTGCTGGGGTGTGGAGGTGGTGGGAGACATGAGTGGGGGCCTGGTGGAGGGTGACCCTGCACTGCTGGGGTGTGGGGGTGGTGGGAGACATGAGTGGGGGCCTGGTGGACGGTGCCCCTGCACTGCTGGGGTGTGGGGGTGGTGGGAGACATGAGTGGGGGCCTGGTGGAGGGTGCCCCTGGTGGCTGGGGTGTGGGGGTGGTGGGAGACATGAGTGGGGGCCTGGTGGAGGGTGCACCTGGTGGCTGGGGTGTGGGGGTGGTGGGAGACATGAGTGGGGGCCTGGTGGAGGGTGCCCCTGGTGGCTGGGGGGTGGGGGTGGTGGGTGACATGAGTGGGGGCCTGGTGGAGGCTGCCCCTGCACTGCTGGGGTGTGGGGGTGGTGGGAGACATGAGTTGGACATGTGTGGGGGCCTGCTGGCAGGTGCCCCACAGTGCTGGGGGGTGGGGGTGGTGGGTGACATGAGTGGGGGCCTGGTGGAGGCTGCCCCTGCACTGCTGGGGTGTGGGGGTGGTGGGAGACCTGAGTTGGACATGGGTGGGGGCCTGCTGGCAGGTGCCCCACAGTGCTGGGGGGTGGGGGTGGTGGGTGACATGAGTGGGGGCCTGGTGGAGGCTGCCCCTGCACTGCTGGGGTGTGGGGGTGGTGGGAGACATGAGTTGGACATGTGTGGGGGCCTGCTGGCAGGTGCCCCACAGTGCTGGGGGGTGGGGGTGGTGGGTGACATGAGTGGGGTCCTGGTGGAGGCTGCCCCTGCACTGCTGGGGTGTGGGGGTGGTGGGAGACATGAGTGGGGGCCTGGTGGAGGGTGACCCTGCACTGCTGGGGTGTGGGGGTGGTGGGAGACATGAGTGGGGGCCTGGTGGAGGGTGCCCCTGGTGGCTGGGGTGTGGGGGTGGTGGGAGACATGAGTGGGGGCCTGGTGGAGGGTGCCCCTGGTGGCTGGGGTGTGGGGGTGGTGGGAGACATGAGTGGGGGCCTGGTGGAGGGTGCCCCTGGTGGCTGGGGGGTGGGGGTGGTGGGTGACATGAGTGGGGGCCTGGTGGAGGCTGCCCCTGCACTGCTGGGGTGTGGGGGTGGTGGGAGACATGAGTTGGACATGTGTGGGGGCCTGCTGGCAGGTGCCCCACAGTGCTGGGGGGTGGGGGTGGTGGGCGACATGAGTGGGGGCCTGGTGGAGGCTGCCCCTGCACTGCTGGGGTGTGGGGGTGGTGGGAGACCTGAGTTGGACATGGGTGGGGGCCTGCTGGCAGGTGCCCCACAGTGCTGGGGGGTGGGGGTGGTGGGTGACATGAGTGGGGGCCTGGTGGAGGCTGCCCCTGCACTGCTGGGGTGTGGGGGTGGTGGGAGACATGAGTTGGACATGTGTGGGGGCCTGCTGGCAGGTGCCCCACAGTGCTGGGGGGTGGGGGTGGTGGGTGACATGAGTGGGGTCCTGGTGGAGGCTGCCCCTGCACTGCTGGGGTGGTGGGGGTGGTGGGAGACATGAGTGGGGGCCTGGTGGAGGGTGACCCTGCACTGCTGGGGTGTGGGGGTGGTGGGAGACATGAGTGGGGGCCTGGTGGAGGGTGCCCCTGGTGGCTGGGGTGTGGGGGTGGTGGGAGACATGAGTGGGGGCCTGGTGGAGGGTGCCCCTGGTGGCTGGGGTGTGGGGGTGGTGGGAGACATGAGTGGGGGCCTGGTGGAGGGTGCCCCTGGTGGCTGGGGGGTGGGGGTGGTGGGTGACATGAGTGGGGGCCTGGTGGAGGCTGCCCCTGCACTGCTGGGGTGTGGGGGTGGTGGGAGACATGAGTTGGACATGTGTGGGGGCCTGCTGGCAGGTGCCCCACAGTGCTGGGGGGTGGGGGTGGTGGGCGACATGAGTGGGGGCCTGGTGGAGGCTGCCCCTGCACTGCTGGGGTGTGGGGGTGGTGGGAGACCTGAGTTGGACATGGGTGGGGGCCTGCTGGCAGGTGCCCCACAGTGCTGGGGGGTGGGGGTGGTGGGTGACATGAGTGGGGGCCTGGTGGAGGCTGCCCCTGCACTGCTGGGGTGTGGGGGTGGTGGGAGACATGAGTTGGACATGTGTGGGGGCCTGCTGGCAGGTGCCCCACAGTGCTGGGGGGTGGGGGTGGTGGGTGACATGAGTGGGGTCCTGGTGGAGGCTGCCCCTGCACTGCTGGGGTGGTGGGGGTGGTGGGAGACATGAGTGGGGGCCTGGTGGAGGGTGACCCTGCACTGCTGGGGTGTGGGGGTGGTGGGAGACATGAGTGGGGGCCTGGTGGAGGGTGCCCCTGGTGGCTGGGGTGTGGGGGTGGTGGGAGACATGAGTGGGGGCCTGGTGGAGGGTGCCCCTGGTGGCTGGGGTGTGGGGGTGGTGGGAGACATGAGTGGGGGCCTGGTGGAGGGTGCCCCTGGTGGCTGGGGGGTGGGGGTGGTGGGTGACATGAGTGGGGGCCTGGTGGAGGCTGCCCCTGCACTGCTGGGGTGTGGGGGTGGTGGGAGACATGAGTTGGACATGTGTGGGGGCCTGCTGGCAGGTGCCCCACAGTGCTGGGGGGTGGGGTGGTGGGTGACATGAGTGGGGGCCTGGTGGAGGCTGCCCCTGCACTGCTGGGGTGTGGGGGTGGTGGGAGACATGAGTTGGACATGGGTGGGGGCCTGCTGGCAGGTGCCCCACAGTGCTGGGGGGTGGGAGTGGTGGGTGACATGAGTGGGGGCCTGGTGGAGGCTGCCCCTGCACTGCTGGGGTGTGGGGGTGGTGGGAGACCTGAGTTGGACATGGGTGGGGGCCTGCTGGCAGGTGCCCCACAGTGCTGGGGGGTGGGGGTGGTGGGTGACATGAGTGGGGGCCTGGTGGAGGCTGCCCCTGCACTGCTGGGGTGTGGGGGTGGTGGGAGACATGAGTTGGACATGTGTGGGGGCCTGCTGGCAGGTGCCCCACAGTGCTGGGGGGTGGGGGTGGTGGGTGACATGAGTGGGGTCCTGGCGGAGGCTGCCCCTGCACTGCTGGGGTGTGGGGGTGGTGGGAGACATGAGTGGGGGCCTGGTGGAGGGTGACCCTGCACTGCTGGGGTGTGGGGGTGGTGGGAGACATGAGTGGGGGCCTGGTGGCAGGTGCCCCACAGTGCTGGGGGGTGGGGGTGGTGGGTGACATGAGTGGGGGCCTGGTGGAGGCTGCCCCTGCACTGCTGGGGTGTGGGGGTGGTGGGAGACATGAGTGGGGGCCTGGTGGAGGGTGACCCTGCACTGCTGGGGTGTGGGGGTGGTGGGAGACATGAGTGGGGGCCTGGTGGAGGGTGCCCCTGGTGGCTGGGGTGTGGGGGTGGTGGGAGACATGAGTGGGGGCCTGGTGGAGGGTGCCCCTGCACTGCTGGGGTGTGGGGGTGGTGGGAGACATGAGTTGGACATGTGTGGGGGCCTGCTGGCAGGTGCCCCACAGTGCTGGGGGGTGGGGGTGGTGGGAGACATGAGTGGGGGCCTGGTGGAGGGTGCCCCTGGTGGCTGGGGTGTGGGGGTGGTGGGAGACATGAGTGGGGACCTGGTGGACGGTGCCCCTGCACTGCTGGGGTGTGGGGGTGGTGGGAGACATGAGTGGGGGCCTGGTGGAGGGTGCCCCTGGTGGCTGGTGTGTGGGGGTGGTGGGAGACATGCGTGGGGGCCTGGTGGAGGGTGCCCCTGGTGGCTGGGGTGTGGGGGTGGTGGGAGACATGAGTTGGACATGGGTGGGGGCCTGCTGGCAGGTGCCCCACAGTGCTGGGGGGTGGGGGTGGTGGGTGACATGAGTGGGGGCCTGGTGGAGGCTGCCCCTGCACTGCTGGGGTGTGGGGGTGGTGGGAGACATGAATTGGACATGTGTGGGGCCTGCTGGCAGGTGCCCCACAGTGCTGGGGGGTGGGGGTGTAAGGGGACATGATTTGGTGTTCATTAGTTCAAGGAGACATGTGCCTTTGCTGGGGGGCTTGCCCGTGTTGGTTGGGCTGCCTGCGGGACATGACCAGGGATGCAGGGTAGTCCCCTGTGGTGTGGGCTGCCTGCAGGGGCCGTGGAGGGTGTACAGGGTACACCTGGGAGGACCCACACTGTCAAATCACATGTGGACCTTCCCGCGCACCCCTGAAATACACGCACCCAAGCTATTCGCGCGTGGAACTTCCCGCGCACCCCTGAAATACACGCGCCCAGGCTATTCGCGTGTGGAACTTCCCGCGCATCCCTGAAATACACGCGCCCAGGCTATTCGTGTGTGGAACTTCCCGCGCACCCCTGAAATACACGCACCCAGGCTAATCGCGTGTGGAACTCCCCGCGCACCCCTGAAATACACACGCACCCAGGCTATTCGCGTGTGGAACTTCCCGCGCACCCCTGAAATACACGCGCCAAGGCTATTCGCGTGTGGAACTTCCTGCGCACCCCTGAAATACACGCACCCAGGCTATTCGCGTGTGGAACTCCCCGCGCACCCCTGAAATACACGCGCACCCAGGCTATTTGTGTGTGGAACTTCCCGCGCACCCCTGTAATACACGCGCCCAGGCTATTCGCGTGTGGAACTTCCCGCGCACCCCTGAAATACACGCGCCCAGGCTATTCACGTGTGGAACTTCCCGCGCACCCCTCAAATACACGCGCCCAGGCTATTCGCGTGTGGAACTTCCCGCGCACCCCTGGAATACACGTAGCCCGCTCCCCCAGGCCCGATCGCGTGAGGAACTTCACGCGAACCCCTGTAATACATGTAGCCCGCTCCCCCAGGCCCGATCGCGTGAGGGACTTCACGCGAACCCCTGTAATACACGTAGCCCGCTCCCCCAGACCCGATCGCGTGTGAAACTTCACGCGAACCCCTGAAATACACGTAGCCCGATCCCCCAGGCCCGATCGCGTGAATAACTTCACGCAAACCCCTGTGATGCACGTACCCTGCTGAAATCGCGTGTTAGACTTCCCGCGCACCCCGGTATACACGCACACGTATTTTTTGTCAGCGGGTGTCCGTGTTTGTGGGTACCCCTTTGCACGTCATTTTTCCTGGAGGGCCACAGTATGGGACATTCATCATGGCAGTATATAGGTGCTATTTGTTGGCGCACCTTTTGGCGCACATTTCTTACAGCCGCAGAGATGCTACCGCCTGCTTTCTTGTGGCGGTCGTGTTTGTGCTTGTGCGCTGGTTTGAGCGTGCGCTTTTTTCCCCTATTCTATTCCATGAATACGTGTTGTAGGCGAGCGTGTGGGCGTTCCGCGCACTTGTGCCCTGTACTTCCCCCGTGACGCCCACGTTTTGGCAAGTTGTTCCCCATTCCGAGTGTTACGCCCGTGTTCCGCCTACTTTTGTTGCGTGCGCCGCGCTATGTGCAAATTTCGCTGTGGCCTGTGCGATTTTCGCTGTGACCTGGCACACGCTGTTAGATGGCCTGTGCGCCAACGTGCGCCGCGCACTTTTTTATCGCACATGCGCTGGTTTTCTCGCGCACGGCCTTCCATGAATCGACGTGCGCTGCTTTTTGTGCGATTTTCGCAATTGCACTGCGATTTTCGCTATTCCACTGCGATTCGCACGTTTTTGCCCACTTGCGCCGCGCTAATTATTCCATGAATCGGCCTGACAATGTGTGCGATGTATCGTAACTATGGTAAAACTCTGAAAATATGTGTGCGAACCCCAGTCAACTGTTCCTGCACCAGATTATACTGCGTACGTGCACCCTTAAGTCTAATGGGATCCCCAGCTGTGTACAAGCACCCCTAAATCAGACATGCAAACTCACATGTACGCTGTGATTCAAATGCGCAAATGTACTTACACCTGCCTTTGGTGGCAGAGAGATGGAAGGATTTGCATGGGCATTTCGCGTGCAAAAGGTTGCTCGGTCACATTCATGAACACACTTTGTTGTGCGCATTTGTGGGCGTGCCATGGACTGTCTGCATCCCGTCCCTCGTAATGCCCACTTTTTCCCTTGTTCTTCCTCATTTTCTGAGTTCCGCCCGATACTACGCCCTCTGCACAGGCCTCACCCACGCTCTGCATGGTGTCTCGTGCAAGGCACTCGACCAATCACAGAGATGTGCCAAGCCTGCAAGAAGCCCCCGCAAGTTACAAAAGAGTGCTCTGCAGTCGATTCCATGAATCGAGGAACAGGTTTTCACACGCAGAATGGCGCGAACATTCCCAATTTTACAGATTTTGTGAAGTTGAAAAGGCGTGTGAGGAAAAAGCAAGTGAGTTATCACAAATGACACCAGGGTTTGAGCATAAGTGGAATGAGAAATTCAGGTGAAAAATGAATAAAAGGAATTGTACGGAAGAACATAATTTCAGACTTTTATATATTCTAATATATAAGCATTCCTTTTTGAAAGGAGTGTTCATACAGAGATAGAATGTGGTAGTAAGTACATTCATTGTGCTAAACACCTAGTTTGGGGCCCAGTATATTTTTAAAGGGTCCGCTCCAGAGAGCATGCCTGTTGCCAATCGTATGCACAGTGACCTGTGAGTGCCAGACTAGACGATCTCTGGCTGCATGTGGACTCATCTTTTTGGGTTCGTGGATGGTGGCTAAATTGGTTCATTAAAATCAAGTGTATGGACAACGAGCTCGATGGGCTAAAGTGTCCATTGCAGAGCTCTTTGGGTCACAAATTTGAATCACGGTTGGTCCACTCTGCTACTCCTGGTTCTGAGTTTCATATAAAGAGTGCCTTTGGGGTGGCTCATAATGCTCTCTAGCTTTTTCTCTGATATATCAAGATTCGTCCAGAGGGGTGAATGTGCACAATATTCAAATACAAATGTTATTTTAAACATAACTCACACTCCCAGTTTCCATAACGTGCTTGGTGGGGATAGGTGGAACTTGGGGAGAAGCATGAGGGACACACACAACAACAAGCACTACGTATGACAAGGTCAGTACCCTGACTTTGTCACGAGGGGATGGGAACCACTCTGTCTGGGAGGGGGACCTACCAGGGAACAATCCACTGCTAATCCTATGCCAGTCAGGGATGGCGTTAGTACCAAGGACCCCAATTCCTGTCCCCTGCCAGGTGCCAACTTCTATATGTGCAGTACCAAATTGCATTACCCCATGCCGGTGAACCAAAATTCAGCCAGAGCGTTCTGTTCTCACTGCAGACACCTAATAAGGCACCATCAGCGCCCAACATGGAGAATTGTGAGCACTCTGGTGGACAAAGAAATCCCTTTGAAAGAGAGAGACAGTTTCTTCCAGGGCCAGCGTTCCTGAGGGCCATGCAATCAGCACCACAGGAAGGATTAGAACAGAGACAGGAGTAGGAGCTCCTAGCTAGAAATCCCCTTAGCCGTGCACCACATGCCGGCACCACGACACCAGAGGAGAAGGAGTCCATGGAGAGGCAGTAGACAATACAGAACCTGGAATAGAGCTGTGACAGCTCAAACAGACATTTCTTACCTAATGCTGAACCACTTCTCAGTTCCCCACATGGATATGAATGTTGTGCAGTGCATGCTGCTATTCCAGCACACAGCAGCCCCTCGTGGCTAAAAGGGACGAGGCTTAACCTGCCATTTAAAACATTCTGCAATACTGATCCCACCCAGGCAAGTAAGACAGGACCAAATGACCAATCAAGAAATAAGGAAAGGGTTAAATGGGAGGACCGGAAATAGGAAAAAATGGCTTGTTCATGTGAGGTAAGAGGAGGTGAAGGTGCAGACAAAAAAGACCAACAGGTGGAAAGACAGTGATGTGGATTGTGGCGGTGACTTTTGGAGCATGTGTGTAGCAAGGGGGTCGAGTAGTAGTTATAGTGGTGATGAGGGAGTTGTAGTGTAGATGATGAAGTTGTGTGGAGGAGGGTCCAGTAGTGTAGAGAGGAGAGCAGTAGTGTGGAACAGTAAGCAGTAATGTGGAGGAAGTAACAGTAGTGTGGAGGTGGGCATTGCAGATTGGAGGTGGATTCAGTACTGTGGATGAGGGAACAGTAGTGTGAAGGAGGAAATAGTAGTGTGTTCTATTGAGAAGTAGGGCTTTGAGGGAGTGAGAGGCATTAGAAGGACAGAGGCAGAAGTCACAGGGGCCAGAAGGAGAGAACAACAGTGGTGTTGAGAGAATGAGAGTAGTGAGAGGAGAAAACCAGGAAGTGAGAGTGAAAGGGGTGCAAGGGCATGATGGAAAGTAGGCCGCATCAGACAGAGTGTCTGTAAGTCATAATCAAATATCCTTATTAGATGACTAATATCTGAATAGAGTATGGAGAGTCTAGGAAGTCCTTGAGTGAGTTTAGATAGAGAAGACGTTCAGCCTTTACGTCTTCACTTTTAATAATAGCAAGAATTATATGATATGGTACAGCATTTTTAACGTGCCTGTACCCAAGTGTTTCGAGGTTCAACAAGACAAGGGAGGACTATGGGAGGACGAATGAATGATCTTACTAGGCCATGTGCCATTCAGTTCGAGCAAGTGCAGGGAAGTGGATGGGGAGGAGTGCCAAGAAGGGGGCTTGGCGAAGTGCAGGTAATCAAAAGTGCAGCCAGCTAGTGGCTCAGTGCAGGTAAACGTAAGTGCAGCCAACGGGTGGCTCTCAGTTGCAGAGAGAGGGTACTGTAGGCTTACAGATAAAGACCACAAGTGCTGGGGGAGACAAGAGGCAGTGCGAGGTGCAGCTGGACATGCAGGGACCTGGGCCCAAGTTCAGAGGGTGGCCAGGTGACCAGTGCGTGAACCAGATGGGTCATCGGCATGGGAGAGGAAGAGAGAAAGCAGAAGTGAAGAGAAAGGTCTTGAGTTGCTTTTAGAACCGGAGGTGGTTCTGCACAAGTTTAAGAGAGGCAGGGAGGCTGTTCCAGAGAGAGGCACCAGCCGAAGAAAAAGATATGCCAGCAACTCCTTGCTTGGAGTAGCGACTGTCCCTCAGAGAGTTGGGGGTGGATGAGCGGAGAGCTTGAGAAGGGATATGTTTAGGAAGAGAGTGTTGGAGCTAGTATGGTCCCAGGCCCCAGAAAGCCTTGTGGACGATGCAGAGGGTCTTGAACCTGATCTTTGCCACCACTGGGAGCCAGTGAAGAGATTTCAGTGCTGGAGAGATACGATCCCTGGGCTTGAGGCCAAGGACAAGTCTCGCAGTGTTGTTCTGGATAAGTTGCAGAGGACGGAATGTAGATGCAGGAAGATTTAGAAAGAGGCTGTTGTAGTAGTCCAGCCCAGAGAGGACCAGAGCTCTGGAGACAGTGAGCTTCTGGGAGAAAGTGAAGAAAGGCAGAATATCTCTGAGGAGGTGCAGCTGATAGTTTGACTTATTAGAGACGTCAGAGATGTGTAGAGAGAAGGAGAGGGCGGAGTCGATGAAGACCCCATGGTTCCTAGCCTCACAGGTAGGTGTAGGAAGAGGGCCCAGAATGGGCAGCCAGAGAGAGAGAGAGGAAATGAGGGAGCTGGTGTTCCGATGAGGAGGATCTCAGTGTTACTGGCATTAAGGCAGAGATCATTGGCAGCATACCACTCCTGGATTGTGGACAGACAGCCTGGAATGAGTGAAGGAGTAGAGGCAGCCGAGAGGAGCCTCAAAAAGAGCTGGGTGTCATCTGCATAACACTGAAAGTTGGAGCAGAGAGCAGTGATGCGGTGGGCAAGAGTTGTCAGGTATTGGTTGAACAGCCAGGGAGAAAGGTTAGACCCCTGGGGTACACCACAGGTAGAGAAAGACATAAAAGAGAGGAAGGACCCCAGCTGGACCCGGGAGTGTTGATCAGTGAGAAAGGAGGTCAGCCAGGGTGGAATCTGCTGTATTTACTAACCTAGGTACTAGGTAGCAGGGAATGCTAGTTTCGGAAGGATTGTTGCTTTTTAGATGAGAGTGAAAAAGACAGTCCTCAGGCCCTGATAATTCAAATAAAAAACTCTTCAACCATCTCTGAGACTTGGAGATTCAATCCACAGGAAAACTGTAGTGGTTGGGAAGGGAGTTAAACATTACTGGTGCTACATGCAGAAAGCACATGCTATTACAAACATGGAGATCAATAATTCAGTTACAGGGTGTGTCATAATGGGACAGAGTGATTTCCAGCCCCCTTAGGTACCTCATGTGGTAGGACAAAGAGTTGGATCAAGTTGCAAAGGTCAAAGCCTTGAGTGAGCAGTTATCATTTGCAAAACATTTGTACAACACAGTGAAAGTGGAGTAGTCCGTTTGGCAGAGCATGATAGCTTGCATGCGGATAGGTGGGACATTGAATAGTGAAAACATCTGAAGCTGCGCTTTTTAGCACTGTACCTCTTGTAGAGGAATTTTAGAGGTATTTGCAAAATCATACAGTAAAGGAACTAGCACGCCAAGGCATAAATTAGTTTTCAAAAATTGATTAGCAGAGTTTTCTAATTAACATGTTTTTGATTAGCATACAGAGCCATTTGATTAGCAGTTTTGTGCTGATTTTGTTAATGTCACCAGACGTAATTTGTACCCAAGACATGAAATGAGCGACAATGCAGCAGTTTTGCGTACCGCTGAAATAGGTGTCAGGCCTTGGAGTTTTTTTTTAATTCAGCTAGACCTGCAGGTCGGGTAACTTAATTAGTTTCCCCATTAAACCTAAGAGAAATGCACTTGGCCCATAGCAATGGAGGACAACACATTTTAAATGTGATTTGTGTACAATGGTGCATCTCAATACAAACCCTGCATGCACTGAAACATTTGTTTGACCTTGACTGCAGACAAAGTTAATGTTACATAAAAGTTTCAAACATCTCTTGCAAATGCTACTAGCCCTTCATACAATGTAATCGACTATGCGAGCGGGTGAAAAGACTTTACGAGCCAAGCCGAAGGTCTGTAAAATGTAAAAGGTTAGCTGTATGAATGGACACAAATAAATAGATATGATAAAAATGTTCTGAACACAGCTTGGCCAGCTGTCTCCTGCAGGTGGTAATATATAATACAATCAATCATAAAGCAAAGTGAGCTCTGGAGGCTAACCAGTGTTTGGTATTGCAATAGACCTGTAGATGTACAGATTGGATAGAACTATTGCTCAATACTTTGAGTAAGCATCTAGTTTGCTTTGTGTATTCATTATGTAAGAGGAAAGAAAGAGTAAGCAGAGTGGATTGCATAGCAGGCAGAGATCAGGACAAACTAGATGGAATATTGTAGTTTGTGGTCATCTCAATTTCAGGGTACCTGGTATAATGCAACTGGGTGATCATTTAGAATGTCAAGGATTATGGGGTTTGGTCATGGGTTGAGCACCAGTTGCAAGATGTATGCAACCTGCAGGTTACAGAAGTAGGTGTCCCATCAAAAGCTTTTGATTATGTGATCATATGCATTTTCAAAAGTCTTCACTCGTCAATATGATTAACAATCCACAACAGAATTAAATGTAGTTGGCACAATGAAATGCAGATGCACTAACCTAAACCTTACTGTAAAGCAGGGAGCTGATGCAGTGTTTTACAGTATCAATACTTTACTTATGCATTGTGTAACAACCTACATTTTAGGAATGGAATTGCACAATTGTCTTTTAAAAAATAAAATTAAGTTGACACATTCCGATCTTTGCCAGACAGGATATAGAAAGCATAATAAAAGAAGCATCCCAATTTATTTATGGTTTTCAATTATTTGAAAAAGAAAAAAATTCTTGCCTAGTACTCCCACAAATTCCTTTGGCACTTAAGAGTCGAGGAGATGATTACTGCTGCCTTTCTCTCCATTAGGACTTGAAGTGAACAGAGAAATGATGGGGAAAGATGGCAAGAGAGGAATGCAGGCCGAGCTGTGCTTTCATTGAAGGGGGTAACTTAAATAGCTATCTTTACTACACAAGTGTCCATTTGATTAGCAAACTGACAGAATTGCATAGCAAATTGCTGTGTGACACTGCTTACTTTATGCCTTGCACGCTAATTGAAAAAATGTTTACATTTTTAAAATGTTCAAAATACTAAACAGTAAATCGTACTTTTATTAAAGTAAATACCGACAAATATGAGATATGGCAATATTTTATCGTCCGAACTGTGCAAAGGTCAATAAGATATTTTACCAACACAACTGATACATTCATCATTTGATAAAACTCCCTAAAATCCATTTCAAAAAGTGGGGTGGATGTGCCTTCTCTGCCAGGGGACGGTAACTCTGGCCTTCACTTCCTCACTCCTTGCTTGACCAAGACAATATGATCAGCTTTTATCAGGCCCTGGAATCCCCAGAGATTAACAAACCATGTTTGATTTTGTCCTGTTGTTCAGATCTTAAGCTAGCATTTTGGTGCCCTTGTAGGTAGAATTGATCGATCCTGGCGGGGCTCGGCCCTGCCCGGCCCAAGCCTCACCTAAGGCTCTGGCCTGACCCCCACACTTGGGTCAGTGACTGCCCAAAGCAGGGGCCATGCACGAGCCCCACCAGGTGCTCGGCCAGTGCTTCGATTTAAAGCATTTAAAAAAAGACACGCTCACGCCTGCCTTCACTCTGGCCGCCTGACTGCCAGCATAAGGGAATCCTGTGCTGCTCTCTATATAACGGTCCTGTGCACATTGGACAAACCAGACTATGGTTATAGGAGGCTAACTGTACATATTTGAATCTAGCACTGTTACCAGTAGGGAATGAAATATGGAAAGCTATTGTGCAAACAGGGCATGACTCAACCTGAAACAAGTGTTCAAACTTGATAGGATGGAATTTGTCCATACTGTGCTAAGTGGACTTAATGGAATCTGCACGATTTAAATGAACTGTGTATTATGGAATCTGACAATGGAGCATAATGGCATCTGGTACTATTATGCTCACCTTTGAGAACACCATTTGGGCTCGCTGTGCTATGTGAGATTATTGGAATGAGGCTTTGATGTCGCACTCTTAAGTTGGATACTCACATCTGGCCATGCAATGCTAATAGGTCATAGTGGCATCTGCCACAGTTTTGACAAATTGACATAATGCAATATGACACTATTGCTGCTGTGCTAACGCGGGCTAAAGGCATATGGTAAAATTGTGCTAAATGAGCATAATTGGACATTTGCTACTATGCTAACTTGGCATATCCTTGATTATGGTGGTTCATGGGCAGTTTTACGAAATGGTAACCATAAAATATTAAGTCGGTGCCAATACAACATCCAGCAAAGGGTGCCATGTTAAACCTAAAAACATTCAGTAGGGCTAATTGGAAAGGATTGGTTTCAAAATGGAACTTTACCTGAGTCTGCATAGACCACTGAGCCAGCACTGCAGCATGATCAGGATCGGTGCAAGCACCTGAGGTGTCAATATCTAGCAAAGATCACATTAGCAGATCATATGATGTCCCCCTGACTGAACCCTATACAAGGCCTACACACACCACAACATCTCTTAATTTGTCAATACTTGTGTAATTGTGACATTTGTAAGTATATAGTGTTGCAGATGTACCACATGTCAATAATGAATGTTATATCAATTGTTTTGCAATTATCCAAAGACAAACTATCAAGGTGCATTCTGATTTTATTTTAACATTTTGCAGACATTTACCTCTGATAGCCAATTTCTGGAGGATTTACAAACAATTCAATAGTTCGATGGAGGGGCAGTAAGCGATATTCAATTAGGACAAAAGACAAATGTAACATTTCAATTACAGCACTTCGAGGAACAGTCTGGCATGACTTATTATCCCTATGGGTACAACATCAATAATGTGGCAGAATAGTTCCTCTTGGGCTTCTAAGAGCTGTAATGCCAGGAATCCTTTCTGTTCCCTTGGTGGGCTTTTTTCTATAAGACTGATCCCTGACCCTGTTACCTGAAGCCTCCTCTCTTCAATAACTGGCTGTTGCTAACTTGCTTTATTCTTTGTTTACACTCAGGCCGACTGTTTCTCCCAGCCCTTTTGTTGCGTGGAGAAAGTGGCCATGTGCCAGTCTTGAATTTCAGTTTCCAAACACATCGATTGTTCTCTGCTGCAGGACATTCCAGTTTTTTTCTGTTTGTACAAATCCTAGTGTGCCCATGCTATGCTTTTTTAAATACACCTTTCCTGACACAGAGTTTGCAGCAAAAAAGATTCACAAGAGTGACAGTGAAAATGTTCACTTTAAAGCTAACCCTTTTCATATTTAACTGCCTCTTGCCATACCATTGCTCCATGGTATTATTGATGGTTTGTCACTGAAGTAAGTGTGGATGCCGTATGAAGTGTACACAGACACAGAGGAACATCAAAATAGTATTTATTGTATCAAGTTAGTTAAACTGATACGAGGGGGATACGAATGCTGCCTTCACCTTGCTCATCTCTCCAACTGCCGTCCTCTCTCCCTCTGCGTTCTAGGATCAAATACCTCTCTCCTACATTGTATCGTTGTACACGATACTACACATCCTCCTTCCTTCAAACGAAAGCCTCTTGCATAACTCTGCTATTCTGCAAAGTGACTTGGTCTTTGATAGCTCTTCCCGAACCTTGATGTGGCTGCTGAAGTCACCGCAGAAGTACCTGAATCTTCTGACAAGGACAATCTACTCCTCTCTCTATACATCTCCTCAACATGTCTCCCTTCACCATTCCCTGTCATCACCATAACTCTTTCATTGTTCCACACTGTAACATCCTTTGTTCTCACAGCATGTTTGAACACTTCCACTACTTCAATGGGTTTGGACCACGGACACCCATTGTCCTTCAGGTCCACCGGTAACTTGAACTTGATCCTAACCCAACATCCAACGGAACCGGAACCAAAATCTCCTGCCCCTGAAAGTCTGCAATCTAAGGAACAGAGGGTGGGTAAGAGAAATAAAAGACCTAAAAAGACCCATTTTATGGGGGAGGTTAGTGTCCTCCAATTTGAAGGAGAGGGGTCCTCAGAGGACTCTGGGAAAAGGATCTTCTCCATCAGGATCGGTGGAACTTCTCCCAAAGACAAATGGGTCCCGAGAGATCCTAATCAAGACTGGGTAAATGTGGGGACTGAGTTAGAACCGCCCATCATTGATCCCCAGAATGATAAGCCAGAAAACCACCTTGCCCAAAGATATTCTGGTTACTGCTTCCAAAAAGGGGGTGTGGCCCAGATTCAGAACCAGGGGATCCTCAAACTCCCCCAATACCCAACTGTGCTATTTTTCTTGCAGATCCCCAAGCTCCCCCAAAGAATCATGCCCAAACCTATTCTGGGGACTGCCTCCAAAAAGGGGGGGGGGCGGCCCAGAACCAGAAAAAGAAGTTTCCAAGCTCCCCAAAACCATTCTGGGAACTGTCTCCAAAAGGGGGGGACAGCTCTGAATCAGAAAGGGAGGAGCCCGAGGCTCCTCGAATCACTGTGTGTGAAATGTCCTGTTCAGATTCCCAAACCACCCAACTCCGTTCTGGGGGCCACCTCCTATAAAGGGCGGGGCAGCCCAGAACCAGCACAAGAGAAACCCCAAACCTCACCAACCACTTCTGCTGACTGCCTTCAGAAAGGGGGGGCAGCCCAGAACCAGAACAAGGGGAACCAAAACTCCCCAAATAGCGATGTATCAAAATTCCTTGCCATATTCCGCAATTCCAACACAGACTCTTGACCCAACTATCACGGTGTCAGAGTCAGAAATAAGTAAATTGACCACCCAGCTTTCCAAGAATGCCCAATACCTTTGCACATTGGAGGAGAAGGAAGGTAGATTATACATCTCCATCCAAGTGCAAGGGCAATGAGCAATTCGAGCACTGGTGGACCCTGGATCCCGAGCAACTTTGCTGTCAAAGAGGATCTTTGAGCAGCTGAATTCAGGAAGGGGGAGAGATACCAGTTCCCCCAACCCCTCTTCCTGGACAACTCCAGAACTTCGATGGGAAGGAAATTCCTGTCGAGGGGTCTGCAGAGCTGGAAATTAAAATTGGGCGACACAAAATGAAGCATCCTGCAAAGGTTGTCTTCCTTAATAGACTTTGTGAATAAGGTACTCTGGACCCAGACTCGCAGGCCAATGAAATTAAAACAAAGTGTCAGCCATGTTAGTCTAAATGGCACATGACACATGGTTGAACAAAAACCAGACCAAATTAAGTTCTACCTTCAAAACAATTACATACCTGACTTTACCATAATTGCTGTGGGACAACAAACTGGGGATGGGAACTCCTCTCCATTTCTGAAAATCAACCCTTCTTCCAGTCTTAAGTGGCATTCCACACTGGAAGGAGATACCCTGAAATTCTTTACTAATTCACAATCAGAAAATCCCAATTCCATAGCCAAAATTGATATCAAACCAGCACAAAGCCTAACTGGCATTCTGAAGAAGGGTGAACAGCTCTTCCTCCCGGTTCAGTTAAATGACAGGAAGGAGCCTGTCCTCACCCAAGTGGACTTGAATAGCGACGAAAGCTTCATCAGCGCAGTATTATTCAGGAAACTCCCAAAAGTCCAGACCCTGCCCGCCGTTGTGCCCATTGGTCCATGGGTATGGGGCCTGGAAACTCCCTGTTCCAAACATCTTCTGATTAGCAGTGGCATAATCAAAATTTCTAGAGATGAGAAAACCATAGTACATAGTTGTTGGGTTGTGCAAGGTGTTCCTTCCACCTTTTATATGGGGAGTCACCTCCTCAACCAACTCAAAATTAATTTGCACCCCAGTTATTGCCAAGCCCAGCCCCAACTGGAGAGTAAATCTCAGCGTCCCGGCAATCCTAAAGAAAGCCTTCCAGTCAGCCTAGCGCTATGGTAGGAAATGGAATTTCAGAAATGGAGTAGAGGTCACTATCCCAGGCCTCACCTACAGAATGCGCATTCCCATAGGTGACTTGCTGGCTGAAAGACAAGTGGGTCCACATAAAGCAGCTAAAGAGTTGCCATCCCAGGCATACTTTGCGGCAAATATAAGAGCCTACCGGAAACCCAGAGGGAGACAATCCGGACACCTAGGGAATTGTTAAATTGTCATTCAATACATGCAGGGAATATTGTAAATTATCATTAAATGTATGCATCTATCCCACTGCTGAAATCCCCCTGGGAACAATAGTGGGACATTTTTCATAACCGCGCTATGTTCTGTTTTCTAGTATTGCACCAAGTACACCTAATCACCAAGAAGTACCTCCTCAGGGACCCGGGAGGAAAAACCCAAGAAATTCAAGTGTCGCTCCACACTGGAAAGGAAAGCATGAGAGAAGACGGGTGTATTGTTTCCAATTCCAAGCAGAGCCTGCGAGGAGAGCGTGTCGCATCAATCACTGACGGGAGAAGCAACCAGATTTCTTCACATGGGCAGAAAGTAAAATCCCACGTAACCGACTTCCCCACGACTGGAAGTCAAGCCAAAGTCGGGGGGGTTGTGGGATATTTTAACCCATACAAATGAGCCCAACTGCCCCAATTTACAAATGGCAAAAGAAACAACCAAACATTGATGTGCTAACCCCTGTGCGCGCAAAAATATGCAAAACTGTGCATAGGTCACACTTGCCAAAGGCTGCATGCCCCTGCCACACAGTCAAAGTGGAGGTAATTATAGAATTCTCACTGCAGGAGAATGCCAGTGGGTGCTGTTACAGTTAACATGAAGCAAGGTCAAAGAATTTGGCTAACAACCGAAAACGCCTTTTAAAATGCAGCTTCCCCAACCAATTGCAACCTTCAAAGTGCTGTTTTGGCGCTAGGTCCATTCATTTTCCAGTGAACCATTGAAATTAAAAGTGTACTGAAATCACAGATATTCCAGGTGGCTCAGAGAAACCGGGCCTCACTGACTGTTTATGAAAAACCAGTCCAGCAACAGTTTGTTTTCAGTTACACAGGAAAAATGTGGCTAAAAGTGGCAACATATAACAATTTCAGCTGTACAGAGAAAACTCCAAACAAAGGCTTGATACATATATCCAGATTACAAAACAAAGCCCAGCACTCAAGGAGAGAAATAATGCTGAATTAAAAATGTATGTGCTGCATAAGAAAAGTGGATTTAAAAGACTCAGTTTAAACGTGCATTTTCAGAGAAGAAGTGCAAAAGAAACGCCTTTTTAAAAGCATGTTTTTGTGAAGGGCTTAATTCTTTAAATATCAAAATCTACCTATAAACTGTGTTCAAGTTATATGTTGTAATGAAAGCTGTTGGTAATTCCTTAAAGTCAAAACCCAGTTTGGAATTAAATCATGAATTCTGACTTGACAGTGCCCAGCCTGGGAAAGATGACACTTCATGTTAACACCTTGCTGCTACAGGAAGGCTCAATTGATGCTGGAGCTTCTCGCATATTGACAACAATGAACTGATTAGACATTCACCTCTGGCCCAGCCAAGGACAATGGCAGGCTGCCTACTGATCCCTACAGGGGAGGAGCCGGGAGCTTCCCTCTCAAGGAAGAGGACACACCACCCTGATCAAAGGAAGTTGACAGCTGTTTCCAGTTAAATGGAGAAAAAATTGCCAAGAACTTTTGGTGTTTAAATACCTATTTGTGATTAAGTTTTGAAACTCTTTAAGTTTGCAACGTGAAGGAGGACAAATCTAAAAGTAGGTAGTGGTAAATCTAATGGTATGCCCTTTCTTTGAAGATGTGAGTGAACCTTGTACTGCATAAGGAACCAAAGATACACCAAAACACTGATTGCGCCAACGTCTATTAATGCTGCAAGTCTAATATTGAATACCCATGCTCTAGTGATGATTGCCCAGATATGTACTGAATTAGGAATTGTTAGGCCAAACCGTTATGATTAAAATTGACAAAATTCCACAGAATGACAAAAACAGCTCTCACTGAGATAGGAATTGGATGTAAAGATAACCCATAAAATATGTAATGCATTTGTCTGAGGGCATAATTATAAAAATGTGTATTTGTGGGAAAGTTCAATTGTGGTTCAAATCAATGTGGGAGTTCCTAAATCGCATAATAAAATATGACAGCTCTTTCTGATTTCCAATCAAGAAAAGGCAAGTGCCTTTGGCCTATCACAGCCGTGGGGGTGTGGCTTGATATTCTGCCCCTACCATAAACCTTGTGATGTCACTTGGCATGATAAATATAGGAATTTCACCACACACAGACACATACTGATTCTTGACTACCTCCTGATTTCCACACAGCGTTTTGTTCCAGACTTCTTCATCTTGTCCTGATCCAGGCTACTTTGCAAAACCAAGGCCCAGCAATTGCTGAACCCTTTTTCAGCTAGGCCCTAATCCTGAACCATCTTAAACTTCAGGAAAGAATAATTCTGATCCAGTCTGGCTTACTACCATTCAAGCTTGCCTACTGAACTCGCAATCACGCTAACCTACCGTTTCCAAAGACCAGAAGGGCCAATCCAATCGAAATCCAATCTGAGGTGCTAGTCCAATTGGCCCGAACTGCCCAGCTGACCATCCTGCTAGAGGTGCCCTGCTGCCGGTAGACCCGACCTGGATGACCAGAACCCTAATGGTCCAATTTTAATTTACAGTGGACTGTAAGTATAAACAGGAATCATAGTAACCCATAGTGTATATTTGCCTTGTCCTACCCCAATCTCAACCTATCCCATCTTTGACTTCAGAACTCTAATATTGTCAGAACCATTCTTGCACTGATTTTTTCTCATTTGTTTCATTAAACCATAAGCCATTAGTGATTTGGATTACATAAAGAAATTCCCAGAACGGAAAGCAGAGTATCACACGTGAAGAGTAACAAGCGGCCGTGCATAACTGCGGAGGTTGACCAGTGGCATTCCCTTTTTCTTAGTCATTAATATAGTTTAAATAAACTGACTGGTCATTTTTAAAACCGAATCTCTGCTTTTCTCTGTTCTATTTTTTTCAAAAACACCTCTCACTAAAACGTCCATAACTTCTTCAATTTTATAGCTAGAGACTGCATTTAAAAGTGTATTTGACCTGTTTTTATAAAAAAAATCGCATAGTGTAATTTTGCAGCAAATTCGCATCTTGCAAAAGATTTACATGTGTCTTTTCCCATTCAAAGTGTTTCTTAACTCCTATTCTGTTTTAAAGTGTGTTCTGTTGCTCATCCTGTAGCTCATGTTTGTTAGGACCTGCTTAGTGTTGCTCTCATAGGAATGTACATCTAATTTAAACATTGTTGCACACTTTTCATTGTTCACAAAGCCATTTCCAACTGTCAGTTTTTAAAGTGTCAAAGTTCCACAAAAAAAGTTCTCTATTGTTTGGGGAGGGAAGATTATATTTAAACACTGTATTCTGTTGTTCATTCCTGAATACCTGCTGTGCACTGACATCTGTGTAGAATTGCTCAATTGTGAATTAAGAACTTTTCAGCGGGAAATCTTAACCTAATCACTATCTGTTCACAAACCAAAACGGTATTTCCCTGTGTCTTATCTTCTGTGCTACTCAAAAGTGAATTCAATTGCTTTACTTACTTTCTGAATTGTTTTGTCACCACATTGGTGATTGCTGTCCCAGATATATATTTATATATATATATATATATTAAAACTTATGTGTGATTTGAATTTTAAATAAATACATACATCTTTACGTTTACCAACCAGCCTGATTCCTGTTCCACTGTGACCTGGGGAGGGGAGGGGGTATTTTGAGATGGGTGTGATATGAGTGGTATATCACTCAGAATACTGAAACTATAGACATAATAAATAAGTATTTAATTTGTGCTTTGTCAAGGGTTTTGACCCATGTTGAATTATTAGACGGGGTAGATGTGGGGATGAGCTGTCGCCGCCCATCATTCTATCCCAGAACAAAACTAAATCAATAGACTGGGTGGATGTGGGGATGAGCTGTTGCCGCCCATCATTCCATCCCAGAACCAGGAAAACCGCGCAGTTGTGCACACACCAAAATGGTTATCTAACCTGCCACCCACCAGTGCCAGCATGATGGACCGGAAGCGCCAGGGGTGAAAGGTGGTGTCAAAGGAAAAATAACAGTGTTGTTAGACCAAAAGCGCTTTAAAATCACCTTTGTTTCCCTGAATGCAAGCTCAAAATGCCTATTTTAAACATCACAAGATATTCAAAAATCTCAAAGAACACCAGCAGACATTTGGCAGAATGTATTCTTGTGTGCATACAAAATCTGGGAAGATGAAGAGCCCAAAACAATGTTTATAACAAAACTGGCTGAGCTGTGGATGTCAGCAGCTTAATTGAAATTGGATTTAAAACCACTAAAATTGAAATGTTTAAATTAAATGAGTGACCTACTATTGAGTGTCACATAGTTTGCAACTGTTAAATGTCATGGTTTTGAACTTAGAATCAGCATTCTAGCTGCATGTGTAAAAATTGTAAGTTTGATTTAAACTGGGAACAAACAGGACATTTAGCTGAAGCTTGGCTTAAAGAAATTGAATTCTGCCTGACAACTACCCCCGACAGGAGTTGAACTGGCTCAACAACTCTTCCCAGGCCTGGCTGCATCCTGCTGCCCCCACCAAAAGGAGATCACACCTCTCTGATTGAATTAAGAGAGGGGTACCTGCAGACTGCAGGAAGTTGAACAAAGCCCTGTCCTGGGCTCAGGCAAATGTTATATTCGGGGGGTCGTAAAATGGCTTCCTCTTGGGAGAAACTGGGAGGGGCAGTGCCTGTGAGAGCCAGCTGAGCTTGGGGAAGTGGATAAACCAGTTATTCCACCATGTGATGTGGGAAGACACACCCCTTTTTGACCAGGGCATAATTTTAAAAAGATAGATAAAAGTGCGGACTGGTCAAAATTATATAAATAATATCATTATTCTTGGGATTTTTCCGTGCACATTTTAAAAGGCGTTAGGACTCTGTACCATGTTCTGAGGCAGAACCCCGCTATTTATTGATATTGCAGACACAGTGTTTAAGCTAGACAAATGGAAAATTGCTAGAATGTGTGTAGAAGGGGGGTTTATAGTTGTGTCAAATCTGGAAAGGTTTAAAGGTCGTTATCTGGATGAAAAGGGGCAGAATTCTGTCAAAAGTGGACACGACATCGTGCAAAGACAGGGATCGGATGGTTTGGTACTACAGAAAATATGTTAACTGTACCTATAATATTAGAAAAATGGTACATAGATAAATGTGTGTTTGGATCAAATATAGATTTGTGTGCAATTTCACAGGGGAAGGATTCTCGGACCATAAAACCTACAGCATCACTCTGACTCACATTTCCTTCCCCCAATCAAGGGAGAGAGGAGGAATTGGCCAATTATAAGTAAGAGGGGCAGGTTTGGTTATGACCAACGCACACACCCACTTTCTAAAGACATTAAAAGGACCACTGAAAGACAGGCAGGACATTCACTTTCCACTTTCTTGCAGGACGCTTTGCCGGGAGACTCCAGACTTCAAATCCATCAACCTCCAGAGACCAGAGATCCAGAGAGACCAGAGACCCAGAGAGACCAGAGATCCAGAGAGACCAGAACTGTGCAGTGCTGAGAGCAGAACCAGAGATCAGACCGCTGTGAAGAACCACTAGCAGAAGTCCAGCCAATCCTGACCCGATCGGTGACAAAGCCATTCCTGTCCAAAAGATAGTGTGAGTACTCTAGGACTGTGCCAGACTAATCTCTTAGTTTAAAATAATCCAATTAAAACTATTTTAACCTATTTAGAACTACCTCATAGGAATTGTGTGTGTCATTCTGTCCTTTTTAAAGCTGAAAACTGTCACCTGTCATTTTGAACTTTTAAATTTCAAATCCGAAAAACTACCTTCAAAAAATCATCCGTATCTCCGGAACCGTTTGTGCTAGGAGCAACTTGCTACTCCTTATAGTGCCTCCATAATTACGCTCAATGCGTGCAACTAATTTGCCACGATATGACATTTGCAATCATTTCAGCCATGTGTAAAAATCAGCAGCTCCTTGCTTTCCTTTGCTAAAATTCGTTTTAACCTGCTAGTTACTCAGAGCATTGCTAAAGTGAGCCTGAACTAATACCAACTAGCTATCACTCACCCTGAACTTCTACAGGGAATTAAAATCAATTTTAGCATCATTTCACTTCATTGCCATCACATTCAAAGCATGTTGGGGCCTGTGTTTCAAACTTCTACCTGTTTTCCTCTAAGCTTGCTGGGGGGGAACTGAATTTCGTATTGTATTTGATTGCATTCCTGAGAACTGTGTGCCCCTCCTTCCATTTCTTACATTGCATAGGGGGGGGTGAATTGCCAGAGAAAAAGTGATTATATTATCTTTTGCTAAAATCATATCAAGTTATTTCTGTACTGCATTTCATTCCTCATTGCTTTTCCCTTGAAACCATAAAAGTATTTTTGCTGCCTTATCCATCCTATACCAACTCCTTATTGATTGTAAAGAGGTGTGCTAGTGTCATATTACCCATTGTTGATCAACATTATATTCATAAGTGTGATATCAATTATCTTTTTGTTTATAGAAGTGTGATATATATATATATTGTTGAATTTTTCAAATAAACTTTTTAAATTTGCAAAACAAGCCTACTTCTTGGCTCAGTGGGGTCAAGGGGGATTCTAAGAGAGGGGTGTTATACAAGGGTTCAGCATTCAGATTATAACTTGCCATGAAAATATATAATTAAGGGCTTCCCTTGGGCAGCCCAGATAAGGCACTGACTTAGTGGGATTGCTTGATTGTAGTTACTTACAAAGTGGGGGCTCGTGCCGGGAAATTCTGGGTTAGAATTACCACTTGTGCAGCTTAATACAGTGTGCTAACTGACGGGATACATACATCCGGTCGGATCACCACGCTGTGGTACGCTGTAAAGCACTCCTTAAAGGAACGCTCTAAGGAAACGGTCTGTTTTGCAAAATAAAATACAAACTCTGTAAGTCAGGAAGGAACTCAAATCTCCAGAATGACGACACTGGTAGACATCAAAATAGCTAGAGAGCACTTCTTACATAAGCTATTTGTGAGAGGTGAGTGGACTCATCAGGACCAAATGGTCTGGTTGCAGGCAATCGTGCAGCAGGTCACTGAAACAGGGTCAGATATATGGAGAGATCAGGGT
The DNA here is from genome assembly GCF_040938575.1 of Ambystoma mexicanum. Taxonomy (NCBI): domain Eukaryota; kingdom Metazoa; phylum Chordata; class Amphibia; order Caudata; family Ambystomatidae; genus Ambystoma; species Ambystoma mexicanum. Next base: position 636,553,911 of record NC_090932.1, on the reverse strand, counting down.
CCATTACATGTGGCCCTGAGTGAACTATATATGGCCCCTAAGGCCAAAGATGAACACGACAAGATGGTTAGGATAGCGGCATATTTGTATCTATAGATGGGAGCCATGCAGGACAAATGTGCTGAAGGCCAGAAAAAGCTGGAGCAACAGATAGATTTCAATATGGCATGCACAAAGCAGGTAGCCACCCTGCAAAGCCAATTGGATAGAGAAAAAGAGGAAAGCAATAAACTGATTCTGAAAGACCTGGACACCCAGACAGAATTTCAGGAAGAGCGCCAGAAAGCTGGTGCCTTTCAAAGGCAGAGGGACGACCTGGCGGCACAGATGCAGGCTCTTAGTCAGGAAAGGGACACCTTAGGCCAGGAAGTCTGTCAATTAAAAGAAAAAATTGAAGAAAATCACCTGGCCCTCCAGGGGCTGGGTGACCTCCAAAAAGAGCATCACAACTTGCTAGAGCGCACCAGGAGGGTGGAGGAGGCTCTGGCAAGAAAGGAGCAGGCCAGTAGGGATGGGACTCAGAAGGTAACCCTCCTGCAGCAGAGACTGGCCCAATACTCCAGGACCAATCAGAAGGCACAGAGAGAAAATTAGGCTCTCTGTCAGCACAATGATAGGCTCCAGCAACAGGTAGCCATGCAGGAGAGACTGATAGAGTCTAGTAAGGACTTAACTGAGGAACTGAAAGCGCAGGCTCTTGCATTGCAACAGGGAGCAGGGGCTGATAGAGATGAGGTTCACTGGGAAAGTGAAACGCCTGAGCATAACCTCAGGAGCCCTGGTACCAGAGGCCTTCATCTCTCCTAGTCCCTGGACTCTGCCACCCCCATATCCCCTGGCGCACATGAGGACAGGGCCACAGGAATGGCAGATTACTATCCAGCCAAAAGTATGTGGCTCATAGGCCAGTACCACCCAGGAATGGAGGGGCGGGCATCCGGGTATGGGCACCCAAGCACAGTGCAATTTAGTGGGGAACCCCAGGAGAGTAGGCCCATTAAGGGCATCTTGAAAACCTCTGCCCAGTTGGGTCAGTGGGGGGGTACCCATCAAATCCTGGCAGCAAGGAGGGATCTGAAGACTCCTCTGAGCGTTACAGGACACAGGAGACCAGGTCCCCACATCCTGCCAGCCATTCCCAGGCTCGCAGAATCCGGGAAAACCTGGAAGATCAGACGGGCACCTATGGGAGCAGTGCTTCGGAATCAGAGGATGAATGGACCAGGGTTACCTGAACCAAAAAGGCCAATAAGACAAAAAAGGGCCTTGCTTAAGGACCCATTGAAACAAATAAAGGCAATAAGGAGTGTCATCACGCCTTATCATAAGAACGCCAAGTATTCTGTTTGGGAACACTTGAAGCTCTATGAGCAAATGATGGAGACTTTCCATTTGAAGGACAGCAGTAGCTGCATCCAGTATGTCAAATGGACATTCTCCACAGAATACTCCAGTTTCTTTGCAGGGCTGGAGGACCAAAACCATTCAAGATGGTCCACGTATAGTACGGCCATCTTGAAACATTTTTCTGTTCATAGAAATCTTCAAGAGGCTCGCAAGGCAGCCTACAATTTGCAATGTGGGGAGGATCAGGCCCCACAAGAATTTGTGCAAGAATTGAAGCGTGCCTTTGCGCAGACCACCAGAAGGGTGCGCACGGACAGCAGAGAATTTGTCAATACTTTTTTCCATGCCTTGCCCAAATACATCATGACCCAGCTAATGAGAGATTTTCACGAGAAGAGATCACTAGACTGGGTCATTGAACAGGCTACCGGATCTATGAGGAGCAGAAGCCCATAGAAAATAAAAGTAATGCGCAGAAAAACCCCAAAACCAACAGCACCCCTGCTGCTGCCAAGGTGGCAGAGGTAAAGGTTGCCCCCGTTTTAGATTTGGAGATGGGGGGCCTAAAAACCTGCATGCACCAAATAATTCACTGCCCAGAAGGCCCTCGGGCCAGTCACAGACAGGGAGTCGAGGAGGTAGTCCCACAAATGGGGTCCTCTGCTCCCCTGATTATGTAAGTCCCCGCTACAAGGGAAACCGACCCATCCTGGGTTATGTGTGGACTCCTCCAGCCCAAGGGGGGGGATACAGCCAAGCACCTGAACCAGGGAACTTCCCTCCTAAATTCCCCCAGGAGGGCAGAAATTCAACAAATCCTGAGCAGAACTTTTTTTCCAGGTATCCACCCAATTTCCAGCCCCAAAATCATCCATCCTTCTTTCCCCAATTCCCTGAGCCCAGACAACCTAATCCGGGAGAGGGGAGGCCAAGGGTGAGGGGTACCCAAATCTTCCCAATCCAGGGTATTACCAGAGAAGGGATAGCTACCCTTCCCGGGATCAGCCCAGGGGAGAAAATAGAGCCCCGTATCAGCCTGAGCGGGTTTCACAACTTGAGCGCCAGGTCAAAATATGGCACAGGATCTGGGTCACATACTGAGGGCTCAACAGAACCCTCAGATGAGCATGCCACCGCAGAATGCCCCAAACTCTGGGCCTGGTTCTCCAGAACAATGACGGGGCAGCACCCCAATAACCCACCGGTTCCCAGGGAGGAGGCACAAGGGGATGGGGGGGTGTAAAGCCTTGGAGGAAGCTTCCTTCCCAACATGTAAACAGCCCCTGGAAAACCAGGAACCGGAAACAAAATCTCCTACCCCTGAAAGTCTGCCACCCAAGGAGCAGGATGGAGGTAGGAGAAACAAAGGACCCAAACATACCCACTTTATGGAGGAGGTACAGGTCTTCCAATTTGAGGGAGAGGGATCCTCGGAAGATCCTGGGAATAGGATCTTCTCCTTCAGAGATGGGGGAACTCCTCCCAAGGAAAAATGGGTCCCAAGAGTTTCCAATCCAGACTGGGTAGATGTGGGGATTGAGCTGTCGCCGCCCATCATTCTATCCCAGAACCAACAATACCAAAATCCCCTGGGTCAAACCCATCCTGATGAATGCCTCCAAAAAGGGGGGGGGGTGGCCCAGAACCCGAAACCATTTCCAGTTGCCAACTTTTTCTTTCAGATTCCCCAGGCTCTTCACAGAATTCTGCCCAAATCTCTTTGCTAGCAATGTCCAAAACCAGAAAATTAGCCCACCAGTTGTCCAAAAATTTGCATTATCTGTGCCCCCTTGAGGAGAAGGAGGGAAGATACTATGCCCCGGTACAAGTACAGGGGCAGGGTACAATTTTGGCACTGGTGGACACTGGATCCCAAGCTACCCTTCCGTCCAAAAGGGCCTTTGATGAACTAAATGCAGGAAGGGGGGAGAATTACCGTATTCCTCTCACCTCTCTTCCTGGACAACTGCAGAACTTTGACGGGAAGGAAATTCCTGTTGAGGGGACATCAAAATTGGGCGACACAAGGTGAAGCACCTGGTCATAGTAGTGACTCCAGAGGGCACCCCTTGTTTACTAGGGAATGACCTCCTGAGAAGGTTGTCACCCCTAATAGATTGTGTAAACAAGGTCCTCTGGACCGAGACTAGCCGACCAATAAAATTAAAACAGAGTGTCAACCATGTTAGTTTAAATGGCACCTGCCACATGGTTGAACAAAAATCTGGCCAAGTATAATTTCACTTCCAGAACAACCAAATTCCAGACGTGACAGTAATAGCAGTAGGACAACAGACTGGTGATGGGGGGTCCTCTCTATCTCTGAAAATCAACCTTCCTTCCAGTTTAAGGTGGTATTCCACACTGGAAGGAAACACTCTGAAATTCTTTACCAATCTACAATCAGACACTCCCACTCCTAGAGTCCAGAAAAATGTGAAATCAGCTCAGAGCCTGGCTGATATTCAGCAAATTGGAGATCAGTTGTTCATCCCTGTTCAGTTAAATGATGGGAAGGACTCTGTTCTTCTCGAGTGTGTGTGAACAACGGTAAGAGCTTCATCAGCGAAGCCATGTTCCGCCAACTCCCAAAAGATCCATCCATTCCCATATTCAAACTGATAGATAAATGGGAAATGGACCTGGAAGTACCCAATTCCAAACATCTCCTGCCAAGCAGGTGTATGCTCATAATCTCCATTGGCAACAAGAGCATAGTCCATAATTGTTGGGTCGTGCGAGACGTCACTGCCGCCTTTTACTTAGGCAGTGACATTCTCAATCGCTTTGCCATTAGTTTGGACCTAATAAACTTCAAAGCTTGGTCCCGATTAGCGGATAATCCCATGGGCTTTGATGATTCAGAAAAAGCATTTAGGTCAGCTCAATTGCTACCTTATGCAGTTGAAATTCAGATTAAAGAGGAAGTCACCATCCCAGAAAGGACCCGACAATTCTCCCTGGAAGTGAAAGTTAAAAGAGGACAAAAATTGAAAAACACTGATGCTTATATTCATCTAAAGGCTTCTCTCCAACAGCAAGGGTTGGGGGTAAACCCAACGCCATTAGTCAATATAGAACATGACACCATTCCAATAGAGGTGGATAACAGCGACTTAAAGAGTATTTCTCTAGCCGCAGGCTCCATTATTGGAATTGCGGTTGATGACCGACATTTCTCCATTGATTTAGGAAATGAACTGTTAGGACCGATCCCCAAGGACTGTTTTGACAGTGACAGTGAGGACAATACAACACCAGACAGGATTTCTACCCGTCATGGGGGTAACTTCCTGGTGTACACTTCTTGCCCTTATGGTAAGGAAGACGTGACTTGTGACTTCAGGAGGGATGAGGTGATTTTCCAGGCCCATGGGGGCTACCTTTCCCATCTGAAGCCTCCAGTCCAAATCAGCACTCTGACCAGGGACTTCTCCACCCAGCTGGAGGAGGCTGCTGAGATAGCCAAACCAGAAGTCTTTCCCGGCTTCAGGCAGATGGTGGAAGAGAGAGTCAACCTGGCTGATGCCAGTGTGACTCTGGAACAGATGCAAAAGTTGAAACAAGTTTTCTTGGATTTCCAAGATCTCTTTGCGGTAGACTCATATGACTGTGGTCGCATCGACATCCACACAACAACAATTCCCACGGATCCTGGAATGACTCCAGTGTTTGTGAAGCAATATTGTTTGCCTCTCGCATCCATGGAGTCCCTTACTGAAATAATTAAGAACCTTAAGTCCCGGGGAATAATCTGTCCAGTCCACAGCACTTTCAATAATCCGTTCCTGGGAATATTGAAGCCAAACGGCCAGTGGAGACTCTGCGCCGACCTTAGGGAGCTCAACAAACAGGTCCATACTTCCCGATAGCCTCTGCCCTACATTGACCAAGGGCTGGTCCAGATCCAGGGGTCACAAGTATTCACTGCAATAGACCTGACCAATGGATACTGGACCATGCCTGTCAGTAGGGAGGACCAATACAAACTGGCTTTTACCTTTGGGGGCCAGCAGTACACATGGACCCGGACTCCCTTCGGATACCTCAACTCTGGCAATGAATTCAACATTTTCCTACATAAGGCCATGCCCGACCTCGGTGCGAGGGGAACCTGGCTTATGTAGATGATGTCCTCATCAAAAGTTCATCTGTGGAGGAACACATAGCGGAGACCCGTTATGTTCTGACGCAGTTGAGGGCCGCCGGAGCAAAACTTTCCTTTCAGAAAGCACAGTGGTGTAGAACCCGTGTTAATTTCTTGGGGGATGTGATTACTCCTCAGGGTCTCTGTCCCCAGGAAAAGAAAGTGGAAGCACTCCAGAAACTGAAGGATCCCACAACTCTGCGGGAACTAAGGAGCCTCCTTGGACTGACTAATTACAGCAGAAAGTTCATTGAGGGCTACGCAGAGATCACCAGACCCCTGATTCATCTATTGAAGGGGGGGGGGTCAAGTGGGAATGGGGTCCAGAACAATCCGAGGCAGTAAGACAACTCAAGAGAAGCCTCTCACAAGCGCTTTGCCTAGCGTACCCTGTCAGAAACAAGGAGTCCTGGAGACAGGGTTATCTAATACGTGCTTGACGGCAGTATTATACCAAAAACATGACAAGGTCAATAAAGTAATCTCCTATGCGAGCAAAACTTTATCCTCTGTGGAGGAAAAATTCAACAATTGTGAGAAGGCACTCCTGGCAACGGTGTGGGCATAGATGAATTACCGCCCGTTTATCCAGGGGGAACACATCATAGTGGAGACTCCACACCAGCTTCTGCAATATCTCCAAACTGACAGAATCCGGTCCAGAAATGTGAGTAATTCCTGAATTACTTCCTGGATTCTGTCAATGCAAGGCTTTCCTGTGGAGGTCAGATATGGCCAAAACAAGAAGAGTCCCCTCGTGCAAGGTCTGGCTGACTTGCATGATTGTGCCAGAGAAAACTGTCTCGAGGACAAAAGTCTGAAAATCAAGGACAACATGGAGGCATACCTTAATTCCCCACACAAAGACTTTGAAGAAGACAAGTGTGAGGGAATGCCCACTGTCTATGTGGACGGATTCTCGTACCATGTTGACAACAACGGGGAGAAAGAACTGGTGGCCGGCGTATGGAATGCATGGGTGAAGGAGTTTCCAGAACCCTGCGCTGGGTACAAAATTTGTCCCCGAAGTAGTCAGGTGGCAGAATTGATGGCTGCGCATCAAGCCATCCTCACGGCTGTCCAATATCAACTCCACGAACTGGTCATAATCACAGATTCGGATTATGTACGGAACGGGTTCGTGGAGCACTTGGTTAATTGGAAAACAAGAGACATGTTATGTGCTAATAACAAACCCCTGAAACATGGGAAGTTAATCCAAAATATTGATGATCTGGTCACATCGAATGGGATGACCATCTATTGGAAAAAGATCAAGGGTCATTCCAAAGTAGAGGACTGGAAATGACTTAGCTGATCAGCTGGCCAAAACCGGGGCCATCCAAGGGGATCTAATAGAAATAGAGTCCCTGTTGGGGGAAATCCAGGTCACTGCTATCACTAGGTCCCAGACAAATGCTCACAATGATCTTTCAACTGCAAAATGGAGTAAGGAGACCCCTGATGCTGATTAGATTACAGCTCAGTAGGGGGATCCAATAATTGGTAAGTTTTACCAACACATTGAGGACCCTGAGAACTTTCCCCTGACGGATACCGATTACATTGGGAAAGAGGACCTAAGAGTGTTGATGAAATGGCCAAAAAGGTTCCAAATCCAAGACAGTTTGTTGGTAAGGAAATCCCAAGCTGGCCATGATCAGTGGGTGGTCCCTACCTCAATCCGAAGCCTGATGTTAAGTCACGCCCATGATGCGGCCACCGCCGGTCATAGGGTGTTTCGCACAACACTGGAAATTTTAAGAGAGGTTGCATACTGGCCACATATGGGGCAGGACCTCGACCAATACTTGAAGGGGTTTCTGGTGTGTGCACAATTTCTGCCAACATCCCTCACACACCGTGCACCTCCCCAAAAGAGGGGGATGACACTGCCATGGTCAGATTTTCAAATCGACTTCGTAGGCCCTGTAATTTGCTCGTCTAGAGGAAACAAGTACATGTTGACCGTTACATGCTTGTTTACCAAGTGGGTGGAATGTCTCCCGGTCCCAAACTGCAATGCAGAAACAGCAGCTGCCCTGATGATTAACCACATCTTTTCCCGTTTTGGTCTACCTCAAAGGATTGAGTCAGACAGAGGTAGCCACTTCACCAGTGAAGTAATGACAAAGATGTGGGAGATACTGGGGGTTTAAAGGAAGCTACACATTGCTTACAGGGCAGCTTCTTCTGGAGCAGTGGGGAGATACAACCGAACCATTGTGAGCATCTTAAAAAGGTTTGTGGCAGATTCTGGGCCAAGTTGGAATATCCGACTATTTCTGGTCCTAATGGCCATCAGATCTACCCCTTCATCTGAAACTAAAATGTCACCATTTGAGTTGATGACCGGACGCAAGATGGTGCTTCCCCAGCATATGCTCTACAGGACCCAAGAGCAGACACTGATAAATGCCTCCACAACTCATGAGTATGTGGAGAATTTAAGGAAACACCTCCAACATGCTTTTGCCTATGCTCAGCGGAATCTAGAAAGATCATGAAAACGCACTTTGATTTGAAAACCACCAGGAAGGAATATGATGTGGAATATCGGGTCGATCTATACAGGAACCAGGCCAAACAGCGAAAAATGTTGCCTACATGGAAGGGACCCTTTGAAATTATGGACAAGATCTCCCCTGTTGCCTACAAAATCCGCATCCCCAAAGGTAATTTGGCGGAAGAGGAAGATAAGTGGGTCCATATTAATCAGCCAAAGTGTTGCCATCCCAGGCACACACTGCAACAACTGGAGGAATCCACTGGAATCCCAGAGGGGGCCGCTCCAGAGTAATTCAGTTCCAACCCTAAAATATTCCACATATAGCATATAAAATTCTGTGATTCTTGAATATATATGTTCTTTTCTCCTAATTTAAAAAAAAAATTATATATTCATATCCTCTGATTTATAAAATGTATATGTTCGCCACACCATTAATAGTTGTGGAAAATTGTATAGGAATGTGTATTGCTGCTTTGCTTTATCATCCTAGGAGAGATGAAACCATGGAGACTGACCATGTAAGGCGACCTGGGGACCGGGAGCAAAGATCCGAGGCCCCGGGGTACCGCCCAATATTCCCATCAGGACCGGTGAGGAGAACCGATCGATCCAACCGGATGGAGGAAAAGATGCAGAACTGTGCCATCTACAGAATTGGGAGAAGATGATGCGGACAAAACATTCTTTGCACCCGACTCCCCCTCGACTCAAATTCAAAGTGCAGTCGGGCGGGGGGGTTTGTCAAGGGTTTTGACCCATGTTGAATTATTAGACGGGGTAGATGTGGGGATGAGCTGTCGCCGCCCATCATTCTATCCCAGAACAAAACTAAATCAATAGACTGGGTGGATGTGGGGATGAGCTGTCGCCGCCCATCATTCCATCCCAGAACCAGGAAAACCGCGCAGTTGTGCGCACACCAAAATGGTTCTCTAACCTGCCACCCACCAGTGCCAGCATGATGGACCGGAAGCGCCAGGGGTGAAAGGTGGTGTCAAAGGAAAAATAACAGTGTTGTTAGACCAAAAGCGCTTTAAAATCACCTTTGTTTCCCTGAATGCAAGCTCAAAATGCCTATTTTAAACATCACAAGATGTTCAAAAATCTCAATGAACACCAGCAGACATTTGGCAGAATGTATTCTTGTGTGCATACAAAATCTGGGAAGATGAAGAGCCCAAAACAATGTTTATAACAAAACTGGCTGAGCTGTGGATGTCAGCAGCTTAATTGAAATTGGATTTAAAACCACTAAAATCGAAATGTTTAAATTAAATGAGTGACCTACTTTTGAGTGTCACATAGTTTGCAACTGTTAAATGTCATGGTTGTGAACTTAGAATCAGCATTCTAGCTGCATGTGTAAAAATTGTAAGTTTGATTTAAACTGGGAACAAACAGGACATTTAGCTGAAGCTTGGCTTAAAGAAATTGAATTCTGCCTGACAACTACCCCCGACAGGAGTTGAACTGGCTCAACAACTCTTCCCAGGCCTGGCTGCATCCTGCTGCCCCCACCAAAAGGAGATCACACCTCTCTGATTGAATTAAGGGAGGTGTACCTGCAGACTGCAGGAAGTTGAACAAAGCCCTGTCCTGGGCTCAGGCAAATGTTATATTGGGGGGGTCATAAAATGGCTTCCTCTTGGGAAAAACTGGGAGGGGCAGTGCCTGTGAGAGCCAGCTGAGCTTGGGGGGAGTGGATAAACCAGTTATTCCACCATGTGATGTGGGAAGCCACACCCCTTTTTGACCAGGGCATAATTTTAAAAAGATAGATAACTCATAGTGCGGACTGGTCAAAATTATATAAATAATATCATTATTCTTGGGATTTTTCCGTGCACATTTTAAAAGGCGTTAGGACTCTGTACCATTTTCTGAGGCAGAACCCCGCTATTTATTGATATTGCAGACACTGTGTTTAAGCTAGACAAATGAAAATTTACTGGAATGTGTGTAGAAGGGGGGTGTACAGTTGTGTCAAATCTGGAAAGGTTTAAAGGTCGTTATCTGGATGAAAAGGGGCAGAATTCTGTCAAAAGTGGACACAACATCGTACAAAGACAGGGATCAGATGGTTTGGTACTACAGAAAATATATTAACTGGACCTATAATATTAGAAAAATGGTACATAGATAAATGTGTGTTTGGATCAAATATAGATTTGTGTGCAATTTGACAGGGGAAGGATCCTCGGACCATAAAACCTACAGCATCACTCTGACTCACATTTCCTTCCCCCAATCAAGGGAGAGAGGAGGAATTGGCCAATGATAAGTGAGAGCGGCAGGTCTGGTTATGACCAACGCACACACCCACTTTCTAAAGACATAAAAAGGACCACTGAAAGACAGGCAGGACATTCACGTTCCACTTTCTTGCGGGACACTTTACCGGGAGACTCCAGACTTCAAATCTATCAACCTCCAGAGACCAGAGATCCAGAGAGACCAGAACTGTGCAGTGCTGAGAGCAGAACCAGAGACCAGACCGCTGTGAAGAACCGCTAGCAGAAGTCCAGCCAATCCTGACCCGATCGGTGACAAAGCCATTCCTGTCCAAAAGATAGTGTAAGTACTCTAGGACTGTGCCAGACTAATCTCTTAGTTTAAAATAATCCAATTAAAACTATTTTAACCTATTTAGAACTACCTCATAGGAATCGTGTGTGTCATTCTGTCCTTTTTAAAGCTGAAAACTGTCACCTGTCATTTTGAACTTTTAAATTTCAAATCCGAAAAACTACCTTCAAAAAATCATCCGTATCCCCGGAACCGTTTGTGCTAGGAGCGACTTCCTACTCCTTTTAGTGCCTCCATAATTACGCTCAATGCGTGCAACTAATTTGCCACGATATGACATTTGCAATCATTTCAGCCACGTGTAAAAATCAGCAGCTCCTTGATTTCCTTTGCTAAAATTCGTTTTAACCTGCTAGTTACTCAGAGCATTGCTAAAGTGAGCCTGAACTAATACCAACTAGCTATCACTCACCCTGAACCTCTACAGGGAATTAAAATCAATTTTAGCATCATTTCACTTCATTTCCATCACATTCAAAGCATTTTGGGGCCTGTGTTTCAAACTTCTACCTGTTTTCCTCTAAGCTTGCTGGGGGGGAACTGAATTTCGTATTGTATTTGATTGCATTCCTGAGAACTGTGTGCTCCTCCTTCCATTTCTTACATTGCATAGGGGGGGGGTGAATTGCCAGAGAAAAAGTGATTATATTATCTTTTGCTAAAATCATATCAAGTTATTTCTGTACTGCATTTCATTCCTCATTGCTTTTCCCTTGAAACCATAAAAGTATTTTCGCTGCCTTATCCATCCTATACCAACTCCTCATTGATTGTAAAGAGGTGTGCTAGTGTCAGATTACCCATTGTTGATCAACATTATATTCATAAGTGTGATATCAATTATCAATGTATTTATAGAAGTGTGACATATATATATATATATATATATATATATATATATATATATATATATATATATATATATATATATAGTTTCATTTTTCAAATAAACCTTTTAAATTTGCAAAACAAGCCTACTTCTTGGCTCAGTGGGGTCAAGGGGGATTCTAAGAGAGGGGTGTTATACAAGGGTTCATCATCCAGATTTTAACTTGCCATAAAAATATATAATTAAGGGCTTCGCTTGGGCATCCCAGACAAGGCACTGACTTAGTGGGATTGCTTGATTGGAGTTACTTACAGCTTTACATGCTAGGCGAGACCCGGTTGTATTGCCTGATTGAAATACTTAACAAACCCCTGTAACCCAAAACTGCACAGCATTCCATTTCACGTAACTCAGGCCAGAATGGGGGAGGCAGTGAGGGAGACCCCAGACAGGATCACAGTTTTGGTCCAGGGAGTCAAAAGACCTGGGGGGGTGTTGTGTAAGCAAATGACTTGGTCCCCCCTCTGACAATAACCGGCAGGCTGCATTGAAAGGTGGGAACACAATGAAGGCACCAATGTCTTTGTAGAAACCAGGAACATATTTATTACAGAAAGAGGAGTAAATTCATTGCCAGCCAGATAAATTAGACACACTGGACTAGCTATGCACATCCGCAGGCATGGAACCCAGAGCCTGGAGAGTACCCTTGGATGCAGGGTTGGGGACACTTAGGGAGAAAGGGAAGGGTTGGATAGGGAGTTGGAGAGGGGGCTGGTAGAGATGGTGAGGGGGGAAATGAGAGAGCGGCAAGCACAGAAAGGTACAGAGAGAGACACACAGGGAGAGAGAGACAGGGCACAGGGAACCAGACACAGAGACACAGAGAGAGGGAGAGGCAGGGGTACAGGGAGACAGCCACAGAGACACAGGGTGACGAAGAAGCAGAGAGGGACAGAGATGCACATAGACACAGATAGGGGGGTAGAGGCTGAGAGGCCAGGGGAGAGAAGCATGGGCAGACAGAGAGTCCAGGAGACCCACTGGTGGAAAAATAGAGCACCTTCGGAGGAAGGGAACCAGGGAAGAAGGATAAGGCTAGATTGTGGCAAAGGAACCTGCTAGAAGAGCCTCTGTAGCCTCTGGCCCAACCCACATAGTCAGCACACAACACCGCCAGAAGTCAAAATGAAGAGAGCAGTTCTCTCTCCACAAGTTCATCCCCAGGAACACATGTGGTTGCCAGGAATACATTTTTGTGTGTGGCCTCCAGGGAAGGGCAGATCAGGCAACTGGTTTGTTTGGTTGTTCAGGGACAAGTTTGGGGTTTCCAGGGGAGGGGAGATAGGCACACATTTTCAGGTATTTACAAGGCAGAGGACAATTGTACTTCTAGAGCCCACCCCCACCCATTCTCACAATGGGGAACCTAGATTATGTGTGATTAAAATGATAGAGTGCAGGGCAGTTGGAATGGATTGCGGCACTGAGGAATGGAGGAGGTTCCCAGAAAGGGTGCGAGAGGTCGGGGACTAGCTTGTTGACTCATGATAATTACAGGGTAAGGACAAGTGGCTTTCCAGAGCACATCCACCCCCATAATGGGCACAAGTGGCACTTGTTTTGCAGGGCTCAGGGTAGGACAAGTGGGATAGTTAGCTCTGGAATTCTAGTAGCTGGGCATGGGAACAGGTTTAACTGTTTTTTGGAGTACTTTCCCAGGGCTGAAGGAATTTCACAAACCCCCCACAGACATCAGGTGCAGGGTACAGAGTGGACTAAACCCAATGACAGAAACTAACAAGGCGGGGTCACCCACCACTCACTGAATATACAATGTCAAGGATGGGCAATGTCCAGTGTGCCAGACACAAACAACACACACAGGGGAAAAAACAAGCACTTGAGCAAAAACAGTGCAGAAACTGCAGTCAGGGGCAAATATACAGTCATTTGCCATGCAAGGTGGAACTACATTTGGGAAACATGTAAGTCACACATAGCCATTTCCACACTACATAGCAAGGCAGCACCCCGCTAATCTGCATACGATCACCGCTAAGTCCAAGCGGCAACTCAACTACATGCCATCAACCCCAAATTTCTATGTAAATATTACCTTTGCGCATTGGTTCCTATGCGTTTAGTGGGTTCCGCCTCTTATCATGTGTCCATAAGATTACAAGGTTTGCGTGTCATTTATCCCGATGTATGTGCGTTGGAATCCACGAATTATGTTTGTGTTGACTAGGCATGCGATTTCTCTGAATGGCCTCTACTTCAACACACCCACATTATTCCTTGTCTTTCCTCTTTTTGCGGGGAGAATGGGTAATATCCATGTTCTGTCCCCTATTTATTTCTTTATGTAGGCACTTTCCGTTCTTTGCGTGGCATGTCGCACAGCAGTGCTTAACTGCACGCCAGTCGTGATGGACCCACACAAAGTCCTGAAAATTCACGCAAAGTCCGATCCATGAATTGGTGAAAGGAGTTTTGTGTACTGAAAAGTGCTCAAAGTCACTTTTCAGCAGACAAAATATTCTATGAATCGGACCCTTAGTCTTCTTTCCACTGAGAGACACCTCTGTCCTCCCGTCAATCCACCTACCTGCACATAGGCTCCTATACACCCATCTACTCCCTTGACCACCCATCCACTCACACACTTTTACTTTTTCAAAGATGATAATCATTAATCTGCCTACTTAACCCCTTACATGCGCATCCATCCACCTCTCAATTCCATCCCACATGCAGTCACCTGTTCCCCTATTCACATTTACACGTGTTTTCTCCTACATGCAGCCAATCACAAATTCACCCATCGTGTCATCTAACTACTCATTTCATCACTCACTCACTCACTCACTCACTCACTCACTCACTCACTCACTCACTCACTCTTCCATTCATGCACCACAATCCAGTCGCTCATTCACGCACCCTCACATGGACAGAATAACGGCCTCCTTTCCTTTTATTTTAAAATAGCCAGACCCATTTTCTTTGCCAAGGCATTTAGTGATGTTCTCCATGCATTCAGTTTTTAGGTAGAGGGGATGGTTATCGTCGTCAGACCCGCAAATCTCTCTTCTTCTCTATTTGAAATATAACTGTTTTGCAGCATAGAGACTGTGCCAGATGTAGACGAAAAATAACCGTGAAAATATCCTAAGCAGGGTAAGGGATGCCTGCTCTGAAATAATGTGACGTAAATACACGTGAGTTGTTTACTTTGAAGCACCAGATTAATTTGACCTCGGCGGGTTAAACTGCACACATACACAGCACCTGGCTAGTAATATATTCAATTGCACTTGAAGGAAAATCAATGTTGCTTTTGTTAACATCATTGAACTATGCATTACACTATTTTAATTAAGGCAGTCTATTACACGTGTCATTCATTTCATTTCCACGTGCACTATTCCCTCGCGGCAGCAGGCCCGTTCTGTGACAGAACAGGATGAAAATAATGTTTAAATGCAGCACTATGATAAATCAGTTTGAGGCCTGATAGAACTACAGTGTGAGGCGGATAGGATTTTTGCGGAGCGTGCAGCAATTGTTCCCAGAAAAGATTGAATTAAAGCCGACTGAATCGTTCTTTCATATGCGTGCTTGCCAAATTTCAGTACATTATCAAAATAGCACGCTTCTGGCTGAAATGGATACGAATCCAAATGAACCTGATTTTTTTTTTCTTCATTTTTATAATCTTTTCATTACAGATGGCGTCCTTCCCTTTTGCTGCCAGATACGTTGTACTGTTCATGTACCCCTCTGTTTTGCAGCAACACCTGCTGGATTCTTGATTTTCAAACAACTGCAAATCACTCCTATTAGTGCTTACATAATTTGAAATGTGTATTTTCCTGCACTGTTGGAATTCATGAAATGCTTCCAATCTCCATAATACTAACCCGCTGGCCAGCATGGTGATACACGCGATTGTGGTGTGTATCTAAAAAGAACACATCATTTTCAAATGCTACTCTCAGTTGCCTCATTGCAAGGAATGGGTGGTTCAATTTTAGGGCCGTCATTCCCACATGCCATGGGGACCTAAGGGCATGTAGTATCCGGAAATACTGTTTTTGAGACTGCCACTAAAATAGTGCGCTGGCCCCATACATGTTCCCCTTCTCTATGAGCTGGGGATATCTCTGGTTGATGAAGTGGCTAGGTTAAAGCCCTTGGGATATCGGGTTAGGCTGTGGACACATTTGGTGGCTGAGGTGTAGGAGAAATGTATGCTGAAAGTGAGGTCATTGCATAATTTTACAGATATTTTCTAGTTTAAGCATGTACAGATTTGGTTTGGTTGTTTGGAGATCTTGCATATATGGGAATAACCCCAAAAGGTATTTAAGAGGGTTCTGGGGGTGCTAGGAGAAGCCTTTTAGTGCTATTGCCTAGGACAGCACATTACATGAATGATACAATCTGCTATAGGCTGGGTTTATGTGAGTAGAAAGCCACATAAGGAAGGGCTGCGCATCTGGGGTTGAGTGCAATGAAGGAGGGTTCATTGGATGCTCAGAGTTGATAACCCACAGTTGCCTTCTCTAACTACAGAATGGAGGCAGAGAAATATTGCTTCTGCAGCTTGTTGCTTCAACAGAATTTTACGGGAAACAGTAGATCACATGCTCCTTTTATGTCCAAGTTATCATAGACCTTGAAGTGCCCCCCTTAAGCCACGTTTCCATCAATTGAGGGTCTGTATGGTAAAGGATGCAATGTATTTGATTTTACTTCCCCCATTTAGGGGATCCCAGTGGGCGATAATTCACTTTCTGTGGAGAGCAACAACAAATAAGCAACCCTGATTCCAAAGCTAGCATAGGACATAGAGTACAAGTAGCGTATTGCTTACATCATCGCTTCAATTATCAAACACAAAGCTCCCATATATTTATTGCATGTAGACCTATATCTTGTGTATGTTTTTATGCAACTTGTATTTTATATTGTATTTTAACTGTTTTAATTGTGTATTTATCTTGTATTAATGATAAAATGTTAGTGATGTGCTAATTTATGTGACACATATCCTGAAATAAGATCTTGATGATGATGATGATGATTTATATTCTTAGATTATTGTCCGATTTAAGAGTAACAATTTGTTGAAAACCATTCATAGCAGAAGTGACTAAACTGCAAGAATACCATGCTTAAATAGGGTAGTTACGAGCATTTGCAAGATGAAAAAGTGGTAAAATTCAATAAAAGGCTTCTAAATAACATGTTCAATAGGCATTACAGGTATTTAAACACATAGGATTATATAAATATAATGTCATTGTAAAGCCAAACATAGAGAAATGAAGTCCACAGATATTCAACTAAATGTGTCAAGTGCAGCAATGGAGTCTTGCTGTAATCCTGTATTTTGTGTTTTATTTAACTACCATGAAAAAGGTGCACCTGTGAAGTGCACATGGATACTTTCTCATGTAAAGGACAACACTCAACAAAAGGGCGCCAACTTCACCGCTGCAAATTATGAACATTTCTGGAATAGCATATGTGAAACTGCGAAAAGGCTTGAGGACTGGGTTCTGATAAATTTTAAACTAACAGCAATGGATATTGAAAACCCCTTTTCTTAATAAGACTTTGTGCATTTAACGGGAAAGTGTTGGTATGCAATTTCAAATGAAGCATCATATTGTACAAGGCTTTGCTTTAATTTTGCCGTGCATTTCATTCAGAGCATGGAGTGTGAAATAATGTTAAATAAAAAAGGATGCAACTATAAACAGAGATACACTTATGTTAAATGTATCAAATTACCCCAATTATACATTAGAATGTTAGACGGTATACAGGGGATACATCACTGTTTAAATATGCATGGCCAGGTATCAGTTCTTATTTTTGCTTGGCCTATTCTTGTTGTTGATGGTTCTTCAGTGAATCTGGTCATCTAAATTTCTGTCCAACCTTTGTGAAAACACATCATTCTTGATGGGGAATACCTAGGTCCCCATTGGCATTAGTCTGGCCATCTGGAAACCAGATCTTCTTATCCAGCCATCAAAGACATAATTTGAGACCAGAACTACAAATGAATCGCAAACAGAAGACCTCTGGTTAATGGGTTGTATCCACCCACATGGGCTCATCACAAGAGAAACATTGCTAAAAATACATGGAAATACATTCTACAATGGCCACAAAGTGGGCTTTAGAACTGGTATAATCTGAGCTGATCACATGGGATAGAAGACGGAGAGTTCCTTTACAAATCATCAAAGGCCAGAATGCACTTAAGGTTTCAAGAATAGGTTTCAAGTGTAGCGTGGTTGAGAGGAAGTGGAGGGCATCAGGCCCACCCTCTGGAAAACTGGCCTGCCGAGTACTACAAAGGCAGTACAGACTCTCTGTCCTCTCTAAGAAGAGAGCCTACATCCAAGCCTCTGCAGCATCTAACAACTTTTCCAAACTTCTGCAACAAGCTGGCCAATCCTGCTGCATTCTCTACCTCTCCTTTTCCTTCCCAGGCCATCTGCACGGCACTGGCTTATCATTGCCCCACTAATACTTAGGACATCCTGTCCACTCTCTCTTCCTGTACCTCCTCCTCCTCTACCACCATTAGACCATCTTCGACTGCTTCCACTCCTCCTTTCTCTTCCTTTCCCGTGTTCACCCCGAAATTGTTACTAGACAAGTCATATCTATGAAAGTCTCATCAAACCAGGTTCTCCCCTGGTCATCCACAACCATCACGGACATCACTTCAGCCTTGGCCAATTTCTTCAATCACTCCTTTGCCACAGAAACCTTCTCCTCCACCCTTAAGCACTCCTTTGGGTACCCCCTTCTTAAGAAGCCCTCTGCTGACCCTTTTTTTTAAGGCTAACTATCACCCGATCTCCTTCACTCCTTTCCTGGCCAAACTCCTGGAAAGGCTGGCCATCTCCCAGCTTAATCTATATACGGAATCTGTTGGTTTTCAGAGCTGCCAAAATGATATAATATGATATGGAATGGCATTTATAACACACCTATACACACGTGTTTCAAGGCACGAGAAGCCCAGAATCTGCTTTCCTGAACACCGTGAAGAGTTGCTCTCTAATCTTGACTCTAATCTTCATTCTGTCCTCATTCTCATTGTTCTATCATCTGCTTTTGACACGGTCAACCATGCCATCCTGCTCAATTGCCTCCATGACAATCTGGGGAGCACTGGTAAGGCCTTGTCCTAGTTGACCTCCTTTCTCACTGACCGACACTCCCAGGTTCAACTGAGTGGTTTCCTTTCTTCTATATCTCTCTCTAAGTGTGGTGTTCCCCAGGGGTTTAACCTTTCTCCCTGGCTATTCAATCACTACCTGGCACCTCCCGCCCACTGCATCGCTACATTCTGTTCTAAATGTCAGTGTAATGCGGATGACGCCCAACTCTCCTTCAGGCTCTCCTCAGCCGCCTCTGCTCCTTCTCTCATACCAGACTGACTGGCCACAATTCAGGAATGGTGTGCTGCCAATTGTCTCTGCCTCAATGCCAGTAAGACCAAGATCCTCCTCATCAGGACACTTGCTCCCTCTTTTCCTGTCCCTCTCTGACCGCCCTCCCTGGGCCCTCTTCCTGCGAGGCTAAGAACCTTGGTGTCATCTTCAACTTCACCCTCTCCTTCTCTCCTCACATCTCTGACATCTCTAATAAGTCACACTTTCAGCTGCACCTCCTGAGAGGTATTCTGCCTTTTCTCACTTTCCCCCCAGAGCCTCACTGCCTCAAGAGCCATGGTCTTCTCCAGGCTGGACTATTGTAATAGCATCTTTCTAAATCTGCCTGTCTCTACTCTTCGACCTTTACAACTCATCCAGAACAAGACTGAAAGTCTTGTCCTTGGCCTCAAGCCCGGGGATCGTATTTCTCCAGCTCTGACATATCTGCATTGGCTCCCTGTGGCTGCAAGGATCACATTCAAGACCCTTTTCATTGTCAACAAGGCTTTCTGGGGCCTGGGACCGCACTACCTCCAAAACATCTTCCTTCTTGAGATTTCTGTTCATCCACATCCAATTCTCTGTGGGCCAGATGCTTTCCTGGGCAGAGAATCAGGGGCAGATCTGTATGCTTGGCTGGGGCCTGCCTCTGGAACAGCCTCCATGCCTCTCTCAAACTTGAGCAAATCCACCTCCTGTTCTGGAAGCAACTCAAGACCTTCCTTTTCACTTCTGCTTTCTCTCTTCCTTTCCCCTGCTAATGTCCCTGACAGCTCCACACACTGATCACATGGCCACCCCTGACCTTGGGCCCAGTGTCCTGCATGTCCATTTGCTCTTGCACTGAATCTGGGCTCCCTCAGCACTTACGGGTCTGTATCTGTAACCCTACAGCCCCTTCTCTTTGCACTTAAGAGCCACACTCTGGCAGCACTTATTGAGTCACCTGCGCTTATCCTCACCCGCCAACCCCCATGGCATTTCCCCCCTCCTCTCTTCCCTGCATTTGCACAATCTGATTGACACAAGACCTAGTAAGATCATAGTTTGCCCTTCTGTTTCCCCCTCCTTGTCTTGTCACGCCTAAAATCACTTGTGCACAGGCGCATTTTAAATGACTTATCATATCATACTTCTTGACATTAGTCTACCAAACAAAATCTGTCATTTATTGCTCTAATGAAGAGCACAACAGGAGCCTCTGTCAGCCACTCCCTTTAATCATTAATTGAAGGCAAACTCAGGCATGAGATTTCACATTCCCAAACACATCTTTTGACACAACTCCACAATGATAATGTCGAAAAGGAAAAAGTGTTGACATATTAACTTTTCTGTATTAATTGATAAAATCATATAATGGAAGAACTTTGTCAAAATATATCTTATAAACCCATCCTGCATACACCTGAATTCGTGAGGAAAATGTGAATCTAGAAATTCCATATTTTATTGATGGGAGGAATTCCTTTTGAGACATATGAGAGAAAGTATGATTATGAGCCAACATTGTTCATAGCACACCCCTGTCACCTGCTGAAATAATTCTGACCTATTAAAAGAAGGACTATATATAATATAAACGTATTAGCTTGTTAAGCAAGCCAATAAAAATACTTGATCAGTTAAAAAGTGTGACATAGTGTGGGAAAATTAGACATTGGGGGTCATTCCAAGGTGGGCGGTAAGGGATACCGGGCACCGGTAAGGAGACCGGTGCCGGTAATCCCTTACTGCCCTACTACAAGATCCCTTAGCGGGTCCCAACAGGAACGGCTGGTCTGACCAGCCGCTGTGGACAGTACCCGTTAAGGGACTAAGGCGCAAATAACGGGTTTACCATTAGCGAGCCCATTATTTGTGCCCTCCCCATTCCCATTGAGCCCTATGGGGGCTCAAATGGGAATGGCATTTTCAATGGGGACTTACCGGTCCCGCAAAGGTCGGACTACACCGGTAAGTACCCATTGAACTATACCAGTGCCGGACCCGTTATTGGTGGCAGTCATGGCGCAAATAGCGCCATGACTACCACCAACCTCGGAATGAGGGCCATTATGTAAGAACAACCACACCTGAAGTTAGTAGAGTTCTGGAATTGAGAAGGCTGCAGCACGGTGAATGTCTGTGAAAATGGATGAGTGCTGAGCTTGGATAATATCTCAAAGTGAATGACCTTGTCCATGAGGAAGCCTAAATCAATCTGGAGCAGATCTGATTTTGTAGAGGCAGATGAAACAGACCAGAGAGGCTAGCTGACTGGGGAGAATTGTGTAGCTACTCTGATGATCCATGACTTTGTCAGTATAACAATTTGCCTATGAAATCAGACATAGGGCCACTAGAATCATGTCCCTGCTGAGTCCCTGCAGTTAGGGGAACTGGAAGGGGGTGTCAATAGTGGAAACTGATCCTAAATAGAATGCGTAAACATTTTAGTATTAAATGCAACATTGTTTTCTCACTATACTTAAAGTGAAACCTGATTTATTGAAGAACATAATAGCATTTTGCTGAGCACAGTGCACAGTGGATGATAGTCAATCACCTATAGAATTTGAACAGAATGTTGTAGCATGTTAGTGGGAAATACACCTTGGGCCTCATTATAAGTATGGCGGTAAGGCAATAATGGTGCTGGTATCGCTACCGGCACCGTTGCTATCGTACCGCCATACTACCCGTTGTGCTTGCGGGTCTCGCTCTGCCTGCCAGGTGAGAGTACAGCACATTGTAAACCCAGGCAAACTACAAGTACACCTGAATTGTCCCACATGTGTAGCCTGACACTGGATTTGTGGAATGGTGTGCAACTTCCATCTTTCCACAATCGATTCCTAAATTGTGACCCGTGAAAGCCGTGGATAGTAAAAAAGAGATATTTGAATGAATATTGATAGAAAATATGTCATTTGAAATAAACAGTACAATTTCACAATTATTTTAAATTTCTTTTTAAATTATTACTTGATTGAATTGACATGCAGTTTTTACAAGTTTACTTTCTATTCAATCGAGTCGCTGTAAAAATCTGAAAATCTTCAAAAAATCTTATCCATACTGATAAAGTCTATTTCCTTAGGTCTCTGTATCCCGGAGCTCCAATTTCTGGAAGAACTGGGCAACTGCTATTACGTAAGATGTTTTTTTTACCTTCAATTAAATGAAGCTACAATTCCTCTTCTCCTATAGTTTGTGATGCAACTTGCCTTGGCTTGTACTTCCTTAATATGAATATGATGTGAACCTACAGCACCATATCTACATGTGGGGTATTCATTGCAAAGGAACATGTTAATGTTGAGGTTACACAACTTTTCTCTGGTACCAATATTGTTTTTGTGCTTGGAGAAAAAAAAAGTATGTTTTAAAATCAATCAGTTTTTAAAGAAAGCTTGTTTTATGTATATGCTGTGTGAAGGATTTAAACACACTGGCCGACAAGTGCTGATGTGATAATTGAATTATATTGTGCTGCTGAGAAGTTACATTGTCGCATGAGAATTAAAATAATTGGCAATCTAATTTGATACATAGTATAGCACCGCAGAAGTACTACGCAAGTACTGTTTGCTGCTACTTTTCCCGTCTCTTACGGATTGCACTTGGTAATTTGCTACTGTTTGTAGAGCCTCCGTGAACCCTCCTGGCAGAGCGAGAGACGAGCCTACCTTGGGAGAACTCTATTAACAGTGACACCAACTTCAGCACTACTGCTTTAAGAGAAGTAAACACTGCTTGTTAAATTCTTGAAAGACTCTGAAAGACTCGATACCCTGTACTTTCACTTCGAGCGTTAGCCTTGCCCTGACACATTTTCCTTCTTCATCTCTAGGCTCCTGGATTCCCGTTGCTCCGCCCCCTCAACCCGAGGTAGTGCGGTACAAATAGGCCCCCGCCTGCGCATTCGCGCGCGCACTGCGGAAGTACTACGAAAGTACTGTTTGCTGTTTGCGGTGCACGGCACGGTGCCTGTGTGGGGTTTTGGAGCTCTCAGTTAGATTGTTAAGGCGAGTGTTACTTTAATTTAATTCTTGTTTGCCATCTTAGGAATTATTCAAAAATAGGTTGTTTTTTGAGTTGTGCTAATTTACTGTTTTAGTGCCCTCTCGTGTTTTTTTTAAGAGATGCGGCACATATAAATGCTAAGAACTGATATGTCTTTGCTTCCAAATATTTGGAGGACAGCACACACAATAGAAAATACAGAGGCAACAGAAAGCAATACAGACAATGCTGCTAGTAATGCTGCGCTGTCATGCTCAACCCTAAATTAATGTCCGGCCGCCGAAAGAGAGGCAGAAATAAAGATTCCGTTTGTAACCTCACAGATATCAGAACCTTCTGTTTACCCAGTGCACCTACTAATGTATCTAACAATCCCCATGTGCCTTTAACTAATAATGAAACAACAGGTGGTAATACAGTTATAGATATCTTGGCTGACAAAGTAACATCGGTAAAATCGCAGGCTGATGAAGATGTAATAGAAATTACTGCATGTAACATATCCTTGTCTGACAGTACTGTGCTTAGAGGGGAATCAATGGTATATACAAGTGTTGTCATGGGTAATCATTCTACGTCCCCTCCCTGTTTCACACAGTGCTGAGCCACTGACGATTGATCTAGCTGATTCTCAGAGTGAATTGTCAAATTGTGCTATGCTAGAAAAATTATCATTTTCGCCAAACATCTCTGAAATCACTTATCGGAATCAAGCTGTGTCCTCTTCCTCTTTTCTAATCCCTACTCCACGTAAACAAAATGACAAACAGCTTCAGCAAGAGAAAGATGGTTTGTCCAAAGTAGTAGTCATGTCCTTTGAAGCCATGCAAACTACTATGAACACACTCGTCAAACTATTTGACACATTGAATGACAAAATAAAAGTGCAGAATGATTTACTCAATTCTGTACTAGCTTGGCAATCAAAATGTGATGCAACTCTGTTGTTGCGCGAGGTAGCAGTTAAAACTCACCGTAAAAAATCAGACGAGGTGAGATTGGCCGAAACGGCCATCTCTCCAGAAATTGTTTCAAATGAGCATCCGAGCACAGTAACAAAACCTTGGACACCGGTGCTGTTTTGCTTCCCCAACATTATTGTAGAGAAATTTTCTAACACTCAGACTGCTCCAGTTATGTTGGATAAACAAGGAAGCAAGACCCTATAAAAACAACAAAAAACGCTGTCTACACCATTTTCTCCAAAAGGGATCATGCTGCAAAGCAACGAAGCTTAAAAAAAGTGCCTTGCAAACTGACAAATCAAAAAACATCAAAGGAACCAACCAAACGATGACTGCTGCTTCTAAGCAGTTTATAAAGCACCTCAAAGTGCCAAGCTCTAGCTCTCAAATAGCTTCTACGGTAGTTTCAAAAAAAATATATGCAGCTAGCGCAAGCACGTAAACTGAAATTGGTGTGTCACATCTTCTTCCAACAAAATTGTGACACCCTATGAACCACTGGATGATCTAATAAAAGCAGTGATTTCTCACTCAGGTACTAATAAAGCTCTACCATCTAATACGGTCACTAAATCTTCCATATCCGAATTGAGTGTTAATTCGCTTCGTGACGACAAACAAAATGTCGTTTCACGTCGCGAGGAGATCAGAAAAGAAGTTGATGCCTATATGGCACAAATTTCCGCCCAAAGAGACCTTAAGGTTCCAGAGTTTAACAGTAAGCTTTCCCTGTCCTCAACTCTGTGTGTGTGTGTCATAATAATGTAGAAAAAGCAAATAATTGTGACCAAAAGAATTCCCAAATGTTGCTACCTAATTCGAACAATGCAGTTAGTTTGGGAAAACTCTTTTCTGGTAATGTCAAGGCAAATCACCTTTGTTAATCTCTTAACAAGACAATACCTTAGATAAGCAAAAGAGATTGACTAATCAAAATGAAGGTCATGGGGCTGAACTAGCTCAAATGCTGAAATCACTGCTACCAACTAAACCAATTACAGAAACAAGTAAGCTATCATCAATATTATTAAACAAAAAATTAACATCACCGAACGAGGCAACACAAAATAAACTCAAATACCAAAATCTGCGTTCATTGATTCTTGGTTGTCGCCCAGATCCTTACCCACAATATACTTTAAATTGACAAAGTATTTTGGAACTATTTTCTGATATTTACTCACTAGATGACATTATCAGTTCAGATATTGAACAGGTTGAATTTATTGCCCTGAACCATCGAAGTACAGTAAGATTATGGTTTCGATCAAGAGTCATTAGAAATCTTGTCTGGCAAGTTAAAGATGTGTTGTTTCAAATGTTTTTTTTTTGTAATGTGTGAACCACAAGATGGTGCTGTGACAAATCCTCTAACAAAAGAGGGTACTAAAAAAACGTGTCATGGTGCCTAAAGGATGATAACCAAGAGTCTTAACATGATAAAAATCAAATTTGTTAATGCCAGTGCAAAGAAACCAAAAGTTAACTAGAGCATATGGATGAGAGTGAAATAATATCATTAGTCTCCTGGAATACCTGTGGTTTTCGTCATCTAATTAAAACAAGAATGACAAACTCTCCAAATACAACATTGTGATGCTACAGGAGACTTGGATTACTGATTCAATTTTATGGGACAATCATGAATTAACTTTTACATCAGCCCTAAAAGGCCTGAGAGGCCGTCCGATGAGTGGCCTTCTCACCGCCACGAAAATTTGCACTAATGTCTCTATTATATATAAATATTCCCCGAATTCTTACTCTCAATTGACCATCGTCTCAATTAATACCATCCTATATGCTCTGGTTAATCTATACTGGAATCCAACAAGAATTGATGATCTAGAATTTACCATCAATGTGTCAATTATGCTGGACTATATTACATCTGTACCAAAAATAGCACATACAATAATAGCTGGAGATTTAAATCTCCGTTGTTTAACTAAGATAAAGGCTGTTGAACAAAAGAGAAGAACTATGTGAAACCATATAATGGAAACAAGAGTTTTTTTTTATGTTGAATGGGTCCGGCCCTTTTGATTGCCCGCCACATCCCACCTGGTCTCAAAGAGGATCTAGCGGAATTATCGATTATATATATGTGGACAGTGCACTATCCTCGTATCCATCTGAATTTAAAATCAAAAATATGATGGGCCTCTTATGACCCAGGCGTTAAGGGTTAACGCCGTCGTTAACCCTTAACGCCTATTCTGATTTTAACGGCTGCTCTTAGCAGCCGTTAAAATCCATGGCGCTAACCTGCCATGATGCTAATTACGCCACCGTAATTTACGGTGGCGTAATTAGCGCCTTCCCCACTCCCATTATGCCCTATGGGGCAAAAATGGGAATGGGGAAGGGAAAATGGGAAATGGGGATTTACCGCCCCACTCACCTTGGAATGGGGCGGTAAATCCGCCATCCACCATGGTGTAAACATAGTTTACACCATGGTGCTAAAGTCGGCGCAATTAGCGCCTGGGTCGTAATGACCCCCGATGAGTAGCGATCATAGTATGCCATGCCTACAATGGTCCTCACCACAATGACGACCACTGCAAATAAAATCAAAATGGGGGTGCTCTTTAATTGCTAACAACAGCATCAATCAGGTACGCTGGACTGAACAATCCATTACACAATTTGGTCTTTTGCTTGAATCAGCTTTTCATAGTCTAAACCTGCATCAAGCCTCCAGTTCTATTTATCACGAGATCTTATATACTATGAGTCAACCGGCTAACAGGCAAATATTAAACAAGCATAGAAACCTTGTGTTTGATTCTAAAATAAAGGAGAGGAAAACACTGTTTCGTAGGGAAAAGCGTGAGGTGGAATCCCTACCGTTATGTATTCGCTATGAAACGCTTAAGCGCTTAAAGACAAACTACAAAAATTGGATACGACATCACAAAGCGCAAATGTTGTAAACTGATGGGGAACAAATGCTCGAATATCTAAAAGACAGGAATATGACTCGTATATGGAAAGTCATTAACGATTTGACCTCTTCCCAACAGATTTCTAAACAAATTCAACATGTTTCCGAAGTGTCTTGGGTAGAATACTTCCTGAAAATTCTAGCGCCACCTGTCCAGAGAGGTCCAGTGTTAGCCGGCAAAAAAATCTTCTCCCTTCCATCTTAATATAGATAGATCAGACATACTGTATTAAATTCAAACAATCAGTGCATCAAGAGCTCCAGGGCCTGACGGCTTGTTAAACTATATATTTAAACAACATCCGGAACTATGGACAAACATCTTATTTTCCATTTTTGAACAAATTAATGTTTCCCAAATTATTCCTTGTTCTTGGAAACATTCTATCACAGTTCCACTCTATAAAAAGGGTAATCGTGAAAAACCTGCGAGCTAGAAGGCCAATAGACCTCCTTGATGCCCCAAGAAAAATGTATACCCAAATAGTTTTGAAAGAATTAAATCTTTGGTTGAATACGGTTAACATGCGTGACCCATTTCAAACGGGGTTTGTGACAGGTCTTGGCACTACACCAAATATGATAATACTCAATATGTTAAAAGCCAAATACCATAATCGGGATCAAAATCTATACATGGCTTTTGTTGATTTCTGTTGTGCTTTTGATTCTGTTGATCGCCAACTGCTATTTTCTAAACTGAGCAAGTACGGCTGTCCTCAATCACTGCAAAGCATAATTGAGGATTTACATTCTAATACAACGGTTCAGATTAGACTTACATTGGAAGGGCACTTATCATCTTGTGTTCAATCAGAAAGAGGAGTTAAGCAAGGTTGTATTCTAGCCTCAACACTCTTTAATCTATTCATTTCTATCTGGGGAATGAATTTGATGACTTAGAGAGTGATGCTCCAAAGCTGGGAACACAAAAAATTAGGTGGATTATTTATGCCGATGACCTGGTGCTTGTCTCACTGACTCCAAGAGGCCTGCAGAATATGCTCAAATGCTTAGAGAACTATAGTGCAGTGAATAACCTAATAATTAATACTGAAAAAACACAGGTGGTCATCTGTCAGAAGAATAAAAGCAAGAAACATACAAGACATTGTAAATGGTCCTTAAGTAAGCAAAATCTCAGTGTGGTTGATAACTACAAATATCTAGGTCTTTTTTTCTCAGATAGTCCTGGACATCATCTAAAATCAGTGTCTTTAAACGCTAAAATTCGAACTTTGGCCTCCCAAGCATCCATTTTCATGCACAAATATGGAAGTTCACCACTAATCATGTATTATTGTTCTATAAACAAAAGGTAATACCTATAGTGTCATATGGGGCAGAATCACAAATACCAAAAACAAGAAAGTACTGGGACCGATATGAAGGCTACTTTTGGAAATTTGTTTTTAAATTACCAAAATGTGCACCGACCGCTTAGTTGAGATTAGAATTGGGAGCCAGCTCAATTTATTGTCATGTTATGTGGAAAATGGGCTGTTTCTTTAGGAAATGTATAGTGGGCGCATCTGAGCAAAACGTGTTAAACACCATAGCTCACTATTTACTAACATCAACTGACAAATTTCCAAACATGTGGTATACATGTGTTTTAAATGCTCTAAATGATGCTAATATCTCTTTGCAACTGCTAATCCTGAATCCTACAAAAGCCAAGGCAGCATTCTTCCACCAAGATTGGATTGAGACTCAATACATGTGTAAAAAATATGTTGATTATTCGACTCTAATATTCCGTCCCAAAAAGAATTGGAATAATGGAAAAATACTCACAAAAATGCCCCTCCAGTTTTGTCAGATCTCAAATGCTCAGAATATGATTAAATCTTTATCCAACAAATGAAATTGTGGCTAGACGTAGTAGTGTACAGAAGCAATATAGTTGGTGTCGCTTCTGTAAAAATAATGAGCAAATCGAGTCCTTAACTCATTTAGTGGTGTTCTGTCCTTCGCTGAAACTTTTACGGCAAATATATTTTAAAAATGTATTACAGCTCTATTGCTTTCGTTCAGATTAGGACATTTGGGGGCATTTAATTAACAGTGACCGATCCTCAATGTATATTGCTTTAGTTAAATTTTTGTCTGTCATTCTCTCAAAATGAGATTGTTGATAAGTGTAAAGAGTGCTAACTTTTATTCTGCCAAAAATCTTTTATATGTAAAATGAAGTTTTATTTGGAAATGATGAATAACAATGTTTCTATATTAATGTATACTTTTGTATTGAAAATTTAAAAGGTTGTACTTCAGCCAAACAAATTAAAAAAAACAAAAAAACATAGTATAACTCCCTGTGTATATTGCATCTTATTGAGACCTTCACAGGCAGACACACTTTTATTTCTGTAAACCAGATGTCTATGGGTATGTACGTTATTGTGGAGACTTCCCAAGTGTAAAGTTAGGGGACCACTGCAGGAGGTAAGGATATTTGGGTTCACATTGATCAATGAAGAGCCAATGTAGAATCCCGGTGATAGCAAGCATGCAGGAGCCTCATGTTCATGTACGCAGCTGCATCTACTCTTGTTAAGCTATAGCTCACAGGACACCATAAACATTCGGGAGCAGAAAAATGTGTAGCGATAGAGTTGCAAAAACCAAAGGATCTAAGAAATTCCAATTGATACACAGAGAAAGTCTGACTCACTTCACTCTCAATATACCATGCTTCATGTTCACCCATCGCCATTCCAAGCACTCCTACTGAGTATATACCTGTGACCGACATTTGCACTCCTTTCAGACAACCACATCATCACACTTGGTACCAGAAAACAACAAATATATTCTATGCTGCTGCAAAAGAAAAACACACATAAACACAGTTTACTCCCCATCCTCCCCTTTAGAAATGCACATGAGACTACCTCAATCATTCGCATCTCGAGAGTGTAGGAAAATATGCTGAAATACTCCTCCAAAGAGGTACGCCCCTTCATGCAAGTAATGCAAGTAATATAACAAGAGCCGGATTCCCTGACTTCCAAAAATTAAAATGTGAACATCCTGAAATTACAGTGCCATACATCTCACCACAAGATCAACTTCAATATCTCAAAGGTATATGGTAGAAAAACACATGCATTTTACCCCAACCCACAATCCTGATATAGAAGATATGGAAATGTACCATGTGCCATGGAACGCCCCCCATCCATCTGCAGGGCATCGCTCTGTGATTGGGTTGCTAAAAATAAATGTTGCGCTCTGTCAAGCACTTTGCTCCATCCAGTATGTTACTCTGGAATAAAGTTCCTGCAGGGCACAACATTCCTGTACAATCAGGGGAGGAATTGGGCCTGAGCGCTGTTTCGTTGACACAAGGACTTAACCCTCTACATTTAGGAGGCTCTCTTCCCCCTTATGCCTATCTCTGAAATGTATTTTTGAAATTCTAGAGGTATGCATCAATTTACAAGCTGCATCTGACATTCGTCTTGTGCTGCCCCGGGCAGCTCAAGTCTGAAAAACAAAACACTCCAAAGCTGTATATATGTCTTGTGATTTTCACACGTTTTACTGCTATGGTGAGTTTTCCGATAGATGCAATAAGCATCATTTCCAGGTTGCATTGCATGGCTGTCATTCTTATGTTCCGAAAATGCACTTTGTTTGTATGTAAAGGGGCCAGCATCCGCCATTCAGGGCACCTGCATTATTTGCCACCTAACTCCGCCCCTCACTCCCACCCACACCACTCAGGCAATACGTGCCTTTCCCCAGGGTAAATGCTGCTCTTGTTGGGGGCATTGTTCATCACCAGCACGCGGGGCTTGCCAAACCACAAGCCACTTCAAACTTGCTGGTGGGTGCACTGCCCACTAACATTATCAAAGCAGGACTTAATGCACCGCTTCGGCTCTGCCAGGAGCAGCTCGACTGGGAGGCGGTAGATGTTTCTAATGTTTCTGGACTAAAAAAGGAAATGCTGAGAGCAAAGGAAGGGAAAACGTGGCCGTTACGATATGTGGTTTTAACAACAATGCTCCAGGGACCGGTCCCTTCCTTCTGAATCAAAGAATCCACCTCACACAGGACTCATAGTATTCTTTTTTAAATGTATTTCATTTATTAGAGTTTTCAGTTTACATTAAAACTTTTTACACTCTATTTCATAACACAGTACTCAAAATCACCACAATTAATATACATATAAACTTCAAACACAAACAAATAAGAGGAAGAAAGAAGAAGAAAAGAAATAAAAAGGAAAAACATAAGAATTCATTAAAAACATCTACTTAAAAATTTCTGAATAATTTAAATTACCTAAGCTTGATCCCAAAATCTTCTCCAATCATCTTCCCCCTGTTGTACAATCAATTTCAATTTAACAAAACATGTTATAAGAACTTACTTAGGGCTAATATCAAAGATTAATTTGATGTTGTCATTTACCTTTCCCATAGCAATGACATCACAACTTGGTTCTGTTAAGTGCACATAGGGGCCCAACAAATGAATTCTGTCATCCCCAAATACAGTGCACTCAAGTACTAGATGAAACAAGGATTGGGTGTCCACATTTCCACACGCCCTGCAACCACGCAAACTTCTTGACAATTCCAATTTAGGTCCAATTACCTATAAAGTTGGTTATATGTTTAGTCTACATTTGAATGGTAGGTCTCTTAGCGTTTGTGAAGGACATTTTTGAATATAAGATCTCAGACTATACTTAGGGATATAGAGTAGTTGTTTGGCCCTATACAACTTCAATCTTTCCAAATCCGTCACATCTGTGCACGTGTCCCATTGCCAGATCTTATTCCTCTTTACGTAATCAGAGTCAGTACATTTGATTGTTGTTATCCCTTCAAACATTGTACAGCACTTATTGAAGTCCCTTAAACAAGGGTTTGGGTTTAATACATTTGTTAGGCACTCAAACACATAGAAACCCATGTTTGGTATCTCTGGCAATTTTAACTTGTATAGGAGTGACAAACTTCACTCCATGTATCGGGTCCACCAAAATACTATGCCCAGTTCAATGCAAATTACACTTATTGGGGTAGACCTTGGAAGACCCAAGACTGCACTCCAAATCATTAACCTCAAGTGAATACAAGAATTAACGATTTTTGAAAGATACCATCTCACAGTCATAAAGAAGCATTGCTGTCACCTTTAGCTTATACACTTCAATTATGGGGATAAGTGAAAACATGCAACGCTTATATCTCACCACTTCAATTAGAGATATACATGATAGTGCATTTTCTTTCATTTTTTTCCTCTGGATGTTAGAGGAGCATTTGGAGGGAATTGGGAAGCTCAGATACCGAATATTTTCCACAGTAGCAACCAGCATTGCATTTAATTTCCACGTCAAAGATTTAGGGCCTCATTACGACGCTGGCGGTATGGTGTTAACTGCGCCATAAAAGATGCCGGCGCCGTTTTCCCCGTGCCGCCTCACTATGAGGTCCCCTCGCGGGACCCAGGAAGTAACGCCTGGTCAAACCAGACGTGCTTACCGGGTCCCGTGAGGGGAAGAGGGAGCAAACAATGGGCCAACTCGTAATGGCCCGTTGTTTGCTCCCTCTCCCATTCCCATTCAGCCCTGTGGGGGCTGACATGGGAATGGGGAAGGACAGGGTCCGGGTCCTTGGAGGGAGGAATTACCGGGCCTTCCGAACTCTGAATGGCCCGGTAATTCCTCATTCTGTGGACCCGGACCCGGACGTGATTTCGGCAGCAGCCATGCCGCCAATAGCGGCATGGCTACCGCCGAGGTCATAATGAGGGCCTTAGTGTTGTATTTGTGAGTGAATGTCATTATAAGGGGATTTCACAGGGTTAGCGCCCACACTATTGTTTTTACGATAGCCTACCACTCCCTCCAACGGACTTTGTAGACCCTTCTTTGTATAATCTATGGATACCAGTTCATCTGCATATGCCAATATGTTTACTTTTAGATCTTTCCATCTAGGGGAATAACTTTTCCATTTCTTACTTTCTTCCCAAAGTTCTGCCAAATACAGATTGAAGAAGGTTGGGGCTTAGGATCAGCCCTGTCTCACCCCTTTCCAATCGGTATTAAGCTAGAGATATTACTGTGGGTATTAAGTCTTACCCTTACTGAATTTCCAGAGTACGATAATTGAAGCATATGCAAAAGACGGTTACCAGATATTTTGGTCGAAAAAAATTGGTCAACCAGACAAATGGTCGAACCAATTTGGTCGAAAACCAAATGGTCGAATTTTTTATTTTTTTATTTTCACCTTTTTTTTTTTGGGGGGGGGGTCCCCCCCAACCCCCTTTTTTTTCTAAAAACCCATTTTTGTAAAAAACGAAAACCCGAAAAATAAATATATGATTAAAAAAAAAAATCGACCATTTGGTTTTCGACCAAATTGCGTCGACCAAATGTCATTCGACCAGTTTTAGGTCGACCCAATGTCTGGACACCCAAAAGACCCTTATCGATATTCCAATTTGTTAGTTTATCCCATAGTTTCTTGATGTTAATATTGTCAAAGGCTGCCTCCAAATCAATCACCGCTATAAACAATGATTTTACGAACTGGTCACCTATGTCAGATATACACACACAGAGTTAGAGCACTGACAGTTGTCCCAACCCCTTTCCAAAAGCCTGTCTGCAGAGGTCTTAGGGTTCTGCTTGATTCAGCCAGTACATTTAAAGCCCTAAGCAACAGATTTGCAAAGATCTTTGCTGCAGCGTCTTTGAGAGCAATGGGTTGGTAGGTTTCTGCCCTACCACTGTCCCGTTTCTTGAAAATATGTACGATCAAAGCACTCTTCCAAGACTCTGGACAGTTAGCACTCTTAATAATCTGTGAGACGAGTCTAAACAATATGTCAGCCCACAGAATCACATTTTCTTTATAAGTAATAATTTGAGACTCCATCCGGACCACTTGATCTAGAATCTTTCAACTGGCTAATGATGATTTCTATGTCTAATCTCTGAAATTTGAGGGACACCTCTAAACCCTTTACATGATTTTCTGTGAATGGTACCTCATCATGTTATGTTATGTTATAATCACTTGTAAAGTGCACGGTCGCCAGAGGGCATCATGGCACTGGAGAGGCAAGTAACTAACAGCCAGGTAGGCCACAGAGGAAATGGCCAGTCAGCCGCAAAGATCAAAATGGATGTTTTTTTAAAGCTTTCCTAAAGACCCATGATTAGGCATTTTCATCATTGCCAGCGGGTGATCATTCCACAACCGGGCCGCAGCAATGGAGAACGCAAGTCCCCGACACGGGCATGACGGAAGGAGGGCACACATAACAGGCCAGCTCTGCATCATCCGTATCTGCTTAAAATTTTGTGGTTAGGTAGTCAACCTAGTGTTTCTCTCAGACACAACCAATTTTGGATGGTGGATTGATTCTCTCTCGTTCTATTTAAGGATCTCCATATTTCTCCATATTTCACTCATATCTTTTTTGATAATGTTTTTGAAAAGGTCCTGATTTCTCCTAATATGCGATTCTAATCTGGAGATTTTTAGCCATCTTCTGTAGGCCTGTTTAAGACCTTCTACTTCATGTTTCACTTCAGCTCTTGGTACACGCTTTTTATTGTTTACAAGCTTTTTGATTGCCTTCTGCACAAATGTTTTCTTCTCATTTATTACCTTATCAAACAGGTTATGGTGGCCCGGTGTCAGTACTCCCTTAAACCCTTTTCTTCCCCCTTGTCTAATAGTTTCAGTTTTCCAACTTTGTTGGATTTGTGACATCCTCCTTTAACTCATCAGAGAGGGAGGACCACCACTTTTCCAAACGCTTGATACTTCCTCTGCCATTTACCAGTTGGCCAACTCTATTTTCTTTTCCAATTACAACACGGTTAGTTGGACCCCCCTTGACTTCAGTCTTATGCTGCCCATATCAAGCAATAGTTGCATCATTTAGTGATCTCTCCTACTCGAGTGCACTATTGCAAATGTACATATTTTTGAAACAGATACATTACAGACAGATAATCTATAATAGAGGTTCTACCCTGGGTATGCCATGTTGGTATGGTTAACCATTTCTCATCGAATAGCTGATTGCATTGAATAAAACCCCATCTTGCAAAAAAGGCTGACCACATTTTCCCATACATACTTTTTTGTTTACAGGGCCATCTTCAATTATAATGGTATTTGTCCCTTCCTCAAATAAACTGGCTCTTGTGATTTCACAATTACATTCAGTATTGAAATCCCCTCCTACAATTATCAGGCTATTCAAATGCAATTGCTGCCACTTCATCAGAATGTTTTCAATTTCCGCCACCACTGTGTGTAGTTTAGTAGGAACTGGATTGAAATAAACATTCATCACCGTAATGTGTACACATTTTCCATTACAATTGTCAATTAATTCTGTTTCCAAAACTGCCTCTGTTTTGCAGTACCAAATCTTTGTAGAGTGCCATATACTGGTATTCATGGTTGTCAGGAGACCCACGTTCTTAGACGGCCTCTATCTCCTTTCTTTGCGAGCCTCACACTTAACATGAATCCATCACGCACTGGAGTCTTACACAACCAAGTTTCTTGCAGTAAGACATAGTCGTGACTAAGTACCGCTTGAGGATTTTGTATGAAGGAGTTACAGCCACGAGAGTTCCATCTT
The DNA here is from genome assembly GCF_040938575.1 of Ambystoma mexicanum. Lineage (NCBI taxonomy): Eukaryota > Metazoa > Chordata > Amphibia > Caudata > Ambystomatidae > Ambystoma > Ambystoma mexicanum. The sequence goes on along the minus strand of NC_090932.1, from coordinate 636,518,452 downwards.
AGAATCATAATCCTAGAATCCGGGTCTGTGGCAGGGGATTTCTGGGAATGATTTTGTGAGCCATTCCCAACTTGAGGAAGCAGAATTCCTACAGGGGTGCCTGCGATGGTCCTTTTCAAAGTGGCAGGTAGCAGTCAATTTTCTTCTTGGTTCATTCCCACTTTTCGGGTCAGTGTTTCTCATGTAGTAGCTCTCATAACCCTTTAAGAAGTCTTCTTGATGGAGATTAACACGATTGTCCACTATTTTTGACAGGAAAACACTGCACTCTTGCCGTTGAAATGTTTGTCATATAGGTGTACCCATCACAGGTCTGCAGAGGATATAAACAACAGTTCCAAAACTGATGAAAGATACTGCAGAAAGCTTGCTCTGTTTAATGGGAGATCCCGTTCTTCCTCAAGAACTGATAAAAAAAGAATTGGCCCATTAGGGGATTGGTCTTTCTCCACAAAGTGGCTGCTTTCCTTGTTACAATTTGTGAATCAAGGGGTTTTGTTCTCCATGTCTTTCCTGTGGAACAAGAAATATTTGAATTTGCTACAATTCCCCATCACTTTCACTTCAGAGTCGCTCTTTTGATTATGGTTCACCACAGTTACCTCCTACCGTTTCTTCCTCCTCTTGGGGTCCTTATCAGGGTTTGCATCAGAGCAAGTTGGGTTTCTGTTTTCTTCCACTTTGCTCATTTTTCCAATCTTTGCTGCAAATAGACATTTCCACAAGAATTTCCCAGATCCTTCGTTTTTTACCTTCTTTGCACTATTAATATTTTTTGTTTTTTTGCTCACTACATTCCTGCCTCAAGAACTTTCTGCTGAACTTATAGTGGCAGGAGGATCCACTTTCCTATTACTGCCAGATCAGACAGCTGAGGATCATATCGGGAGGATAGCTCAGGGGCAAAGTGCTTGCCTTGGAAGCATGACGACACAGAGCAACAGAGGTTCGATACCTGGGTCTGCACTTAGAAACCTCTGGGTATTAATCGCATTATAAATAACCTATCATATCATATTATATGTACTTTCTCCAGTGAGGGGTCCGTTGATCCTTTTATTTCCAGTTCTTTGTCCTGTTTTGACCCTGTTATGGAATGTTTCTGGAGTTTTACTGATTGAGATTGTAGTAAGTTCTTTATTTCATCAAGAGCCGCTGAATTGGCTCTCACTTCCATGACCACTGTATCATTCAGTCCAATGTTTAAGGCCGCCAGGGAACTCAGTCCAGCTTTAGAAGATATTCCCCAGGTATCTCATTCTCAACAAAGGGGAGGTCCGAGCAGTCATTCTTTGCTAATTCCTCCTTATCTAGTTCAAAGTCACCTTCTTCTGAATCCCCGGAAAAGCTAGGTGCTTGAGCATTGAACAAACCCAGAGACATTCTCAGTCTTTCAGTTAGATTAATGTATTCTGCAATTTCCTTCTGTAAGCTTATCGAATGTACAGACTGAGGTAAGCTTAGTCTGCGCTCCACCGCTATGAGTATTGGCCCAGAGATTCACATGTGACTCTGTGTCGTCCGTCTCTAGGGCCACTGTTACCAAGTCAATTATATTTTTTTCTACATTGCCACTTTGCTGTATTGTTTCCTGTTGTGACGGTGGGGAAAAAACATGGTAATTAGTACTTGATCCATATTTCCATCTCCCTCTACTACCAAACCTTCAGTGACTGCTACTGCCCACATTTTCTGATTTGAACTGCTATGCAGCATGTACCTTTTGCTTTTCCATCTCATGATAGGAGCATTGTTCACTTGTCAGAGAGTCGGAACAATCCAGTCTCACCTGCCAACTGAAGACCATTGTTGTGGCATCTCTGTCTCCTTCCCTGTCCGCAGACTGAAGACTGCCTCTCACTTACCTCCCACGTTCGCGCCCGCTTTTGGGGCAAAATGCTGATTTTGAAGAGTGTTGGGGGGCAGAGCTAACTAGCAGCACAGCAACAGCCAAGGGTCCTCCAGGCAGTAAGTGATTGCAGACTGCCCCTTGCTTGCCTCCCACTTTCCATGATATTTGTTTTATTTCTCAACTTAAAAAAAAACACACCATATAAATCTGCTGTACAGCAAATTCGGAACATACAAATGTTTGATTTGTTTTTTTAAATCGTGCATATTGCACAGCTGATGTGGTCAAGTAGATAAATGATCGTGGTGGCACCAGGACATCTGCAACCTAATCAAGACACACCCCTTTCAGGGATGGCATCATGGCTGTTCAATATTTTCAGTTGAAAGGGGCCTCAATGCTCAGGGGGGCACCCAGCAACTGCCCCGTGTTGCATGTCAGCAGTCCTATAACACAACAATACATTCCTTCATACATTACTTTCCTTCTGGGACTTCAATGTGCGCTATGCAGCACTCGTCAGTGTTTGCTGGAGCCCTTCCGTCCATAACCTTGTTGCATTTTAACACTGTTTCTTCCACATCTGTCACTTGCTGACAGAGGAGGATTCATGGCTTTTCAATGATCATTTCATATTCAAGCTCCCTGCAGGATCGCATTCTCTGGATAATCAGTGGCTATTAACCCTGTATTTGTCCAGTACATGGCTTTATTTTTCTCCATTATACTGTATGGACTCCACAGGTGCCCCAGACTGTGCTTTGTCTAAGCAAGGGAGTGGGGTGAGAGGGGCACCATCATGTTGAAATGGGCCCCAACACATCTTCAGCCCGCCTGCCCGACTAGAAAAAGTAATGTGATCTTTGGCGACCCATGCCTCTTTTGCATTTTCTACCACAAATGGGGGGGGGGGGGCTTGAAGGCAGGCTAACACTAATATTAAATGCTATGAACACCTAGGTGCAAGACATGTAATTTGCATATTACTTGGGGGCGTGCACATGTTTTTGTAAAGACTGCTCTATGGGCTGGGAATAAAACTCCTAAATGCTGGTGCTTTGAGTAGTGTGGGGGAGGTGGGCATGTAGCACCCAAGCACATGAACGGATGGATAAACGGTTGAAAGAATGAGTGCAAAGTAGCAGTGATGAACATGCTTCTTAGGAATCTTTCTTCTGAAACTCTAGAGGTGACACGTAGTTTATTGACGTTCATAGTAGGGCTTCACGTGATATGCTGAATGGATGAGACATGGTGGGCATTCATAATCCTCTTTGCTTTTATGCAAATGTCCAGGGTTGGCTTCTATGATGTCACAATTTATAACACGGCACAAACAAGTCAGGGACCTCCTTCCCCTACTAGAAATGTGGCACACAGTGAAAACGCTTTTTATTTCTACAATAAGGATCCTTTCTTAAGAAGGCCTTCAACCCGTCTGGAACCCCTCCTCCATTAACACCTGGTGTCAGAATGGACTAGGAACCAGGCCGGTGTGTATCAATAAGATAATAATTAATTTAGTATTTAATGTCAAATTAGAACTAACAAATTACAACAGCCACCAATGTTGTGGCAACACCAAAATGCAATGACTTCTATAAAGCGAACAGGTTAAGATATACTGTCACAAATCCTTCCTTTTTTAATGACAAAACAGAAGAAGAACAATTCAACACACAATGATAGCACAATAGTTAAGCACTCCACCTGTGACACTCAACCTCCAAACATCAATTGGACTTGATTCCTTTGAATGGAAGGCAGTGGAAGGGAGTAGGAATACAGGGGGGGGAGGGGAATCGGTTTTGGTGTGGTGCCCACAGAAACAATATGAGGATCCAGTAAATGAAAGGGGAACATTCTTTTGGCACAGCACAATGGAAGAATGGGGTTTAAATTATGTATCACTCTTGCTATGGGCAAGAACTGAAACAAAGGGAATTTGTTTTACTCACACTCAAAAGACAGGCAGGGATTCTAGAGAATAGTAGTCAGCAAACAAGGGGAAAACAGTTTTAGGATGTTCAACATATGGGCAATGGGAAAGAAAAGGCAAATGGAAATTTGTTTTTTACCTCACAAGTGGGAAAGAGGAAAATAATGGGAAAATCGTTTTTTTGGTATGTTGAGCACATCTTCAATGGGAACAAAAATGCAAATGGGATTTGTTTTTACTGATTTTTAAAATGACAGGCAAGCTCTGGGAAAGGGGGTAGCTCACAAGAAGAAAATCGTTTTTTGGTTAGGATGACAGATGCAATGGGAAAGTGCAGCTGCAGATGGAAATTCGTTTAGCAGGGCACAATTGAAAGACGGGGACAAATTTGTTTCTCAAATCACAATGGGATGAATTCTTTTGGACAACACTTTATGACTATACCAGTTCACAAAACACTGGGAAAAAATGGTTTGATTTGAATTCCAACAATTCAAATCCTGTGAAATAAATTGCAAAATTAATTGATTTGCTTAGAAAAATAAACTAAGGATTTGCACAGACAAATGGGGATTCTTCAATGGTGCAATGACTGAAGTACAGGCAAATGCAGATTTTGAAAGGGGAATTATCTGATGCAATGCTACAAGAATACCGGGCCTACATACTTTATGGTTTGGGGGAGTAGTTATACTTACAGGAGAGGTCTGGACTGACATCAGGGAGGGTCAGAGAACCACTGCTGGGACAGCCAATGGGGTCAGTCAAGGATTTCCGCTTTCCTCCATGAGGTCCCAAGCCAGCTACAAGGTCTCCTGGCTCCTCTGCAAGATTAGGCCTCACCGCTAGTGCTGGGATGTTCCTCCAGATTTCTGGCAGCAGCTCAGCTCAGGGGTTAGTGGAAAGTGTCCTGATCTGAGGTGACGTTACTTTATAGGGAAAATGACATCACAAATGTGTCATAATTCCCACAAAAGGGATAGGTTAATGTTCAATACCCCACACCCACCTGTGTGCTGACAGGTCCAGAAAATGTGGGAGTGCTTTGGGGCACCAGGGAAGGATACCACTCCATCATCTTCCTTTCGACAGGGGGGCTTGGTCTGGTTCAGGGACATAGAAATCTCACAGCATGACAAGTGCCCTTAATCTCCATATTTTCACACAAATTAAGGCATTTTGTAACACTATATTTTTCGGTTAATCACCTAAGCCTTGTGTGACATACTGGTGTAAAGATGCAGTCTTTCTTCATTTACTTCAGAATCATATCAGTGAAAAACATGGCCCTTGGTGGATGGCATATTAATCATAGTTTGTGTGTTTTAATCAACTTTGTCTGGTTCTGAACTTCACACGGAGGGCCACATTATGTTTTTAACAAAAACATTTGATATATTGGTCCCACAAAAATAATTTTGGGATGACCAGAAGCGGTTAGCTGACACCATTTCAGAAATCATACCATGTCTATGGTGTGACAAATATTACCAATTTTATATGATGTAAACCATTTCTCCCATTTAACACAATGGACAGTCAAACCCCTCCTTAACCCTGACCCCCACCCTTGCAATGTGTCTGTTCCTGGCTGTTACGTCAAGAGGGGTTCTGTGTTGAGATTAGCTTACACATTCCAAGAGCTAGTGGCCAGCTAAGGCAAGTGTTATTGCGGCCTGAGTGACCTGGGTCATAAAAGCTTTAGAACAGAACTGACTTTATCTTGTCCACAGCGTGAATTTGATCTCTAAGTATCTTTAAGTTGTATTTTTAAAGGAAGGCCCTCATGTTTGAAGTGAGCCAGGCCTAAATTCCCATGACAACATGGGCCTTGGAATCTAGTTTCACATTTGAAGAAATCACAAGCAAAGAAATACCCATGGCCTGCCCCCATTTAGCTAAAATGACTCCATTTCACTTTAAAACGGTTTCTTCAACTTGCATATAATTTTAACATGTGGAAGTGCCAATGCAAAGTTGTTCCCTGCATACAATGGCTAAAGGAGGGCATCATAATTACACTTGTAGAGGCCTTGGTGCACATCTGGCTGTGCAAAGTGTCACTTTAGAGGCAAAGTCGAAATGTCAGTTTGGTTGATTTCAGCTGTGAAAGGCCTTCATTTTACTGCAGTTCAGCATCCCCTTATTGATGCTGTGCACAGTTGTTTCCTCGGTAAAGGGCTAATGATAGACAGAAACCAGGTTTATATTTGAAAGTCTTGCACACATTTTGATGAGTTATTTTTAGTTTAAAGGGAAAAACAGAATTACTCATTTTATTTAATGTTCATGGCAGAAAGCAATCTGCTTCACACAATGCAGACATCCCATTGAGGGTTCTGTGGACCGTTGTTTCTGAGAATGTTATTTCCGCTCCCCAAGAATTTGTCAAACATTGCAATGTGTCTTTCCCTTATGCAAGGGATTTGGCATTTTTAAGAATCTTGATGCTTTGATACCCAATATCCCTACTTTTTACCTTGCTTCCATAAGCCTCATGTCCCACATTATTTCAGCGCATGCCTTTTACTTGGGGGCATGACCTCCACTGACTCTGGCCTTCTATTTATGGCATCCAGGGGCTATTTCACCCGACAATGAAGAGATGCTGTGTTTTATGCTGTGCACTGAAGCTATGCCCCTCTGCCCCACCCCATTTCCCCAAGAGCCCCCCCAAGAAGCAGAGGATTCACTCAGTAGATTTATTCCATTTCCTGCACTGTGTACAATGCTTTACTCTCCAATTATGGTGGGTCTGTGGCTCAGTGAAATCATGGATCCGCTACAGAGGCGTGTGTTAAACCTCATGGTCACAGGTTCAAATCCCAGCTTTTTCCACGCAGTCCTTCATCATTCAGAGGTCGATAAAATGAGTACCATGAAGCTGGGTAAATAATGTTTGTTTGTTTGTTTGTTTTATTATTTATAATGCACAATCATACCCTCAGGTAACAGGGCACAGCAGTTACATGAATATGTGAAACTTAGTTACAGCAGCAAAAAATATACATACATATAGGTACAGAGGAATTATATACATACATACATACATACATACATACATACATACATACAGGTATAGATACACTATGGGCCTCATTACACGGACGGCGGTAAGGGTTTACCGGTACCGGTAAGGGCACCAGTACTGGTAAACCCTTACCGCCTTACTACGGGGTCCCTTTGTGGGTAGGTACTTTAACGCCTGCTGTTTAGCAGGCGTTAAAAACCAACCCGCAAGGGGACCAGGGTGCTAATTACGGTACCGCAATTTGCGGCACCGTAATTAGCGCCTTCCCCATTCCCATAGAGCCCTATGGGGCAAAAATGGGAATGGGGAAGGGCAATGGGGGAAGGGGGAATTACAGCCCCGCCAACCTTGGAATAGGGCGGTAATTCCCCTTTCCACCAAGGAGGTGCCAGTATTTTACACCCCACCTACCGTGTAATGAGGCCCTATGTGTGGATATGGACTACTGAATCATGTGGACCATTTCCAGCATAGGATGTGAGAAGGTGAGAGTTAGATACAATATATACAAGTAAGTAGTGGATAGGAGGGATGGTACTCCTTACGGTGCATCCGGGAAGCATGATGCAATTAGTGATCCTGCGTGTTCAACCAAAGGATAACGTTAGTCCGGAAGTTATGATAGGGGAGGTCCATTTTCAGGGTGGAGGAAGGGAGTTCCACAGTTTAGCTGCTTTCACTGGGAAGCTGTTGCCCCCTATTGTGGAACGTTTGAAGTTAGGAATGGAGAGGCAATCTTTGTAAGCTGTTCTAGTGGGTCTCAGGGAGGTCTGTCTATGGAATCTATCGATCAAGTAGGTGTGAGCAGCGTTGTTGAGAGATTTGTGAGTAAGTGACAAGGTTTTTTGCAGAATTTTGTCGTTGATGGGGAGCAAGTATTCTGTTGGCTGTATGTGGAGATGTGTTCTTTCTGGAGATGCCTAAAGCCACTCTAAGGGCGTTGTTTTGTAAGGTTTGTACTTTGCTAGTGATGGCTTTGGTGGGCCCTAGGAAAAGGGCATTACAATAGTCCAGGCGAGACAGGATAAGGGCTTTGGCAAGGGTCGTGCAACTGGTATCGGAGAGAAATGGCTTGGCTGCACGGATCAGTTTGCACGTGTAGGCAGTAGTAGATGCTAAGGAGTTCACCTGTTTATTTGTAAAGCGCACATTCACCCCTGAAAGGGCATATTGGCGCCCACTAATACACGTGTTATGCTACTTACTTATCTGCAAGTGCATGGTCCTTTCCAACATTCACCTCCCTCCAAGCAACAAGTTTCAACTTGAAAATGAATTATGACTCCACCATGCACCTTCTTTGCCCTGCAATGCGACACACTGACTGAGATATAGGTTCTGCAAAATATAACACACACCCTGGAATGCACCTAGCTTCACTGCTTGGCATGCACTGACATCCGACATGCGCGACCACATCTTACATGCATAGTGACAACCAGCATTTAATTCACTCGCAACCCGTATGACAAGCATCTAAAAATGTATGCTGCTTTCTGGTATGCACTCACCCTCTCAACCTCTTGCAGCGTGTCGCCAGAACCTAAAGGCATAGCACATTCTGACATTCAACTCACACTCTTCAAAGTCATTACAGTGAACATATTGTGTACCCAGTAGGGGTGTACCGAAATTCGGCTCTGAGTAATTATTCGGCCGAATTCCAGCTGAAATTAGCTATTCGGCATTCGGCCGTATAATTAATTATTTATTACTCGAAGCCGAAGTTCCACCACAGCAAATAAACACACGTGCAGCCACTGATTTGCTTTTAGATGCAGAGGGCTGAGAGCAGAAGGTGGGTGATACAGGAAGCCCCAGGGAGGCTGGAGATGTGCACAAACACATCAATCATCAGTGTTAATAGCCCCAGCATTTACATCTGACTGGGATCAAGGGGCAGGGGGCTTCAATATCCCCAGCATTTACATCTGACTGGGATCAAGGGGCAGGGGTCTTCAATTGCACAGAGCTGACCTCTCCTGCAGGTCCCGATCGCAGTGTTTGTTGGTAAACAGAGGAGAGAGGCTACTGGGCTTGGCGATGGGTGATGGAAGCAACACCATTTAGAAGAAGAAAGGGTGAACAAAGGGACACAGAGAAGCAGGAGAAAATCCAGAGATACAGGTGTGCAAACCCGACCCAGGCTAGGGATTTTAAGAGGTCTCTATTCCTGTATCAGTAACTCATCCAGACTAACCCGCCCACCCCCCCAGCTCGTACTTTTATTTACAATGCCACATCTGTAGCAGAATTATAACAGGACCACTGCGCTCTACTTGAACCCTGGGGGGACCCTGCCTCACAGCTCAGCAGAGTTTCATCCGCCTTGGACTTCCTTTAACAGCACACTGCATTTCTTCCAACTTAGTTCAATGGGAGCAGCCGACCCCCAAGCACACCTCTGTCCACCCACCAGTGAGAGTCAGGCGGCTGAGAGCTATGGAGGAGTAGTGCCCATTTTGTTAAGTGCTCTTATTTTAAGATGTTTTCAGGGTGTTTCGTTGTGTCTGAATACATTTCAAGGTGATAGTTTACTTTTCTATCAATATTTAGTTGCTTTGATCACTTTGTCCTCTCACGCAATGCTTTATGAAAAATCTGCTAAAGAACACGCACCCACCAGTGTGTACACATTTATAGTGCAATAAAATTTTAGGCATGACAGGTTCATCCACCGTTCTTATTTTGGATTACATTTCCATAAACGTGAGCAGAACTCATTATTCTGAATTAAAGTGAAAAGTAAATACTCTTATTTTCCACCTCAGGTCACTTGTTCCACTCTGTTTAAAGGAATCTCAATCAAACTTCATAAGTAACTAAGGAATCTTTATTTCATTTATTTATTGTGCATTTAGAATCTATGCTATGCTATGAACTATTTATAAGCATGTCCTTTACTGAAGTCCTGTTAAAACAAGCATTGGCAAAGCCAACAGTTTTGGCTTGTTATGCATATCTTGACACATTTCCAGTAGTAACCTACTATTCGGTAACTATTCGGTTCCGGACGAATATTTATTTCCACTATTCGGTATCCAGCCGAATAATGAATTCACTATTCGGTACACCTCTAGTACCCAGTATAAAGCAACTTTGATACTCCAAAGTTTCGAAAGACATGACACTGAGTACACACTCACCCATGAATGTATTACACTGAAACTTGACTATTAAACACTCATCACTGGAAAATCACTATGAATTAAGTCCACTTTAAGTAACTCTACTCGGTTTACAAAATAAAATTACATCATACAGCATCCACAGTACAGAGCCATTCTTAGTTTCTGTACAAATAAGTTTGTTAAAGGCAATTTACACTGTTGCAAGTGCAATTTTTCATGGTATTAGCATTAGAGCAAACATTGCCCTGGTACACTATGGCAAACGTCGCCCTGGTTCAAAATGTCTTGAAAGAATATGGTTTCTCCCGGATGGTTGTCCAAGTGCTAACAATGTGAAATTGTACCCTTACACTGGTGCAAGGTTTCTGTAATATGTGCCTTGATCTTTAAGGTTTATTTGATAACTGCTTAATTTCCGATAATGTATTTCAGTCACTACTAAATGAAATTAACGCTGCAGCCTGATAACGTATTTTATTGTTTTCTAAGAATGCATTGTTTACTCTAAATCTTAAAATAACCGACATAGCCTAGAAACTTACAGGGTAATTCATAGAATTTTGCAGAAAAGTGTCGCAAGCGGCTGGCGCAGAGTGTCCGCGTGCGATTGTCTGCGCCAGGCACGTGCGCTAAAACCGATTTCCGCGCACAGCGTATTCATGGATTTTAGGCTCCCAAACCAGCCGTGGCGCAGAGAATCGCAGCGACCCTGCAGCAGCGCCAGTAACGCCCCCAAGAACGCCCTCGCGCAAGGAAAAGCCATCCAAATCGCTAAATCATCGCAAAGGGCTGCGCTAACCCTGGACCAGTTCACCGGGCTGGCAAACAGCAAACGCCAAGCGGGGAACGCGTATTGCAGGGGTGCGCGGGAAGTTCCACACGCGACTGGCCCCGTGCAAGCAGGGTACGTGAATTTCAGGGGTGCCCGGGAAGTTGCACAAGCGATTTCAGCAGGGTACGTGTATTTCAGGGGTGCGCGGGAAGTTACACACGTGATAGTCCCAGTGCGAGCAGGGTACGTGTATTTCAGGGGTGCGCAGGAAGTTACACACGTGATTGGCCCAGTGCGAGCAGGGTACGTGTATTTCAGGGGTGCGCGGGAAGTTACACAGGCGACAGTCCCAGTGCGAGCAGGGTACGTGTATTTCAGGGGTGCGAGGGAAGTTCCACACGCGATTGGCCCAGTGCGAGCAGGGTACGTGTATTTCAGGGGTGCGCGGGAAGTTCCACACGCGATACCAGCAGGGAATGTGTATTTCAGGGGTTCTGGGGAGTACTACACGTGAATTGGCCGTGTGGGTCCACCCAGGTGTACGCTCCACAACCTCCACAGCCCCTGCAGGCAGCCCACACCACGGGGGACTACCCTGCACCCCTGCTCATGTCCCGCAGGCAGCCCATCCACCATGGGCATGCCCCCCAGCCAACCCACATGTCACCTTGCACTACTGATCAACAATGCATGTCTACCACCACCCCCACCCCCCAGCAGTGCAGGGGCAGCCTCCACCAGGCCCCCACCCATGTCTCCCACCACCCCCACCCCCCTGCCACCATGGGCATCCTCCAGCAGGCCCCCACTCATGTCCCCCTGCACCCCCACCCCCCTGCCACCATGGGCAGACTCCACCAGGCCCCCACTCATGTCTCCCACCACCCCCACACCCCAGCAGTGCAGGGGCAGCCTCCACCAGGCCCCCACCCATGTCTCCCACCACCCCCACCCCCGTGCCACCATGGGCATCCTCCACCAGGCCCCCACTCATGTCACCCTGCACCCCAACCCCCCTGCCACCATGGGCAGACTCCACCAGGCCCCCACTCATGTCTCCCACCACCCCCACCCCCCAGCATCCAGGGTCACCCTCCACCAGGCCCCCACTCATGTCTCCCACCACCCCCACACCCCAGCAGTGCAGGGGCAGCCTCCACCAGGCCCCCACCCATGTCTCCCACCACCCCCACCCCCCTGCCACCATGGGCATCCTCCACCAGGCCCCCACTCATGTCCCCCTGCACCCCCACCCCCCAGCATCCAGGGTCACCCTCCACCAGGCCCCCACTCATGTCTCCCACCACCCCCACACCCCAGCAGTGCAGGGGCATCCTCCACCAGGCCCCCACTCATGTCTCCCATCCCCCCCACACCCCAGCAGTGCAGGGGCATCCTCCACCAGGCCCCCACTCATGTCTCCCACCACCCCCACCCCCCAGCATCCAGGGTCACCCTCCACCAGGCCCCCATTCATGTCTCCCACCACCCCCACACCCCAGCAGTGCAGGGGCAGCCTCCACCAGGCCCCCACCCATGTCTCCCACCACCCCCACCCCCCTGCCACCATGGGCATCCTCCACCAGGCCCCCACTCATGTCCCCCTGCACCCCCACCCCCTAGCATCCTGGGTCACCCTCCACCAGGCCCCCACTCATGTCTCCCACCACCCCCACACCCCAGCAGTGCAGGGGCAGCCTCCACCAGGCCCCCACCCATGTCTCCCACCACCCCCACCCCCCTGCCACCATGGGCATCCTCCACCAGGCCCCCACTCATGTCCCCCTGCACCCCCACCCCCCAGCATCCAGGGTCACCCTCCACCAGGCCCCCACTCATGTCTCCCACCACCCCCACACCCCAGCAGTGCAGGGGCATCCTCCACCAGGCCCCCACTCATGTCACCCACCACCCCCACCCCCCTGCCACCATGGGCATCCTCCACCAGGCCCCCACTCATGTCTCCCACCACCCCACCCCCCTGCCACCATGGGCATCCTCCACCAGGCCCCCACTCATGTCTCCCACCACCCCCACCCCCCAGCATCCAGGGTCACCCTCCACCAGGCCCCCACTCATGTCTCCCACCACCCCCACACCCCAGCAGTGCAGGGGCAGCCTCCACCAGGCCCCCACCCATGTCTCCCACCACCCCCACCCCCCTGCCACCATGGGCATCCTCCACCAGGCCCCCACTCATGTCCCCCTGCACCCCAACCCCCCTGCCACCATGGGCAGACTCCACCAGGCCCCCACTCATGTCTCCCACCACCCCCACCCCCCAGCATCCAGGGTCACCCTCCACCAGGCCCCCACTCATGTCCCCCTGGACCCCCACCCCCCAGCAGTGCAGGGGCATCCTCCACCAGGCCCCCACTCATGTCTCCCACCACCCCCACCCCCCAGCATCCAGGGTCACCCTCCACCAGGCCCCCACTCATGTCTCCCACCACCCCCACACCCCAGCAGTGCAGGGGCAGCCTCCACCAGGCCCACACCCATGTCTCCCACCACCCCCACCCACCTGCCACCATGGGCATCCTCCACCAGGCCCCCACTCATGTCCCCCTGCACCCCCACCCCCCAGCATCCAGGGTCACCCTCCACCAGGCCCCCACTCATGTCTACCACCACCCCCACACCCCAGCAGTGCAGGGGCATCCTCCACCAGGCCCCCACTCATGTCAACCACCACCCCCACCCCCCTGCCACCATGGGCATCCTCCACCAGGCCCCCACTCATGTCTCCCACCACCCCCACCCCCCTGCCACCATGGGCAGACTACACCAGGCCCCCACTCATGTCCCCCTGCACCCCCACCCCCCTGCCACCATGGGCATCCTCCACCAGGCCCCCACTCATGTCTCCCACCACCCCCACCCCCCTGCCACCATGGGCATCCTCCACCAGGCCCCCACTCATGTCTCCCACCACCCCCACCCCCCAGCATCCAGGGTCACCCTCCACCAGGCCCCCACTCATGTCTCCCACAATCCCCACACCCCAGCAGTGCAGGGGCAGCCTCCACCAGGCCCCCACCCATGTCTCCCACCACCCCCACCCCCCAGCATCCAGGGTCACCCTCCACCAGGCCCCCACTCATGTCTCCCACCAACCCCACACCCCAGTAGTGCAGGGGCATCCTCCACCAGGCCCCCACCCATGTCTCCCACCACCCCCACCCCCCCAGCATCCAGGGTCACCCTCCACCAGGCCCCCACTCATGTCTCCCACCACCCCCACCCCCCTGCCACCATGGGCAGACTACACCAGGCCCCCACTCATGTCCCCCTGCACCCCCACCCCCCTGCCACCATGGGCATCCTCCACCAGGCCCCCACTCATGTCTCCCACCACCTCCACCCCCCAGCATCCAGGGTCACCCTCCACCAGGCCCCCACTCATGTCTCCCACCACCCCCACCCCCCAGCATCCAGGGTCACCCTCCACCAGGCCCCCACTCATGTCTCCTACCACCCCCACACCCCAGCAGTGCAGGGGCAGCCTCCACCAGGCCCCCACCCATGTCTCCCACCACCCCCACCCCCCAGCATCCAGGGTCACCCTCCACCAGGCCCCCACTCATGTCTCCCACCACCCCCACACCCCAGCAGTGCAGGGGCATCCTCCACCAGGCCCCCACCCATGTCTCCCACCACCCCCACCCCCCAGCATCCAGGGTCACCCTCCACCAGGCCCCCACTCATGTCCCCCACCACCCCCACCCCCCTGCCACCATGGGCAGCCCCCACCAGGTCCTCACAATCCCCAATCATGTGCGTAATGGTCAGCCTCCACAGCCAAAAAGCCCTACCAAGTAACCCATTCACCCACATGGAAATGGAAATCACATGTTACACCCCCAATGTTCATCAAGCTAATGAACCCATGTCCGTCACACACAATGGTTGCAATTGAATGGGAAAACACACAACATGACATGCATGAAACCAATGAGATGATACCACACAAAATTGTATTGAAAAAATCAAAGAATGGTAAAGAAAGAAAACTAACTACAATGTGAATGTGAAAAGAAAGAGCTACATGTCTGTATAAAAACACAAAACTGCAAATCAGAATCCAAAAAAATTATCTCCAAAGTCAAATGTAAAAAAATCTCCATGCAAAAAATAACTATGTACAAAACTAACAAGGGTCCATGAGCCCAACTGAACAAAGGAAACCTACTAAAAAACCTACCTAAAAATAAACTATATACAAAAAGTGGAGCAGTGTCCGTCGACTCCAAATCATAATAAGAAAGAAAGGAAACCTAAAACTAAAGAACTATATACAAAGGCAGCGGGCAAGTCCAGCGGCTCACTCCGTGGTGTCCCGGGCCAGGGCATCATCAAACTCCTGTTCGATGTCCCGGAGGCGGTCCAGTTCCATGGCCCCAAGGGTCCGCAGGGACGACGCCGTGTCCTCCTCCAACCCCCTGCGGATTGCCTCGAGGCACTCAGCACGCATCAGGGCCCTCCGCATGGAGTTCTCTGCCCTGACCATTGTGAGCCGCGCCTCTTCCGCCCGCCGCCGCTCCGCACCTATGGCGTGGCCCAATCGCTGCCACACGGAAGACACTCTCTGTCCTGGGTCCCACTGCCCTCCGGCCGATGCCTGCCCCTCCGATGTCGAAAGCCCCGAGCCTTCATGACTCCCACCATGTTGCTGCTGCTCTGCCTCTGCCCGTGCACTGCCTCCTGCTGCCTGCACATCCTCCGCCGGCTGGGGTGCACTTGTTGATGTGGCCACCCCTGCTGGACCTCCGACTCCCGACTGTGGCAGGGATGCCTCCTCCACCAGCATGGCCGCACCGTCAGAGGCAGCTCCACAGGGCACCCAGGTGACTGATGGGTGGGAAGATGGCACAGATGACGACTGGCGCATAGGGGGTCCAGTTGAGGAGGGGGTCAAAGCAAGCCCCATCAGACAGCAGAATCCGGCCTGGGTGACCTGTCCCAGCAGGCTGACGTGGTCAACGAGCCATTCGAGATGACGTGCAGTCTCTCCATTAAAAGACTGCAGGTCACCTCGCATGGCCCGTTGACGCAACGCCACACCAGCCACGACAGGCTCAACCCGGACCTGGATGGCCACGTCCGCAGGCAGAGGAAGGCCAGTTGACGTCAGCTCATCCCCTGCCTGAAAACGGGTCTGGACGTAGGCATCCCTGCTGGTGCAAGATGATGCAGGGACAGGATCGGGGACAGGATTGCACACAGGCACCTCCGCGGCCACCTGTGCTTCCTCCTGTCCCTGGTCCTGGACTGCACCACTAGCACCAGTGGGATCCCCAACTCCAGACCCCGTCTCTGGTGCTTGCACGGCCTCCTCCTCCACCAAACCCCCCACCAACCTGGATGACTCCCTGCCATCTTCCCCTGTTGGGCCCTGTGGGGTCCCAGCTGCCCCTTCTGCTGCCTAGGAGTCCAACTGCAACCTCCGCCACTTGGACCTCCCCCCGGCAGCTGCGGCCTGGGACGCGGCACTGGACTCCTCACTCACCAACGAGATGACAACACGGGAGGGGAGCCGGGCCTTGCGTCTCCGGCTGGCGGTCGGATCCCCGCCGCTGTGCTCCACAGCACCTTCTCCGCCCTCTTCATCAGTTGACGCTGCAGACAGGGAGAAACAAAACACAGGCATCAGGGCATTGTACAATGGACACATACACGCATGACAGTTGCACATGAGTGGCATTGGCAAACCTCAGACATGTCATCACAATCCCCAACACACATGTCATTGCAACTCGCACACATGAGCCATACCACAGCCATATCGCAACTGCCACCACCATCCATACACATACAACAGCATCAGCAGCCAAAGGGGAGCCAGACATCACATGCAACACAGGAAGTGCACCACACATGTACACACACCACCACACTTGCATGCATGTCTACACCTCTGCCAAGTGTCGCACTGTTCAGACGGGCATCCATGTCACATCTGCCAATCAGGCTTCCACATACCGCAGTCACATGCATCCATGTTGCATCACTGTTGCACCCTTGACAAATACACACACATGCACATGTACACAGTGCTCATACATGCAGCCGAAAACAACATACATGCCTGACATCACGGACATGTCTACTTACATGCACATTCATCCAAACATGTGTGCACGCACAACTGCATTTGCCATGCAAGCCCACACACACAAGCACCATCCATGTCTCACACATTACAGCCCTCGCATGTGTCAGACCCACGGCCCTGTACACCCCCACCCATACTCGACCCCATACAAACAGATGTGCAACCGGCACAATGCCGAATAATCACCACACGCACTGCTCAAAATCAGGATGCATGTACACTCACCGCTCGACCACAGACGGGTCTGCTTCTCTAGGACCTGGACGTGGAGCGCTCGGGATATGCCTTCCAGGACCCCCATCTGTTCTTCCGACAAGTGGCCCCGGCGCCCCTTGGCATCCGCTGCCTTCAAGAGGCGCCGGGCCTTGTTCAGGGTCCTGGACCTGAAGTCCTCCCAGCGCTTCCTGACATGTTGTAAGTCCCGGACTGCCACCCCCTCCGCGTTGATGGCAGTCACGATGTCAGTCCAGATCCGAGTCCGTCCTTCCTTGTCGGCGCGGGAACTTCCGAAGAGGGCATCATACTGCCCCAGGACTTGCTCCACCAGGACACCAACTTCGGTGGCACTGAAGCTGGTGCCCCTCTGCCTCTCTGGCCGGGGGTTGCCAGTGGTCACAAATGGTGTTTGCCCCGACATGACAACCCCAGAGGCAGGAGTGGGTGGGCAACTGGGTCCTGGGGCTGGGCTGTGGAGTGATGGAATTCCAGTCGGGAGTCTTCGGTTCCAGCAGGGGTGGTTACAGCAACAGCACCCCTGGCTGATGTGCAGGCAGCAAATGGCAGTGCACGTGGGCAGCAGGCAGTCAGGCAGCAGCAGATGGCAGATGGGAGCGTGCTCGGGGCTCTGGGGGGCAGTAGTTCAGCCTTCTGGGCAGGAGCGTGGTCTTCCGTGTGCTTACGCGTGGCCAGCTTGGTACGGAGTGATTTGGCACGTGAAAATCCTGCACGTCAGCGTGAAAACCGAGTAAAGGCCCTTAGCGCGTAAGCGCGTCAGCACGCATACGCGATTCTATTGGACCAAAGGCCCTCAGCGCGTAAGCGCGTCTGTGACGTGACCCGCACGGGTGTTTCCCACACAGCACGTGATGACAGAGCACACGTGGAAAGACTGCACGTCAGAGTGTCATCGCGTGTAATTGGACAGCACGTCAGAGTCTCATCGCGTGTAATTGGACAGCACGGCAGAGTCTCATCGCGTGTAATTGGACTGCACGTCAGTGTGTCATCGCGTGTGATTGGTGGAAATGGCCCTACACGCAAAAGTGACAAAGCGTGTAATTGGTGGAAATGGCCCTAGCGCGTACATGCCGCGTAAGTGACGCTGGACGTGTGGGCCTGTATAAAAGGTACGCGTAGAACACCATTTCCTTGTACGTGCTTTTCGTGGAGAGCGAGTGGGTGAATTCTGTACTTCTTGTCGTTTCACACGCGATTTACTTCATGGCGTTTCAAGTTTGTATTCCCTGTTACCTCTGACAGCTTTTTCTCTTTTTTCACTTTAACTGGTTTACCTGGGCCTGTTCCCTCAAACAGTGTTCCCTACTACTGTTGTCCTGTCTCCTCAGACAGCGTACAAATCTTCTTTTGGTGGGGGTGTTGCCAACCAAACGCGCTCCTTTTTCACGCTCTTTTATCTGGCAGACGGTGAGTCACGCACGTATTTAACATCTGTGCTTGCCCCGTGTGTAGCCTACCCCTTCAGAGGTCATTCTAGGCTGCGTGTGACACGCATACGTTCATTCTTGTGTTACTGGGTGCCACAGCGTAGTGCAGGTTTTTCTTTCTGCACACGTGGTCTAGGAGGGGTTGCGTGCACGTCATCTCCCTTTTTTGGGGCTCCTGTGCGTAGCGTGACCCGTCATCTTTCCCCAGGGGTTACAATCAGCCTTGCAAGAGCACTAGGGTACAATTACCATCTGGTACCCAACCCCTTTGACCCCCAATTGCCCAGGACAATATTTTACACCCACTCCCATACGCACATTTACATCAGTGCCATGGCTGGGAGGCGAGGATTCCGTAAGGGTGGCAAAGGTGGAAGAGCCACAAGTGGTGGCCGTGGTGGATCCGGTAGGGGACGTGGTCGTTACTTGCAGGGTGAGCCTGTCCCCCCATGTGTGGAGGACCAGTCAAGGGCACCCATAATTCCCCCCCCTCTCCCGTTGAGGCTGATGTGGCTGACACCATCCATGCTCAGCCCTTGTTGGACCAGCCCATTGTGGCACCAGACCTGGCTGACTCCATGGCTGACTTCCAGGTCAGCAGGCCTATGACACGTGCGCTGGTGCACGTTGATGTCACCATGCCACGTGCATCTGTGGCAGCAAGCTCATCTGCTGCACCAAGTAGGCAGGGCGGAGAGGCTGCAGGGGCAGCTGCGGTTCCATCCACCCCAGCCCTCACACACCCAGCCCGGACAGTGTCGGTCCTAGTCCATGCTGCTGACATTCCCCCTGACACCATCACACTAGAGCCAATGCCTGCACCAACTCCCATGCTGAGTGTGCAATCCCACACTCCTGATACAGAGTCCACCAGGGCTCCTGCCCCTAGTGTCCAGAGCGGCGCAGGACACTCAGGATCACCACCACCTTCCAAGCGGAAGAGGAAGAGTGCTCGTCCGGCACAGGCTGAAGCCCCAGACACGGCTACACAGTCCGGCCCGTCCAGGAAGCCCAGCTTCACGGATGACGAACTGAATGCACTTGTCGAGTATGTGTCCGCACATGACAACGAGATGGTCATTGTTGCAGGATCCAAGACCACACCTGCACAACGCCAGGCACACTGGCAGACCGTTGCGGACATCGTAAGTGCCCTTGGAATCGTGAGGCGCACAGCCAATGATTGCTATAAGCGCTGGAATGACCTAAAGCGCAGGGCAAAGAGTAAGCTGGCCTCAAGTCATGCCGCAACTCTAGTGACTGGAGGTGGGTCTCCAGTAGTAGACATGGAACTCACTCCACATGAGTCAGTCGCTGGGACCTACGTCACGGAGGAACAGATCCAAGGCGTGGGAGATTTGGCTGATTACGAGGCATTGTCCGGTGAGTGCACATGCATGTGTGTGTCATCCATGTGCATGGTGTGTGTGAGGGCTTCTGTTTGTGTGACAGGTGAGAGTGTGTGCACCTGAGTCGTATGGGTCAGCCATGTGCCTCATGCAATACGTCCTGCGCAGCTGCATTTGGCCATAGCAGTATCCCTTCTGCCAACAGTAGACATCTAGCCCAACTGCACGCCAGTTGCCCTTGAAGTGTCACCCTGCCACAACATTGTTGCCTGATTTTTCACTGTTCATTTAGTCAGATAGTTTGCATTCCACCACTTTTACTAGGCATGTCGCAGTCCTCTAGTCACATGTCTGACATGGCTATGGTAAAGTGGAGTGACTTTGTTACCTGGATATCATTTGTTCAAACATGTCCCTGTGCAATTGCACCATTTTGGACTGGCAGCTCTAGGTGATGAATCTGACCTGTTTGAATTAGAAAAGCTATTACATGAGGGAACTGGACTGAATGAATAGGTGCTGCCCTCCTCTCCATCTTCACTCAATAGCAATGGTACATGCCATCTGTGTGATGGCATGTGTGTTTCACCTGCCAATCACAGGCCAATGTGTGATGCCACTGCCAGGCAGCATGCAGAAAATGTGTTCATCTTCCATCTTGGTGTCATCAGTGTGTGCCATTTGGCTGCCCTTCATACGCAGTGAGGGTGCATGCATGGGAGGGTTTTAGTCATGTGGGACATGTGTCAAACAAGTACTGGTTCTCTTGCTTCTCAGCCCTCATTGTGTGCCATGGTGCTAATGCCTGTTTCCATTTCTTTGTTTTTATGTCTTTGCAGGGGAAGACGCACCTGATAATGCTGGGGTTGTGGAGATGGTGCAGACCCAGGAGGGGTCCGAGGGCCGACCAACCACCAGTGAGGGACGTGGTGTGGTGGTGGGTGAGAACCCACAAGTGCTGCAGGTCGTGCTCTCAAGGGCTGTCTCTGGCTGCACCTCCCCCGAGCTGTACTCAGGTGTTGATTCGGATGAGACCTACGTGCCGTCGCAGGTGAGTGTTCCAGGGAGGGATTCTGTTCTGTCTCACCCACCTGCACCAGGGTCAGAACCCTCAATGGGGATGTCAGTGTTGGCAGCTACGCCTTTGGTGGTTACGGATGCAGGGTCACACTCCGCGACATCTGATCCTGTTCCTGGGCCAGCAGATCAGAGGGGGAATGCAGTCCTGCAGCCACAGGCAGTGCCGGCACAGCAAGGCGCAGTTCGCCTTGCCCCAGACAGGTGTGGTGCCCGCCGACGTGGTGGCCGTACGCCACCTGGCAATACCGCATGGGAGCAATCCATTTACGGTATGGCAACCCAACAGGCAGCATCATCCGAGATGATGGCTCAGGCCATGGATAGGGTGGCCACTTCCATTGTCCCCCCTGAAAGGCTGATGGAGCGACTAGAGCAGGCAACCGACTCCATCTGCCAGTCACACAGGGAGGACATGTTGGGGTCCAACAGGGACAGGCGGGCGGCACTGGCGACTCTGCAGGAGGCCATCTCCATTGAGTCCCAGGGCCACAGGGAAGCCCTGAGGCAGGAGCTCCTTCACCTCAGGACGACTCTTGTTGAGCTTGAGGCTTCAACACACCAAAGGACAGAACAGCAGCTGGAGCGTCTCACCCGTACGCTCTCAGCTGAGATGCAGGCAACGAGGGTGGAGGTCCGGGCATCCCGTGAGTTGTTGCATGGGGACCTCCGCACACTCATCCTCCAGAACCAGACCTACCACACCCGCATGCTTGCAGCCATGGAGGAGCAGACTAGGGCCTTGCGTGGGCTGCCTCCCATAGTGCAACCACCTCCGGATGCAGCTGCACAGGGTAATAATAGCGACAGCAGTGATACTCCCACAATAGGGTAGCCGTGTGGGCCATGAGCCCATGGAGGTGTTTTATTTTCCCAGGATCCACGCAGGTGGGTTCTGGTGTGCATCCTGTCCTCGGACCTCCTGGGTGGCCTCCCCAACCCCCCCGGGCCCTTCAATGGCCATTTTTGATTTTATTTTTATTTTTATTTTTATTTTTATTTATTTTATTCCCTATTTTTTTGGGACGATTTGTTGGCTTCCGTGGTTCCTGTGGGCATACGCTGCATTGTGGCTGGGCACATGCAGGCTTGTAATGTATTTGGTTCCGATGCTTGGGTTTGAGTCACACACACCCCTCCTGCTTCCCGTTTCCATGGGCTTGCAAAGGGTGTGCCCAAGTGACAGTGAATTACACAGTGACGTTGGACTCCCATGAGCTGTGTGGGCAGTCTGTAGTCAATACTGTGTATACATTCCTAGTGCATATTGCTGTTCTATTGTACACTGCATGTTGCATTGATGTGTAACTCATCTTCTGTGTCTACCTCCCAATTTGCAGGTCCCTTCCTCATGTCCACACAAGGACCTCTAGTCTGGAGATATGGTCCCTGTTGGCAGCAGTGCACCTACAACTCTACATGGCGCCAACACTGCACAGTTGGTAGTGGTGGGAGTGCAGGCATTTCCAGGTGGTGAGACTACTAATATTTAACATTAGTGATGTCATGTTAATGGTAGTACGTGCTCTACTTTGTTGTTGGTCCGGCATTACTGTGAGCATTTCAGGTGTTGCAAGTTTCTAATAGGGACACTGTACATTGTGACCCTAGTGTCATGTTGTGTGGATTACTTTGTTTACCTGCAAATAGCATGACATGGCACGGTGTGTGGTGTGGCGGTGCTGGGGTTGGGTTGGCTGACATGGCACTGTCCTCTTGTTGCATTTTGCAAGTGGGTGTTCATTTTAGCTGCTTGATTCTGTAACTTCTCAAAACTGCATTGGTGGTGTCTGTGTGGGTAGGGATGCACACATTGTGACACTTCCAGGTGAACAATCTCAGGCTGATATGGTTTTCACGGTTCTTTCTCCAGACATTCAGGATCAGTGTCAGGTTGAGTCATCATTGATTGTCAGAGTGGAATGTACCAGGGCAGTGTGCACTCCACAGGGGTGTGATTTCTATGTGAAGTAATTAGCCACTAGCTGCGTACGGGCTGCCTCCCCCCGTGCCCTTTCCCCTCCCATGCGCAGCGGCTGTGCATGTGGTTGGGGATGGGTGGCACCACCATGTCCACGGCCAGGCCCCGGCGTGTTGCAACGTTGTGCAGGACACATGCTGCCACTATGATCCTGCACACTACTGGGGGAGCGTACAACAGCTGCCCGCCAGAACGGTCAAGGGAGCGAAAGCGTGACTTCAGCACTCCGAATGTGCGCTCCACTATGCCCCGGGTTGTAATGTGGGCTGCGTTATATCTTACCTGGGGTGGTGTGGTGGGGTTCCGAATTGGCGTCATCATGTGGGGGCTGAGAGGGTAGGCACTGTCCCCTGTGGAGGTGGTGATTGGTATCATTGGTGGGGTTGTGACCTTGCTCAGTATCTGACATGCATGCATGTGCAGTGGCATTCATACTCACCAAGCAGCCATGTATCGCCATGCCGCCCAGCTTCTAGGTCCCAGCTTAGGGTGGACATTCGGTAAATGAAGCTGTCGTGGGTTGACCCGGGATAGTTGGCATATACTGAGGTGATGATTCCCTTGGCATTACATACTACCTGCACGTTGATGGAATGCTAGTGCTTGCGGTTCCTATAGATGTGCTCAGATGCCCTGGGGGGACGTAGAGCCACATGGGTGCAGTCGATGGCACCTAGCACTTTGGGGAATCGTGCCACAACGTAGAAATCCAGGGCGGCAGCATGCCTTTCTGCAGGGGTTCTGGGCAGGTATATGTGCCTGCGGACTGATGGGCGTGCAGTGATGATGTTCAAGGCCTGGTGTAGGCAGCGTGACTGGGTGGCCTGTGATACACCACCCACAATGGCACGTGTCCGCTGAAATGATCCAGTGGCTAAGAAGTGCAGTACATTGAGGACCTTCTCCAGGGGGCTGAGTGCTTGGGAGCACAGGGTGGGTGATGTGAGGTCATCCTCCCACTCACTCACCAGGTCCAGTATGATGTGTGGTGGAAACCTGTACCTCCCATGCACCTGGTCATCAGGCATCCCGAAAAGGCTGGTTCTGGGTGTGAATATTCTGGCCCTGACTATCCTCCTCCTCCTCCTTTGGTAGGCCACGCCCACTGCTGCTAGGAACGGTATGTTCATCCTGGGTCTGAGCTTGTTATTATTTTAGCGCGCAAATTAATGCGTTGCGCGTGTTGTAGGCCAGCGTGTGACCCGCGCACCCCTGAAATCCAGTACCCAGTCCAATAGCGTGTGGAAATTCCCGCGCACACCGGGATACAGGTGCGCTGACGTACTTGCGTGTGTAAGTGTCCGCGCACACATGATATACACGTACATAGGCCAATCGCGTGTACGCGGACTTTAGTCCAATTACACGCGATGACACCCTGACGTGCAGTCCAATTACACACAATGAGACTCTGCCGTGCTGTCCAATTACACGCGATGAGACTCTGACGTGCTGTCCAATTACACGCGATGACACTCTGACGTGCAGTCTTTCCACGTGTGCTCTGTCATCACGTGCTGTGTGGGAAACACCCGTGCGGGTCACGTCACAGACGCGCTTACGCGCTGAGGGCCTTTGGTCCAATAGAATCGCGTATGCGTGCTGACGCGCTTACGCGCTAAGGGCCTTTCCTCGGTTTTCACGCTGACGTGCAGGATTTTCACGTGCCAAATCACTCCATACCAAGCTGGCCACGCGTAAGCACACGGAAGACCACGCTCCTGCCCAGAAGGCCAAACTACTGCCCCCCAGAGCCCCGAGCACGCTCCCACCTGCCATCTGCTGCTGCCTGACTGCCTGCTGCCCACGTGCACTGCCATTTGCTGCCTGCACATCAGCCAGGGGTGCTGTTGCTGTGACCACCCCTGCTGGAACCGAAGACTCCCGACTGGAATTCCATCGCTCCACAGCCCAGCCCCAGGACCCAGTTGCCCACCCACTCCTGCCTCTGGGGTTGTCATGTCGGGGCAAACACCATCTGTGACCACTGGCAACCCCCGGCCAGAGAGGCAGGGGGGCACCAGCTTCAGTGCCACCGAAGTTGGTTTCCTGGTGGAGCAAGTCCTGGGGCAGTATGATGCCCTCTTCGGAAGTTCCCGCGCCGACAAGGAAGGACGGACTCGGATCTGGACTGACATCGTGACTGCCATCAACGCGGAGGGGGTGGCAGTCCGGGACTTACAACATGTCAGGAAGCGCTGGGAGGACTTCAGGTCCAGGACCCTGAACAAGGCCAGGCGCCTCTTGAAGGCAGCGGATGCCAAGGGGCGCCGGGGCCACTTGTCGGAAGAACAGATGGGGGTCCTGGAACGCATATCCCCAGCGCTCCACGTCCAGGTCCTGGAAAAGCAGACCCGTCTGGAGTCGAGCGGTGAGTGTACATGCATCCTGATTGTGAGCAGTGCGTGTGGTGATTATTCGGCATTGTGCCGGTTGCACATCTGTTTGTATGGGGTCGAGTATGGGTGGGGGTGTACAGGGCCGTGGGTCTGACACATGCGAGGGCTGTAATGTGTGAGACATGGATGGTGCTTGTGTGTGTGGGCTTGCATGGCAAATGCAGTTGTGCGTGCACACATGTTTGGATGAATGTGCATGTAAGTAGACATGTCCGTGATGTCAGGCATGTATGTTGTATTCGGCTGCATGTATGTGCACTGTGTACATGTGCATGTGTGTGTATTTGTCAAGGGTGCAACAGTGATGCAACATGGATGCATGTGACAGCGGTATGTGGAAGCCTGATTGGCAGATGTGACATGGATGCCCGTCTGAACAGTGCGACACTTGGCAGAGGTGTAGACATGCATGCAAGTGTGGTGGTGTGTGTACATGTGTGGTGCACTTCCTGTGTTGCATGTGATGTCTGGCTCCCCTTTGGCTGCTGATGCTGTTGTATGTGTATGGATGGTGGTGGCAGTTGCGATATGGCTGTGGTATGGCTCATGTGTGCGAGTTGCAATGACATGTGTGTTGGGGATTGTGATGACATGTCTGAGGTTTGCCAATGCCACTCATGTGCAACTGTCATGCGTGTATGTGTCCATTGTACAGTGCCCTGATGCCTGTGTTTTGTTTCTCCCTGTCTGCAGCGTCAACTGATGAAGAGGGCGGAGAAGGTGCTGTGGAGCACAGCGGCGGGGATCCGACCGCCAGCCGGAGACGCAAGGCCCGGCTCCCCTCCCGTGTTGTCATCTCGTTGGGGAGTGAGGAGTCCGGTGCCGCGTCCCAGGCCGCAGCTGCCGGGAGGAGGTCCAAGAGGCGGAGGTTGCAGTTGGACTCCTTGGCAGCTGAAGGGGCAGCTGGGACCCCACAGGGCCCAACAGGGGAAGATGGCAGGGAGTCATCCAGGTTGGTGGGGGGTTTGGTGGAGGAGGGGGACGTGCAAGCACCAGAGACGGGGTCTGGAGGTGGGGATCCCACTGGTGCTAGTGGTGCAGTCCAGGACCAGGGACAGGAGGCAGCACAGGCGGCTGCGGAGGTGCCTGTGTGCAATCCTGTACCCGATCCTGTCCCTGCATCATCTTGCACCAGCAGGGATGCCTACGTCCAGACCCATTTTCAGGCAGGGGATGAGCTGACGTCAACTGGCCTTCCTCTGCCTGCGGACGTGGCCATCCAGGTCCGGGTTGAGCCTGTCCTGGCTGGTGTGGCGTTGCGTCAACGGGCCATGCGAGGTGACCTGCAGTCTTTTCATGGAGAGACTGCACGCCATCTCGAATGGCTCGTTGACCACGTCAGCCTGCTCGGACAGGTCACCCAGGCCGGATTCCTCCTTCTGATGGGGCTTGCTCCGACCCCCTCCTCAACTGGACCCCCTACGCGCCAGTCTTCCTCTGTGCCATCTTCCCACCCATCAGTCACCTGGGTGCCCTGTGGGCTGCCTCTGACGGTGCGGCCAGGCTGGTGGAGGAGGCATCCCTGCCACAGTCGGGAGTCGGAGGTCCAGCAGGGGTGGCCGCATCAACAAGTGCACCCCAGCCGGCGGAGGATGTGCAGGCAGCAGGAGGCAGTGCACGGGCAGAGGCAGAGCAGCAGCAGCAGCAACATGGTGGGAGACATGAAGGCTTGGGGCTTTCGACATCGGAGGGGCAGGCATCGGCCGGAGGGCAGGGGGACCCAGGACAGAGAGTGTCTTCCGTGTGGCAGCGGTTGGGCCACGCCATAGGTGCGGAGCGGCGGCGGGCGGAAGAGGCGCGGCTCACAATGGTCAGGGCGGAGAACTCCATGCGGAGGGCCCTGAGGCGGGCCGAGTGCCTCGAGGCAATCCGCAGGGGGTTGGAGGAGGACACGGCGTCGTCCCTGCGGACCCTCGGGGCAATGGAACTGGACCGCCTCCGGGACATCGAACAGGAGTTCGATGATGCCCTGGCCCGGGACACCACGGAGTGAGCCGCTGGACTTGCCCGCCGCCTTTGTATATAGTTCTTTAGTTTTAGGTTTCCTTTCTTTCTTATTATGATTTGGAGTCGACGGACACTGCTCCACTTTTTGTATATAGTTTATTTTTAGGTAGGTTTTTTAGTAGGTTTCCTTTGTTCAGGTGGGCTCATGGACCCTTGTTAGTTTTGTACTTGGTTATTTTTTGCATGGAGATGTTTTTACATTTGACTTTGGACATTATTTTTTAGGATTCTGATTTGCAGTTTTGTGTTTTTATACGGACATGCAGCTCTTTTTTTTCACATTCACATTGTAGTTAGTTTTCTTTCTTTAGCATTCTTTATTTTTTTCAATACAATTTTGTTAGCATACTTCACTGTGTGGTATCATCTCATTGGTTTCATGCATGTCATGTTGTGTGTTTTCCCATTCAATTGCAACCATTGTGTGTGGCGGACATGGGTTCATTAGCTTGATGAACATTGGGGGTGTAACATGTGATTTCCATTTCCATGTGGGTGAATGGGTTACTTGGTGGGGCTTTTTGGCTGTGGAGGCTGACCATTACGCACATGATTGGGGATTGTGAGGACCTGGTGGGGGCTGCCCATGGTGGCAGGGGGGTGGGGGTGGTGGGAGACATGAGTGGGGGCCTGGTGGAGGGTGACCCTGGTGGCTGGGGGGTGGGGGGGTGGGAGACATGAGTGGGGGCCTGCTGGAGTCTGCCCATGGTGGCAGGGGGGTGGGGGTGGTGGGAGACATGAGTGGGGGCCTGGTGGAGGATGCCCATGGTGGCAAGGGGGTGGGGGAGGGGGGTGGGTGACATGAGTGGGGGCCTGGTGGAGGCTGCCCCTGCACTGCTGGGGGGTGGGGGTGGTGGGAGACTCGAGTGGGGGCCTGGTGGAGGGTGACCCTGGTGGCTGGGGGGTGGGGGTGGTGGGTGACATGAGTGGGGGCCTGGTGTAGTCTGCCCATGGTGGCAGGGGGGTGGGGGTGGTGGGAGACATGAGTGGGGGCCTGGTGGAGGGTGACCCTGGTGGCTGGGGGGTGGGGGTGGTGGGTGACATGAGTGGGGGCCTGGTGGAGGCTGCCCCTGCACTGCTGGGGTGTGGGGGTGGTGGTAGACATGAGTGGGGGCCTGGTGGAGGCTGCCCCTGCACTGCTGGGGGGTGGGGGTGGTGGGAGACATGAGTGGGGGCCTGGTGGAGGGTGACCCTGGTGGCTGGGGGGTGGGGGTGGTGGGTGACATGAGTGGGGGCCTGGTGGAGGGTGACCCTGGTGGCTGGGATGTGGGGGTGGTGGGAGACATGGGTGGGGGCCTGGTGGAGGCTGCCCCTGCACTGCTGGGGTGTGGGGGTGGTGGTAGACATGAGTGGGGGCCTGGTGGAGGCTGCCTCTGCACTGCTGGGGGGTGGGGGTGGTGGGAGACATGAGTGGGGGCCTGGTGGAGGGTGACCCTGGTGGCTGGGGGGTGGGGGTGGTGGGAGACATGAGTGGGGGCCTGCTGGAGTCTGCCCATGGTGGCTGGGGTGTGGGGGTGGTGGGAGACATGGGTGGGGGCCTGGTGGAGGCTGCCCCTGCACTGCTGGGGTGTGGGGGTGGTGGTAGACATGAGTGGGGGCCTGGTGGAGGCTGCCCCTGCACTGCTGGGGGTTGGGGGTGGTGGGAGACATGAGTGGGGGCCTGGTGGAGGGTGACCCTGGTGGCTGGGGGGTGGGGGTGGTGGGAGACATGAGTGGGGGCCTGCTGGAGTCTGCCCATGGTGGCAGGGGGGCGGGTGTGGCGGGAGACATGAGTGGGGGCCTGGTGGAGGATGCCCATGGTGGCAGGGGGTGGGGGGGTGTTGGGTGACATGAGTGGGGGCCTGGTGGAGGCTGCCCCTGCACTGCTGGGGGGTGGGGGTGGTGGGAGACATGAGTGGGGGCCTAGTGGAGGGTGACCCTGGGGGGTGGGGGTGGTGGGTGACATGAGTGGGGGCCTGGTGTAGTCTGCCCATGGTGGCAGGGGGGTGGGGGTGGTGGGAGACATGAGTGGGGGCCTGGTGGAGGGTGACCCTGGTGGCTGGGGGGTGGGGGTGGTGGGAGACATGAGTGGGGGCCTGCTGGAGTCTGCCCATGGTGGCAGGGGGTTGGGGGTGGTGGGAGACATGAGTGGGGGCCTGGTGGAGGATGCCCATGGTGGCAGGGGGGTGGGGGGGGGTGACATGAGTGGGGGCCTGGTGGAGGCTGCCCCTGCACTGCTGGGGGGTGGGGGTGGTGGGAGACATGAGTGGGGGCCTGGTGGAGGGTGACCCTGGTGGCTGGGGGGTGGGGGTGGTGGGTGACATGAGTGGGGGCCTGGTGGAGGCTGCCCCTGCACTGCTGGGGGGTGGGGGTGGTGGGAGACATGGGTGGGGGCCTGGTGGAGGGTGACCCTGGTGGCTGGGGGGTGGGGGTGGTGGGAGACATGAGTGGGGGCCTGGTGGAGGCTGCCCCTGCACTGCTGGGGGCTGGGGGTGGTGGGAGACATGGGTGGGGGCCTGGTGGAGGGTGTCCCTGGTGGCAGGGGGGTGGGGGTGGTGGGAGACATGAGTGGGGGCCTGGTGGCGGGTGACCCTGGTGGCAGGGGGGTGGGGGTGGTGGGAGACATGAGTGGGTGCCTGGTGGAGGATGCCCATGGTGGCAGGGGGGTGGGGGTGTTGGTAGACATGCATTGTTGATCAGTAGTGCAAGGTGACATGTGGGTTGGCTGGGGGGGATGCCCATGGTGGATGGGCTGCCTGCGGGACATGAGCATGGGTGCAGGGTAGTCCCCCGTGGTGTGGGCTGCCTGCAGGGTCCGTGGAGGTTGTGGAGCGTACACCTGAGAGGGCCCACATGGCCAATTCACGTGTGGTACGCCCCAGAACCCCTGAAATACACGTACCCTGCTGATATCGCGTGTAGAACTTCCCGCGCACCCCTGAAATACACGTACCCTGCTGAAATTGCGTGTGGAACTTCCCGCGCACCCCTGAAATACACGTACGCTGCTCGCACTGGGCCAATCGCGTGTGGAACTTCCCGCGCACCCCTGAAATACACGTACCCTGCTGAAATCGCGTGTGGAACTTCCCGCGCACCCCTAAAATACACGTACCCTGCTCGCACTGGGCCAATCGCGTGTGGATCTTCCCGCGCACCACTGAAATACACGTACCCTGCTGAAATCGCGTGTGGAACTTCCCGCGCACCCCTGAAATACACATACCTTGCTCGCACTGGGCCAATCGCGTGTGGCACTTTCCGCGCACCCCTGAAATACACGTACCCTGCTGTAATCGCGTGTGGAACTTCCCGCGCACCCCTGAAATACACGTACCCTGCTGAAATCGCGTGTGGAACTTCCCGCGCACCCCTGAAATACACATACCTTGCTCGCACTGGGCCAATCGCGTGTGGAACTTCCCGCGCACCCCTGAAATACACGTACCCTGCTGAAATCGCGTGTGGAACTTCCCGCGCACCCCTGAAATACACATACCTTGCTCGCACTGGGCCAATCGCGTGTGGAACTTCCCGCGCACCCCTGAAATACACGTACCCTGCTGTAATCGCGTGTGGAACTTCCCGCGCAACCCTGAAATACTCGTACCCTGCTGAAATCGCGTGTGGAACTTCCTGCGCACCCCTGAAATACACATACCTTGCTCGCACTGGGCCAATCGCGTGTGGAACTTCCCGCGCACCCCTGAAATACACGTACCCTGCTGAAATCGTGTGTGGAACTTCCCGCGCACCCCTGTAATACACATACCTTGCTCGCACTGGGCCAATCGCGTGTGGAACTTCCCGCGCACCCCTGAAATACACGTACCCTGCTGTAATCGCGTGTGGAACTTCCCACGCACCCCTGAAATACACGTACCCTGCTGAAATGGCGTGTGGAACTTCCCGCGCACCCCTGTAATACACATACCTTGCTCGCACTGGGCCAATCGCGTGTGGAACTTCCCGCGCACCCCTGAAATACACGTACCCTGCTGTAATCGCGTGTGGAACTTCCCGCGCACCCCTGAAATACACGTAACCTGCTGAAATCTCGTTTGGAAATTCCCGCGCACCCCTGAAATACACGTACCCTGCTCGCACTGGGCCAATCGTGTGTGTAACTTCCCGCGCACCCCTGAAATACACGTACCCTGCTGTAATCGCGTGTGGAACTTCCCGCGCACCCCTGAAATACACGTAACCTGCTGAAATCGCGTTTGGAAATTCCCGCGCACCCCTGAAATACACGTACCCTGCTCGCACTGGGCCAATCGCGTGTGGAACTTCCCGCGCACCCCTGTAATACACATACCTTGCTCGCACTGGGCCAATCGTGTGTGGAACTTCCCGCGTACCCCTGAAATACACGTACCCTGCTGTAATCGCGTGTGGAACTTACCGCGCACCCCTGAAATACACGTACCCTGCTGAAATCGCGTTTGGAAATTCCCGCGCACCCCGGTATACACGCACATGTATTTTTTGTCAGCGGGTGTCCGTGTTTGTGGGTACCCCTTTGCACGTCATTTGTCCTGGAGGGCCACAGCATAGGACATTCATCATGGCAGTATATAGGTGCTATTTGTTGGCGCACCTTTTGGCGCACATTTCTTACAGCCGCATAGACGCTACCACCTGCTTTCTTGTGGCGGTCGTGTTTGTACCTGTGCGCTGGTTTGAGCGTGCGCTTTTTTGCCCTATTCTATTCCATGAATACGTGTTGTAGGCGAGCGTGTGGGCGTTCCGCGCACTTGTGCCCTGTACTTCCCCCGTGACGCCCACATTTTGGCAAGTTGTTCCCCATTCCGAGTGTTACGCCCGTGTTCTGCCTACTTTTGTTGCGTGCGCCGCGCTATGTGCGAATTTCGCTGTGGCCTGTGCGATTTTCGCTGTGACCTGGCGCACGCTGTTAGATGGCCTGTGCGCCAACGTGCGCCACACTCTTTTTTATCGCACATCCGCTGGTTTTCTCGCGCACGGACTTCCATGAATCGATGTGCGCTGCTTTTCGTGCGATTTTCGCACTTGCACTGCGATTTTCGCTATTCCACTGCGATTCGCACGTTTTTGGCCACTTGCGCCGCGCTAATTATTCCATGAATCGACCTCTATATTTTCTTTGTATTCTGCGACTTGTATGTAGTCTGAGTATTTTCTCAAATCTGATTCCTTGAATCTTTGACTGTTGCTTCAGGTACACCTGATATTGCTATCTCTTGGCATTAGATTTGAGAAATGTTTCTCCTGAAGAAGGGGTTGGCACCCCGAAACACGTTGAGCTCGAAGTATTCCAACCGAAGGATTTTTTTTTGTGTTTTTATGAAAAAATGTTTTACTGTATAGGCACAAGGTATGCCTTCACATTACTTAGTTTGTAACTCTTGTTTTGTTTTCATGCTACTTTAAAACCTGTGAATTTCTCTGCACTATTGACTGTATTTTTAGTGATATTGGTGTGCATGGGACAGGAATGTCTGAAGTGGTAGACACTCTTTTTGTTGTGAAGGCTTCGTACCAGGGCCTGTATTCCTCCCCTGTACCCAAGGTTTTTGATTCAAATGTATTAAATATGTATCCTTTATTTACATTTAACTACATGTGTGCGCTTATATAACATTTGGTTTCTTCATTTAACTTGAAACAATAATTCAATGATGTTTTTACAGGCTATACTAGTGAGTGTTGTTTGTCGATCATGAGCATTCATTTCTATTGTATTATGTGGATGAAAATGCAGAGAAAGAGACCCTCTGAGGGGCCAGTTTTCCAGGAAACACAGGGCACAAACTGAAAGTCATCTGCATCGCAATCTGAACATTCTTCCATATTTGGGCCCAGGCCCGGCTCCAGCAGGGGGGCCAGGCCCCCCCAAAGCCAGCCTCTGACCCCCCCTAGAAAGGGGACCATGTCAGTGGTACTAATGACACTGGTAACCGAGGGAGTGGGGGGTGGATATCACTCTAAACCACAGGTGCACAACATGCGGCCGAAGTGCGGCCCAGCATGTTGATTTTCCCGGCTCGCCAAGATGAAAGACTCTCCTAGTGGAGGACGGGCCGCAAGCAGCTACGGCCGTCCTTTGTTAGGATAGTCTTTTTTTTACTTACCGGGCCTGGAAATGCTGACCCTCTATTGGTGGACTGCATTTACTACGTGGCTCTTACGAGTCACGTAGTGCATGGGCTCCACCAATAGAGGGCCAGCACTGCAGCTGGCGTGGCGTGGACTGTTGCCGGGAGGCATTTCAGCCTTTCCACGCAAGCTGCATCGCAAGCACATCCACAGTGCTGGTAAGTGGGGGTGCTCTCATGTTCTTTATCGGTGTGTGTGCTGGGAGTTTCGGGTGTGTGCAGGGGAGTATTCATCATTGTAACAGTGTGTCGGGTGAGGCGCAAAAAAGGTCCTGCTACTTTCCCCCCAAATGCAGTTTGCGCAATTCCATACATACAGCCTCATTCACGCAGCTTCCCCTCCCATCAACTTTTTTTTGGTAACATTAGTGGCAGATGGCATTTTAACAACTACACTTGCATACGGATTGCACCAACAGAAGTGACTTCACAGAAAAGGACGTTGCAAGGAGCATCATCAGTTTTTGGTAATTGAAGGTACAATGTAAGTGACTTTAGAATAGGTTGCCATAAGTAAGCCAAGTGGCAAATAACTTCGTGGTGCAAAATACCTAAATTGCTCTATTATTATAGAAGCAGCAACTCTATAGTCATTAGGATTTGTTTTTTTATAACAGCATGATATGCTTACAAAAGCTATGAAGTGAATCACTGCAGATAAGGCACAGTGCGATTGCATGATTTGCCCAGGATCACACACTTTGGTTCGTAGTGAAACCGGGATGCAGACAGTCATTTGTTGATGCCAGTTCTATTTAGCTCACTGTCTTTGTGAAAAGGCTCTTGCGCTGATGCAATCCACTGGTCACTCTGTTGTTTGGGGGTGTGTGGGGCATATGGTTTGGTTGGGGGTGGTGGCCATAGGGGATAGTGTGGGGGTGCAGGCCATGGGGCACAGTTTTTAGTGGTGGGATTGTGGCCATGGGCATAGTGTTTGGTTGGAGGGTGGGAGACATTTGGCATAGTGTTTGGTTGGGGGTGGGGCCATTGGGCATAGTGTTTGGTTGGGGGGTGGGGCCAATGTGGCATAGTGTTTGGTTGGTGGGTGGGAGCCATGTGGCAAAGTTTGGTTGGAGGGGTGGTGGCCATGGGGCATAGTGTGGCGGTGCGGGCCATGGGGCACAGTTTTTAATTGTGGGATTGTGGCCATGGGGCATAGTGTTTATTTGGGGGTGGGGGCCATGGGGCATAGTGTCCGGTTGGGTGTGGGAGCCATGGGGCATAGTGTTTGGTTGTGGGTGGTGGCAATGGGGCATAGTGTGGGGGTGCGGGCCATGGGGCACAGTTTTTAGCTGTGGGATTGTGGCCATGGAGCATAGTATTTGGTTGGGGTCCATGGGGCATAGTGTCTAGTTGGAGGGTGGGAGCCATGGGGCATAGTGTTTGGTTGGGGGTGGGGGCCATGTGGCAGAGTTTGGTTGGAGGGGTGGTGGCCATGGGGCATAGTGCGGGGATGCGGGCCATGGGGCACAGTTTTTAGTTGTGGCCATGGGGCATAGTGTTCAGTTGGGGGTGAGGGCCATGGGGCATAGTGTCTGGTTGGGAGGTGGGAGCCATGGGGCATAGTGTTTGGTTGGGGGTGGGGGCCATGTGGCAGAGCTTGGTTGGGGGGGTGGTGGCCGTGGGGCATAGTGTGGGGGTGTGGGCCATGGGACACAGTTTTTAGTTGTGGGATTATGGCCATGGGGCATAGTGTTCAGTTGGGGGTGAGGGCCATGGGGCATAGTGTCTGGTTGGGAGGTGGGAGCCATGGGGCATAGTGTTTGGTTGGGGGTGGGGGCCATGTGGCAGAGCTTGGTTGGGGGAGTGGTGGCCGTGGGGCATAGTGTGGGGGTGTGGGCCATGGGACACAGTTTTTAGTTGTGGGATTATGGCCATGGGGCATAGTGTTTAGTTGGGGGTGGGGGCCATGGGGCATAGTGTTTGGTTGGGGGGTGGTGGCCATGGGGCATAGTGTTTGGTTGCAGGTTGGGGGCCATTGGGCATAGTGTTTGGTTGGAGGGTGGGGGCCATGGGGTATAGTGTCACATGCAAGAGTGAACCCAATCATAAAGCTAAATTAGGCACAGTTAAGAGATGTACCTCCTTTGCCTTTTGTGGATACCTGACTCAACGAAGGCCATACTCCCAAGAGTATGGTCAACTCAAACAGCAAAGCATAGCAGTCCAAATGGCAGTCCAAAATAATGAGCTTGTGCCTTGCAGATCTAAAGCGGCATAATGCGTGCAATGTTTGAGCACAGTGTTTTTTCTCCTGAATGATTTGTCTACTTTGTCCACTATTGCCAATATATCCTTATGAAATAAATTAATTATAAAAATGGAAAATCTGTAGTACAAAATGTACGTTTGAAATACACATAAAGACCGGCACACCTAAAAATGTACTTTTTCCATGTGTTTAATAATAATTGAGGGTTGAAGAACACTCCTGCCACTACCTCGCCTGCCGCGCCTCCCGCATTTACTTTTCGGCCCACTACAGGCAGCATATAGGGTACATTCGGCCCTCTGGAAACATCAGTTGTGCACCCCTGCTCGCAACATTCAGCAGCAACCTCAGAGACATCATTCTGAGAGGCTGAATTGCAGGAGGCCTGGCCAGGATTTGTTTTCTTACCCTAGACAATGATTTATGCCCCACAGCCATTCACACCTCTAAGTGAGGTAGCACACTTATTCAAGCAGGCTGCCTACAACCATTGTCTGAAACCTAAAATCAAAATTTTGGATTTCCGTAATTTAAAGTATGTTTGTTTTTTTGTGGGAATATAGTGGTTTTTCACATCATGCTTAATAAAATGGTTAACTAGATCAAACAATAAATGACAGGTAAAGTTGCTTTAACACAGATTTCTGCAGAAGGTGCGTCAACTGACGGGGGGCCTTACAAATTACATTCAAAGTATATATTCTGCTGCATTAACTACTTGAGTATAAGTGAAAAGATAAGGTTGGTAGTAACAAAAATGTAATTCTGGAGGCGAGAGTATAGTCAAATCAAAAAGTGATAGAAGCAATGCTTTGAATTAAACATTAACACTACTGTTGCTCTGCGCAACATTCTATGCCATAATTCTGTAGTATGTCTGTGCGATTAGAGAAGGTGACAAGCCATTAGCAAATGACTTTAGGTGCTGCCACCAAAAGGTGCAGTTTAATCTCAATTGCTAGGCCGTATTGCATCTGCACTGGAACACAAGCAACCACATTAATGTTTAGGCCCTGTGGTTTAGCAGTTTGGGAAGGGCTTCTGACATTAGTGACAGGGCCAAGACTGATATGCAAACAATGGTATAAAAGGCTGGCCAGAGCAATGACGGTGATTCTGATTGATTCAGAGACTTTTTACCTATTAGGTACAACCAGAACTCATGCTGTAGAACACAGATTAGATGGCAATAAACTGTGAGGAGAAACACACATCTTATGGGTGTGTCTGGTGATCTACCCACCTAATGACTAGCCATGGCTATGTTAATGCCTCACCACCAAAACCTAACCTTTGCAGAACTCTTTGAGGAAGCTCTATCACAAAGTAACAACAAACGTGTTGCTGTACAGGCCCTGCCAGTGTTATATCTAAGCATTCTTTTGACTGTTTAATTACTTAATTGTTACTGACAGCATTTTCCAGCTTTTTCCATTTTATGGCCAGGTGGTACCCTCATGGCAGTACCTGGCAAATGCCTATCCATGCCTAATCAAAAGCCCAAGCTGTTGGCTCTGCCAGTGCATGTTGCCTTGAGTTTGTCTCCCTAAGTGAACGTGTATATGCCCAGATGTGGGTGTCTTGCTTGCTATGCCTAGGGAATCGAGCTGCACCTCACTGAGCTGGTCCAACAAGGCCCTACCTGAAAATGATAAGGCTAGGTTGGTAAGTATTGACCAATTTCAGATCTTCTCATGCATACTTACCAGTGGGGATCTGACCTAAATAGAATGTATCTTTGTTTGGAAGCCTAGTCTAGTCTGCCAGAACGTTTCATGATTCAAACTGATAAGTACTGACTTGATGGCCTCATTCTCTTTGAGTAAATTTACAGAGTTTGCATGCAAACAGAATAGGTCATGTGTGTTGTGGGATTTGTTTGGAAGGTATGATGTAAATCTTGGGTGCTGGTTGTTTAGGCAGTGGCGGAAATGAAACATAAACACCCGTAAAATAACAAAAAAGAAGAGAGTTGTCTATAATGTTACGGACAAAGAATAAAAAGTGTACATCTTTTATAACTAAAAAGCAGTATTTAAATATTTTCTAAAGAGTGCAATCAGAGGTGGATTTAACAATTGGACAAGGGACAAATGCCAATGCCCCCCCGCCCCCTTGCTCTACTCCCTCCTCTCGAATATAAGCAGCAGGGCTAAACAGGTCCTACCAGTGAGATCTTATCTTTTTAACGTGTCTCAGACGGAGATTATTTACAACAGGAAGTGATTAGAGATGAGAAAAGGTAAAAAGGCAGTGACCATTGCTGTAGCACTTTAAAAAAAGTTATATAGGGTTTTAAGAAGCTATTTAAGTGTGATTGTTGGGTGATTAGTAATTAAGGGGATACAGAACAAGCTGTGTGAAACAATAACTTTGTCATGTATTTCATTTCACTTTGTGTCTATATGAGATTGTTTGCAAGTTCTCATTAATTGCTATGCATGCTGAAGCTTGTAGGCCTCCATTCAGGATGGGAAAAATAAAGCTACAGTCATAGGGAATAATTTTCCAGGTCAAGCGGTGTGGAAGAAGTGGCGCTAAATGCATTTAGCTCCACTTTTTATGAGCTGCAGGATTTTGTATGATTTGACAGGCGAAGTTGGAGAGCAGATCAGACTTAACAAGGCCCCCCTGCCAAATCTGATTGGTGTTCCACCAGCATGTATTTTTTACATTGGCGGAAAACCAATGGATTCCTATGGGATCTGTCTGACGTTTACACCTAGTAAAAGCAGGCAGAGTACAAAGGAATACATTGTGGATGGCTCCCACAATCGTTAATTGTGGAAGTGATTTAGATTTTTCCAGACACGTAATGGTAAAGTAAGGAGCAAAGGCAATTTTCGCCTGTGTTTTACTCTTTACTTTTCCAATACTTGGTGGAAACAATTAAAATTAATGAATGGCCCCTTTTGCAAAAAAGTGCAAACAGGAGAATAACGGATTCAAAACAAAATGCCCCCCTTAATCTTTTCATCAACATGTTTCTACAATGATAAATACACTGTCAGGTTGGTTTATCATGTGACTTGTGCATTTTTAAAGTGATCTGTATAACATTTAGTATTATTTTAGTATTCAAAGCCAAACTTCAACACAGATTTTTACCAACTTGAGCTCAGAAGATGTGTGTTCAAGTATCTAAATTTCAGGCTAGGCTCAAATTATGGCTTTACCACTTGATCAAAGTGTGTGATCCTTGGCATACTTTTAATTTCACTATGCCTTACCTGTTAAAATTAGGTGCCCCTAGAAGTGATTCAGTTCCCATTATAAGCTATTCCAAAAAGCCTCACTCATGGTTTAATAGATGGACAGCACAAGCATTAGGACACACACACATCTAAAAATCTGGGCCACATTTATTGAATACGATTGTGTCATTCAATAGCAAATCAAAGTAAACACATCAACCAAAGAGGCATCATGGACAATTGCACATTATAACCAGTGTGTTAACAGTATGTACCAGACAATGATGTACAGGGTCACGCCCCACCAGGAGTGATACCAGAAGGCCGCAAACCCCTCAAACAGCACCGTCTGCCTCCTGATGCAGCCCTTACAGCCCTAGCACTCCCTTGCACTCTCAACTCAATTAAAACATTTTGTGTTTAACATGGAATTTTGAACATGAACCATTGATGGGAGACATTCAGAATGGGACTACTGTAGTGTTTCAGTTGGAAAGGAGGGGGGAAGGAGGTTGTGGAATGGGTGGGTGAAGGGAGGATTGTATATACATGTGTATGTTATTGGAGTATATGTTGTTGTGCTCGAAATATTCCTAAGATCAAAAGACTACCTTTGTTGATTGGACATGGTATGTTCTATCCTTGAAATTAACTGAAGTTTGAAAGAAAATTTAATTTTGTAGGAAACAAAATATCCTATTCCTTGCTTCAGTATTATGGGGGGGGATCTACCTTTCACAACAAGATGGAGGGAGCACAAGCATCTCCTCCGGGGCATGCTGGGAGTAGCCACAGTGCTCAGGAAGGTATTGTTGAGCGGACACCATCTGAGATGGTACAAAGACTGGGGGCCTCACTGCTCAGCCCTCTCAGAGGAGGAAGAGGAGGCATCACCCTCAATTCTCCTAAGCCAGGCCAGGCAAGAAAGGCTTGCTGGGTGCTGGTGTGAATAGGTGGGAGGGGACGAAAATGGGAACGGTGGTTAGGGCAGCTGAAGGAAGGTGACTGAACGGTGAAAGGTGAAGGAGGATCAGATATACCAGAAAGGGGAGAGCAGATGGGAAGGGAAGATAGGTAGATTGATGCTGCAACACTATTTTCCTTGCTTCTCTTTTGCTATGTACTGTTTTTTTATAGAGGGATGCAAACGTATTTTTGCAGATCTGGGAAGACATTGTTTGCTGGATCACGGATCTGGGAAATCTGAATCAACGCCAGCACTTTGTTTAGGGTACTCCTAGATCCACACCCAATGGAATGTGGGCCCCCCTGATCACAACCTTGGCCCACCCAGATGAAAATTCCTGGAGCCGGGCCTGTTTGGGCCCCAGTTTACAGAATTGTTTAATACAATGGTCTGCTTGAAAAACGGCGTTCACTTTCTTTAGTTGTAAGGTTCCCAGTGAGTATTTTTGAGTTGCATCTCACTTTTTTCAAGGCTTACATGTTTTTAATTTGAAAGTATCTGCGATGCAGAAAGCGTGCTGGCTTTACTCTGGCAGATTTGCCGGAAAGTACCACTTCTAAAACAAGCATTTCAGTGCTGTGTGATGTCATGCGTTTATCAGGAAGCATTTTGACATGGCTTCTGTGTAGGTTTCCAATTTTCACCCAGCACCCTGTATTAATTGATTTTAATTTATGCATGTTTCCACTTGTAAAAATAAAAAACTGTCAACAAACGCAGCAACATAAACAAGATTGGTATTCATTGGGTGATCTACACATTCTATATCATGGATGAACTTGAACATTCCATGACGATATTGCAATTGTTGATAAAAAAAATGCTAGCCTACAAGTGTGGATTCCTCATATTTAGGCCCGTGTCAAGCTTCTAGAAAATAATGATAATCAGATAGCTCCTGTCTCCAGAGGGAGACAGGGCCTGCTACATCTTTTGCAGTCAGGCACAAACACATGACTGTTTACTGACACAAGCTAATTACTGCAAACCAGTCCCTCAGCAGGGGACCAGTTTGAACTTGTGTTGCTCTGAGTTGTTTTTACTTCCAAGACATACGTGTTGCCCTGAGCTATCCTTCCGGCCCATTTGCAATGCATTCATGATTTCAGAGCACTCATTGGCAAATCTTGGACATGAACAATTTTGTATATCATGGGGGTTATTACGACCCTGGCGTTAAGGGTTTAGCGGTGCAGTAAAAGGTGTCTGCACCGTTAAACCCTTAAAGCCTGATTACGTGGTCCCTTTGCGGCTCCCGACCTTAATGGCTGGTCTGGACCAGCCGTTAAAGTAGGGACCCGCAAAGGGACTTTCTAGGTAATTACAGTACCACAATTTGCGGTACTGTAATTACCGCCTTCCCCAGTCCCATTGAGCCCTAAAGGGCAAAAATGGGAATGTGGAAGGGCCAATGGTAAATGGGGAATTACCGCCCCGCCAACCGTGGAATGGGGCGGTATTTCCCCATTTACGGACTTGTTACAATACCGGCAGCAACCATGATGCTAATAGCGCCATTGGTTACCGTTGGTGTTGTAATGAGGGCCCATCTGTTGACTGTCTCTGTCATGCACATTCTAAGATCTTTGCAGTGAAGAATAAAACGGAAGTTAGAAAACCTGTCTAAAAGCGTGAGAGAGGCGTTATTCACAAAAAGTATACTTCCTGTTGAATTGCGCATTTGGCTTGCTAACATGTTTAAATTGGATGCCCTTGCAAAGTGCAATCAAATGTCAGTGCCTGTGAGAAAACTTTGTTCAACATTCAACAGAATGTTTTGAACTGCGTCCATTCCAAACTTCCTTTTCAATACAGTTTATTGTCAATGCTAACTACAATGGCTAAAACCATGGAGAGCCCCCACGTGTCAAGAAAATGTATCTGTTGTTTACTGTAACATAATGCAATGTAAAGTGGTCTTATATAGCGACCTTATGCCAATAATGTTGGCTTTGCTGTTCATGGCTCTGTGGGCAGGGTGTGTTAGTTGGATAGAGGGAAGGCAGATGCAGAAATCTTCAGTGTTGATAGATGTAGGTTGGAAGCACCCATTTGCTGTGTGTCAATATGAACATCTCTATGTTGTTTGTGGTTAGTAAGGACCGGGCAGGTTAGACATATGGGCAACCTCTGTATCACAGAGTGCAAAATTAACAGCATGGTTTTTGAAAGAAGATGGATAGGGTCTGAATCTGGTAAGTATTCGAAACCCACACTGTCGGTAGGAGTGTGGGAGGTGTAAGGATATTAGATATTAGTAGTGAGGAGTTAGATGAGTGGGATGGAGAGGGGGAAGATGTCTTGTCACTTTTTGGTTCTTGGTGGTTGATTTCTCTGAGATTAAAGGTGCGGACCAGTGTCATGTGAGAAAGGTATGTTATGTTAGATTGGTTTCCCGCAGATGGGTAATGCCAAGAGTTTCTGAAAATGTGTATCATAAATGAGCCCAAGTTTCTGGTGCACAGTTTGTAGTCAGTTGCTATTTTTCACTTCTTTCAAAGTGGTTGGTTGAAAAGCAAAGTCTTTAGCTGTTTCCTGTAAGTCAGCGGTGTGGGTAGTGTGTTCCACAGTTTTGTGCCCAGAACTGAAAAATACGTCCTCCTTGCCATTTCATTTTGAAGTTGGGGACTAGATTAGCACTAGTGCCATACTGCTGGACATAAGTGTTCTGGGAGGAGGGTAGTGTTAAAACTTCTTCCGGGCCTCCTCTGTGGTATGAATAATGAGTGGTGCACAGTTTCGAAATTAGCTTTTTTCTGATGGAAACCCAGTGGACAATACGTAATGCTGTAGTGTTATGTTCAAATTTCTTCATTCTGAGAAGTTGGGCCTCATTACGAGTATGGAGGCAGCCATGCCCTTAATCAGGGCATGGCTGCCTTCATACCGGGTTCCAGTACCGGGTTCTGTGAATGAGGAATTACCGGGTCATTCCGACCTTGGAGGACCCGGTAATTCCTCATGCACAAAATCATTCCCCATTCCCATTTGAGCCCCCATAGGGCTCAATGGGAAACGGGATGGAGCTAATAATGGGTCCGTTAATAATGGGCCCGTGATTAGCTCCTGGGTCCCCTTGCAGGACCCAGAAAAGACATCTGGTTTTATCAGTCGTCTGTTCCTGGTCCCGCTAGGGGACCTCGTAATCAGGCATCCTGTAATGAACGGTGCCGGTCCCATACCGGCACACTTCATTACGGGAGCGCAAGCCTCGTAATGAGGCCCGTAGTCTTGCCGCCACATTTTGAACTCTTTGAAGTTTTCTCATTAGGTAATCTGGGAGTCCAAGATAGAGTCTGTTTGCACATTCGAGTTTGGATAGTATTAGAGATATATAAGATATATTACTCTTTTGTTATTTGTGAAATGCAATTGTAAATAAACAGATGCTCTGTGAATTCTATCCCAGACTTAATTCCATTGCTAAGGGAATTCAAAATTGTCCAAAAGGGAATTTGAAACCCTTCAACGATTCACCTCCCGAGGCCTAACACAGCTCAGGAATTCATGAGCCCACACAGAAAAACGGATCTATTGTGTTGACGGTGGTTCCTAAATAGACAGCCCTATAAACCCACAGCCAGATCACAACTAAGGGGTTTGGGCCCTGGATTTGAAATGGCTTGTCACCAGCAATCGAATTCCAGCCCTCAT
Organism: Ambystoma mexicanum; assembly: GCF_040938575.1. Lineage (NCBI taxonomy): Eukaryota > Metazoa > Chordata > Amphibia > Caudata > Ambystomatidae > Ambystoma > Ambystoma mexicanum. The sequence goes on along the minus strand of NC_090932.1, from coordinate 636,474,992 downwards.
CAAACCCATTAGGCCCAGGTCAAGGAAGAGGTTATTGAGTTCCATGCAAAAAAAAGAAGAATCCTTGCATTTACATGTTATTCATATTGACGGAGGAAAAGGCGCCGCTAATGGCCAAAGTCAGCAAATTCACACTTAACAGTTTTTATAGAAAACAACACGAAAAACATTTTTAAATCGCTAAATCCATCAATCAATTCTTTTTAAAATTTGGATTTCTTAAATAACAATAAAAACATACATTTAAGATAAAAAGAACAGAAAAAAATTCCAAATATCACCCATCACCAAATATTAAAACCTTGTGTAGATCCTAAAAAGGTAGGAGGCGCCCCTCTCTTGAAAGAATACGGCATGATAACCTATTCAGTGGTTATTAACCACTTTGAGATTTCGCAGCCATCTGCTTTTTTCTCACTGTACCTTTCAAAGATGGGAAATATCCATTTGCATATCAGTCTTTGTTCCGCCCACATGGGCAGTTCAGCACCGAAATGCTATGGCAATTCCTCTCTGAGCAAAAGTACCAACAGCAACCCCATACACATGTTTCAGCCCTGTTGGGCTTCATCAGTGAGGTAGATGCTATTCCAGGCTGTACATTTGATACATTGATAACATCTCCCTAAAATCATTACAAAACCTAACATTTCATATATCCTGCTCAACGGAATTAATGCAACCCTGAGATATTCATACAATTTGTAAATAGAAGCTGCATTATTGCAATTCATAATATACTGCATGGTCTCCCCACACTTTCTGATGTTATTCTGGATAAAGTGCAGGTTCAGTAGTTTCCTATGCAGGTTCAAAAAGCAGTTACAAATCAGTAGAAAATGACCCAGATCCTCTCGGTCAGCCATATCACAAAAGGACCCATTTGTATTTTCTCCCCACCCCAATTTATACGAGCAATTAAAGGATACACATTTAGGCGGGTCATCAAAACTATTCTTTGACACTCAAGGGACATAATGTTACACATTTCAACTCCTGTCACTATGTTCACCGGCAGAGCAGCATACAAACTTAAGGATCCCAGGCCTTGTGCCGTTCTACTGTCTTCCTCCAGATGAACACATAGAGCTCTTTGCTTTAAAATAGATCATAGGTCTACATAACTATTTTGCTTCAATATATTCACATCTACAAATCCCCACTTCATAAATAATTCAGAGCCCTTATTATGCCAAGTAAATATATATCATGTTTGGGGTATTGAACAATTTCCATTAATGCATTTTGGATAATTGGGTTCTCAATCCCTCTCATTTGAGTCTTCATAAAAAAGGACCCACATCTGATAATTGCTTGTGCTTCAGATTTTGGCACCCCATTGTTAAAATAGGCCCAAGTACCCCAATAAAGAAAATACGAACAATGGAGTAACTCCAAGTGCATGAGAAAACCCAACTTTAATCTGAAAACAGATGGCCACTGAGAGAGCGTACAAAATACATTCTCAAAATGATTCAAGGAACAACAACTTTTAAAGGAAGAAATCATCATATTCACGTCATTGTTAAAACCATCACAACAAACTTCTATTCAAACACTTGATTTGTTGGTAGAGAATAGGATATGTAGTTATCTATAATTGGACCTTTCACAACTAGTAACCCCTCCAAGGGTCAACCCTCTACAAATTATACATTTCAATCTAATATGTTATTGGATGGCATTCTACTACACTAGTTGTTAAGAGGAACATGATTTCATTGCTCGGCTACTCGCTCACCTGACCTCGAACACCTTGCGCGGTGCCGAGTCTCGTGTTGGGCAAGGAGAAATGGGCAAACCACCATGATCCAGTCTTAAAGAAGTTACTCTCCTCTGTTCCCTGGTCTGAGGTCTTATCTGCCAGCCTTTGTTTGTGGCCTTTGCTATCATCTCTGTCTCTGGATGTGTTAAGAAGTGGCAGGTGCACTATCTAACTGGATCGGGAATAAATTATCATTGTTGGGATCACACAATAGAGGACCATGATTTAGAGCTCAAATTCATCTATTTGTTGGATTTTCCACTATCCACGTGTGTGTGTGTGCTTCCCTTTAATGGCCAGTTGAGGGTGTTGTGTATTTATTCTTTATAGAATTACTTGGTACTGTAGCTACTAGCATCTGGGAATCAAGGATATGTATATATCTCACTACTACATTTAAAACAAATTAACTTGAATAATTGTATGCTGATTGCCCTGGGAAACATTATCTGGAATAGTTTTAGCTTTGCTAAGCAGAACTTCTCTCTGGGGCACTGACCTTATTGTGTGGAGCTCATCTGAGCATTGTGAGGCCTGGAAACTTGTTTCAAGTGATTTTATATCAGGTTGTAGTATTTCAAAATTGATGCCTAGCAGAGTTTGATCTAAGTAATGTTGGTACTCTGGTCCATTCTCTGCCATGTAAGTGTTCGTCTTGTCTGCATGCATGTGTTCTTCGTGTCAACATGAGAGGGTTCTTCGTATCTACGTGTGTCATCATTTTGATTATTCCCTGCCTGTCTATGCAGCAACCTTTTTCTTGTGTGAATGCAAATACCTGTCCCCCTATGTGTGTCGCATAGCCTATTCTACGCTTAGTGGAGGCTACATGACCCCTAGTGTTTTACTAATTGTTTATATAACAGTTCTCAGCTTGTATCAGTGTGCATACTCAGGTTTGGCTGGGTGCATGGCCAGAACTGGTTAGACCCTCATCTCCATTATTACACCAATTCCAAGCAAAGAGCACTATTGGGAGTGCCCAGTGGGTCGTTAACTTCTTTTTTTCTGCATAACAGCAAGTTTAGAGCATTTTGAGTACCCCCACATCTTGCTTCCATGCAGCAGCACAGTCCCCAACTTAATTTTGTAAACATTCAAACACTTATTTAAAATACGTCTTCAGAATGTCTATAAAATAATAAAAGGCCATCCATCCTTATCTGTGCTTTCCTGACTACCATATCTATATTTTCGTCCATTTCACATCTTTTGCAAACAATAATCATAATAACAAAAGGAGTCCAGAGCCTCAATTTTTTCCCCATTTAAAAACCAAGAGCAATTGATTTTGACTCTCCCAAAAACCACGCTTTTTGTTTTATTCATATTCATCTTTGTATTATTGATTCTGAAATAATTACCTGCAAAGCTAATGCTTTGCTGCAGACGACAAGGAGTTAAATCAAGTAAGGCCATATCAACCACATACAGTAGAGATCCAACAGGCATATTTCCCAATACCAGGGGCCATATTTTAAAAACACTAGTTATATGGTTACAATCTGCTAAAATTAATATAAATAATAGAGGAGATAGGGATCATCCTTGCCTAACCCTCCCCGTTTGTGATCAAATCAGCCAAAAAACTCCCTTCTTTTGAACACCTAAATACTCCATGAGGGGTCATGTAACATCTTGTTATTAGGCGTAGTAAGACCAAAGGGACCCTCAAGGCCTTCATCTTCCTCTGCATCGCCTCCCTATCGGCAGAATCTGATGCTTTCAAAAATGTTATCTTAATATAATTGTAGCATTGTGATGCAAGGTCAGATTAGCACAAAGCAAATTGTATTTGGTAACTATAAATTATATCTACCAAACCATGTAATTATTTACATATCATCCCTGATACAAGGAAAATGGCAAACATACATAACTCCCCCAAAATGTTATCACAGTGCAAGCATGCTTTTGTCTAATTGACACAACCATCTACAGAATTCGATAATGTTAATTTTGATAACATCTTTTCAGGAAGTTTCCTCTCCCATCTTATAATGAGGATGATAGAAACTACACCTCTGAGACATGATCTCAGAGCAGTTATATAATATACATTTGCCTGTTCATAGGAGTGAGCTGTAGATGGGGGAGCAGAGCTGACAGGACTTTGAAGAACTGACTCCAGACAGCCTGGAAATAGAAGCCCTTACTGAGACAGATGAACAGACTAAGGACCTTGCTGGGTACAGCAATTCTAGAGGGAGGGTACTGACTGGCTCTGCCCCAAGGAAGACATCATATTTACACAGGTAAATAAGACCCAAATGCAACTCAAAACTGTCCCTATAGACTGACTAAGATAACTCTGGGAGAATAGATGGCTGGGAGTTTTGGGAAATGCAATTTTAGGATAGGATAATTTAATGCAGAATTGCCTTTGTAAAACATTAAGTACCATTTAAAATATAATCTGTGGCTAAAACTGGGTAGAATTAATTTGTTTCATAGTATAGTCATTGCAGACTTTCCTATGAGAGATATCATGCATTAAAGCAGCCGGGGGAGGCCTTGTCATAAATTAGATGTTAGATCAAAAGAAATTAATGTAGGGAATTAGTTCTATTAAATAAGAATTGATTGAAATGTTTAACCCCTGCAACACCTTATCTTTGAATGCACAGGCAGACCCAGGTGTAAGGTAGAAGAGCAGTGGTGTTTAATATTGAAAATGTTACTGGGAATAGTTTGATTGCCCATGTTTGAATTCTTTCACACATTTGCAACAAGGTTTTTCAAATTTTCCATATCAAAGTCATGGCATTTCCTTTCTATGCTTATCAAAGTGAATCACAGACATGAATGTCTTGTGTCATGATACTTTGTTGCCTGATTAAAATGTTTTTTTGCCAGTCTTATTTGCTGGTGTAATCAATATGCAAACTAGTCTTGCCTATCTTCAATACATTCAGTAGATTTTTTATTATTTGCACATTACAGGCTGATACTAGCCAACAGTTCAATGTGAAATGCTGATATGAGGCATGTTTTCTAATATATAGTAGCATATGTATTTTGTAAAACATTAGTTTTTATATTTGTTTTATGAGACTAAGAGCCTAATTACGAGTTTGGAGGCAGCCATGCCCTTAATAAGGGCATGGCTGCTTCCAAACTCGAGTCTGGGTTCCCTGAATGTGGAAAAACTGGGCGATTCCGACCTTGGAGGGCCCCGTATTTCCCCATTCAGGGAACCCAGACCTGGACATTCCCCATTCCCATTTGAGCCCCCATAGGGCTCAATCGGAATGGGAAGCATGCTAACAACGGGCACGTTAATAACAGGCCCGTTGTTAGCATGCTGGGCCGCTCACGGGACCCGCTAAGGACGTCTGGTAAAACCAGGTGTCCAGAGTGGGTCCCGCGAGTGGACCTCGTAATAGGGCAGTAAGGGGTTAACAGCTCTGGCACCTTTACCAGCACCATTAACCCCTTACCGCCCACTGTGTAATGAGGCCCTATATGTTTTTTTCTAAATATGTTTTTATTGTTCCGTATTCTAACCTAATGACGCACTGTCAAAGGTTGATGATGATGTTGATGATGATGAATGCAGCTCTGTTGTGTCAGCTCTGTTATACATTTCATTTGGCATTGCCAATGGTACAGGAAGTATTTATCTTTAATTGGGTTTCACTATTGGGGGTTACTAGCATCATCATGTGTTTCACAAATGTATGTGTTTGGAGCCTCTGGACATATATTGGTGGATATCAACAAGCCCTTTTATTTGTGAATATTGATTGACATCATCAAAATGTTAATTGTTTTCCCACAGGAAGAACCAGTCATGCTTACTTTTATGTCAGGACCATATGACACTACTGAAGGGGAACACATATTTGATACTGTTGTTATTATTATGATTGCTTAAACTTCTTGATTGTATACCTGTTCCCATCAAATAGGTATACAATCAAGAAGTTTAAGCAATCATTTAATTTCCCTAGGAAAGTTTTCTCTTCATAATTCATTTTGAATGTATAGCATCAAGCAAGTGTACATCATTTTTTTTTCTGTTGTTCACTTATCTATTCATGTCTTGCACCGAAGGAGGATACTGTGAGTGGCAGACAGAATGTACGACTACAACCAAAGAGAACAAGTTTGTTGGTAGTGTTTGCTTTGTGATTGTGATTGTGTAGGGGGTATAGGCTTGTTGAAGGCAACCATATTCCAAGTAAACTGCATTGCTCTCTATACCAGACCTTTAAAATGCATATCAACTTACCTTTTACCTGTTTCAATGGTGTGTCTTTCTTCACTTCTCTTAACTTTTCTTGTTCCGGAGGAGTCTAACTTTATGGTGACTCTAATGTCAGCAGCAAACAACACAATCCAAAGAGAACAGTTTGTGTTTTTCAGGTGGTCCTTCTTCCAAGGCTATAGTTTGCTGTCAAAAGTGTCTGCCAATTTAAATATATAGTCATGTGTGTCTTTATTATTCCTGTATATTACAGTGCAAGTTAATTCCTTTTTACAGCAAGATGACATATTGATGGACAGTATTGATTTTGGACTGCATGCAAGGAGCACAGGTGTAATATTGTGATATTCTTGTTACATTTCTAATTCTTTTTAAGCTTTTCTATTCATAAGAATTTTATATGTGTATGAATTGATAATTTGCTGTCGATTGGGAAAACATTTAGAAAAAAGAGGATACAAAATATCATACACAATGGAAATTAAAATTGATTGTCATCTATATGTCGACAAAGTACAATGTGTGTCTAACTTTGTGGCAAGACACTGACAGAGGAATAGGATTAGTTGCTGTTACCCAGCACATCAAAATATAAAGGATGAGTACATGGGATTGATGAAAATGTGCAACTGTGATCTACAGTTTATTTTATATAATGGCTTTTAAGATGTGCTCAGAATCAAGATGATCATCTTTTTGACATTTCCAGTTGGCACTGACCCACCATGCTTAAAGTATTTAGTTATTCCTTTAAATAGTGGCACAGGAAAATGAAGAATGGGAAAACTCAGACCACAGCACAAACAGGGGATGCAGGAATTCAAAGGATGCTGACTTGGCACAACAATTGTTGCGGATTTCTGAAACTCATTCCAATGTTTTCAAATGTATGCCCATGTGCAGTGGTCGGAATCGTAAGTGAACACTACAGCATAGCTGTGGTAAATAAAGGAGGATCATTGATATTCCACACCCGTCCACCACACCCGCCAACATCAAAAGAAGAGGCAAACACTTTGAATGCAGATCAAGCCACACAATCAAACTCATCTCAAGATATAGTGCAATATTCTTCTGTCTTTTGACCTGTTTCACTGATGGATTCACAGCCGCTCAATGTATCCCTATACGTACCCACCAAAGCAACTCAATGATTAACTGACTAAGTCAAAGACCCTGACTACTGCATGTCAAGTGTGGATGAAAAAGCCACTACCTTTGAAGAAGAAATGTAACTGCCTGACAATTGGCTTTTAGTGGGAACCAAAATAAAAGCATTTGACTTCTGCCTTCATGACATTTTTAATATGCTGAACGCAACACATTAACCTTGGGTAACAGGTGTGGCAAACCTCACCATTCAAGAAAGCTGTAAGCCTTTTCTTGGTCCGCTCAACCAATGCTGGGGAATGTTCCATCAAGAAATGTAGCAAGTTCAAGGGTACTGTTTTTAGTGGCTCCACATTTACAAAAAATCTCAAGCTTTTATATTTTTTCAGACTGATACTCCTTTCAAACTAATATAAATGCAACCACAATTACTAATTCGTTGCAATACAAGGTGTGCGGGATCAAGAACCAGTAATGCCTGGCAATGCTCTTGCTGACAAATGGCTTTGACTGGCACGTGATGAACAGTGTGATTGTCCTGGATTTTCAGCAAAGTATTGGTGCTTATAACCCTCAGGACTTAGACAATACAAAAATAGTAAGCTATGTCTTGGTCCAGGTGACTGAATGTACATCCTCTGTTATCATGGAGAAGAATTGTCTTGTGTAATCCATTGAACTTCTTCAATCAAAAGGATTACAAATCACAGTAATATCCACAGACAGCCATGTGGGCATTGCCTAAGTCATGTGGGAGAGGTCCCACAGATCATGCATCATTTAGCTATTTGACATATGCCAAAGTCCTTTGCCAAGGATTTCAATGTGGCAGGGAAAAATGCTTTGAGGAACAACTGAAATGGTTGCAGTCCATGAGTAATCATACTAAGTGGCATTAATGGTAGAAATGTGGCATCACTTATCTACCATGCTGCTAACAAACATTCACGGAGGGCAAACACACACTATTATGCATGCGCACACTGTCCCTGATCAAGGAAGAGAAGTGGATGAAAAAGTGGCTTACGCCCAGGTCGCCTCCTTATAAAGCCCTTGTAAAGATAGTGTGCAAGAAAGGATTCAGCAGAGATATGGAGCACCTCACCAGATTTTTCCACATGGGTATTTGCAGGTTTTCCACAACATGCGTTTCAAATACCAGCCCAAAGGTGGCATTTCAGCATGCATGTGGATATCTGTGCTTTCTCACAATGGGATTGTTGGCAGGCAACATGCTAGAACAGCTGGTGTTACAGCAGATTGCATTAACGGTTGTCCTTCACAAAAAGAAAAAGTACTGGGTCACCAAGCATTTATTTGAACAAACGGGATTGTTGTTTTTTTTTAGAGATCTGACTTTGACAGTCTTGGTGATGGCAACTCATGGTCTATGAATAGTCATATTTTTACACAAGCAAACTCTAAGCAAAAGTACATATCTCCAGTTGAATGTCTTCCCAAGTCTGCCGTTGTAGCCAAAGTAACCCGCAGGTTTAAACAAAATAGTGACATGGCCCTAGATATGTGTGACATCTCTCTTCACCTTGGTCACATGTGGAACTCTCCCCACACAGACAGACCTCTACTGAAAGCTACTCCCTTTGCACACGTCAGTTTCCCTTTCTTTGGCTGCACATACCTTAAGCAGAAGCATTGAACAGCAGCATCAAAAAACCTTCTTCATGTCCGACATGCTCTGCTCCTCCTACATTGCAGGCACTGAGACACCAACAGGAAAATCAATCCATGATGAATGGAGCCACAGCCTTTGCTGGAGTTCCATGCAGACATGTCCATACAGTCAATAGTTGGAACACTATCTTCTCCAGTCAGTTCAGCAATCTGTCCACTACAGAAATGGCACAAGCTATTACAGTACATATAAAGTAATTCAATAGGTCACAGCATACTCACAGCAAATATGCCACAACTGATTCACCATCATGCCATCTCTAGCTATTCTATCCCTCTCTTAAGTTGCAATGTACCCAGGATTCTGGGCTTTCTTGCACCTTGCTTCCATGGGCAGATTGGGAAGCCACCAGCAGACAGGCCTTCAGGGACATATGCTCAGTTCAAATACGTTTTAAATATTCCCCTTCATGCTTACCACTGAAAATGCTTATGCACTCAGAAACCCTGCCACATAAAAAAGAATGACACCCATTGCTAAAATGGCTATATCACCAGGAACTGGAATAGTGTGCTCTCTCAAACACTTTCCACTCAAACCATCAGTTGTGTACGTGATCCATGTTATGAAAAAACCCATAATTGATCATTGTTTGTTTTATATCAATCAATAATAACCATTATGCAGCACAGAGCCACCGAAGGAAATCATCATAATACATTCCAAAATAATGCACAGGATACATAAATATAACATTACATTTAAGAACAGATTTGATCACCAAAGGACCCATCAAAATACATTAAGAAAAGAAAGAAGTCTATCAAGAATAATTAAATCAATTAAAAGTTAAATGTATCAGCAAACATTTCATCAAATACAGTTGGAGAAAAGTACAATGCCAGATCTCATAGCCCCTTTTAACACATAGTATAAGATGTGCCAGAATAACTGCAGCTTAAATTCATGAGGCTTAACATAGTGTTTTTTTCTTTAGTCTAAAGAGCCAGGCGCGGTGAATATACTTTGCTACTTGACATACTCTTCCCAGATCTTTAGTTATTTTAAACATATCCAGAGACTCTCTAATAGTTTTAACACCTGAAAATCTCAATAGAAGCTTCAGATATAAAATTTGAAGGTGACACATTGTAGAACAAACAAACAGGAAATGTGTCACAGATTCCACAGAATTATTGCATAATGTGCATTGACCCAGATTTCCATAAAACCATGTCATAGCGAACCTTGCCACTTTCAATGTACTGACCCTAAAATTCATGAACAAGTTTCGAGCAATCAAAGGATAAATTAAGTCCAAATACTTCTCTAGCCAAAGTTGAGCTTAATTCGTACATATTGTGCAGCTAATTTTAGCATTCCGTAGGCAATCACCATTTTCTCTTTATGGCACTCGTCTTGTAATTTTCTCTCAATGCTGTCAGATTTAGACTTATCAATCAATGAGGGGTTAGCCAAACATCCTGTTCCTTCAGTTCATAAAGCTGTTTCCTGATGTGGGCAACCCAAGGCAAATGTGACGCCCCTCAATCTTTAATATGTAAGCCAAATCCTCTATAAAAGCACCAAGTTCCAGTGTCTGCACCCAATCCACCAAGGTTGGCCGGAAAACGTAGACCGCCTCCACTTGCCGGTCAGCCTTGCCCCCCGTCCCCTCCTTCCCAAATCATCCCACCCTCCTCCACATCCCATACTCATCCCCTTTCCAAACACCAAGCTAGAGGAGCACGATGGCGAGCCAACCACTGCTCCCCTCAATCCCACCTCCAACCAACCTACGATGATCATGCCCGCTCCCCTCACCATCATACCTGGCACTCCATGCCCTGCAATCATGCACCCCCCGCTTTTCCCACTAACCCCCACCATCATCCCCCTCCGGCCACACCTCTTCCCCTCCCTGAAAATCGCATGCCTAGCTCTAGCAAGAACAGAAGCCTCATCCCTCTCCCCCTCCGGCCCCATACCCTCTCACACAAACCAATCGCAACAAAGACACTAAAGAGGAAATGTACCTGGTCCCCCTCAATCTGTCAGCACTCATCACCTCCCCTATCTCGACTCACCACCTCATTCCCCCAATCACCACCATCCCCCCTTGCCTCACCCTTCCTGAAACCCCTCTCCCTCGTTTTCTCACCGACCGCAACTGAAACTCCTAACCGCACACACCCCACCTCCAAATCCCCCAGGTCAAACCCTATCACCCTAACACACACATCCATCCACTCCCTCCTGCCAACCTCTCTATTCGCCCACTCTTTCCATCGATCATCAACCTCCCCAGCCCTCTCCAGTTTCCACCCTCTCCCACCAACCCTCCTCCGCTGCAGCTTCATCACCAACCTCACCTACAGAAGTGACCTGCATCCTATTCAATTCCCGATCATTAGTAAAAAACAGACACAGCATCTTTGATCTCCTCGCCTCTGACAAACCAGACCTGGTTTTCATCACCGAGTCCTGGCTCTCGGACGACTTTGCCCCAATCGCCAATTAAGCCTTCCTCCTTGACTACTCCCTCATCCCACTGAACCGACCCTCTAGAGGAGGGGGAATAGCATTCGTCTTCAAGTCTCACTTCCACGCCTCAATCATAGACAACCAACCTTCCATTCCTTCCTGCGAATCACTCCTCGTCAAACTATCCCGCTACCCGTCATTTTCACACAGTTTCCTAATAATCTACAGACCCCCTGGCTATGATAGACAATTCTCAAACAACCTCTGCGACTCTATTGCCACCCTTCAACTAAACCACTCCAACCTCACCCTTCTTGGAAACTTCAACATATGGCTCGACATCCCCACCAACCCTAGGACTCACTCTCTGGTTGACGGTCTAGACGCAATTAACCTCCAACCCCACATAAACGGCCCTACTCACTATAAAGGACACACTCTTGATGCCATCTTTAGCTCCCACAACCTGATACATCTAAACCGCCCCACCCCTATCATCTGGTCCGACCACTTCATTGTTTCTTTCGCCATTCGCTCACCTGACCTCACGTTTCCCTTACTCGAACCTGAACCTCCGAATCTATGCAAATGCTGGAAAAAACTAAAAATCGTTCCTGTCCTAGCCGACGCACTCCTCCAGTCTCGTTCACCTATCTGCCAACGCAATAAACAACTAATCCCTGACGCCTTCGACGCATGGCTTAACACCTCAGTAATGCGGCTCACACCCTCTTGCAAACCAGCAGCCTGCCATGTCCTCTTCGCTAGATGGTTGACACCTGATTTTAAGACCACTAAACAACTATATAAATACCTAGAACGCATGTGGCAGAAAGGCAAAACCCAAGAGAGTAGAGCCACCTTGGCCCTACACCTTCATCAGTACAAGGCCGAAATCCGGAAAGCAAAAAAAGTCCACTACCACTCCTGAATCCTAAACTGCAAAAACCCCAGGAAAGAACTTCACAAAATCATCAACTAATTCACTAAACCGGCATGCACTACCACCGTCCTGACCCCCTCACAATCACTTTGCGACTCACTCTCTCTCCACTTTTATGCCACGGCTCTCGAAAGAACTAATGCGCTAACCACCAAACTGGCTCTCCTACATCCACCAGGCAACCCTCCCCCCATACCGGCCAACCCACCGCCTGCGATCGCTGCACAACCAACGTTCAACTCCTTTAGTCCAATAACACCCGACCAATTTCTCAAACTTCTCTCTGCCCGCAAACCATCCGGCTCTCCTCTAGACCCTTGCTCGGCCACAACCCTCAAAGAAATATTCGCCTCTACCTGCACAGGAGAACACGCAAGATCCATCATAAATGACACCCTTTCCTCAGGTATTTTTCCCGATGCATTCAAAATGGTTCTTGTCAAACCTAATACAAAAACCTTCCCTCGACCCTCTCGAGCCCAAAAACTACCACCCCATCCCAAACACCAGGTTCCTTGCCAAACTCATTGTCCGAACCGCCTACACCCAACTAAATGCCTTTGTCGATGCCAACAATCTCCTTGACCCCGCACAAAAAGGTTTCAGAGCCCGGCACAGAACTGAAACCACCCTAACCTCAATCTGGGATGACCTTAAAATCACAGCAGACTCCGCGGGATGCGCCACATTAATCCTTCTCGACCTATCCGCCGCCTTCGACACGATCAATCACTCAATCCTCCTTGACCGCCTCCAATCCTTAGGAATTTGTGGAACCGCTCTCAAATGGATAGCCTCATTCCTCAAGGTAAGTACCAAATAACGATACTCTCCACCTACTCCTCCCAAGCCCAAATAGTCTACACGGAAGTTCCACAAGGAGCATGCCTATCTGCCCTCCTGTTCAATCTCTACTTGATCACCCTCCCACCAATAACACAACATCCTATGTTACAACTACGCCGATGACACTCAACTAATTCTAAAGCTCTTGAACTCAAAACCCAACCACCGACCTGACCTCGCCTCCTGCCTCCTCGACATAGAGCTCTGGATGACCCAAAGCCACCTCTTGTTAAACCCCCCCAAAACAGAAATCATGGTATGTGGCAACTCCAAACTTCTTCCACACCCACTACCCTGGCCACCAGCCATGGGTAACTCACCGACTCCCTCTAACTCAGTAAAAAACTTTGGATGCACCCTCGACTCTGACCTAACACTCTTGCGTCAAGTCAACAACGTCTCAAAGTCCTGCCACTACCACCTTAAAACTGTTAGGTGCATCTTTCCATATCTCTCCTTCCCCAACAGACTCTCCACGGTCCAATCAATTGTTATATCAAGACTGGACTATGCTAACCCCCTCTACCTCAGAGCCAACGCTTACCAACTGAATGAACTTCAAAGAGCACAAAACGCTGCTGCCAAACTGCTTCAAGCGCTCGGCCCGAGGGACCACATATCCCCTGCCCTTAAACTCTCCACTGGCTTCCAGTGGCCCGAAGGGTGACTTTCAAAGCCTTATGCATTTCTCATCGAGCAGTGCATAAAACCGGACCTCAATATCTGCAAGACAAGCTAAAACCATATCACCCTCCACGTACTCTAAGATCAAGCTCAGCCGGCCTCCTAGTCATACCTAAACAAACTCAGTCAGGTTAGGTAGATCATCATTCTCAGCCTTGGCCCCCACGTTGTGGAAAGCACTCCCACCCCACATCTGCCTAACTGAAGATCTAATATCTTTCCGCAAACTTCTAAAAACTTGGCTCTTCCTCTAAAAACCAACCCATACGCAAATTAACCCAAACTTAGTATGAATAACACCATCCCAGCAAACTACTAGATCTTGAATAACAATAAGACAGATAACAATACAACATCAAGATCCGGGTGAGAAAGCGACAACTAATAACCGCAAATGTAAATTAAAATGACAAACGGAATAAAACGACTGAAGTAGATCAAAGCAGCGAAGCGGATAAAAAGAATAAATCGTACAAAAACAGTAATCAGATTTTAATTAATGAAATGGATGTAATGAATTCAATGGACAAATGAACAAAATGGGCGAAATGAATAAAGAGAAGAGGATGGAAATATGAATACAAAAGACTGTAATGAGTGCAACGGAAGAGATGAGTGCAACAGAAGAGATGAGTGCAACGGAAGGGATGAGTGCAATGGAAGAGATGAGAACGGATTAATGCGTTGAGCAGATGAACGTGCTGACCGGATGAGTGTATAGAACATATGAGTATGTTGTGTGGATGAATGTGTTGACCAGATGGGGGTATAACGGACGAATGCGTAGAGCAGACGAGTGTATGGAGCGGACGAGTGCGTAAGTGTGGAGGAGTGTGTAGAACACAGGAGTGCATAGAGCAGATGAATGTGCAGAGCGGACAAGTGTAGAGCAGACAAGTCCGTAGAGCAGACGAGTGTGTAAAGCCGATGAGTGCTTAAATATGGAGAAGTGTGTAGAACACAGACGTGCATAGAGCAGACAAGTGTGTAGAGCAGACGAGTGTGTAGGACGGAGGAGTGTGTAGAATGCAGAAACGCATAGAACAGATGAATGTACAAAGCGGATGAGTATTTAGAACGGATGAGTGTATAGAGCGGGTGAGTGTATAGAGCGTGATAGGTGCGCAGAGCGGAAGAATGCACAGAACGGGAGAGTGCACAGAGCGGGAGAGTGCACAGAAGAGACTGCAGAGCGGAAGAGTGTGTAGAATGGAGGAGTGTGTAAAAACTATGGAATGTGTAGAGTGGATGAATGCACATGGAATGTGTAGAGTGGATGAATGCGTAGAACGGACTAGTGAATAGAGCAGACGAGTGAATGGAACAGATGTGTGCGTAAGAGTGAATGAATGTGTGAGAACAGAAGGTGCATGAGAGCGGAGGGTACATGAGAGCGCGTGAGGTGTAGAGCAGGTGAGTGCGTAGAGCAGGTGAGTGTGTAGAGCGAGTGAGTGCGTACAGCCGATGAGTGCGTAGAGCGGATGAGTGCGTAGAGCAGGTGAGTGCATAGTGTGGGTGAATATGAAGAGCGCAAGAGGACATAAAGCAGATGCCTGCTGTGAGCGGACGAGTGCATAGAGCGGACGAGTGCATAGAGCAGATGAGTGCATAGAGCAGACGAGTTCGTACGGCGGACGCATGCGTAGGGCGGATGTGTGCATAGGGCAGACGCGTGCATAGGGCGGATGAGTGCGTAGAGCAGATGAGTGCATAGAGCAGATGAGTGCATAGAGCTTGCAGAGCGGATGAGTGCCTAGACCGGATGAGTACCTAGAGCGGATGAGTGCATAGAGTGGATGACTACGTATAACCATTGAGTGCCTTGAGCGTTTGTGGATACAATGGGTGACATTTGTAGATAGAACGAGTGATGTATGCGGATGGAACAGGTGATGTATGTTGTTGGGACGGGTGATGTATGTAGATGAAACGGATGAAATATGTGGATGAAAGGGGTGAAATATGTGGATGGATCGGATGAAGTACGTGGTACGGATGAAATATGTAGATCAAGTACATAAAACAACTTAGAAATACTCTGGATGGATCGGAATGCATTGAACGGATTGGAGTGTGTGGAACGGATTGGAGTGCGTGGAACGGACTGGAGTGCGTGGAGCGGACTGGAGTGCGTGGAGCAGACTGGAGTGCGTAGGAGCGGACAGCAGTGCGTGGAGCAGACTGGAATGCATGGAGTGGACTGGAGTGCATGGAGCGGACTAGAGTATATAGAAGTGTGCAACTTTCATGGAAGGATTTGGAACGCATAGAACGTCTGAAGAGCATGTAACCCACCATACACTTATGCTCTTCTTTACACCACCAGTCAACTAGAACGCAAGGATACTATGACACCATTCGGTATAACTGTTCTCATACCAACATCTGTCTCATACTGCCCATAACTCTAACTAAACACTGCTGGTTACTCACTCCCAGCCAGGCGTTCTCCTCAGGCCTAACGCAGCCACAATCAGTCTGGATAATTCCTGCCAGAACGAACACATACTCTTTATCTCTCAACCACCATACCTAACGCTAAGAAGCAGCTATTACACAAGTTCCTCACCAGCTGCACACATATCCGGTGCTCACACGCACCCTTTGACTCTCTTTACTCTCTCAACTGACCTGAACTTCGGTTCCCGAGGGCTTCAACCTACCAGCGCCTTCCGACCATACCAATGGTATATAAGGCGCTATATAAATGCAAAGTAACATAACATAACATAACTAAACAAAACCAGAACCTTAGAGGCGTTGATGCTGCCAACAAATAAATTGGGCATACATCTAGCTCAAGATGTAAAAGAGCCTGGGCATGCCCGTAGGTAACTATTGGATACTCTTAACAAATGTATTCTCCACAACACTCAATGAATTTAGATTTACAAACCCCCATATCTCTGCTCCATAAAGAACAGGTGATGTTGTCTGTGCTCTATACAGATCCAGAGCAGGCGAGATTGCACTTCTCCCATGCTTTTTTAAATAGGTTAGAATCCCACCACTATGTTTTTCCAAAGAAGCCACAGCTTTAACAAGTTGGTTAACCCAGGACCTACTCTCAGAAAATCGTATTCTGAGGGAATCATACTACTTTACATGATTTAATGGCAAACGTCCAGCACCAATGTTCAAATTATGCTGTTTCTGGAATCAGGGCTTGAAGACCAGCGTTTTAGTTGTGTCTATATTCAAAGACAAACCCAGTTGTTCACATATATTCATAAATGAAAATACCATTACACTTCAGGGGTACCCGCCAGGGTTGCCCGTTCTCCCCGATTCTCTTTGCGTTGGTGATATAACCAATAGTGGACTATGTCAGAGCGTGTCATGTCCACAGAGGAATACGCCTGAAGGACGTCCCCAAAGTTATATATTTATATTCTGACTATGTGTTACTAATCATTAGAGACCCCTCCACCCATCTTGACCCCATTCTGCGTGACATCACACGTGTAGGCACCTTCTCGGGCTTCACAATTAAAAAGTCAAAGATTTTCCAACTCACAAACACTACTCGTCAACCTGCCTCAGAATGTCCACTTCGCTGGTCCCCTGGGGGAATCAGGTACTTGGGAGTTTGGATAGCACTATCCGATTCCACCTTACTGGCTAATAACTACACTGCCATGGCACAACTAGCTGAATCTAAAATGGCAAGGTGGTCCTCTCTCCCGTTGTCGCTGGCTGGTAGACTCTCTCTTGTCAAGATGATTTTGGTCCCCAAACTTCTCTATATTTTTAGCAATGTACCCATCTGGCCCGGGCGACAATACCTTGCAAGACTACATAGATTGTGTGCACAGTTCCCATGGCACACATGTGCGGTTTGTAAGAAATGGCTGGACAAGGCACTTCCACATGAGAAGGGGGGATTCACCGCCGCACAGGCCCAGTATGCCACGTACTGGTACTTGAGTCCCCTGACTCGTCCACATGTCAAACTCGAAACACTCGCTACAACTGAGATTAATATCATGACCCTGATATTTTGTCAGGACTATATGCCGGACTCCCCATTTGATCCAGTGGCGGCCATCCTACTGGCTTGGAGTCGCTTTCTAAACTTGATGGCCGAATCATATCCCTATTACAAATGGCACCCCATTTGGGGATTCCCTGGCCTGGAGCCCACAACAAAACAAGCCATTGGCTCGAAGTTGAGGGGGCCTTGGGGTACCAGGCATTAACTGATCTCTTTCCTGAAGGGAAGTTCATTGATCCACAGACATGGAGGCAGGGTCACTCTGTGTCTGCCCTTGAGATGTTACAGTATTATAGACTCTATGCCGCCTTTCACGCGAGATGGCCATCTTTTCCCGATGAGCCTCCTGATAACCCGGAGGTTGCCCACATAGCTAATTCAAGTGGTGTCCTTGGGGTTGTTTCCTCCCTATATAAACCGCTATTGGCTGGAGCCCTCGCTCAGCCCTCCAGGGCACGCACCGAATGGGCAGATGAGCTGGGCTTTGAAGTCACTGATCATTTATGGAAGAAAATGTGCCTACACACAAATAGGGTATCCCTCAATTTTTGTTACAGATGTATACAGTTTAAATTGTTGAACAGATTTTACTACACCCCACAAAAAATCTCCAAATTCAATCGTAATAGCACACACACCTGTGCCCGCTGCAAGATGGAGGGGGCCGACCACCTACACATGTTCTGGACATGTCGTATGTTGGGAGATTTTTGGGACAGGATCTTGAATGTCCTTGCTGACATTATTGGGGCGGCCGTTGACCCCTGCTCATTGGGAATTTTGTTTGGTGTGTGGAACTCAGATGACACCAGACATATGGCTACATTCTTAAATATAAGCTTTATGGTGGCCAAGAAATGTGTGCTTCAATGCTGGAAGAGCCCCCCCATCTGTCCAAAAGTAGCTTCACGCACTGACTTGGTCTCAGACCGGTGAAGAATAATATCTTACTATGCTTCCGTTGCACTCTCGCCCCAATAACATATGGTCTGCTTCAACAGCTACCTGGCTAATCTTGCTGACAGTGCATCCTGAAGGGACTCATCTGGAATCACATATGTGAGATCAGAGATGTCACTGTATCCTACATTCAACTATTTGCTCTTCTTGTAAATGTCCATTTTCTTGCATGTGATCTGTGACCTATTGATGTGCTGATTATGTAATGTGCTCTAATGTGTGTGTTTGCTGTAAACCTCTGCCCATAAATAAAATTAAAAAAAATAAATGAAAATAACATTGATCTCTAACCCTATGGGGAGCTATCCAACATAACAGCATCATTGGCAAAAAAGAGCCCAGAGTACCTTCTCTTGGCCAGTTTTGGAGAGACTTTGCCCTCAGAAAGCAATGTGTCAATGACTTCCTCTATAAAGATGCAAATCAAGAGGGGAGCCAAGACACATGCTTGTCTGACTCAATTGTTAACATTAAATTGTTCTGTTACCTCTCCACTCAGACCAACTCTAACAGTGTCTTAATTTTCCCTATACAACATCTGTACAATGGATATTAGTCCTTGGGGCATCTGTATCCTCCAAAGCTTGCCAGAGAAGGTCCCTGGGCACACTATCAAAAGCCATCCTGAGATCCACAAAAATGGCATACAACTTCATTTTCTCAGGAGGGAATGTTTTTGAATAATGTTGAACAGACGGCAACTGTGATCAACCGTGCCGATTCCACGTTGGAAGCCTGCCTGTAACATGCCTATCACCCCATTTTCCTATACCCAGGCCTGAATATATTCCAAAACTACCTTTGCAAATATTTTGCCAGAACTATCCAGCAATGATATTGGGCGGTAGTTTCCCGGGTTCTCCTTACTGCCCTTTTTATAAATTGGGACGATTTCAGCTGATCGTCAGGAGTCTGGTACATTGTTAGTGGTAATCCAGGCACTTAAGAGTTTGCTTTATATAGCGCTGCTTATCATGCTTCACAGCACTGGTGTTAATAGCAGCCATTTTGATGTTTAATATGTTCTCATCCCCTGAAAGAAAACGGATTGTGCCTTTCTGGCACTTGAACTTGTTATCTATTGTGTAAGCAGAGATATCAGCAACAAGTATCTAACACGGTGTGCTACCTGTTGAGCTACATCTCATGCAATTGAACATATTCTGGGTAGAAGTAATTGACTATTGTTTTCTCTGATGACTGGAAGATAGAAGAGGAGAACGTCTCACAGGTTATTTTGTTATACTAGTATGTGATTTTAATTGGTTTGTCATGTTTGTCATTGTTGAGGTGGACCTTGTCTCATGGTGAGCCAGGAGGGTGGTGTGGGGTTAATAATCTCATGCAGAAAGCAGCCCTAAACTAAAAAGAGGCCAGCCTAGAGTATTTGATGCTAAGGGCCCACCGGGTGAATGCACAATCTTTTCAATTGGCAAGTCCACACATGCTTGCTGCTTATATTCTTAAGCAGTTGGTTCATTATGGCGGGGGGGGGGGCTTTTTTCAAGTTTGCAGGATGCTCGCTGTCAGTCCACTTTGACAACTCGCAAACTGACATTTATCGATTTACTTACCCCAAATAGTAGCAGGCTGTAAGCATGTAGGAGCCAAATTCAGGTACTTTATTTGTTTCCGTTTGGTTGAAGGATACATGGCGCAGTTTCAATGATGGAAGGCCTACTTGTTTATCCACCACCATTCAGCTCAAGCTCTAACTGACAACTCCAGAAAGTTCCTTTCAGATGCACAGTCAGCATTCCCTATCACACCATTTTCCCATACCACACACACACATGTACCATCACTTGATGCAGTAGATGTCTTATTAAATATATCTCTCCCTTCAAAGCTGCAACAGAACACAGAGAGGCTGCTAGCCTTACAGACTTCTCAATTTTTGGAGTTTTTTTTCCTACTAGGGCTGGACCCATGGTAGTTTTGTACTCATAAAGGAATAATACATATCTCTGCTTAAAGTGCTGCCCGGGCAACTCACCCAGTCATCTTTCAAAGGTCAATAAAATGGGCACAAGTGAGTTAAACAATATTAACATTCATTATTATAGTGCTCAGAAGGGGGAGGAAATGTACATGAAATGTTATATATATGGTTTTGCCGGCTGCAATATTCAGGGTTCTGAGAAGCATTTTGGAGGCTTCGGAACAATTTGTCACACTAAAAAGCAAGTTAGCAATGTCCAAAAAAGCTAAATTGTGCTGTTAGGGGAAGGGAACAAGCCTATAATCGCTTTAGTTTGGGCTTGCCAGCCCATTTTCGAAGTCTCTTGCAATGGCTACCTATGTATTAGATGATCTGTTTCCCTATCCTTGGCCCAGCAAATAATTTAGCATTGTAGACCCGGGAGGGGTTTTCATCATGGGATAATGTCCCATCCCCAAGTTATTGCGTGAGAGCTAAAATGATAATGACCTCTCCTGAGATCTATAAGGCTACTATAACTTGGAGCTGTGCAAATGAAAGGAAACTTTGTTTAACTGTGGGGAAAATAGAAGGTGAAAGCAACTTGTGATGTTAATTTACTGAATTTGGAATTAGAAACTAGGAACTTTACACATTCTCTGTTTCACTGCGGTTTGTGAATTTGCAGAATTGAACTGTGCATGGTCCTCTTGACCCTTCCATAGCTCAGGACCATTGTTTCTGTGCTGCTTGTTAAGCTGCAACTTGAGTCAGAATGTTTTAAATGAGATCTATAACAGATAGTATAGTATGCATTCCGATGATTCCAATTAGAGCCTGTTAAGATGTGTTAGCCTGATCCTTTAGCCTAAACTGGATGTTAAAAACATAATTGCCACTGACTCTGGGTCATTGCCACCCACTGTGGACCAATGGGGCTGAGCCATAAAACTATGAGTGCCATCGAGTCAATCTGCCCCTGATTCGGAATCCTGAGGTTAATAATATTGAGTGGTGCGCAAGGCGCAGTGGAAGGTGCATGCAGGGGATTAGGAACTGCTGATGTCATTGCCGGCATGAGGTGCAAAGCGAGCAGCAGAAGAGAAAGATGGTGGCATTTGAGAAGAGATCTTGGGCCAACTGAGGAGAGGTCTCCAGCATGATAAATTGACAGCCGAATTGTGAGAGGTAAATGCAGGCATCCAGGAGCCAGGAGGAGTGCTGATCTGTCCATCTGGTGTTTATGGCCACAGTTTCCAGCTGCTTGACACTTTTCACAATCCGCAGGCTCTACCAGTTGTTAGAGACCACAGTCCATTCACAGACCTCATATCAGATTCAGGGTTAAAAAAAATAACTAGAAGAAATTAATCTGCCTTAAATCGGTTTTGAGAACGTATTCACAGTTTATAGACGGGCATGTTCAGTCGAGTGTATTTGGAGAACTAATAAAGAAATGTTGCAAGACCGTGGAAAATTAGCCCTGAAGAAAACAAGGAAGAGGTTTGTTGTGCATCTTTGCCTTCCAGTTCTTTGAAACAGGTGTTGGCCACCACTGCACAAGCAATCTTTTGATTCATATATGTTGTGAATAAACATGGAACATATAACATGTTCATTTTCAGCCCAGTTATAATTAAGTTACAAAGGGGCTATATGCCTTAAGAGTTCCAATTCCATTGTTTCCAAAAGGATAATTTTAAAACAAAATGTGACAAATAGGGGGGATACCCTTCTTGTTGTGTGGTGATAATAAAACGCAGCTGGGGTCCTCTCTGTATACCATCACTTACAGTGGCAAACTTAGGGAAATTCTGGTGGTTCGCACCAAGCGAAAGCTGTGTCAGCAACAACCTACGGAACAACAGATTAATTCAGAACATCTGTAGATACAGACTGATGGGTACACCACCTGGGACCTCGGCAATCATCAAGGCTGGGGTCAAGCTCATTTGGGAACAGGCAAGGGGCAAACCCCTACTCTTATGGACAAGGCTATAGATCAATTCCCATGCAGATATTAATGATAATCATTGGTGATGGTGGTGGCCCTGCTCCCACATGTAAAGGCCAGCTTGGTTGCTATGGCCTGTCATGGAGTTAGGAATGATCTGCCACCATATAAAGCCTTACCCTGGATGACCTTGGTAACGAGATTATGCAGAGATAGTTGCTGCCCTGCTAGAGGCTAGTCCAGCCACCGGCTCTCAGGCCAAGGCTGGATACGTGACCTTCTTTGATGAGATTCTCCCATCTCCCCCACACAAACTAAAGAAGCCACACACTTAGAGGTAAACGTGTGAAAAAGAACATTTTGTCACTGACCATGTGCGAAGGTAGTGGAGACCGAAGAACCCTTTTTTCCCCATTTTGTGCAACTAACCTCCTGGCTTGTGAAGACTTGGCTTAGGATACTCTTCAGAGAGGCACATAAAAGTGGGCATGGAGATTAGCAAATCCACAGCTGAAAGTGGTCTTTTGTGTTCTACTAATATGAAAGCAGTGCATGACAGCAGCTGACCCTGAGATGTATGAAACAGGGGCCAGCTTGAGCTACTTCCGACACGTGGATTATTTTTATTTGTTTTACTTTTTTATTCCAAGCCCACGAGAACACACGTTTGTCAGGCGCTTCTAGTTTGTCTGCCAACTTTTTTGTATTGTATCATTTGACATTAAGAATGCACTGTGCTTGGCATCTTAATTTGTGTTATTGGAGTACTGGATTTTCCGAGGCAGCATTGTTAACTGACTGCTGCCTTTGTCAGTGTAATTGTGCACGGCCCTGTTGAAAAGCTTATGAGATAAGTGGTTGCCTCAGACATGGGACAAGGCTGCATTTTGCCAGTACAAATCCTGCGGCAGATACGG
Source organism: Ambystoma mexicanum (assembly GCF_040938575.1). Taxonomy (NCBI): domain Eukaryota; kingdom Metazoa; phylum Chordata; class Amphibia; order Caudata; family Ambystomatidae; genus Ambystoma; species Ambystoma mexicanum. The sequence goes on along the minus strand of NC_090932.1, from coordinate 636,451,571 downwards.
CCTTTACCATCATCCTTCCAAAGTCAATGAATTGCGTATCATTAAACTAGTTAATAGCAGGGCCTGCTATGCAGCTCTTGAAAGGCAGAGGTATTCGGCATTAAGAGCCTTAGAAGTACATACATAATTCATATTGTTTCTAGTAATGCACACGAACTTAAATATGACAGAGCGATAGATGGGTGCAGGATGGGTGAGAAGATCCTAGTTATGCTGCAGAACACATATCTATCCTCTATAATATTCTATTATATGCATTTTTTTTAAATGGTTCCTTTAACTTCACTTTTCCTGAATTTCAACCTACTTGTTTCTGTTACTGCGATTTCTCTCTGCCTCTGCCACTCACCTTTTCACCTTACATTTCTCTACCCACTGTTAAAAATAATCCTCCACATTATACATCTAAATTGCAATTACATTTTCTATTAACGAGTCCCAGTGCAATACAGTGCATGCCGTTTCGAAGTACATCTTGGTTTGTATGGGAATGATGGATTCATGCTGTGTTTGATTATATATTTGAACTCCTGAATTCTTCTCAGGCAGCTTATAAAGTTTCACACACCCTCATTTTCCTTTCCCATGAATTTTAATGAATTTAGAAGCAAGCGAGCATGAGGACACGGAAAAGGGGAATGCAACGTCTCAGTCAACTACACGGTCTTATAAAAAGAAGGACAATACGAATTGATTTTTCTTTTGAAATGTACTTTTTGTGCATCAGTAGGAATTGTATTTGTACAGATTTCAATCGAAATGTATGTACAATCTATTGTGTGCTGCTGCATTTGTTTTATTGAGTGATGTAATTAATTCCTTTGGTCATCGGGTTAACAGTAAATACCGTTTATAGATACATTAGATGTTCTCTTCCTGTAACACTTAATGCAGACCATAAGCACATCCCGGCAAGATTATGGATTAGATGATATGTCTTCACACAATGTAATGTACACTGAGGAAAATATTGTTTCGACATTTTTTCCTCTCTTGATAAACCTCTCTAGTCTTTTAACCAAACCTTTTCCCCATCGAGCTTCAGGGTTTAACAGTGAGTGCTGCGCCTAAAGAACATGTTTTGACCACTGACCCCTAGGAGCTAGGATGTGCTGCCTCCCACTCCAAGTTAGGATACATGTGTGTGTATCTTTATGCATATGGCACAACCTAACTGCTTCTTGGTTATCTTGGCAGATTCTAATGGTAGTTCCTCCTGGGGATCTTGTTTGAAAAGGTAGGTGTTGAGCTTTGACCTAAAAGACATAAGGCTGGGAGTGAGTCATATCTTCTGTGAGTTCATTCCCCAGGCAGGGAGCGAATGTAGCAAATCATCTTTCACCTGGGGTCTTGCATGCCAATTTCGGGAATAATAAGTGGTTGGCCTGAAATCTTATCTTGTAGATAGTATGCTGCAGCGACTTCTTAGCATTTGTATGCCAATTGCCCAACCTTGAAGGAGATATATTCCTGTAGATAAAAAAGGCATATGTATGCTTTTCAGTTGATTGTTGACTGGCTGACCTTTCCTCAAGCCAAAAGTTAGGCAACGACAGCAGTCAGGATTGTTTGCAGACTTTTTTATTTGATAAGTCAGAAAGCCTGTGGAGGGGGCACAGCAATGATCCCACTTTTAGGTTTTGAGTTCTCCTACCGACCACCATCGGATGGTTTTCTATGGGTTTGTATGGTAGGATTTCTTTTAGTAGTTACCTATAGAAGCTTTGTTGCTAAAGAAGACCACTTTTCTAGTGGGTATGTTTACAGACTAAAGAGACTCACAGAGTTAAAAAATGACTAGGCAAATGCTACTGGTGTATCAGCATCGAAAACACGAATGATATATTCTGACACATTCAGTTACCTGGATTATAAACAAAATATAAAAGCACCATTGTGATATATGAAATTGAATTACAATAAATAATCTATGTACAATGATAAATGAGACACAAGACATTGGTATGGAATTCAAAAAGATTAAATGGTTCAGTTGATTAGTTTTTGTAGAGGAAATGAGAAAAAAGTGAGAAGCTTAAAAAGCAAAGAAAATGGAACAGGTATCAATGAAAAAAGAACTAATTTTTACAGAGACCTTCATGCCTGATTCTCCTCAATTAGCAGTATATTAATAGCCAATGAAAGTCAAAGAGTCCCTCTACTGGCACCAACCCAGCCCATATTAAGGGCCTTATCATGAGTCACGCTATTACCGCCTGATTTAAAGGTCCGACAAATCAGGACTTTGGTGGATGGAGCGTGAAAATTCCCCATTGAGCCCAATGGGGAATGGGGAATTCCATTACCGCCAAACCCGTGATCCGGCGCTAATAGCGCCGGGGGGTTTGGCGGTAGGGCTAATACCGCTGGCGGTAATACCGCCAGCATTAACGCCCAACTCCTGATGAGGCCCTAAGTAACTTTGGGTCTCCCCTAAGTTACCAGGGGAATGTAGGCATGGATCCCTTGCTCACTGTTCTTAGAGAGGTACAGCTCCACCTCACTGATGAGGCCTGACTAGGCCAAAACAGGTGTCTGGAGTTGCTGTTGGTACTCATGTTCAGAGAATTGCCTAGCATTTCGGTGCTGGACTGCCCTTGGGCAGGACAAAGACTGATATGCAGGGAAATTTCTCCTCTGTGAAAGGGACAGTGAGCTACAGTTGGTTGAGAATCTCCCTTGGCCGTACAACTAAGAACAGACCAATGGGCCGTGTTTGTGCCAGTAGAGGGAATCCCGATTCCCCCTTGTTTTGCAGTTTATTAATAGGTTTTACCCATGAACCAATAGGATTCTTTGGGGTCCACTAACCAGGGCCTTTGGCCATGACCAGTGGCCACAGCTCTTGGCCTTGGGTAGTGGCCATGGCCTTTGTCCATGGTCACTGTACACGTTGAACTGTTTCTTTGGGGACCCACTAGCCATGACTTTCGGGCCATAGCCAGTGGCTTAGGCTTTCAGCTGTGGCCACTGTACATGTTGACCAATAGGTCTCTTCCGGCCCACTAACAATGAGCTTTCGGCTGTGGTCCCTGTACATGTTGCACCAATAGGTTTCTTTGGGGCCCACTAGCCATGGACTTCAGCCATTCAGCCATGGGCAGTCGCCACAGCCTTCCGCTGTGGAAAATGTATATGCTATAACACTAGGTGTCTTCTGAGCCCACTAGCAATGGCCCTTAGTTATGGCCAGTGACCACATTGCACCAATAGGTTTCTTTGGGGGCCACTAGCCATGACCTACGGCATAGAGACATATTGCCCCCTGCCTAGGAGATGTAATCACTGCACGTGTAAAATTACTTGTTTTATTTCACTCTGTTACCATTTCCGCGGGATTCCCCCATATTCCCCCGATAATGGGTACGAACTACACATACAACAGCATTGAACTACCCAGGCCTGTGGGATTCCTCTGGTATTCCCCCGATAATGCTTGAAAATCCCAAACCCTTCACTATCCTTAACAGGCACTCATCAAGTGCCCACTCCTCTTTCCATGATTCCCCTACCCCTCTCATTTGCATTTTTCCTCCCTGGTCCTCTACTGCCCATTACCCCCTTCACTGTTGTGTTTAAGTTATGCATTGTTTTCTTTGAGGTGGCATTAATTGAAATATGAGTGCTGAATTTCCAGAGTTTTGTTGTGTTAAATCTGAACTACTTAACTCTATCTTAACAAATGGTTTATCACTGCGTTTCAAGGGTTTTGCTATGCTGTAGTTTCCTGAGGGCCCACTATCCATGGCCTTCCGCTGTGGCCACTGTACATGTTGTACCAATTGTATTCTTTTGGGCCCAGTAGCCATGGCCTTTAGCCATGGCCCGTAATCACAGCCGAACATGTTGCATGGTATATTGAGGTCTCACTGGCTTAGACCTTTGGCCATGGTCCCTGTACGACTGTCGGGGATGGTTCCTGGGAAGGGACCCACCCATTACTTTTCCTAATTCTCAGTCTGTCTATCTAGGAAAGAGCACCTGCTTGCAGTTTTTGGTTTCCGGTGTTGCTGCTTTGCAGATCTGTTTTGTGGAAACCATCATGGCATCTGCTATGGATACTTCTGCTCCACAACCAGCCCCACCACCACCAATACGATCTGGAGGGCCTGGATATGGGGAACAGATGAGGAGATACAGATGAGGATTAAGAGCAAGAAGAGGGTGAGGTGGAGGAAGTCTATATCTCCAGTACTCGGAGTGAGTCCTGGGTGTGGCAATACTTTACGACTGTTGGAAATGTCCTGAAGGCTCGTGCAAGCAAGGTTTGATTCACGGAGTCCAAAGTTGTACTCAGTCATGAGAAACCTGGCTTGTATTCCTATGGGACAACATCCATGAGGCGCCACACCAACTCTAACCACCTGAAGGCAATATCTTTTTCAGGTAAGAGTAGGTTGACATCCTCCACCCCATCATCTTCAAATGCTCCAGTTACCACAAAGGATACACCTTTGGGGCCGAGGATCCCAGCGGCGGCTTCACAGACCATACAGAGCATTGTTGACCCTTTCCTTTCGAGGGTCACAGTGCTGTGTTTGTAGTGTGAAGCATTGATCTGTAGAGGGGTGCTGTTTGGGAGTGCTTTCGATGCTGCGGTCACGGAACACGAGAAACTCTGCCTCCCACGTTTTAAGGCCCACCCAACATCTTCCTCTGTCCACCTGCTCCTTTGTGTCTGTGGTTGGTACCCCTACCCTCCCTTCCATCTCCTGAAAAAAAGCCCAAAAAATTACAAAAACACAAAAAACAAAAAAGGTTCCTTTATGAGCTTCCTTTCACAGTTAAAACATAGAAGTGAGAAAAAAGTGACAGGACCCTTTGCAGTATGCATAGTCTGCGAACCACGCAGTAGTCCGCGGACATCTAAAAAATTCCAGGAATTGGGTGAGAGAATTGAAATCATTTAATTTATAGCATTCAAAAATGGTGGTTCTTAAAAGACGTTGAACAATACTATACTGAAACTGTGGATTAAACAACTGAAGCTGAAATTGGTAAATAAAGATATTTCAATTGATGTGTTAACCAATCGTCCCAAACGTGCTGCAAAGGAATGATTGGTTGAAGACATGCAAAGACAAATCAAATTACGTGATGAACATTACCTGCGATGCGGACATAAAAGCAATTCATGAGTTGCCTTTATATCTTCGTTTATTTCCAGACCCGAAAGTTTGACATCTATATCTGAAGATAAAAATGAACATACTGCCGACCCGTGAAATGTTAACTGTAACCATACAATTACCATCCTCAGAATGTCACTGACATTTTTGTATGGTCCCAGATGTTCTCGAAACACTGCATCATTTAATCATGGTCTTCCCAGCACTTGCCCATAAGAGAGCCCTGCTTGGCTCTTTCTTTGGAATCGAAAAATATCAATTAGAGGTAGATATCAAATGGGCTGAGTTATTGAATGGACAAGACAAACATTTTTACACTTATGCAATTTATCACGAACATATTAGACCTCGTTAAGATACGGTCAAATGAGCTTGTTTGACGTAGAGCCACAGGGAAACCTAGACTGAGTTTGCTGAGCCTCACCTTTTTTTAAAATGTTTTTTGCTATTGGAGATATGATGTTTTGTGATGTATTTTGTCATTATAAGAAGAATGATATGGATGATGTGTAGAAATGAAAAGTTTATATATAAACTATAACATTTTAACATTTTAATAAAAAAAATACTTTTTTTTGTTTTGGGCTTTTGAACTAAGAAACATTTTACTGAATTTAATTATTTCTTCTCAATTTCAGAAAAACTGGTTCAAAGCATTTTGTATGTTTTCTAGAAAAATCTGATTACAAACATCACTTAGATGGACTCCATATCTCTGAAAAATGTTGGCAATATCACATTTAGGGCCGATTCATGGAATAAAATAGCATGGAAAAAGGGGCGCTTGCGTGCAAAACACACGCAAGTGCCCGTTTGTTGATTCATGGAACACATTGCGCATGGCTTACCCAAGACTTGCGCTGAATCCAACAAGTCACTGCGACACCACGAACACCTTGCACGAGACGCATAGCGAAGGCGCATACCGTCTAGTGAAGTCACCTAAAAAGGGGGCGGAACACGTGGAATGGGGAACAACAAGCGTAAATGTGGCTGTTACGTGGAAAGTACCACAGTAAAATACGTGCAACGCCCACACGCGCATTCATGGAATCGAACAGGTCTTTCCGGCACGCGTAAAAAGACGCGCTAATCCGGAAACATGTCTGCCACATGAAAGCTGGCATAAGCATCTCAGTGCACAAAAAATTATGCATAAAAAGATAGCGCAAACACGCATATACAGCTAGGATGAATGTACCATTTTTCGCACCAGTGATCGTGGAACACCGCAGGGGGAGGAAGACAGCCAGTGCACACATGTCTTGGGAAAAGGTGCTAAATGTATTGCATTTCTGGCAACTGGGTAATTTCAGCAGACAACTGCCATTGCCGGGGGCCTTTCACAGGCCACACAGTCACACTGCCTACACCAGGTGTTGGCTATCATGACTGCATGCCCCTCAGTCCGAAGGCACATATACATGCCCAGAACACCTGCAGAAAGGCAGGCCGTGGTCCAGGACTTTTACGGGGTGCACTTCCCAAAAGGGCTTGGTTCCATTGATTGCACCCATCTGGCCATACGTCTATCTAGGGCCACAGAGCACATCTATCACTATCGCAAGCACTGGCATTGCATCAATGTGCATGTTGTATGTGATGCCAAGGGAATCATAACCTCTGTATATGCCAACTATCCTGGGTCCACCTATGACAGTTTCATATTCAAAATGTCACCCCTACACCAGGCCCGGAAGCTGGCATGCATGGCAACACAAGGCTCATTGGTGAGTACAAATGGCCCTGCAAATGCATGCATGACTCACACAGACAAAACCACACCACTGACAACCCATCTCACCTCCACAGGGGACAGTGCCTACCCTCTGAGCACCTACATGATGATGCCAATACGGAACCACACCAAACCACCCCAGTAAAGATACAATGCAGCCCATACTGCAACTAGGGCCATTGTGGAGTGCACATTCGGAGTGCTAAAGCCATGCTTCCGCTGCCTTGACCACTCTGGTGGTGATCTACTATATGCACCACCAGTAGTGTGCAGGACCATTGTGGCAGCATGTGTCCTGCACAATGTTGCAAAACGGCTTTGAGTACCACTGGACATGGTGGTGCCCCCACATCCCCAAACATGTGCATGGCAGCTGCGCATGGGAGGGGAAAGGGCATATGGGGAGGCTGCCTGTACCCAGCTTGTGGCACAATTCTTCACCTAAAATACAAACCCTGCGGAGTGCACACAGCCCTGGCACATTCCAGGTGACGATCGATGATGACAAAGGGAGAATCATCTGTCCCACCTTTTCCATCCTAAGAACCTGTCCTTGGAAGTGCTACATTGTGTGCATCCCTTAGAACTTAAACCAACTCAACCTGGTATGGACAAAAGTAGCACATGGAAGATGTAGCATGTCACTAACACCATGGAAAATTACACCTCTAAATGCTGGTATGTCACCAAAATCATCCCACACCCCATGTCACCTGGTCGAAACACCATGCCATGGCATGCAATGTCAAAAGTGTAAATCAAATGGCCATCACTCAACTCCACTCTCACAAAGTGCTCAAAAATCAACGAAACCAGTTCATAAATAAGTCACTCTCACACATCAAACTATCAATGTACACAGGGACACCCATTGGGCAGTACAACATATCAGACACACAGACCTGAATAGTGAATATGTCTGACAGTGACCAATTATAATTGCACAAATGCCTCAACGTGTCGTAACTTGCACATGCCACCCTTCCATTATTTGGGGTGGCCCTGATAACTAAAGTGAGCAGGGAAGCACATACAGACCGAAGGCCAACAATAATATAGATAGGCAAGCCAATACATGAAGATGGAACATGATCAAAGGATGGATCCCAATGTACACACAAAGAAGGGATGGCCACCATGCACTGGACATACAATCATGAATCCCACTAGGGGTGTATACACATGTTGGACTTGAGACTGTCCACAGATAGAATGGAAGCCCAATGTATCTGTGTAAGTTACTTTCACACGCTGCCCTCCTTGCAAGCCCATGGAAAGGGAAAGCCAGAGAGGCATATGTGTCTGGACTTAAGGTACAAACACCAACACAAGGCAAGCCTCTATGTGTCCAGTTGTAACCTACAGTGGATGCCGTTGGATGCCACACTAAGCAACACACTGTCACATAAATGTGCAATAGACAAAAATCCATAAAATAAAAGACTATGGTGGATGGGTTGGGGTGCGCCCACCTAGGAGGGTGGAGGGGTAGGGTACATGTCAGCACCCACATGTGCGGATGTTGAGAAGAAAAAACAAAACCCCTCCATCGGTTCATTGCCCGCACAGCTATAATGGATTGGGAGACCTGTCGCTGTTGTCACCATCTTCTGGTGTATCATTGGAAGGTGGTAGTGTTAAGGGACGATCACCACACATAGCCCCGGCCTGGTCCTCCATGGCATTGGCCATGCAGGACTGATATGCTTGTATCTGCAACATGACGCCTCTGAGGTCCCCATGCAACACCTCATGGGACTCACGGAGTTCCTCTGTGATGGTATGAGTCAACTGTTGCATCTGCTGTTCAGACCATCTATTGCGGGCTGCCTCGAGTGCAGCCAATGTGGTTCTGAGGGACCTATACTCTTCCCTCAGGGTTTTCCTGAGTGGATGACCCTCTGCAACCAGGGATGCCCGCAGAGCCCTGAGTTCCGTCCATAGGCTCCTGTTGCTGGCCTCCTGTGTGAGAGGCATGTGGACCGCACTGCCAGCAGCTGGAGCTCTACCTGGCTTTCCTGGGGGGGGGGTCATGGAATCGGCCACCCTTTCCATTATCTGCGCCAACATATCATCGGAAACCCCCCTCTTTCCACTTTGTTCATATCTTTGTAGTATTCATTGTTTTCTTTGAAATATTGTAGGGCGTGTCCAACTTTGATTAAGTCGACTAATTGTTGCCACATTTGTTTGTCTTCTGTTGGTACATTAACTCGTACAATCAAAGATTGATTTATTGGCCATTGTACTCCTAGAGTTTCTTCATTTTCTTTAAGATCTAATGGCAAATATACTACTTTGCCACAAATTCATTTTAGTAACTCAGATGGAGTCAATTTGCCCATTTTCAGTTGAAGGCATGTTATAGCTTGAAATGGGTGTACTGTTTGCATTATGATGCTCTCATACAAGTTAAGTGGAGAGCTTTTGCAAGTGGGAACATTTCTAAGTTATTAGTGCTAGCACGTGATGTCATTTGTTTATTGTCAAGATTTGTATTGCAGTATGTGCAATGTATTAAGGGTTTATTTATTTTGTATTTATTTTCTGCTGTTAGATATGAAGCTAATTGGAACCATTGATATTCCTCATTGTCTATTTTGTACGCCATATCTACTATTCGTGTGCGACAACAGACACACACACCTTGCCTGGTATTTCAGCAGATGTGTTATGAAACTTAGCCATTTCTTTTTTGCATTTGTTTGTAAGAAGGTTGGTGTTTGTGAGGGTTTCGCTAACGTTTTCTATAGTTACTGAATTTTCTAAGTCAACTTCAAAAAATAAGCACTAGCTGCGTTTTTTTTTCTAAGTTTTCCGGGCTGGAGGAGCCCGGAAAACTTAGAAATAAAACCGCAGCTATAAAAACGTTGTATTTATGTTTGCGGTCGCTTTTGAAGCGACCGCAAACATAAATACAATGTTATTGTGTTGGAAAACGCTGCGGTTTTTCTTTCCAAGTTTCTCAGGCTCCTCCGGCTCGGAGGAGCCTGAGAAACTTGGAAAGAAAAACCGTAGCGTTTTCCAACACAACCGCGTGTGTTTCTGCCTTCTGTGGCTATCACTTTGGTTCTCCGGTGCTCCCAGAGTAGTGTTTCTACCTGCAGCTGATTTCCCATTTGGGGCTCTCGGGCTCCCCGTGGGGAGCCCGAGAGACCCAAATGGGAAATGCTAAATGTTGCGTTGTCTGCCTAAATCTGCTTTCCCATTTGGGGGCTCTCGGGCTCCCCGTGGTGAGCCCAAGAGCCCCAAATGGTAAAGCAGATTCAGGCAGAAACAACGTGGTTGTGTTGAAAAACGCTGCGGTTTTTCTTTCCAAGTTTCTCAGGCTTCTCTGAGCCGGAGGAGCCTGAGAAACTTGGAAAGAAAAACCGCAGCGTTTTCCAACACAATAACGTTGTATTTATGTTTGCGGTCGCTTCAAAAGTGACCGCAAACATAAATACAACGTTTTTAAAGCTGCAGTTTTATTTCTAGGTTTTCCGGGCTCCTCCAGCTAGTGCTTATTTTTTGTAAAATAAATAAATAGCACTTACCGAGATTCAGCTGCAACTTTCCTGCTCTGGTCTCCGGTCCCCATCCTCCGCCTACAGCATTAATGAAGGGAAAGCAAACCCAGCGGTAGCCTTTGTTTACTACAGCTGGCTGGCTTTTCCTTCATTAGTGCCGCAAAAGCAAAAGCCAGCACAGGGGGGCCTCCATTTCACAAAATGGCTGCGCCCCTGTGCTTGCTTTTGCGAATTTTGAGCTTGAATAGCTCAAAATTTTACATAGGAAGTTTTAAAACGGAGGATGCTAGTATTTTTTTTTTTATGTGGCCTATCTATTTTTTAAATAAACATTTTTACTAGACCATCCCCTTAAGGGTTTCTTTCGCCATAATGGTGCCTCCTACCATTTCATACCCTCGGCCATGTTTGTCTATGGCAATTTGTTTTTTTTTGTTCTTGTTTATAAGTGTCTTCATGGTTCTGGGAATCCATTCATGTTCACAGAAGTTTGAAAAGGTATCTCTATTGACATTGTGCATGTTTAGAAGTACTTTCTGTAATGTATTGATTAATTAAGTTAGTGGTTTCATTCTGTTTAAAATTAATATAAACAAGTTTCTCTTTAGTAGAAATGCACTGTCAATTTGTAACGCTCACTTGATTCCCACAGAGGTGCCGACCTGTTCTGGACTGCTATGACCTCTTCTAAGGTGATGCGCAGGACTCGGAAGACGGACTGGACCTGACCCCCAAACCTCACCTGTCTGGCCCGTAGAAGAATCCTTCTGTAGATGGAAAAGGGGATTAACTGTCTGCTGGATAATGTGTCGGATTCCCACCCTTCCCCCTCTCACACTCCTCGAACCCCCTCCGCGATTCCCCGTGGAGTCTCACGTTAGAGTCTGAAAGGACGAGCTCTCCATCCTGCTTCCGATGCAGGGGCGCGTTGATTTCCAGTTACTTCACTGGATCTCGGGTTTGGTGAGTATTCAACTCCGCTTGACTTTTCCGATATGAGGCCGTAAGTATTCAGTTGCAAAAGTTCAAGCCTTAATTGTCCGTTGTCCTTTTCTCTATTTCAGATGCAGGATGAAGAATCCGCGTAGAGGAATGGATTCGCCGAAGGTAAACTCTGGTGAGTCTTTTTGATGGATGGTTCCCTTAGTGATCTTGCTTTCACCCACTAATGCGTGTGTCTTTTTCCCCTTAGGGGCCGGGGTATGGAAGTGCCAAAGAAGCGGCGCCGACCCGAGGTGAGGAAACATTGTCCCAACAATAATCAGGTAAGTCTTAAGGTGGAAGAATCAGGCCTTCCTCAATCTATTCCTTCGCTCACCTTTGTTTTGTCTCTTTTTCTCCTTAGGCGCTGAAAGGCGGCGGATGGTGCCAATGGTCGCTGAAGAGCCCGAGGGCGCCTCGTGAAGGTGAGTGGAACGCGGCGCTGCAGAGAGCGATGCGATGCGCTTCTAAAAATAATGTCTTTTCTCAGGATCGTCGGAGTGATGGTTCCGGACTCCGGATGGAGGTAGCTAAAGTTCAATTATTCACCTTTCTCTCCTTTCCTTCCTCTTCAGGTGTTCCAGGTTGCAGGCGGGCGTGGCTGGAGCCAGGATGCAGGAGCAGACACGGTGAGCGTCCAGCTGCTAGATGCAGAACAACGCGAAGCGTGAGCTGCTGTCTGGGCGTGGTTTAAATAGCCCCCAAAGTAGTTCCAGGTAAGTATTCTTCCTCAGCCACGCCAGAGTGGTAAAATAGTCCCATAGGTAAAATAGTCCCTTTCAGACCTCAAGGAGGTCTGGATCCGGCAGCATGGTCTGCATCAAGTAAGTCCATCCAAGCACTCCCATAATGGGCCTGGCGCCTATGGTGCCAGGACTGATGCCTTCTATGAGCCTGGCACCAAAGGCGCCAGGACAATGTCCAAAGAGCCCCTATAAGGGTCGCTGTGTCCCTCCCTGGGGACATGATGTCTGCTTTCGGGGACGCTGGGCCTGAACTGGCTTCCCGGGAGTAGGCATCATGACAGCACTCTCCCCCAAGGCCCCTCCCAAGATTGTTCCCTCCGGGGGTTTTGGTTTGTTTGGGAAGATCCGGTGGAATTTCTTAATTAATCGAGGTGCATGTACATGGTCACTGGGTTCCCACGACCTCTCCCGAGGCCCGTATCCCTTCCAATCGATTAGATAGAAAAGTTTTGACCTTAACATCTTTGAATCTAAAATGTTCTTCACCTCGAATTCAGGTTCTCCATCTATCTGAATGGGTTCTGGAGTCTTGATTAGTCTGGTTCCAGGTTGCACTGGTTTCAAAAGTGACACATGAAAAACATGGTGAATTCGCATGTTAGCTGGTAAATCAAGTTTAACGGCCGCTGGATTGATTATGGCCATAATGGAGTAAGGCCCCAGATATTTTGGATTAAAAGTTTGAGGTCCCTTGAGCGATAAGTGCCTGGTAGCCAGCCATACTTGGTCCCCAATCTGGTACTGAGGTGCTTCACTCCAATGCAGGTCAGCATTCTTCTTGTATTTTCTCTTGGCTTGTTGTAAATGTGTAGTTGCTTCTTTGAAGGCTTGGGTAATTGTAGAATGCAGATGGTACACTGCGGGCATTCATAGGCCTTGAGGCGAGTCGAGGTCTGAGGTTCGAGGGTGATGCCCATATAAAGTATAAAAAGGACTTTCCCCAGTTCCAGAGTGTACCGAATTATTATATGCATATTCGGCTATCCAAAGAATGTCTTTCCAGTTACTTTCAGATTGCTGCAACATACACCGTAAATATTGCTCAAGGGTCTGATTCATCCTCTCTGTTTGACCATCGGTCTGAGGGTGGTGACTAGTCGATAATCTTACATCGATTTGTGCCAATTGACAACATCTACGCCAAAAGTGGGAAATGAATTGGCTTCCCCGGTCTGAGATTAGTACAGACGGGAATCCATGTAAACGAACAATATTTTCAAGGAATTCTTTGGCTAGAACTGAAGCTGAAGGTAAACCTTTCAATGGAATGAAGTGGGCCATTTTGGAAAATAAATCCACAATAACAAGAATAGTGTTATATCCTGAACAAGGAGGTAAGTCCGTAATAAAATCCAATGACAGGGTGTGCCAAGGTGCTGGCGGAATGTTTAAAGGTTGTAGGAGACTGGCTGGTGTTTTCTTTTGGCCTTTACTTTGGGCGCAAACACCACAGGACATCACAAATGATTTAACATCTTTTCGCCAAGAAGGCCACCAGAATTGTCGTTTCACCTTTTCTTCCGTCTTGGCAATACCGGGGTGCCCCTCTATTAGTCTATCATGATAACGAGAAATAGCGAGCTCTTGTAATTCCTTGTGTGGCAGAAATAAGCGCCCTTGGAAATAAGGTAAATCATTATTTATCGTAAAGTCAGATCCTTTTTGTACCCAATCCTGTAAGTCTGTAGGGTCCAGGAGTTGTTTAACTCTAGCTTGAATGTCTTCAAGCGTTTGTAAAGAAGTCATGCCCAAAATTCTCTGTTCGGGAATTATCGGTACAGGTTCTGAGTTAGTATCAGTTTCTCCCATTCCTATTCGGGATAGAGCTTTGCAATTCTTACACCCAGGACGGTAGGTGATTACAAAATCGAATTCCGCAAAAAACAAAGCCCAACGGAGCTGTCGAGATGACTGAGCCTTGGCGGTCTTTAAATACTGTAAGTTCCGGTGGTCGGTGATCACCGTGATGGTATGTCTAGCGCCAAGTAGATAATGCCGCCAGGCTTTAAAGGCAGATTTAATGGCTAACAGTTCTTTGTCAGTGATTGCGTAGTTAACCTCGGGTGCCGAGAATTTTCTGGACCAAAATGCAACAGGATGCAGTTGGTTAGTTTCGGGATCTCTTTGAGACAGGACAGCTCCCATGGCTAGGCTGGATGCGTCAGTTTCGACGACATAAGGGAGATCTGGGCGTGGGTGCTTCAATACAGGTGCGGAGGTAAATTTAGCTTTTAGTTCCTGAAAGGCCTGCTCGGCTTCTTCAGACCATTCGAAACTTTTATTTTTCCTTAAGAGCGGAGTGATGGGTTGAACCACACGAGAAAATTCCGGGATAAACCTGCGATAAAAATTGGCAAAGCCAAGCATGCTTTGAACACCTTTCACGGAGCAAGGCGATGGCCATTTGAGGATAGCATCCACTTTTCGTGAGTCCATGCGGACTCCTTTAAGTGTCAGGATGAAACCAAGAAACTCGACTTCTGTGGCATGGAAAACACATTTTTCAAGTTTAGCAAATAGTTTGTGTTGGCGCAATTTCTCGAGAACTGCCTTGACATGTTTTCTATGATCAGATTCCGAAGAGGAGTACACAAGAATGTCATCGATATATACAACAACACAAACGTCAATGAGTTCCCGAAAGACATCGTTCATGAAGTATTGGAAGGCAGCCGGTGCATTGCACAATCCGAAAGGCATCACCTGGTACTCGAATAGCCCATATTTGGTGCAGAAGGCAGTTTTCCATTCATCGCCTTCCCTTATTTGCACCAGATGGTAGGCCCCCCGGAGATCTAACTTGGTGTATATGCAGGCATCCTTCACCTGGTCAAGGAGTTCAGGGATCAGGGGCAAAGGGTATCGGTTTTTAACTGTTATCTGGTTCAATGCGCGGTAGTCAATACAAGTTCTGAGGTCGCCTTCTTTTTTAGGCACGAAGAATAAAGCTGAGGATGCAGGAGACTTAGACGGGCGAATAAAACCATTGGCTAGGTACTGATCTAGATATTGTCGTAAATGAAGATTCTCGGGTTGGGTAAGGGCATAGATCCTGCTGCAAGGGGGTTGTGCACCGGGCAATAGATCGATCTGGCAATCGTACGACCTGTGAGACGGTAGAGTGTTGGCCTGTTCCTTTTGGAAGACGTCTTGAAATTCTTGGTATTCTGGCGGTATTTGCAAAATGACAGGGGTTACTGTAGCTAGGCCAATATTTGGATTTCTTGCATAACAGGTTTGTGCACAATCTGGAAAGGTTATCCTCTTTGCTCGCCAGTCAATTCGACGATTATGTGTTTCTAATGAAGGGATTCCTAGAATTACTTGAAATTGCGGAGCCTTGATTACATCAAACACAATTGCCTCCCGATGTCCGTCTTGACCCAACAATGTCACTTCAGTAGTGGAGTGTGTTACCGGCCCATAGGCGATTTCGGTTCCATCCACTGTGGTGATGACATCCTTACTGGTTTTAGGGCAAAGAAGGAGGTTGATCCTGGAAGCCAATTCACGATCCACATAGTTTCCTATAGCCCCACTATCGGTCTATGCCTTAATGACATGTAACCGCCCAGGCTGCTTCGGATTTACGAGGACCATTGGCAAGATGAAATGCGAGGTCAGAGAGTTCGTTTTTAAGCTCGGCAAGTGGACCCCTACGCTTGTCGGGCGTGGTTGTTTACCGACTCAGATTCCATCAGGTTCTTATCAGCGACTCCTACCGCCTTCTTAGACGGTTTTATAGGGCAATCTCGTAAAAAGTGTCCAGAAGCCCCACAATAAAGGCATAATTGCATTTGCCGTCTTCGTTCACGCTCTTTTTGAGTTAAGGGTCCTTTAACCCCTCCAATTTGCATAGGTTCAGTAACATCGGCACCCTTGGGGTTAACATGGGTTTTGACCAAAACCCGGGTCTCAAACTTGGACCGATCTGCCTTTCTGTTTTGAAGTCTGTGATCTAATTGGACCACCAAGTCTATATATTCAGAGCAGTCTTGGGGTGGATTTACGACCTGGGCCAGGACATCCTTAAGTTCTCCACGTAGACCTCGATGGAATAACGTGATTCTTTTATCCTCTGGCCATCCAGTCTCCACAATTAACCTATTGAAGGTCGCGATATAGGCTAAGAGGTCCAGGTTACCCTAGGGATAGAAGCTTGTTGTCCAGGGCCTGTCCCTGAGAATGCTGCGCAAAAAGTCTTTCCATGCTTGTCTGGAAGGCTTGAAAGTTCCAAAGAATTGGGTCATCTTGAGTAACCAGTGGAACTGACGAATCCGCAGCACTGCCGCTGAGATATGATAGTACAAAAAGCGACCTTGGTTTGGTCGTTAGGGAAGGCCCCAGGTCTGCAGAGGAAGTGCAATCGGCATTGATTCATGAATACGGCAAACGTTTTGGGGTCCCCGGCAAAACGTTCCGGTGGGGCCAGTGGCGTATTTCCAGGTAGATTAATTTGCACGGGGTTATTTGAAACCACTGGGGCGGAATTACCCCAGAACCTGGTAAAGGAGTTTGACCAGCCTGACCTTGTAATAGCTGTCTGGCAAGATCATCAGTTCGTTCTTTAGATACAATTAACTCTCTCCTGAGGGCATTTGTCTCCTGACGAGCGGAATGAACTTCAGCCCGTAATTCCCCCAATAGCTGGGCCAGCTGGTCTGTCTCGGAAGTCTCCATAGCGCCCGGGTGGGAAATTGTAGTTAGGCTTCGCATTCTGTAACGCTCACCTGATTTCCACGGAGTCGCCGACCTGTTCTGGACTGCTATGACCTCTTCTAAGGTGATGCGCAGGACTCGGAAGACGGACTGGACCGGACCCCCAAACCTCGCCTGTCTGGCCCGTAGAAGAATCCTTCTGTAGATGGAAAAGGGGATTAACTGTCTGCTGGATAATGTGTCGGATTCCCCCCCTTCCCCTTCTCACACTCCTCGAACCCCCTCCGCGATTCCCCGTAGAGTCTCACCTTAGAGTCTGAAAGGACGTGCTCTCCGTCCTGCTTCCGATGCAGGGGCGCGTTGATTTCCAGTTACTTCACTGCATCTCGGGTTTGGTGAGTATTCAACTCCGCTTGACTTTTCCGATATGAAGCCGTAAGTATTCAGTTTCAAAAGTTCAAGCCTTAATTGTCCGTTGTCCTTTTCTCTATTTCAGATGCAGGATGAAGAATCCGCGTAGAGGAATGGATTCGCCGAAGGTAAACTCTGGTGAGTCTTTTTGATGGATGGTTCCCTTAGTGATCTTGCTTTCACCCACTAATGCGTGTGTCTTTTTCCCCTTAGGGGCCGGGGTACGGAAGTGCCAAAGAAGCGGCGCCGAACCGAGGTGAGGAAAGATTGTCCCAACAATAATCAGGTAAGTCTTAAGGTGGAAGAATCAGGCCTTCCTCAATCTGTTCCTTCGCTCACCTTTGTTTTGTCTCTTTTTCTCCTTGGGCGCTGAAAGGCGGCGGATGGTGCCAATGGTCGCTGAAGAGCCCGAGGGCGCCTCGTGAAGGTGAGTGGAACGCGGCGCTGCATAGAGCGATGCGATGCGCTTCTAAAAATAATGTCTTTTCTCAGGATCGTCGGAGTGATGGTCCCGGACTCCGGATGGAGGTAGGTAAAGTTCAATTATTCACCTTTCTCTGTGAATAATTGAACGGGCGTGGCTGGAGCCAGGATGCAGGAGCAGACACGGTGAGCGTCCAGCTGCTAGATGCAGAACAACGCGAAGCGTGAGCTGCTGTCTGGGTGTGGTTTAAATAGCCCCCAAAGTAGTTCCAGGTAAGTATTCTTCCTCAGCCACGCCCGAGTGGTAAAATAGTCCCATAGGTAAAATAGTCCCTTTCAGACCTCAAGGAGGTCTGGATCCGGCAGCATGGTCTGCATCAGGTAAGTCCATCCAAGCACTCCAATAATGAGCCTGGCGCCTATGGTGCCAGGACTGATGCCTTCTATGAGCCTGGCGCCAAAGGCGCCAGGACAATGTCAAAGAGCCCCTATAAGGGGTTGCTGGGTCCCTCCCTGGGGACATGATGTCTGCTTTCGGGGACGCTGGGCCTGAACTGGTTTCCCGGGAGTAGGCATCATGACACAATTACAGCTTCAGGCCTTTATTTTCTGCAATAGTTTTTAATGGTAGATTGTGACTTTATAGCTGCCTTTATATGATTGTTAAGAACTATATCGTGGCAAATATTTTGTCAAATTATTTTTTGGATTCCTTTACTGTGGCTACGTTAAAATTGGTATGTATAGCTCTAGGTTCATTAGTAGGTTTGCTTTTGTTTGTACATCTTTTTAACTTTTGGTTTTTGCAAGAGGGACCTTACTTTTTTAGTGGTGGCTGGTTTAATTTCGTTGAGTGAGGTTACTAGCTGTTTTGTTTTAATGTTTGGCTTGTTTTTATTTTTATCTGCTCTATTGTTTTTCTTTTCTACAGAGTTGGTTTTTAGTAGGCATTCTGTTCTGTCTGTTGGGAAAAAATAAAGTCTGTTTGAAAGTTGTGGAATGTGTATGCATGGGTGCGTGCGTATGATTGTACAGATGAATAGAGTGTTGTGTTATTGTGCAGTGGGATGATAGGTGTGGTCGGGAAGGTTGTAAGAGTAAGAGGCTCTGCAGGTGTGATGTGTTTCGGTTACTGAGTAAGGGAGTGATGGTATGATTGAATAAGTAGGGACATTATGATGTTTTTGAGGAAAACACTGGTTATTATAATGGTGTGATTTAGTCCATAGGTATGACGATTGTGTGGGTGTAATGGAAAAGGGGTGAAGAAGTGTGTCTATGTGTCCTAATGTGTGCTAGTGATTTGGAATGCAATGAGTTTGAAAGTTATTGGGTTGGAATTATGAGCACTTGTGGTAGAGAAGTTGATGAGAGATGGATGTGTTCTTAGGCAGGATCAGGGACTTGTCATCCAGGTGGCCAGGACACAGCCATCGCTTTTTGATCCAGTTCCTGGTGCTGGACCAGTGCGCGAGGATCACCCAGGTGAGGAATCTTCACGGAGTGGGGGTGAGATAGCTGATGGTGAGATGCAGTACTCCCCACTTTTTTGTTCATCTACCACATCCTATTTTTTAGGATTGTCTGATGTCCCAACTTCCCCCCCACCTGTTTACACAACCAAACCCCTACATACATATACACAAAAGAAAGCATAGATACTATTAGTGCACTATGGTTATATGTCAATGTAAACCAAAACATATTACTTTGGCATGTATGTTGTTCTTTCTAAACAAATGACAGTGCCCTAAATGCACATAAATCCAAATGAAATATGTACATATAATGACGCTCTTCTCATCATGCCAACTCATGTTTCGGCTACAAGGACATATACAAACTGCCTAGCCTACTTCACGGCATCCACATGCTTCATCAAGAAGGGCAGTACAAATGGCAAATGTCTACAAAAATATCAATAACAAACATGAGTTCCCATTTTGAAAACTAACAATGTTTAAATAGCTGCAATTATATTAAATACCTATGCTTTATTACAGTCACCTGTACATTCCAAAATGATGTTACACTTTCTATACTTTTTTTAAGGTTTCAATTTAGGTTCCATCTGACTAGCCATGCTGACATGTTTATAAAACAACTTGTTCAGAGTAGCTTTGCTATATCATGTGACAATGGCAACTGTAAATCACAATTAGCATTCTCGTGGTCTGAACAAACCATATGTTAGAATAATCGAGAGACATACTCTGCAATGGCGGGGATGATTAATTCATGCAGACTCACTAGATGTCTCCCCATGTATCACCTTGAACAACTTCTCTTCAAACAATTTGATGAAATAAGTTGAATAGTGGGGCATTTTAAATGTTTGCATGCACGTATGGTAAGCAGTGTTCACAATTAAAAATAAATGCTCGCAGAGTTTATTTGCAATTGTAAATGCTGCCTGCCATGTGAGCATAGCAGGCGGCATTTACAATGGTTCCCTATGACGTGCGCCTGCTTTACGGCGAGGCATTAAGCTGGCGGACCATATAGGGATCTCCAGCATTTGCGCTAGCATGAAAATCCATGCTTGCACAAATGCTGGAGTATTTGTATGGTGGAGAGGAAGGGAGGAGGCGCAAACACAAGTTGCGTTCCACCCCTGTTCTCTGCCATAAAAATTAATTAACATGTTGCATGGCGTGAATGGAAGGCGTTAAAGCTTCTCAAGGCTTTTACGCCTTCCATTCAAGTTAAGCTAATGAACATTACAACGAATATGATCTCTGTAGAGTTAAGGGAGGGAGATTAGGGAGCAATTCTTTTCTTGCTAGGGAGCAGGATTGTAGAGCTAATGCTCCTAAAATTCGTAATGTGACGGTGTGGAGCCATTATGTGCTGACATACACCTAGGCAGCTCCACGCCTCCACATTCTCATCCTGTGCACAGCAGGGTGAAAAAGTGACGGGCAAAAGGTAGCATACACATGTGTATGCTACCTTTTGCTATGCACTTTTGCACTCTGCCGTGCAAAGTGAGTAAACGCTGCCTGGCATGCTCGCAGCATTAACTTTTAATGGTGAGCG
The DNA here is from genome assembly GCF_040938575.1 of Ambystoma mexicanum. NCBI lineage: Eukaryota > Metazoa > Chordata > Amphibia > Caudata > Ambystomatidae > Ambystoma > Ambystoma mexicanum. The sequence goes on along the minus strand of NC_090932.1, from coordinate 636,430,936 downwards.
CTGCTCATGGTAAGCTGTGCTCACAATTACAATTGAACCCTGCTCGTCTGCTTCATGCCTGTCCATAAAGCAGGCAGACCCCATAGGGATCTACATTTGTATGTCGTAGAGAAAGAGGTGGTGGAAACGCATGTTGCGTTTCGCTCCTCCTCTCCACCATACAAATGTATGAAAATATGGTATGCCGTGTTTGAAAGGTGCTAATGCCTTATTCAAGGCTTTGGCACATTTCAATCCCATTACACCACTCACAAACATGAGCCCTGTGTGTTTTATGTTTTCATGATGTGTTGTGTGAAACCTCTATTACCTAATGTCTTTCTTAGTTTGGGAAGGTAATTTTGTTTGTGAAACCTGTTTACTTTGTTTTAATTTTTTTGTTAGAGAAAATGTCAAAATGGTAGAACGGAGATGCTTTGAGAACAGTGGTCTAGATATAGAGCCACAGGAGGCATGGAACTGTTGTCCTACTACCACCAAAATGAAAAGTGGGCAATACAGTTATATCGCATATTTAGAGTTCTAATGTACACAGACAATCTTCATCTTCCTCCAACAGCTAATGTTGCTGCTGTAGTTGATTGTGTGACTGGTGGTAACACTGGTGTTAATGACAGGGCTAGGAATGATAGTTGGAATAACAGTGATGCCCCAATTTATCTTCATGGGAATAATAGTGATGATTAGGAATGGATACACTTTCCTGCACCAACATTGAATCACCCAAATTACCGCAGATAGAATTAAGAGGAAACATTTTTTTTAAATGAATCTGAAGCTCTACCACATGGTGTAATGGGCAAAACATTTCTGGTTCACCTGGTGAGCCCCAGGCACCTTTCAGGGAGACAGGAGGCTCTTGCTGGTGATAGGTGTAGGAAATTATGAGAAGGGCTAAACTGGAGTGAATATACTGACATAAATAGGACAAGGATAGGGAGAAATAGTGAGTGACTGGGGACCCAGTAAGCGGGCTGGATTTAGGATTGGTTTTGCATATACAGCACTCTGCGGTGCATTTATTGATTTGAAGTATGTGAACAACACCCCTGACATCACAAGAGAATTGGGGAGCTAAGTGAAACACAAGCCAGCGTCCATCTCTTGAAGTGTGTGGATGAGACACATGCCATCACTTAACACATAGATGATGAGTGCAAGTAGTATTGAGTCCTTGAGGGTAGCTTGTGGGGGAGACATGCACCCCTAATTTTGGTGGAAGGGAGCAGGAGTAATTTGGGGAGGTGGTTGACACACCAGGTACTGAGTTCACAACTCATTTGTAATAACACGCCAGCACCCAAATGCGCCAGAAACCAATTCAGGTGTGCTGCTCATGGTCATTTCACTCATGCAGCAGCACTTGCTGTGTTCACTAAGGAAGCCAGCATTGCATGTGATCATTTAAACGTCTCATCCAACAGAGGTTCTGCTCCCACATCACAAATTACTTGGGCCTACATGCAACAATAGAAGATATTGCATGGCTAATCCACTGCAATGATAAAGGAAACCTCCTCCCCTTTCTTGACATTCCCGAATTCAAACCACCCTTTACCAACAACCCCACTGTACTTGCCAGCATCTACTCCCTACCTCTTAACAATGCAATTGAGACCATAGCTCCCTTAGAGGATAAGAAAGAAAGAAAGCACACCAACTCCTGGTTCACAGAAGAGCTAGCAGTCGTACGCAACAACAAACGCCATGCCCTAGCTAAGTGGCAATCCTCGGCCACCCACTCCACCCTGACAGAATTTTAAACTAGCTCCTCTACGTACAAAAAAGCCATTTTTAAAGCTAAATCTGAATCATTTAATCTCAGAATAACCAATGCCAACTCCAAAACAAAGGAAATGTTCTCAGTCTTCAAAGATCTAATCACCCCTCCCTCTAAATCAGACGAAATATCTAAAGATGAAGCCTGGTGCTCCAGCATTCAAGCAGCCCTCCTTAATAAAATTAAGCTTCTTCAAGATAAAATCCAATCTCAATGCAAAGCCTTACCTAACCAGGGAAACTTTCCTCCGCTCATCCCCCCTCTCATCATCCCGATACCCCACTCTTCTCATTCAGAGACATCACAGAAAAGGAAGTCACTGATCTCCTCCAACACATCAAACCCTCCACTTGTAAAGGAGACATCTGCCCACCTATTGTCATCAAAGAGCACACCGACACTCTAACCCCTATTATCACTGCTTTCATCAATGCCACCTTTTCCTCACAAATTGTACCTCAAAGCCTAAAAGACGCCAGGGTCCACCCTCGGAAAGAAACCCTCCCTTGAACCCACATGCCCCAACAACTACCGCCCCATCACCACAGTCCCATGCCTCCTCAAAATTCTTGACAAAGCCTCCCACACCTAAAATTCACCACCGAGTATAGGTGCTTGACATCAACCCCATTAAACCTCTGTTTTCTATCATGGAATGTGACAGAAGGTCTCTTAATAAAGCATTATCATCAATTTGGCATTCAGCAGTCCTCTGGATGGTTGTTTGCAATGATAATTCTGTATAAACTCAAATGACTCACTGAGACTGGGCTGGTGCATATGTGTTGTTCTCCAACCACTACAATTGAATTTCTTTCTCTGGGAGTAGATTTCTCCAGGCTTAACATTTCCCCCACTTCGAGGGAAACAGTGCAGCACAGAGAGTTCAAGGATTCTGGAGTGGGTGGCTTCTGCTCGAGATGTTGGTCCCAGTCCTGTGCATGATGTAACTTCATGTGACCAAGCATCAATGCAGTACCCAGATTTGATCCTGGGTTTCCACGGGACATTTTATGGCACAGAGTGATGGTGGAAAGATGAAGCTCTGAACCTTGAAAAAAAATATTGACACACAATATATGGCTTAGTAGTAACCCTAGGCTGTAGTAGCAGGAAGGCAGAGGCAGGATGAAAATACATGAGTGGCTGTTGGCTTTGCAGAGAGCCATAAGCCATGACTGGTTGCTGTGGCTATCTGTTTGGGGCTTCCATTTCTTGCTGATGATCTACCTTAGTGACATTTTGAGGTCTCCAATTAGGTGTCTCAAAGATATTTTAGACATGAAACGTGCTATTTGGAATATCTGGCATTTATAATTTCCAAAAGTTCTTTTTCCTCTATCTATGTGTATTGCTTACTGCTGGAGCTGGAGCTGGATCTGGACCCAACATCAGTGTTCCCAGATATATCTCTCTGTGTTCTCTTGAAGCTAGAAGGGGTAAAGTGTACATCCTGGTCATCATAATCACGCTTAACAGATTCATCACCACCAATGTCCTCACCCGAATCATGGGCTAAAAGGGTGGAAGGGTTTAAGGGAGAGATGCAGTGGGTGCACCGGGCTAACACACATTCTTCACCTCTTACACAAGTCACTGATTATGGCCCTCCTGCCTCTTACCTGCTGCCAGAGCTGCAATTCCATACTTTCCTCAGGAAGGCTGACAGCCCCTTCCCATGACAGCTAACACTTCTGAATTACCTTTCAACAGAGAGCGGCTGCAAGGCAGGTTCAAGCACGTATACATGCAGTTTAATGTGCTAAAAGCAAGGTGGAGTTAGGCTGCATAACTCATTCTGAGCTAGTTGGTGGGGTGAACAGGAGCAGCTGAAAAAGCTGCAGGAACTTGAGCAAGATCTGGAGACACAAGGACAGCTGCTGGAGCATGTAAAGAAGATATTGGAGACAGAACTATAGGAGCAAGGAAGAGATGATGGTGGTACATCTGTCACAAAGGTGTATACTTAGAGAGGTGAGGTGCAAAAATATGTCAGTTGGATATTGAGGGGCATTTTGAGAATCATGTCAAGACTCAAGATCAGTCACTTGTCATCCTTTGGCTCCATTCCCTGCTGAAATGCCCCCCACTCATGCCGGTAAATTGGCTCAATGGGTTACACACTCTTTGCTGTGATTTGTGTTTCATTTATAGGTCACTGGTTCAAATCCTGGCAAGGTCGATTCAGCCTTTCATCTTCCTAAGGTCGCTAAAGTGAGTACCAATTTCGATTGGGTAATAATAATAATAATAATATATGTAAATATGTCCTATGAAAAGCACTATATAAGAAACAAAGTATTATTATTATTATTATTATTATTATTATTATTATTATTATTATTATTATTATTATTATTATTATTATTGTGGCCCCATAGTCCATCATCAGGCTCCATTCCAGAGCTGAGATTCTGGAACATGCTCCCTCTCATCGAGTTGGAAGAAGGGCTATGGTACCTGTTTAACTGTGACTTTATATACACGCTCTGTTGTTGTGCTGATCTGCTGGAGTCTAAAGCCAGGACCTACTTAGAACTGGGAGAGCTTTTTGTTGGAACATTTGTTACTTCACATAGTGACGCTTTCTTTTGTCAAACTTTCATAGAAAACACTCCACATCCTAGAGACTAACCAATGTTAGTTCAGTAGTTCAGACCCAACCACTATAATATTTTGAGCAAATTTGTAGGTCGACCCTAATAAAAACATTTTTGAAGCCTACCATTTTGCCTTGCCCCTACCTGCTTATCCCTGAATTGTTCACAATTTTAAACATTTCTTCAAGGATTCGGAATATAGTGGAAATGATGTGTTTCAGCCTAACTTATTCTGGCAACTAACCTGTCACCCCTGAGACGTGTCCTGCATGCTGCAGAATGACTCCTTATAGGACTTTACAAATTCAACCATATCAGTCTCATCAACTGCACTGGCTCCCATTGCAAGCATGGACTATCTTCAAATCCTGCTTCATCTTTTACAAGGCTGTCACCCTGAAGTGCTCATGCTCCCTCACTGAGAAACTCAGCATCTCTGAAGGCCTACAATCCACCAGAAGTAAGGACATGTGAAGACATGAACTCTGCCATAGCAGGAAGGAAATAACCGGAAGACAGGCCTTCTCTACCTATGCCCAAGGACTCTGGAACCTCCTCCTCCTCCACATCAACATCAGACTCACCCTTTTGTGTCAACATTTCAGGAAGGAGCTCAAGACCCTCCACTTCAAGGAATGGCTCCTCCCTAACTCCTAGTTCCACAGACCCTGATTCCCCACCGTTTCTGAGACTCAATGATCTGCTTCCCACTGATTGCTTGTAAATCCCATGCTGCCAAATTGCCCCGTCCCCTTTTCTTAGCTCCCCGCTACCTTGTTTTTCGACTTCCCTCACTATGTTCTTCCATCTATGATTGTATATTTCTCAGTTGCGTCCCGTAGCTAGGCCCATGCTCAATAAATACCCTTATAATACTAATAATACACTCTGTTTTGTTCCCAATACATACAAAGTAACATTTAGACGTCACTTGTTTGCTATGATGCAGTGGCTTTAATCAATAGAAAGTAACTACAATGAATATTGGCAGTTTCTTTATTTACCACAGGGTCATTCGATTGCTGTTTGTTAACTGCAGTGGCAAGTGAATTCACAGTCTTCAGTATGTCCTTATTATTGAAATGATCAATTAATGTTGGAGCAATCATTTTGTTTTTTCAAGACATGTGCATTTCCTTGTTAAGGTAAAAATGAATTTCATCTACAGTACTAATCTTTCACACCTCTGATGGGGAGCTGTTAGGGGTTTTGTCTGTGTGCTATTACATCATTTGGGTGATATTTAGACTTGTGGTAAAATGGTGGTATTTTAGTGTTGTAGTATAATAATGGTATATAGGATTGTGGTGTCGTGGTGAGCTTATTTATGGTAATGCACTATATGATGAAACAATTCTCCCCTTCTTTATATTTATATTCTGTTTAGGGTTGACTGTAAGTGTACCTGATGGACCTCGCACTTATAGGAACAAAGCAGCATCAGTAGTTTTGCTTGTGACTTATTAAGAAACCCAGCCTACCGTCGTTGACAGGTTTGCTCAGCTACCAGCATGCACAGCTGAGACACACACATATGCATCACAGGTTTTCTAGATTGCTAGCTATTATTACTGCTTTGGGATACACTAAGAGATGTCCTTGTTAGTTCCCTTCATTTAAATTGTAATTGTAATTGTTTATTCATTTATAGTGCGCACCGGGCCCGTGGGAATCTGGGCGCAGTGTATGTTACATAGTTTCATACCAACTATTAAAATCAAGCCACTTTTCATTTTCCGTTAAGCCACAATGTTCTAAATTACAATGAGAGAAAGAAAACAACAACTCAGTTTAAAATAATAATCTAATTCTGATTAGCTGACTGCAAAGATAACACCCTCTCCGCACTCTCCTCAATTCCACAGATACTTACATTAAACTGTGAAGCCTCTGCACTATTATCAGGAAAAGCCCCCTCCTGCTGTGGGTTTTCAGCAAAGGGAGTGTTGCAAATTCTGCACTGCTTTCACCATCCACGAAGGTCTGCTCACAGCCCCAGCTTCATCTAAAGGCCTGGACAGCTCGGTGCTTCCCTCAGTCTGCTGCTCTCCTCTTCTTCTCTGGACAGCAAGAAGCAGACTGCAGACTGCCCCATATTTTCTGCCTCTTACATTTATAGATCAGCTCTGTCACTCAAACTACTTCCTGCCCTTTTTCTGACATCCCATGTCACCCCAGTAAGCTTCTAGAATCATGGCCTGTCTCCTGTCTAAGCCCCATCCTTTGAGGCCATTTGTATCAACCTGCTTCCTGCAAAAACACTATAGCGCTTTCAAACTGAACAAGACAGCAAATGCATGTTTAAATATTACAGAAAAACAAACAGAATCTGCCATCTGAGACATTTGCACTGCATTGTTAAAGGGTACATTAATTAATTACTGGGGAAATGTTATTTAATAGGGAATAGTTAGTTAATCTGGGTTAGCTTATTCAATGCAAACTATACAGGTGACAGATTCACTATAATATAGAACATTTTACACGTGCACAGCACATTGCCATTTGCTGTCTTTGCATTAATTTCTCTCCCTCCATTGAAAGTAATGTAATGTAATGTCATGTATTACTCCACATAGGAGTTGTGTACTGTGATGTAGCATTCTATATCTCCCTCCTTTTCCTTATGCTGTGATCGCCAGCAAAATCATGGTGGGAGGCACAGCAGTCAATTTTACTAAAATGTGTGCGCTGCAGGATATCTCTCCTTTCCCATTGTTGCTAAAAGTATGATCAACATCCTCATTTTAATGGTAAGAACCAGTAGCCATCCCTCCATTAACACAATTGGGACTGCCAAAATCACCATCCCTCTTTCTACCCAGGTCCTCCAGTTGAATGAGTTTCCTTGCATCAAGCCCAGGCTACTTGCAGGAATATTATCCTTCTTTAAATTCATTCTGACAGTATGCATCTTTTTATGGCTCAATAAGAATTCTATATCTGGGTCTATAAGGAACGAGTTTCTCTGGAAGAATTCAATATTCTCCACTTTCCCCTCCCACAAATGATCAGCAGCATGAAATAGATTCAATCCCCTATTGACACAATTGTATCCTTTGGAACAGATGTGTAGAATACACTATGTTTCAATTGTTTCACAATGAAAGACCCATGATTCAGATGAGTGATTGTATAGATTTTCAAAGAAGTGCTCACCAACCACCTATTTTTAATCAACCTAGCCTGGGAGAGTTCCTCAATTCCAGGATTACTAATGACCACTTCACATCCCCCGGAAACCACTGGATCAGGTTTCAACATGCAAATAGCATCTGGCACGTCAGGAACAAAAGGCTTGCTCGGGCACATATAGTTCTGTTCCTTAAATTTTATGCAGGTATCCAAATTTGGGATGAAAAAACATCAGGTTCCCAGGATTTAAATGCCACCAGCTCCAGGGTTTTAATCTTGACATACTTATCATTCTGCCAAAATCCCACATTGTGTACTAATTTGGTCTGGTATATTAACTCCGGAGCAATATATGGGATGCATGACAAAAAACGATCCCCATCCTTTCTATGTTTGTGTACAAAGGCATAGCACTCCCCATTTCCAAATCAATTTTAACGTGCAAAATGTCCACTTCTCTTTGTGTGATCCTTGCTATCATTTGATGAATGATGTCAGATGAGACAAAGTACAACGGTATATGCCCCTGAATTAATTGTGATATTGCACTTTGAACTTCTCCCATGTATTTCCCTAGCAAATTATCAATGGGATTGATCACATTTATGATGTCACTTAATACCTTATCATGTTTAACTACCACATTTGTGCTGTGCTGCAATATCTCAGCCTGCTCATTTAAATTGATAACTGTTTCATTAACATATTTGACTTGTTCATCAGTCCGCCTCTAATTCCATCTAAGGTTCGCTGTATTGTGTCCAAATCATAAGTCAACTGCTGCACGTTGGCATTTAATGTTCCCACAGAAATAGCATTGGCTGAAGACATTGTTGTGCCCACCACAGCCCCAATAATAGTCATCACCACAGAGGCTACCAGTAAGCCTGCCAAACGCTTCCCCCTCATTCTTTTCACAACAGATGAATTTACAAATGCTTTTTCCAACTGCATGGCAATATCTCTGTTTGATTTCCGATCGTCCTCTTTTCGTAGCTCTATACATTCTCTTACTTGGTCTGATGCAATTACAGACTCATGTATACATTTCTCAACTATAAGATCAAGGTTTATGTTAATATACATATTTTGGTATACCAGTCTTCTATTTCCCAGGATGAATCCAAGTGCCTCTTCTACTGCAATTCCAGATGCTGGTCCGGTTTCTATGACAACCTGTGCTCCTGTGATTTTAACTCCCGATACGCCCAATATGAGTAGCACAATGAGTATCCAGTTCTCAGGTTGGGTCATCATCACCCTTTTCTCTGCAGACAGTCTTCACCCACATTCTTCAGTCGGGGGGCTTTCCCGGGGCCTCTTCCCATAGCAGACTCCAGGGGTCCAGCACTCCAAGGACCCGGCCTTGCCGGGGCAAGGAATTAGTGATCTAGATTAAAAGAAACCAAACCGATTACCTACCATTAAACAATGTTCTATCCCGCTTCTGCTACCAGGCCTGAAAATAAAACTGGACATTTGATTAATAAATAGTGGCCCCATGGGTTTGCCACACTGGAACACCTGAAATTAAATTCATCATTTTGCAAAAACAAAACAACATCCCAAATCATGCAACCAAAAAAATTCCAAAAATACACCCGCCCCCCATAAAATGTTCATCTAAAACATAACAAAAAATAAAAAACCCTTTTATGTCCATCAACTGCTTATTCCTGTATGGCTCAAAAATGTTGGTAGCCTCAAATGTTTCAAGAGTGCCACATGTTCTTCTTACCATTACTACTGGGGCAGTGTTCAGATTTGCAATCAGGGATGGCCTCATTAAAAATGCTGAAACAATGGAAAGAGTGAATCCCATGTCAGGGAAACAGTCCTGTTAACAACCCTTTGTGGAATCACACAGGGCCACTGATTTAGGGCTTAACCTTATAACCATAATGTTGGGACAATCGCTTGTCAGTAATCAGCAAGGTTTGCCCTCTGTCAGTGCAATGACTGAAATGCTTATATTACTTTCCGGTAGTTTGCATTACCACTAGTCCTCCTCTTCCTCATCATAGTTCTTACCTGTCTTGAAGGCTCTCTCCCTTCTTTCTTCTTTCCAGGATGGTTTCTAAGTGGCCTCATCACTCTTCCAGCAAACGTCCATCCATTACCTGGACCACTTCCTGTGCTATAACACTGTACATGGATTGATACAGTATCCAGGCAGAGGGGTATGGCAGGTGCAAGTAATGTGACGAGGTAGAGAATGACTAGAGATAATGATGAATACTGGTAAGGGATATAAATATTACCCCTACGTTCCCTGTTTCCTCATCCCAGTACTTAACTGTCTTGTAGCAGGACAAAGCCAAGATCGATTCACATTCCAAGAATAAAAACACAGAGCCATGGGTACCATTGCTACCATGACATCACCACAGTGCAATTTATTGATCATAAATTCATTACACCATCAGTTAGATAAGACCACCCTTAACACCACTTGCCCAAATGCCTGTTCTTCATGTAGTGTATCATAAATGCTGCAGGAGATGCCCAGGTGGATGCTCTGCAAAAATAATAAATTGAGACCGCTTTGGCTTCAGCCCATGATGTGACAAAAGATCTTGTTGAACGAACCTGGCTACTGATGGACATCAGAAGCCCTGCTACTGAATAGACCAAGGAAATTGTTCCCTTCAACTATCTACTGACCCAGCCCATCCAACCAGCAGGGTTAAATTCCTTTCCACCACCTGTTCCTGCATCCAGCAATCTGATCCATGGACCAGCCAGTCACCCAGATTGGGGAATATTGCTCTTCCCTCCCAATGCGGCATCCTAACAAGCGGTGCCTATGCCTTTGTAAAGATTCTTAGGGTTTATTTCAGGACAAAGAGAGGGGCTGTGTTGTAATAGTGCTTCCCCCGGACAGAAAAGTGCAGAAACTGCTGATTGGTCCAGTGAATGAGAATGTGCAAGAAAGTGTCCTGGATGTCTAATGCCACCAACCAGTCTCCGATATTTACCAGAGACAATATTTGCTGTAATTCCTCCATTTTACACCTGTCTGGTTAATACATTGTTGACTGCTCTCAGGATCAGCACTTGTTGAAACCTTCCAGATGTTTTGGGGACTAGGAAAGCAAGCAAGTAGCAGCCTTTCCCTCTTTCTGAACTCAGCATGCTGTAAATGGCACCTTTGTCCAAGGGTTTCTCATTCGCATGCCTTTAAGCCTGCTGTATTTTTTAATCCTGCAGCCAAGGGTGGGCATCAGTGATGCTCTTGGTGTTGAGTAGAGCATTCTGCACTTATCACGTTTGTGGACCTTATAGACTTATTCCTTAAGGTCTTCCCCAAATAGCATGGCTCTTCTGAACAGTCACTGTCTTTTGTGCTGAATCCATTGCCCAATTTCTCACATGGATGTTCCATCTAGCTGCTACTGCCATTCTTATGGTTAGAGCAACAGCTCGCATCCCAGCGTAAGTGATATCGGAAAGGAACACTGTTTAGAGTGGATTACTCTCTACCAGTTCTTCCACAACCTGAGTGCCTGGAGAAGTTCCTGAAAGTCCAGAAGCATCTACAGTGTGTAGCACCCATTGTGTAGCACCCATAGACATTGCTTCTCATTGCCAGGTGTACGCTGCTATAATTATTACAGAAGTCAGCATACACCCCCTTGTCCAAATGGTCACTCAACATTGCTTCCTCTACTGACATGGAAGAATGCCTTGTCAGTGAGGAGAGCAGAGAATTCACCTCTAGAGATGTTGGCAGGGATCCTTGCTTTCAAGCCTGACTATTAAGGACAGAATCTTGCTTAAAACAACATCTCTGACATCCAAATGCCTGAACAACATCGCCCCAATCTATCTCAACAACCGCATTGTCAGGAATACCTCTAATCGCCCCTCCAGGACCACCAATGCCTTCTGCCTAAATGTACCCCACTTTAACCTAACTAAATCTAGTGGCAGAAGCTTCCCAGTTTTGGCAGCTCAAACATGGAACTCACTCCCTCTTGCAACCCGTACTAATCAAACTTACCCTAGCTTCAGACACAACATACAGAAATGGTTGAGAACTAACGATAATCACCCTAGGACCGAATCCCAAGAATATCGCACAACCTAATTTCTGCTTCAACACAAATTTGTGAATAACAATGCCCAGTTGATTCATATTTCTGTACCTAGCACATAGCCTGCTCCCCCTAACTGACCAACTATCATTGATATACTTTGTAATTACTGTACATTTCTGATCTCTATGTAAATATACATGTTACCGTACCTGCACCATGTAAATTTTGTATATCATAATGTGAAACTTTGTTAACGTCATATACTGTATCCTAAGCTTAACGTTGTCATGTATTGCTTGTACCCAGTTACCCACGGGTTTGGTGCGACATACAAATAAATAAATAAATAAACAAACAAACAGATAGTGATTTATCAAGAATCTGGGCATTGCAAACCGCTCAGGGTCCTCCCATTCCCTGAACAACCTTGCCTTAATGTCCGATATCGGAGGCAACACTTTCTTGGCCGTGATATGAAAATGCCAGACCATAGGGCTGTGGCCTTTGTCAATACTGGCTCTTGAATAGCTTTTGGTGAACCACTTTGGTCAATACCTCATCCACTGTGTCATTGTCAAGGTATTTACCCGTACATTCACCCCTTTCTCCTATGCCTCTGAGCTCACAAGCGAGTATGAGAACAAAGTGGAGAATAATAACTTCCTGTAACTAATTTTGAATGTCTACATGCATCTTTTTTCTTGCAGCACCTTCTTATTCAGCTTGGTTAGGTGCCTATCATCTGGCAACTCCTTCCCCTCATTTTCCTCTGCAGGGGGTTTGGGGTGGTGAAAAGTAGAAGAGGAACTGCTAGGCTCCACGTGGTGCCTCTTCTGGGTACACTTCACCATGGATGTAGTGTTACTGCTAACTGCAATTAAATACTGGAGCCTCGCTCCGATCTCTGCACCAAACATTTTCTTCTTGCTAGTGTGGCCTGCTCTTCCCCCCCTTTCTTGGTTAGGGGTGTCGGCATGCAGCCTAGGGTTCTCTGGTTTATCCCAGCTGTCCAGAGGAGACTGTCCTGCTCCTCTCTGCAGAAACAGCCAGACATTGCCCAACTCATGCCCACTGCCTGCCTACTTACCCCTGGACCATCGTTGGACGTGCTAACATGACCCCAGCCCAGGTGGTCATCATACAGTATATCACTCCCCAGCCCAGCAGGCTTATGCAGAGAGACATTCCATCCATATACACAGACCAGAAATAAAAACAGGAAGTTGTCCTGGTAAGGGAGGGCCTTATGCCAGAAGAGTGGTGTGGCCACAAAGAAATACGTGAACGAAGAAAGAACGGAGACAGGAAGGAAGAAGACTCGTTCAAGACAAGTTATTACTAGGACGAGGAAGAGGGGAAGTTGGTGTATTGGAATGGCCAACATTCCAATGTTCTGAATAATCTTAATCTATATTACAAAAATCAAGTAATTAATCGATTCTTCTTAATTCTTAATTTCTATACATAGTGGGCTTTCGTAGTGACACTAAAATGTAAGATATAAGTAATTAATCTTTTATAACATACATGCTTACTAACTGAAATGATCCTATAAGCTTGGGCCACTGAACTATAAGGAGGGAATCCCAACGGAACCACAATAGTGGTAGCTCTACATCATATTGGGGAGTATTACTCAAATACACAAAAGGTAGTTAGCTCTTATCAGCACAGTTAATGCACATTAAATTGAAACTGTTTCGTAATACAATATAAATAATGTATTCAAAATTATTCATTGTTTACAAGGCGAAAAACATAATTAATTGTCTGTTATCGCAAAAAGTATTCAATACTAAACCACTGTTGTGACACAAATACCTAAATCTAGTAGGATGATATATGTACTGAAGACCCAATAAAAGGGCCCTAACTATTTTAAGATGGCAATTACCCCTTTAATAGCAAAATAGTAATTAATGTCTTCAGTACATATATCATCCTACTAGATTTAAGTATTTGTGTCACAATTTAATTACCTATTTTTTAGACAGTGTTTTAGCGATAACAGATAATTATTGATGTTTTTCACTTTTTAAACAATGAATAATTTTGAATAAATTATTTATATTGTATTACGAAATAGTTTCAATTTAATGTGCACTAACTGTGACTGCTGATAAGAGATAACTACCTTTTGTGTACTTAACCCATAAGCTTGGGACCATGATTCGGACCTGTGTTGCTATGTACTGTCTTGCTTCCAAGACTAACGCGTTGCCCCAGAGCTATCTTCCTGGCCCGTAGCTTCCAATTAACAACAGAGGTCTGTAGGGTATTTTGTGGAGATTTGGGGCCTGACAGTATTTTATTACCGCCGAAAAATAACTTAGCAATAATCACTCCTTGTATTCAGATTTAGCCATGTGCAACAATAATACAGTGGACATGCATTATTTCAGCACCCAGACATGCATATTTGGTATGCGTGGTTGGTATGCGTGGTTGGTGGTATCTTGGTGAGCATAATTCCCTTGTTTTATTTGTGGCCCCAATGTCCAGAATCCCTTATCTTTGCTTAGATTTTTCATGTAATCACTAGAGAGACCTCAGACCTACATTTTAGGAATACCACATTTTCAGTGTTAGTGTTAGTGTGCCACCATGGGCGATCTCACTGACTTATTTACGACAGAGAGCTACATGTGGTAATTTTGTGGTAATTTCCACTACCTTATATACGGTAGGGAACTATGTTCAGAGAGTCCCTCTTCCCGTTGGCTCATGTACCTCCAGCGAGCTATGCTACAAACAATCACTCTCAACTGTCCATACTGAATATGATCATGCACACATCTGTCTTAAAATGACAATTGCATTGTTTAAAAATCTCCCCTCATCATCAGCACTGCATTGGTAAATATAAAATACACCACCCGTCTGCTTTCAAATATTTTTCTGTATTATAAAAGTTGCATTTAAACACGATCTCACTCTTTACAGAAATAAATAAAATAGCACAGTAACAGCATTGTCTGTGATACACTGAAAAAAAAGTGGCGGAGAACAGAACACAATTTGCAACATTAACGTGTGATTAAGGCACCGGAATCTCCTTTCCTACTCTGACTGAACATTCTCGTACACACTCAGCTCCCACACTTATGTAATTACCTTATCTGTTCAGTCAAGTTTTCTTTAGCTGTTCTCTTTCTGAATGTGGCTCCCTTGAAGATTAACCCCAGTGAAAAGGAGCGCCTTTCCTTCTCAAACCGGGGTCATTGCCTGGAATTCTCAGCTTTTGCAGATTGGAATGCTCCAACCAGGAAAAAGGTCCTTCTCCCAGCTCTGCCAAATCTTGACTGTCCTTCTCTCTCCTCAAACTCCCCCCAGCAAAACTCTGATCACTCCCTCTAGCATGATACTTGCTATGACGCTGCTCCAATCAGAATCAATCATGCCATCTCCTCCTTCTCTACACAATGGCTCATTTTTATAGTAATACTTTGTAACCAACTGATTTCCTGTTCTTTCAAGCTCTTTTGCTTCCTGTAATTATGTGGACAGGGCAGCAGAGAAAAAAAAAATGGATGTGCGTTTAAAAGTTCACTTTCAGAATAGGCCTAATTCTGCAGTGGAGACACATTTTTATTAGTGGATTATGTTAACTTTAGTTTCATTAGTCAGGTTAGTTATGAGTAATGTTAGTTATTAATTTTCAAATGTGTCTCTCGCACCATATGCATTTCAGGTGAAAAAATAGTGTGCATTTTTGAATGTGCACGTGTGCTTTTAACTGTAAAAATAGATTTGCATCTTATATGTTAAAATCGTTTTTGACTGAATAGCCTGTCTTTCCTTGTTAATCTGGTAACACATATAGCAATGCACCGCACCCTTGTGGTGGTGCTGCAAAAAAAATTGCTACCTGTGCAGTAGTCCTGTACTCTGTGCTGTTTGCTACCTGTGCAGTAGTGCTGTACTCTGTGCTGTAACACGCCAAATATCCTTACAGGTCCTACCATAACAGCTTCACCAGTCAGCTAATAAGTAATCATTTCAATGCTTATGGGGCTGCCCAAGTGATGCTCTCCTATGGGTAGAGAGTGCTATTGAGAGGCATGTCATCATCTAAAGCCATGAGAGTGCTATAGAGAGATGACTTAATTTAAACCCTTCAGAGTACATTAGAGCAGCATGTCACCGAATATACATTTAGGTTTCCTTCTAATGAATTTAAATGAGCTCCTGTGACGGATTGCCATTTGGCAAGGGTGTGAAACCACATGCTTTTTTTATTTTGTATTAATATATTAAATGATGCAGATAATTTCATCTCCATAAGTGTAATCTGCTAATCAAATTCACCATTTTGTCAACTCCATGCCAAAAGCCTAGTTTACTTATGCCCTGCTGCATTAGTAGTCTGAAATGCAGTGTATGCGCTACTCTTGGCGCAGAGCAGGTTCAATAGTCATGAGGTGCCGTCTTGACAGCTGCAGAGACAGCTAAATCCCTGCAGCACTAAGGCAGCATTTCAGATATTCCCCACTGTACCCCAAATTTTGATGATCATGAGTCACTAATTCTAGTGGCACGGTAAACTCTAAAGAAAAGCTATGCCTCTGTTTAGTTATAGTGCATGGTACTACTTATGATCACAACTGTCACATTACTAATTGATGTCACACGTGTCATCTCCTGTGAGCCAGCTCCACTATTGAAGGTGATGTGTATTCTGGTCAGCTGAGTGTAGCCCCGCCAAATGGCAAGACGAAAACCTGGAAGTCTCGTCCTTCTCTTTGATCTCTTTGTGAGGGCCGGTAACACCCTCCACCCAAAACAGGAGCACAGCAGGCAGCTGTCCCAGGCCTGGGCATCAAGGGAGCTCACCCATTCAAAACGAGTAACCTCACAACAGGGCGCTGCATCTCTAAAGGCCTTTGTTCTCAGTGGGAAGGGAGGCCATATTATGTTAGGCAGGATGGCTCTGGTCAATGGGAGAAGGTTTCCGCCATTTTGATTCTTACTCTCCCTCTCACTCTTTCCTGCCCCCTCTACTTCCTCTAGAGCAAATCACTTTGGGTGTAACATCAACAGGGCAAAGTCCACTCCACCCTGTCCAAAGTTCTCAGCTTGAGGTGGAGAAGGAGCCATCCAAGGCAAAAGAAAGTTCTGTCCCCTAAACTCTCCAAGGGCATATCAGGAGTGTCCAGTGCTGTGGACCAGTACCAGCCACTCTGCAACTGACCTCCTAAACTAGGGGAGCAGTCCTGAACAGAAGCATCCTGTCCTCAAGTCCTCTGTGGAAGCCTCACAGCAACCGGAGGGCCAGACTAGCAGAAGCCCCCTGTTCTACCACACTGAACCAGTCACTGGGGGTCCAGTGCACATTGAACAAGAGGGAAGGTGTTGGCACTGGTGTGTGCATTCCACCAACCAGCCAAACTATTGTTTGCATTTCAACTAGCTTGGCACTGCATCGTATCCTAGCAAGGCACATCACCTGCTAGGCATGAAATGACTTCTCAATGCTCTGGACGCACACAAATCACTAGAGTCACTCGCCGACTCAAACCAGGGGTTACAACCACAGCTTGGCCCAGATAGTCATAGAACTGATGGCTCATCGATCTCACAGGGATGCAACGAAGATCACCACTATGATGACCGCTGGAGTGTCACTAATCAATCCCTACCAGTGGCTAAACCCCAGACTCGGCCTGGGACACCGAAGTGTGCCTGGGACTGCCACAACCAGCATATTTGAAGAGCCACCACTCCACCACACAGAGCACAGACATTCGCCCCTACTTGATGGCTGCTTGATGCCAGGGCCTCCTGAATCCTATGTGTCCGAACTGCGCCTGATCAGCTCGCATCAACATTCGAACATGGGTCTGATTGTGTCCTCCCACCAAGAACTGAATCCAGGTACTGTTGACTTTCAACTGCCCCACAGTCCCCTTTGGCCCTAGAGACTGGTTAGGTCACATTCACTCCTGTTTGCAATGTTATATCCTTTTTATGGTAGTACCTTGCCTATCACCCCTGGAACTACAAAGTGCTACTTTCTCCAGTCTTCTGCACCTTCTCTGTTCTTCCTTTGGGGTGAGTTTTTGTGTAGTAATGTCTTTTCGTTATTATGTGCAGATGGTGTGTTTTATTATTGTTTATATTTTTTTAGAACCTTGATTGGACATTCTCTTTATTTTGGACTCTGATACTGTGTTGTTTAGGTCACTACTGGTTCACCTTCACACCCCTCTTAGGAGTATAGCCTTCCCTCAGCCCATGTTACCACAAAAGGCGAAGGAGGTATGTCTCTTAACTGTCCCTGTGTTACCTTTATCTATGTATGGGTTTTGGGTAGTAGAAGTGTGAGGGTAGAGTGGGTTATTTTACCCGTATGAATCCTTGTTCTGCGCAGCAAAATCCAATGTCACAGCTCCCTGTATTGTAGGGTTATTTTTTAAAAAATTTCGGGGCAGGTGTTCATATCTTTACATATGTCTGCACACTGTCCTTCGCTGTTTCTCAGTTTTGAAGGTATTGGGGCGAGTCTGCCCATTTGCTGCAACCATTCTTCCACTTTCACTTTTAGACTGTGACTATTCACCCACATTCTAAGCACCATACATTTACCAGCATGTAGTCCCTTTCTTATATCCAGAGTATTAGTACTGGCAGGAAGTTGAATAAGGAGAACCTGATTAAAACTCAAAGTGAGGTGATGTGCAGAGATTGAATCTAGAGTGAGTCTCCCTCTTTGAATGTTTAGCCATTTACAACAATATTTCATTTGTGACTTGGCAGTCGAAGTCTCTTTGCGTTCTCATACTAATAGCCTTTTCAAAGCGTGTTATGCTTTTGATTACGGAGCATTTTAACCACCGTTCTCGTTCAAAGGGGAGCTATTTTTCATTGTGTATTAATTCTGTCAACACTTTGCGCAGCCTTCCCACTTACATTCTTTTGGGAAGAAACAAATTAATGTTCAAATGTACTAATGTCACTTATACAGTAGCTGAATACATTATGAAATGCGCCCATCGGGTCTCGTTTATCAAGCCCCACAGAGCAGAACCAGTTACTGAATGCAACTGGGTCCGTGCTGCAAGGGCACTAGATTTCAGCGTAGCAGGTTATTTATCAAGCAAAATGTATGGCAAGCACAAACAGAAAACAGTGCAATTAGGCAACGCTATTTTGGCAGAAGGGACAGAGTAATTCCATTAACATGGGCCTTTTGAATCCCCATCACCGTTTAAGATTGTGCTTCAAGCTTCCCAGAAGCAGGGGGCTGCCTTTTAGAACTTTAGTAATGCATTTGGAGAAGTTTGTTGAACTATTTTATCAAACAGTTCCTGTTTAAGGTTCGCGGATTGCGGCCAGCAGCTTTGCACAATCTAGATGCTGCGAGCATGACAGCATAAAGATGCGAGGGCTTGCCTTTATGAACATGCTAGTATCGTGCAGGGGTATTGTGATCAATCGCTTAAGGGCCCAATTTACACAAAATAATTTACAATGGCACGATCCTATTGGAAAACGTGTTGTAAATCAGGCCCTAAGTGAAGTAGTGGGTTGGTATACGGAAACCTGACACTGGTGCACCGTGCAGTGATATTTTGTATGGCATTTACTGTGGAGCAATTTTTGCCAAATGCTATATTATGCAAACATGTACTGAAATTATATGATGTTTTTGCACTGACACAGATTCCATGCAAAATTGTTTTATACTGGACAAAAATGTCTGCAATATGGTCCTTTGAGTACAAGGCACATTTTAGTTGTGATGATTGGCATAGGCATCTAACCAGTGCTGCTTCCTGAGATTGATAACTTTTTTTCATACAGTTTGAATAATGTTAAATGTTAAAGGTATTTGTACCGTGCACCGTAACCAACGGAATTGGTCCCCAGGCGCTCAGGCAGATCTGCAAACAAGAAGGCAGGAATGGGTTAGTCGAGTGAAGAGGGAATAGGAAAGTGAGAGAGTGGTGTGCTTTTGACAGCTTCAGTTTGGTTTTCACCTTGCGCTGAGCTTTGGTGTGAATATCAGACCGATGCGAGACCTCGTGTGCTGTTGGTGCGGTTTATGTGTTGTTTGGTTGTTGTTGATGTAGTGTGGTGAAGTGCGTGAGATTTGCGCGAAGATGGTTGTGCAGATTTTCGTGTGAGTTATGTATGCAGAGATTTGAGCATTGGTTTAGTGGGTTATATGTCTCTTCGTCCTTATAATACTTATTCTATGTATCCGGTTGTCCTATCGGCAGGCATATTTTTCACTTTTCTTTCCTGTCTATCTAATTGTTATGAGTGATGGCGTGGCACGTTCCCAGCGATGTTGTTTTGAACTTAGTGTAACAGGTAGGGGCGTGTCTTGTCCCCCGCTCTGGTACTGGTGCTGTAATTAGCAATCACCCACTCCCTTGCTATCTTTTTTTCTGTCAGTGGTTTATTGTTTCCTGTGCATAGTTTGCAGGCCTAGTTACTATTGATAAATCATCCTTGCCCTTCCATCCTGACCCATCTATGATCTTTCTTCATTATTGTTTTATCATGTCTATCTCTCAGTTGGTAAGTTGATATGCCTTAGATTGTTCTTCCTTAACTTCTGTTTATGGGCGGTAGCTTAGGGGATTGGGAGGATCGATTACTTTCCTCAGCATTGTTTCAGCTGTGTATGTGCCCCCATGGGCGTTTTTCTAGTTATGGGGTGAAGATCCAGGATTTGAGGAGTTTTCTGAACAGGAGGTGATTTCTTGTTTTACGTATGTTCTTTGCTAGCTTGTTCCAGCTTTTTGGGGCGAGCTGAGAGAAAGAAGAACCTCAGAGTTTTCTTTTGTTGTAGGGTTTTGGTTCCAAACAGATGTTGCTGCTCGATCTGAGCATCCTTGTATAGCGGTGTAGGCTTAATTTATCTCTTAGGAACTCTGTTCCTTGGTCCTGGATTGCTCTGTGCGTAATGCACTTGATTCACTGTTTTATTGGTTGCCAGTGTAGTGTTGTCAGTGCTGGTGTGATGTGTTCTCTTCGGGATAGTTTGAGGAGCAGTCTGGCTGCTGCATTTTGTATGCGTTGTAGTTTTTTTAGATGTCATTCAGGCATGCCCAGATATAGGCTATTGGCATAGTCTACTCTGGACATGACGAGAACAATGACAGCGAGTGATTTGTTGGCGAATGACAGGAACGGTAGGACCCTTTTTACTGCTCACAGGAGAAAGAAGGTTTTCTTGATTAGAGCGTTTACTTGTGGCTCTAGAGGAAGTTTGTTGTCTAGCAGGACTCCTAGCTTTTTTACAATCAACGATGGGGATTAGTTGTACCGAGTTCCACTGGCCAGGGGATGTAGCAGTTGTCTCCTCCATTTTTTTGAGATGATCATTATTTCTGTTTTGCCTGGGTTGAGTTTGAGGTAGTTCGAGTTCATCCAGTTGTATATTTCATGGAGGCAGTATTCTAATGTTGTGTTGTCTTCTTGAATGTCTTGTATTTTGCAGCCTATTTGTGTATCATCAGCCTGTCTTTCGATGATCGTGATTAGTTGAGACAGTTATATGTTGAATAATAAAGGGGAGAAGGATGATCCTTGTGGTACTCCACATGAGGATTATCTTGGGTTGGATTTGAAAGGTTTGATCCATATGGCCTCTGTTCTGTTTGTTTGGAAGGATTTGATCCATGGTAAGGCACAGTCAGTGATTCAAAGTTCTTCCAATCTCGTGATGAGGATGCCGTGGTTAACTGTGTCGCATGCCGCAGAGAGGTCTAGAAGTATCAAAGCGATACTATTCTCTAAATCTGCGTTTGCCTTTAGGTCATCCCATATTGAGAGAAGTGCTGATTCCGTTCCTCTCACTGATCTAAAGCCTACTTGTACACAAAGATATGAGAGAGAGCACACCCTTTGTGGTTATGTAATAGTCATAGCGTTCAATAATATTATGCTCCTAAGGCTCTCTGAATCTTCATGAATGTTAAGCATGTGGGGGAGAAAACAATGACTCTGGCATCACAAGTCAGTGAAAAAATGAGAACAATAGAGTACCCATAATTAACGGGAACTCCCATCCCCTGCACACCTATGTTTATTGGAACAAATTTCCAATCCAAATTAGTTACAATATTCTGATAAAAAATGTTATGTTTCAGGAATAATATTTATACTATTAATTCACATGTATACAATTTATACAATTCAGGATGCAACCATATTAGTGGTCATCAGGAGTAATTTATTTTTTACACTTCAATCTCATGGAATTCAAGATTCGAAAAATGAATAGAAAATGAATACAGTACAGAGCTCTACGCGTTTCAAGAGTGAGACTTTATTCTTCAGGAGCAAAAATAACAAAAGTAACTTTTTTCAACCACTTTTTCAACATAATCACAACTTTTTTGTGATTATGTTGACAAAGTGGTTGCATTGGTATTATAAACTACACTTAAAAGTTACTTTTGTTATTCTCATGGTGACCACTAATATGGTTGCATCCTGAATTGTATACATTGTATACACATAAATTAATAGTATTAATAGGCCTGATGTATGCTGATTTGAAGGATTGTGGCACTTTTCCTGTTGATATTGAGAGGTTGAAGATGTACCTGTGGTATTCCATGGGTGTTGCTTGTGAGAGGATTGATTTGTGTATGTCTGGGGGGTAGGAATCCGCAGGGGAACCTGTTTTGTTGCTTTGATTTACCAGTTTGATGAATGTTTCCACTGATATTAGGGGGAAGCTCCAGAGTTTGTTCGGGCGTTCTTCGTAGGGTTGGTGGGTTCCATATTCTGCTTAAACTGTCTGCTTTTTGTGGTCTGTTGGATGGTAATGATTTCTTTTTTGAAGTGGTCTGCTAGATCATTGCATAGTTTCTTCTATTGTATTGGCGTGTTGTTGCAGCCAGGTGGACTTTTTTTTATTTCATTTATGATTTTAAAGAGTTCTTTTTGAGTGTTAGGTGCTTTGAAGATTCGGTTGTCATTGTATTTACTTTTTGCTTTATGTATTTCCTTTTTGAATGATCGGATATGTTGTTGACATTTTTTTTTTTCTGCAGTCATTTTTGATCCTCCATTCTAGTTCCAGTTTTCAGATTTTCCTTTTCATGGCGCCGAGTAGTGGGGTGAACCATTTTGCTGTTGCTCTTTTACGTGAAGGAGTAAAAGGTTTTTCTTTGGTGATTTCGTCAATTGTTGTTGCGATCCAATTGCGGAGTAGACCTATTTTTTTTTCCAGGTCAGCTTCATCCATAGATGTTGCTTGTGGTTTGCTGAGTTCCAGAAGTTCAGTTAGGTTGGAGTTTTTGATGGTTCTCCAATTTCTTTTTATGACGATGGCAAAGATTGCGTCTAGTGTATGTCCTGCCGTGTGAGTTGATCCTTTGACTAGTTGATGTAGATTCATTGTTGCTAGTTGTCTGGCTAGCGATTTTTGTGTGGCTGTGCTTTCGTATTCAAACTGGATGTTGTGTAACGCTCACCTGGTATCCACGGGGTCGTCACTCAGCCTGTTCTGACCTCTTACGACCTCAAACCCTTCCTTGGAGGCTATTCGACTGGAGACTGGGCCTTGTTTTCTTGGATAGTGTGCTCTCAGTCCTACCTTCAGCGCAGGGGCACGTTGATTGATGCGGGCTCGTTGCTGCCTGGTTACGTCACTGGCAAGAGCCTGACAAGTAAGTATAATGAGTCTTTTGAACAGTTCTCTAACTTTGTTCCTTTCCTTCCTTAGATGATGGCCGGCGTCTGGGGATGGCTGAGATGAGTAGCGCTGAAGGTGAGTGAGAGCGCAATGCGCGATGCACCCCTTTCGTATTTGCATTGAACAGAGTTCTTTTTCTGTGTCGTTTAGGTGCTGTGACGTTTTCAGCGTGGATGCCGGTTATGAAGAACAAATGTGGTGGGTAAGAGCAGTCTGCAGCGCCTCTAGATGTTTCCACGCTAACCTGGAGTGTCTTTTCCCTCTTGCAGATGGATGAGAAGTTCCAGAGACAGAGTTCCCCCAGAGCGGCTGGGATTCAGGTAAGCGTTTGAAGCTCGTACAGTATTTAAAAATAAGTGAAGATTTGCAGAATGCTTACTAATGCCTTTTTTATGTTCTTTTCCCTTAGGAAGCGCCGTGCCGGGATGGGAATGACACTGCCGAAGATGCCCGCAGAACAGAAGGAGCGATGACTGATGGGCAGAAGCGTCGCAAGGTAAGGCTGTTCCTAACAGTGTTCTTGCAGGAGCTGAGCACAGAAGAAAGATGCAGGCCTACTGGAGACCGATCCGAACACGGTGTCATGATCTCTGCTTCCAAAAGATCAGGGTTTTCCCAACTCCCTTGGAAGCAGATCCATAACCCAGGTTCCGAGTGCCAACCAGTCCCAATTGGGACCTTTTGGACCCAGTCCTGGCGCCAGTGGCACCAGGCTCATAAATATGCCCAGTCCCAGCGCTGGAAGCGCCGGGCTCATAATGCTTGGGTGGACTTACCTGCAGCAGACCATGCTGCTTACTTGCCTGCCAGTTGAGCCTCTGATCCTCTTCTGTTTGGAACTACTTTTCCTGTTGGGTGGGGCAGGAGCCACTCCCTAGATTCAGAAAACTGGAACTCTTCTGGAAAGCAGGAACTCTTTTCTTACCTAGGCGTGGCTGTGGAAGGAGACACCTAAGCACTACAGGAGGCTATTTAAACCACACCCGATGGATGAATCTTGCTTTGCGTTATTCTGCATCCTCTGCAGCAGAATGCTCATCGTGTCTTCTGCATCTGATCCTGGGCCTAAGGAAAAAGGCTTACCATCCTGAATCCAGTCTTCAGCAACACCTATAAAGACAAGAAAGAACAGGTTAGCATTACGGTCTTCAGTGACAGCTCTTCACTTACCTGGTCCATCGGCTGTCACCAATGCCTCGCGGTGCATTCCGGCATCTGAAAGACAAAGGCTTACCTACTCTTTGTGCGCTCCGGAGGTCTTCACACTGCATTCCGGCATCTGAAAGACAAAAGCTTACCAACTCTTCGCACGCTCCGGAGGCCTTCGGCGCTGCATCCAGCATCTGAAAGACAAAACAAGGTGCGTTTAAAGACATTGGGGAACTTTAATACTCACGTGCCATTACTCCTTTCCACATCTAACCCAGTGGGTATTCCGGCACCCTGCAGCCGCTCCGAACTTGTACCTGCAAAATAAAAAGACAGTTAGAGCGCATCGTGAAGCAGGCAACAAGCGCTTACTTACGTGCTTCCAGGCGCTTCTATTCATCACACGGGCTCCATCTTCAACTCACTTCAGCCCGTCATCCGCCATCGCCGGAACCCTGCAAAACAAGAAACATCATTACTAAAGACTTTAAAGACATTAGAGTTACTCGAAACTTACCGTTCGTGCAGTAAACGATGGACAGCAGTCCTCTGAAGTCAAGAGGCCTGCTTCCCTTATCCAGTAAGAAACTGGTTACAGCACCCTGCCCCGAGGCAGATGGAGAGCACGGCGTTCACTTACCTAAGGTGAGAGCGTTAACCTTTGGGGTTCTACAGGAGAAGAGAAAGGGAAGAAGAGAGAGACATTCAATAACCCAGTTCCTTAATCCCATATTTTCTATCTGCAGACATCTTACCCTTCAAGTCAGACATACAGTGCACAGAGGTCCAGCCCAAAGAGCCAGCCGTGTGTTGCACATCACCTTTGAAGATACCGTATACGCCCAGTCAAGACCGGCGCCTCTACGGGAATCAGGTGAGCGTTACAGAACGCAAAGCCTACCACAAAACTCCCGTCCAGGCGCTATGGAAACCTCGGATACCGACCAGCTAGCCCAGTTACTTGGGGAACTAAGGGCAGAAGTGCATGCAGCCCGTCAGGAAACGAACGCTCTAAGAAGGGAACTGATTATTTCCAAGGAGCGAACAGATGATCTCGCTAGACAATTGCTACAGTCACAAGCCGGACAGACCCCGTTACCCGCATATGGGGGAAATCTTCCTTCTACATCCTCTATGAATCCAGTGCAGATCAACCTACCTGGGAATGTACCTCTGGCTCCGCCCGAACGATTTTCTGGTGACCCAAAGAGGTTTGCAGTATTTATCAATCAGTGCCGGTTGCATTTCTTATGCCGGCCAGCAGCCTTTCCAACTGATCAAGCTAAAGTAGCTTTCGTGCTTTCGTACCTTAGTGGCAATGCGGCAGACTGGTCGATCCCTCTAGTAAATCAAGATGATCCGGTCCTCCATGATTTTCAAGCTTTTCAGCTCAGTATGGAAAAACTGTTCGCAAGACATTCACAGGGGCAGGCCTTGGACAATGAGCTTCTTTCGTTGCAACAAGGTAATCAAGACCTTTTGGCTTATATTGCGTCTTTCAACAGACTGATAGTGGAAACTCAATGGCCTGAGGACAAAAGGATTACGCTGTTTTATAGAGGTCTACGTGGAGAGCTCAAAGATGTGTTAGCCCAAGTAGTGAATCCCCCACAAGATTGTTCGGACTATATAGAATTAGTCGTTCAAATAGATCACAGACTGCAGAACAGGAAGGCCGATCGTTCCAAGTTTGATGCTCGAGTATTTTCTAAACCGCCAACTCCTTCCAAAGGAGTAGACTCCAGGGAACCCATGCAAATAGGGGGTCTGAAAGGTCCTCTAACACAAAAGGAGCGGGAAAGGAGAAAACAGTTGCAATTATGCCTCTATTGCGGAAACTCAGGGCACTTTCTTCGAGACTGTCCGGTGAAACCTGCCAAGAAGGCAGTAGGAGCTGCAGTTACCAAAGTTACAAACTCTGAGCAGGGAAACGACCTCGCCCGACAAGAATAGAGGTCCTCTTGCCGAGCGTGAAAACCAGTTCCGTGACCTCGCATTTCGTGATACCTATGGTCCTCATTAGCCCTGATAATCCGGATCGATTACATGCAATTGAAGCTTACGTCGACAGCGGTGCCATCGGCAATTATGTGGATCATGAAATGGTTTTGAGGATGAATCTAACTCTTTGTCCCAAGGCTGTAAAGGACGTCATTACTACGGTGGATGGTACGGAGATAGCCTCCGGGCCAGTAACGCATACCACTCAAGAGGTGACGCTAGTAAGTCAAGATGGACACCATGAGAAGATCGTGTTCGATGTGATCAAGGCCCCTCAGTTTCAGATTATTCTAGGAATACCTTGGTTAGAGAAACACAATCCTCTGATCGATTGGCGAGCAAGAACGGTCCAGTTTCCAGAATGTGTCTCTACTTGTCACCCTCCACCTGGTGTTGCACTGGCAGCAATTTCTTCAGAGACTCCCCAGTTACCTCTCGAATACCTAGAATACCAAGATGTTTTCCGGAAGGATCAGGCTAACTCTCTACCTCCTCATAGGTCTTATGACTGCCAGATAGACCTGATACCTGGATCTACTCCTCCTTGTAGTAGAATTTATGCCCTCACCGAGCCTGAGAACCTTCACCTTCGACAATACCTGGATCAATACCTGGCAAATGGGTTTATTCGTCCTTCCAAGTCCCCTGCTTCTTCAGCTTTGTTCTTCGTTCCAAAAAAGGAAGGAGACCTTAGAACTTGTATAGATTATCGCTCCCTGAACCAGATCACCGTTAAGAATAGATATCCGTTACCTTTGATCCCTGAACTCCTGGACCAAGTCAGAAAAGCATGCATATATACAAAGCTGGATCTTAGAGGAGCTTACCACTTGGTACGAGTAAAAGAGGGCGATGAATGGAAGATGGCCTTCCGCACCAAGTATGGGCTATTTGAATATCAGGTCGTGCCCTTCGGACTTTGCAATGCCCCGGCCGCCTTTCAATATTTTATGAACAATGTCCTCAGAGAGCTCATAGATGTGTGTGTTGTTGTTTACATTGACGACATCCTCGTTTATTCTTCATCGGAATCTGAACATCGGAAACACGTGAAAATGGTCCTCGAAAGATTGTGTCAACACAAACTTTTCGCTAAGTTGGAAAAAAGATATCAGAGACTTTATAATGTCCTGTGGAGTATGCGCCCAAAACAAGAGTCAAAAGGAAAGACCAGCAGGCCTCTTACGCCCTATTGACATCCCACCTCGCCCTTGGCATACGCTTTCTATGGACTTCATCACCGATCTACCTCCATGCTCCGGATACAATACGATTCTAGTAATCGTGGACTTATTCTCCAAGATGGCGCATTTCATTCCGCTCAAAGGCTTGCCAACAGCAGCAACTCTGGCCCGAGAATTTCTCGAAAACATCGTCCGACTGCACGGTTTTCCTTCGGTTCTAATTTCGGATCGAGGTAGTCAATTTATTTCTCATTTTTGGCGAAGTTGCTGTCGGTCGGCTCAAATTGATGTGAGACTATCGACCAGTCACCACCCTCAAACCAACGGACAAACGGAGAGGACCAATCAAACTCTGGAACAGTATTTACGCTGCATGCTGCAACAAACTGAAAAAACTTGGAAAGACATCCTTTGGATAGCCGAATATGCCTACAATAACTCTGTCCATTCGGGAACTGGGAAAACCCTGTTTTTTCTTTTGGTACGGCAGTCACCCTCGAACCTCGGAGTTGGATCCCCTCCAAGATCTTGAAACACCAGCAGTAGACTACCTGCATTCTACAATCACCCAAGCCTTTAAGGAAGCAGCTGTTTCTCACCTTCAAAGGGCTAAAGAACAATACAAGAAAGGAGCAGATCAACATCGGAAGGAAGCCCCTCAATATCAAGTAGGGGATCAAGTCTGGTTATCCACCAAATATCTACCTCTAAAAGGGCCACGCACATTCAATTCAAGATACCTTGGTCCCTATTCCATCACTACCATAGTAAACCCAGTAGCGGTCAAGTTGGACTTGCCCCCGCACATGAAGATACATCCGGTCTTCCACGTCTCTCTATTAAAACCCGTGCAACCTCAAACCCGACTAACTAAATCTCCAAAACCTATCCTAGTTGATGGAAAACTCGAGTTTGAAGTCAAAAGCATTCTGGACTCCAAGATCTCCAATTCTAAACTATTTTACCTATTTGACTGGAAAGGCTACGGCCCCCAAGAGAGATCCTGGGAACCTGCTGAATATGTCCACGCTCCTCGCCTAATCAAAAGATTTCACCGAACATTTCCTGACAAGCCAAAACCCCCGGAGGAGCCCGGTTTGGGAGGGGCCTTGAGGGGGGGTACTGTCATGATCTCTGCTTCCAAAAGATCAGGGTTTTCCCAACTCCCTTGGAAGCAGATCCATAACCCAGGTTCCGAGTGCCAACCAGTCCCAATTGGGACCTTTTGGACCCAGTCCTGGCGCCAGTGGCACCAGGCTCATAAATATGCCCAGTCCCAGCGCTGGAAGCGCCGGGCTCATAATGCTTGGGTGGACTTACCTGCAGCAGACCGTGCTGCTTACTTGCCTGCCAGTTGAGCCTCTGATCTTCTTCTGTTTGGAACTACTTTTCCTGTTGGGTGGGGCAGGAGCCACTCCCTAGATTCAGAACACTGGAACTCTTCTGGAAAGCAGGAACTCTTTTCTTACCTAGGCGTGGCTGTGGAAGGAGACACCTAAGCACTACAGGAGGCTATTTAAACCACACCCGATGGATGAATCTTGCTTTGCGTTATTCTGCATCCTCTGCAGCAGAACGCTCATCGTGTCTTCTGCATCTGATCCTGGGCCTAAGGAAAAAGGCTTACCATCCTGAATCCAGTCTTCAGCAACTCCTATAAAGACAAGAAAGAACAGGTTAGCATTACGGTCTTCAGTGACAGCTCTTCACTTACCTGGTCCATCGGCTGTCACTAACGCCTCGCGGTGCATTCCGTCATCTGAAAGACAAAGGCTTACCTACTCTTTGTGCGCTCCGGAGGTCTTCACACTGCATTCCGGCATCTGAAAGACAAAAGCTTACCAACTCTTCGCACGCTCCGGAGGCCTTCGGCGCTGCATCCCGCATCTGAAAGACAAAACAAGGTGCGTTTAAAGACATTGGGGAACTTTAATACTCACGTGCCATTACTCCTTTCCACATCTAACCCAGTGGGTATTCCGGCACCCTGCAGCCGCTCCGAACTTGTACCTGCAAAATAAAAAGACAGTTAGAGCGCATCGTGAAGCAGGCAACAAGCGCTTACTTACGTGCTTCCAGGCGCTTCTATTCATCACACGGGCTCCATCTTCAACTCACTTCAGCCCGTCATCCGCCATCGCCGGAACCCTGCAAAACAAGAAACATCATTACTAAAGACTTTAAAGACATTAGAGTTACTCGAAACTTACCGTTCGTGCAGTAAACGACGGACAGCAGTCCTCTGAAGTCAAGAGGCCTGCTCCCCTTATCCAGTGAAGAAACTGGTTACAGCACCCTGCCCCGAGGCAGATGGAGAGCACGGCGTTCACTTACCTAAGGTGAGAGCGTTAACCTTTGGGGTTCTACAGGAGAAGAGAAAGGGAAGAAGAGAGAGACATTCAATAACCCAGTTCCTTAATCCCATATTTTCTATCTGCAGACATCTTACCCTTCAAGTCAGACATACAGTGCACAGAGGTCCAGCCCAAAGAGCCAGCCGTGTGTTGCACATCACCTTTGAAGATACGGTATACGCCCAGTCAAGACTGGCGCCTCTACGGGAATCAGGTGAGCGTTACACACGGTGAGTGTCACGCTGCAGGTTCAGAAAATGCAAAGCATGTTTCTCAGCCTGGGTGTGGCTTAAATAGTCTCTGGGTATCCCAGGTGCCTCTGGGCTGAACCACACCCAAAAGACTAGACCGCAGTTCTGGGAACCAAAATATGCGGGGGCATCTATCTTGTCCCCATCAATGCACTACAAGTCCAATCCCCAATGTAATCCTATGGGAGTGAGTGAGTCTGGTGCCACAAGCGCCAAGTCTGACTCCAAGTGGGTCTTTGGAGGGATGGAGAGGCCCTTGAGGGCCATGTAGGTGATCGTGGCCTGGCTCCAGGCTGACATCTTGGAGGGCTGGGGACATGAGGGGCAGGAATCATGACATGTTGAAGTCTGCGAGGATGATCAGGTGATTGTGTTTGATGGCTAGGTTGGTGATTGCTTCCGTGAAGGCGTCTACGAAGGTTGAGTCTTAAGTTGGTGGTCTGTATATCAGTATGAATTTCAGGTTTGTTCTAGGGTTTGCTGATAGACCGAGGATTGGAGATTGGCAATTATCAATGTTTAATGGCTCTTCCAGTTTAATTTCCAGGTGTTCCTTTTGGATTATTGCCAGTCCACCGCCTCTTTTCGTTTTCCATTTTGCTTGGACACAGTTGAAGTCGGCAGGCAGTTGTTGAGGATTCTCTTGTAGTTGTTATCTAGCCATGTTTCAGTTACAAATAGGTATTCAATACCTCTGTCACATAAGAGGTTGTAGATTTGGGTGGCATGTTTGGACATTGACCTTGCTTTGATTAGATTGCAATTGATCTTTTTGGTGCGGTTTTGTTTATTTGTTCTTCCTTGTTTTGAATTGTGGGTGATCAATCATGGTGCTTCTGTTTTGACGCCAGTTGATTGAGGTTCAGCAAAAGCTGCTCATTCATTGAATTGATCTGCTAGATTGATAGTTGGGTTGTTGACTTCTAGTGCTTCATCGTCACGTGTGGTTTTGATGGATATCGATAGTGCTCTTCTCTTCTTGTGATATATGGAGTAAAGGGGTTGGTATCATCCTAATCTCTTCTTGGGTACTCTCCTCTTTTTTCCAGTTGTTTGATGGGATTCTTTACTTGTCTCGAGATGTCAGTGTCGTTGAGGTATCGAGGCTCTGCGGTTGTTGCGAGGTACAGTGTAAGGTTAAGGATTTTTCTCTTATGATGTTTGTTCTGTTGATAGTAGTATTTTGCGGGGTGTGTTCTGTAATCAAGGTGGCTTCTACTGGAGGCAATTGAATTTGTGTATCCGTATTAGTTGTTCCATGTTCCTGCTCTCTTTGTCAGTGTCCAATTCTGCATCGGGGCATTTTGGGTCCTTGTGACAGGAGTTGGTCAGGGTGTAGAGTTTACAGGACAATTGCCCATCTGTTGTGTCTTGTGCTGGGACATTATCAAAGTTATCCTCTTACGCTGCAATGCCCAGGTGATCTCGGAGGGTGTCTATGGGAGGACTGTCCAAGGGAGCACAGGAGTTATATGCGTTGGAGGTGTGGCACAACTGTTTGGGGCTATGGGGTTACAGGGGCAGTGATTGGAGGTAGTTAATAGATTTGGAGGCTGCTAGGGGTTCTTGGGTGTCGGGTGGCTAGGACTCAATTATGGTAGGTACTTATAGAGTACCCAGAGGTTTGAGATGACATAGTGGGAGCCTAGTTTCACTGGTGTTATAAATTAGATAGGCTGTATTAAACGCCCACATTTGCTATACGTAGACAGCAGGGGAGAGGTCTGGGAATCATAGAGGGAAAGGGGTATATAAAACATCTAGAATCGACAGACCTGGATTTAGGACAGAGGCATAGGTTTCAAAGAATTGCACGCAGTAATTAGAACAACTAGATTTGAGATACCTAGATGGCGGGAAAAAGGCCTAGGTTTCAAACAATAGCAGGTTAAAATTAGAACAACTATATTTGAGAGGCCTAGGTTTCAAAGAAAGGCTGGCGGTAGCAAGAAGACCTAGATTTGAAACACTTAGACAATGAGAGAAAGGCCTAGGCTTCAAACAAGAGCAGGCAGTAATTAGAACAACTAGATTTGAGATACCTAGATAATGGGAGAAAGGCCTAGGTTTCAAAAAGTGGCAGGCACTGATAAGAACAACTAGATTTGAGACACCTAGACAACAGGAGAAAGGCCTAGGTTTCAAACAGTAGCATGCAGTAATTAGAACAACTAGATTTGAGATGCCTAGGTAGCGGGATAAAGGCCTAAGCTTCAAACAGTAGCAGGCAGTAATTAGGGCAACTAGATTTTAGATACCTAGATAACAGGAGAACGGCCTAGGTTTCAAATGGTGGCAGGTAGTGATTAGAGCACCTAGAGTTGAGGCACCTAGACAATGAGAGAAAGGCCTAGGTTTTAAGGAGCAGCTAGCAGTAATTAGAACAGCCTGATTTGAGACACCTGGATAACGGGAGAAAGGCCTATGTTTCAAAGATTGAAAGGCAATAATTAGAACACCTAGAATTCAGATACCTAGATAACGGGAGAAAAGCCTAGGTTTCAAACAGTAGCAGGCAATAATTAGAACAACTAGATTTAAGATACCTAGATAACGAGAGAGAGGCCTAGGTTTCAAAGAATGGCAGGCGGTAGTTAGAACACCTGGATTTGAGACACCTAGACAACGGGAGAAAGGCCTAGTCTTCAAACAGTAGCAGGAGGTAATTAGAACAACTAGATTTGAGATACCTAGATAACAGGAACGGGAGAAAGGCCTAGGTTTCAAAGGGTGTCAGGCAGTGATTAGAGCAACTAGAGTTGAGGCACCTAGACAATGAGAGAAAGGCCTAGATTTTTAAAGAGTAGCACACAGTAATTAGAACAGCTTGATTTGAGACTCCTGGATAACGGGTGAAAGGCCTACGTTTCAAAGAATGAAAAGCAATAATTAAAACACCTAGACAACGCGAAAGAGGCCTAGTTTTCAAAGAGTAGCAGGCAGTAATTGGAGCAGCTAGATTTGTGATACCTAGATTATGGGAGACTGGCCTAGGTTGGGACAATTTCCAATTTTCAAGGCTTAAGACTCAGGCTGATATTCACAATACTGTGCCAATGTGGCACAGGCTAGTATTCACAATACTATCTTAAAGTGGCACTCTCCAGATGTGACTCAATGCAATACAATAAGTAAAAAGACCCATAAATAACAGAAAGAGACAAAGAGCCAAATTTATAGAAAAGGTGCTAAGTCCCAGCAAACTACTTAGCACCAGCAACAAAATTGTGCCTTCTTGCACGTGCAAACAGTTTTGTACTGTCTTCAGGTTCATGGATTCAAAAGCGCAAAGTAACCTGCAGCACAAACAACAAGGAGTTGCTCACAGAATACCCACAACACAACCCCACGCAAACAATCACTAGCTCCAACAAACAACCCTGTTTCTTGCCTTTGCACCACCATTCAGCATTCTAGCGAAACTGCAAACCATCGCCAGTAACTCAAGGCAGCCCTGTGCGAAACTGTGAGCCATCACCTGTAACGCAAGGCAGGACCCTGGCAGCACCTAAACTAGCTACCGTCAGCCCTAAATTCAACCGGTACCCAAACTACGTACCACCACACCTAAGTTTAAGTGGCACCCAAACTATGTACCGTAACCTCTAAGTTCAAGCAGCATCCTGGCGAAACTGCGGCCCATCACACCTAAGTCATAGCAGCCTCCTCAAGGCCTGACACCTTCCACTACCCCCACTCACCCTGGCCCACTAACCCAGACTTCCCATTCATGTGCCACCTCCCACCACCCCCACTCATCTCTGGCCAACAACCCCAGGTTGCCCCCTCAAGTGCTCACACTTCCCAACACCCCAATCACCTCTGCCACCATCCCCAGGCTAGCTCCTTAAGTGTTCACACCTCCCACCACCCTCTCTCACCTCCACCACCAACCCCAGGATGCCCCCTCAAGTTTGCACATCTCCTCGCACCACCACTCACCTTGGACCACTACCCCAGGCTGCCTCTGCTAATTCGTCCTCCTCCCAACACCCCTACTCACCTCTGCCACCCACCCCAGGCTGCCCTCTCAAGTGCTCACACCTCCTACCAACCCAGCTCCCACTACTGTTGAATCCATATCAGTAGCTCCTGACAGGACTCCCTGATACATCACACTCAGTTGCACCTCAATAGTGTGTGTTTCTAGCACCAGAACACCTGGCTCCAGGGCTCCAACCCTCTCTTTTAATTAAATGTGCTGCACTCCTCATCACTGCAGCATCTGCCCCCTTTGCCCATGCTTCCCTGTTCCTTCCCACCCTCCTTCCTCACTCTCACCCACCATCTCCCATTGGAGAACCTCGCCCTTATCTGTTAGCCTTCCAGATAGCACCTGCCTGGCAGCCCCCTTCGCAAAGGACCCCGAAGTTAAGGACACCTCAAGTGGTTAGCAGCTCCAAATGATGTCTGCCGGTGTCAGTCGTGGAAGCATGGAGCCTGCAGCCACCAGACTGCTGCAACTGACCAGGTAGGTGCGGTCATGGGGGGCCTCAATCACTGCACCCCATTAAACTAACCCCACCCCCATTCATTCCTATGTTGTTTCGTGCACCACACTTTAGCATCTCTGTAAATTGTACTCTTTAGCCTTCCCTCTCATCTCCCCAGGATAGTCACATTTATTTTCATTGCTGTTGTGTTTAAAAACGTGACTTTTACCCTCTTTTTAGGAAAGTTGAATCTGGGTGTTTTGCATTGCTGCTGTGTTTAAAAGTAGGCCTTTTCCCTCTTTTTAGGAAATTTGCATCTGGGTGATTTGCATTGCTGCTATGTTTAAAAACTAGGCCTTTTGCCCTCTGTTTAGGAAAGTTGAATATTGGTGTTTTGCATTGCTGCTGTGTTTAATAATTAGGCCTTTTTCCCTCGTTTTAAGAAAGCAGAATCTGGTTTGCATTGCAGTAACTGTGGTACTGTTAACTTGTCTCGTTAGGCTCTCTCACACTCTGTAGGACCCCCCCCCGCTGGGTGTACCTTTTGTACTGTTGAGTGTACCTGTCTGCCCCTTCTGTGTGTTCCCACTGTGTGACCCCCCCCGGGCATCCCGTGCTCTGCAGCGTTGTGTTGTGCATCCCTCCTCTCTCTTTTGCACCTTCCTCCTCTTATTTCCCCCTCACATCCTCTTTGATGCTCTCCGTCTCCCCTATCTTCTGTAACTGCCACTATGTCTCCTATTCTATCCCTCACACCAAGTTGGGGAGGAATACGTTCAAGAGTGAAATCCTGGGCTCCAACTCAGGCCTCCCTATTGCTATTACCTACATCAGTGCTTCCTCCTTACAGACTCTCACTGACATCCTCTTTGTCGTTCCCTCCCCAGACTTATGGACCCCTCATATGGTCTCTGTTCTCTCTCCTTTGTCCTCCTCTACCATTAATGGTGGCCCTTAGTGGGAGGCCCTATTGGCCTCGTTCTACTCCTCCAAGACCATCATTAATGTCTATCTGAATGGTACCATCTTGGTCCAGGGCCCCCGGACCAATCTCCTCCTTTTTGATAGGTGTCTCCCACGTCTCATCAGCTTCTTCCCTTCTCCTGCTCCTCCTAATAGCTCATATCTGGCTCCTCTGCTGCCCCTTTCTTCTGCCACCTCTCTGGAACCCACCGTCCTCCTCTCTGGCTACTATGCCGCCTCCTTCTACCACCTCCACACACTCTTTGGCCCCTCAACCACTTCCACGGGACATACTTCAAGCCTGTAACCCACCACAGAAGTCTTTCAAATGTGGCAATCTTCACCACATTGCTACTGTCAACTCTAGCTCTGCCGTCAAACACTTCTTTAACATCTGAAAACCTCCTCGAAGAACTTGCCCTGGATGTCCTAGCTGCACTAGCCTTGGGTTATGGTCAGCTCTGTAACAAGTTTTGACACTTTCATCCCTGATAGCTACAAGACCCTCTCTGACCCAGAACCAACCGTCCCGGAGGAGGAGTAGCTCTGATCTTTCCGGAGTGGGTCCTTGCTTCTCTCATTCCTATGCAGGCCTACTCACACACTGACACACCGCTCTCTAACCTGCATATTTCTATCTCCAACACTCTGTGTGTCCTTGCACCTGTCATGAGAAACCATCTGAAGCCTACTTCCAAGGGCAACCCTTGGTATGACTCTGACCTTGCCACCCTGAAAAGCAAGTGTAGGGTGGCAGAGAGGAAGTGGAGGGCATCAGGCACATCTTCTGACAAACTGGCCTGTTGCCTGCTCCAAAGGCAATACCGACTCTCTGTCCTGTCCAAGAAGACAGCCCACACCCAAGCCCATGTCTCTGCAGCCTCTAACAACACAGCTAAACTCTTTAAAATCTGGAAGGAGCTGGTCAACCTTTCTGCAGTCTCCACCTCTCCTGTTCCCTTGCAGGCCTTCTGTATGGCTCTGGCTTCTCACTTCACCACTAAAACTCAGGAAACCCTTTCCTTTCTCTGCTCTTCCTCTCCCTCTACTGGCCACGTCTCCCTCCCTCCTCTTTCTCTCTGACTACACATGACAAGGTTTCTAGACAAGTCCTATCCATGGAAGTGTCGTCCAAACAGGTGCTCCCCTGCTCCTCCAGAACCATCAAGGGCACCCTCGCTCCAGCCTTTGCCAATTTCTGCAATCACTCTTTTGCTACTGGAACTTTCTCCTCTCTCCTCAAGCACTCCCTTGTGCACCCCCTCCTTAAAAAATCATCTGCTGATCCTTCCATTCTGGCAAACTATTCCCCGATCTCTATCACTCTTTTCCTGGGCAAATCCCTGGAAAATCTGACCATCTACCATCTTACTTTCCACACTGAATCTATTGGTTGTCTCCATGACCATCAGTCTGTATTCAGAGTAGTTAGAGGCACAGAAACTGCTCTCCTGTGAAGATCTGCTCACTAATCTTGGTTCAAGCCTTCCTTTTGTCCTCATCCTCCTTGAACATTCCTCTGCTTTTGACACAGTCAATCACGCCACCCTGATCAATCAACTCAGTGAGAACCTGGGAATCACAGATCAGGCCCTTGATTAGTTGTCCTCCTTCCTCCTGGACCGAACCTCCCAGGTCCAACTTGGGTCCTTTCTCTCCACTACCTCTCTAAACACATGTGGTGTTCCCCAGACCTCTAACCTCTCACCCGGGTTCTTCAATTTCTACTTGTCCCATTTGGTCCAGGTAGAGATAACTTCTCCTCTTTGTGTTATGCGGATGACACTCAGCTTTTTTTCAGGCTCCCCTCAGTCTCCTTTACCCGCTCAGCCATTCCTGACTGTGTAGCCGCGATTACAGATTGGTGCACCTCCAGCTATCTCTGCCTTGATGGCAGTTAGACTGAGATCCTTCTCATTGGCACCCCTGCTCCCACTTTCCCTCTCTAACTCTGGTCTCCCTCATTGGGCCCTCTTCCTTCGCCTTCCTGTGAGGCAAACAACCTTTGTGTCACCTTTGTGTCACCTTCGACTCCACTCTCTCCTTCTCTCGTCACATCACGGAACTTGCCAAGAAGGCCCACTACCAGGTGCACCTCCTCAGAGGTATTCTTCCTTTTCTCACTTCCCCAGAATCTCACTGTCTCCTGAGTCCTGGTTCTCTCTAGGCTGGACTACTACATCAGCCTATTTCTCAATCTGCCTTCCTCTACTCTCCATCCTCTGCAACTAATCCAGAACAGGACTGCAAGACTTGTCCTTGACCTCAAGCCAATGGACTGTATCTCTCCAGACCTGAAATCTCTCCACTGGCTCCAGGTGGCTGCAAGGATCAAGTCCAAGACCCTCTGCATCATTCACAAGGCTTTCTGAGGTCAGGGCCCGCACTACTTCCAACGTTCTCTTCCAAAACACCTTCCTTCTCGAGCCCTTTGCTCAGCCACCTCTACCTGTATGATTGTCAGACACTTCTCCAGACTGAGAGTGGGGGGCAGACCTATCTGCTCTGCAGGTGCCTCCCTCTGGAATGTCCTCCCTGCCCCTCTCAAACTTGAGCCGGACAACCTGAAGTTCCAGAAGCAGCTCAAGACTTTCACTTTTGCCTCTGCTTTCTCTCTCCCCTGCTGACCTACCTGTCTGCTGCGCTGATTGGTGGCAGGCTACCCTTTGAGTCTCACTGGTACCAGGCTCCTCTGCGACCAGTCACCCTTGCACTGCCTCCGGGCCTACCGTGCACTTAGGGGCTGTAATTGTGACTCTACAGTCCCCTGCCTCCTTGCACTTACCTGAGCCGCTCTCCCCTAACTGCACTTATTGAGCAACACTTCCCTGATTGCACTTCCCTTGTCCCTCTGCCTTGCACTTCCCCTTCTCCCTCCCCCACTGCACTCTGCACTATCACACTTGCACGATCTGAATGATACAAAGCATAGTAAGATCGTTTAGTTTGTCTTCCCTCTTTCTTCCCTCCCGTGTCTTGTCACGCCTAGGAACAGTTGTGTACAGGCACCTTATAAATGACTTGCCATATCTCACTACATTATATAATAACAGGACAGCCTAATGTAGCACCAGCTACACTTTGACCACTTCATGTACTTGTGACATAGTAATACAATGGCATGCAATTTTGCATATAATTGTGCCCATGTGCCGTTGCAATGGCCTCAAAGCACAGTAGGTGAATGCCCTTGGAGGAACCAAGTTCAAGATATCAGAGATTGTTGTGAGACATTTTGAATGCATTTTTGCATTGTAGCCTGGAGAAAGGAAGGTAGGTAGATAGGCAGGTAGGGGTGGCAAAGTCCCTGCAAGTGACACAATTGAACAGGCTTGTGGTTGGGTGAAGTGACGGCTGTCAAATAGTGTGCGAGTCATGGAGACGGATAATGTGTACAGCCAGACAGACTGAAACACCATTTATTGTACAGGTGCTTTATAAATACACAATAAAATAAAATAAATATAATCCATCATGTAAATATGCTGCATTTGAGTGGCAGATGTGCACAGTACGATATGAGAGCAGGTAGGGGGCAATTGCAGATGTGTGCAGGTGGTTGGCCATGCTTTGGGGTTGATACAGCTACCAAATATTAAGTGCACAAGTGATGTACGCAGCATACACATCTAACGTGAGGCCCAAACCCACTTGACAGTCATAGAAGAAATGCATTTGCATAACCTGGAGAAAGTGATTTAGCATATGGACAAAGAGACTGCAAGATGTCTGGTATCAAGATTCATAAAATTGTATTACAAAAATGTACACTGCAATAATCACAGATGAGGAAGGGTAAACATGTCCAGGGATGAAAATAAAATAAAAAGTTCAAAATGAAACCTAAAACACCATAGAACTATATACACAGGCAGCAGGCTCAAGTGTATTGCAATGCTCCCACCAGGACCAAGTCACTCTCCTCATCCTCTGCCTGTAGGCAGGCTACTATTGTTTCCTGGAGCAGTGGTAGGCCTTCAACCATACAGCTCTCTCCCGCCTC
This sequence comes from Ambystoma mexicanum, assembly GCF_040938575.1. NCBI lineage: Eukaryota > Metazoa > Chordata > Amphibia > Caudata > Ambystomatidae > Ambystoma > Ambystoma mexicanum. The sequence goes on along the minus strand of NC_090932.1, from coordinate 636,391,384 downwards.
TGCATCCCTTCAAGCACCCTCCAGGATTGCTTCCCGCCTCCTTGCCCACCTCTCTACCACCTCTGCCCTGCTCCTGGCAAGGGTTGCCTCCCTCACCCGCTATCTCTCCACCTCACACATTCTGCGTGGATGCACACCATCTCCCTCAGGCGCCTCCTTTCCTCCTGCCAGATGTTTGCCATTTCTCTCCTAATTTGCCTCCTCAGGGTGGAATGGCCCTACATCAACTGCCTCCTCACACTCCTCATCTGCTGATGCATGGCAGAGTGTAAGCTGCATAGGTACACCCTCTGGCTGTATGACACTTGTAGGGAGGGGTTACCTGTATTGCCCTGAAGTACCAGCTGTCCCTCCACTGCATGTGGCAAGACACAGTGACCACCTCATGTGGCGTTCTTGGGACTTCCACCTCAGGCAGGGAGGTAGGCAAAACCAGACTGGGCCGTGTTAGTGGGACTGTGCACAAGGGGCCCTGGTGGTATTTGGCACAGAGACTCCCTGGAGGACGACTGCAGCACAGAGGAGGAAGTGGAGGACGGGGCAATCAAATTGCATGAACCAGTGCACAGAAACCAGCCGAGAGCAGTGCAGTTGTCAGATGGCCCAGGAAGCAGCTCATCTGCTAGCGAGGCTGAAACAGCTCCTTGCGAGAAGCTGAAACAGCATATCGAAGCGCTGCGGTCCACCTCACAAGGCCAGCCAATAGGGTCTGCACCACATCTCCGATAGCCAGCTCGGTCTCAAGGAGGGCCTTTGTCTGGGTGGAGGCATCCACAAAGTTGGTCACTGCCAAAGCAGATGGCCTAGGGACAGGGCGCTTGTGCAGAACCTTCCACAGTGGGATGCACATCCTCATGTCTGCAGGCCAGGGGTTCAGCATGAACACCTTCCTGTAGGCCCCCACCTGACCCTGTGGGCTGGCCTGCAATTGCATCCTCCTCCACCTTTACCTCCAACTCCATCAACCCTGATGAATCCAGAGAGTCTTTGTCATGAGGCCTACCCCCGGGCATCCAGACCAAGTCCATCAACCCCGGAAGCAGGCATCATGTTACCTGGAGCAAACCCAGCAACCCCTGTTAGGGGCTATCTGTGTACAGTACTGGCACCTATGGCATCAGGCTCATATGGGACATCAGTCCTGGCACCATAGGCACCAGGCTCATATGTTAAAACTTACCTGATGCAGACCATGCTGCAAGGGATCCAAGCATCCAAGCCCATGTGAGGCTTGAAGGGACTATTTTATCTTAGGAACTAATTTGTTACTCGGGTGTGGTTGTGGAGGAATACTTACCTGGGACTACTTTGAAGGCTATTTAAACCACGCCCAAAGAGCAGCACATGTTTCGCGTTATTCTGCATCCAGCAACGTAACGCTCACCGTGTCTGCAGTCAGCATCCAGCATCCTGCCACGCCCGCCTCGAGTCCAGAGCGCCTAGAAAGAAGGGAAAGAAGAAGAAATGTTAGAATAAAAACTTAACTGGATTTCTTACCTGATTTTGGATTCAGCGCATCTTCGAACCAAAAACAGACTTCATTTTAAACGCGTCGCATCGCCAGCAGCAGCGCCGCGCCATACTCACCGTTCCTCGCAGCATTTCTACGATCCGGTGCTGTCTCCATCACCAGGTTGCCGCATTCCAGCACCTAAGGGGGACACAAAAACAACAAGGTGAGCCAAGGGAACAAACAAGGACAATCTCTTGCCACCATATGCTTACCTGATTTTACCGCAGGAGGTATTATCCACCAGCACGCCAAATCTTCCTACGCTGCACCTGCAAGAAAAGAGAAAGCAGTGAGTTAAACCTTGGCATCAATTACCGGACAGTGTTACAAAACACAGACTCTTACCTGAACGCTTTCAGCTGCCACAAGATGATCATCTTTTGGGTCTAAGCTGCAAAAGAAACAAGGAATTGGACAAGAGTGATTATTCGGACATTTTGAACTCTTTAGAACTATATACTTACGGCCTTTCGCCCGGAGGGTTGGAGCCAAGATTTGTCCAGAACTCTTCCAATACCCTCAAGCCAGTGAAGTAACTGGCCATCAACGCGCCCCTGCATTCTTCGCAGGATGGAGAGCTCATCATACAAAACTATAAGGTGAGCTTGGTGAAAGGGAATGTCAGAAGTGTTAAGTGGGGACGCAGTGAGGTGTTACTACTCAAATACACAGGTGGCTAATTCCCTTTCCCCGTCTTTAGGAGACTACTTCTACGGGTCAAGCAGACGAAGCTAGGTGGGCCAATCCAGTCCGTCATCTCTGCACTACGCATCACATTGGTGGAGACCGTGGCTGTCCAGTTCCGCTCGACACCCCTGTGGGAGCTAGGTGAGTGTAACAGTCATCTGCCCTCGATGGCCCCTGTGCGTCACCACCCTGCCACACAGCTGCTAAGGTGTCCCTGCCACAATTCCCTCCTGGGACTTACCTTCCACAGCCTCAGCTGATGGTACCGGCGGTCACCCACCCACATCGCTCTCAGAGGAGGATGTGTCAAAGGTGAGTGGCTTGAGTTTGTGCCTGGGTCTGGAGGCCCTTTCCCTGCTTCTCCACTCCACAGCACATTTTCCTCCCTCTACGCCTGCTACAGCAACTGTGGAAAAGTGGATGAAGAACATTGACATCAGTCGAGAAAATGCATGTGTGGCATACACAACATTAACATTAAGTCAGCATGGGTCAACAAGCAACTGCCCCACATGCAAACACCCCCATGCAATCAGCATTAATACTGAAACACAAGAGTAGGGACAACAATGACTTACAGTCATGACACATGTTGAATGAGCACATTGACGTGTAGCCACAAAAACATTTCAAGAAATCATGATATGGCTCACTGCCAATGTCAAAGGGACCCAAGTGTAACCCACAGCCAGGGCCATGGAAAGTGCAACTGGACAGATGCCTCAAAAACTAACATTTATGTATTTATTTATTTATTGTTTGTGTGTTAAGCGCTTAAACAGGAAGTAAAGACTGTTTCAAAATACTGGCAGGGTAACAGGGATGGGATAACGGGATGAGAAACAATTAAAATACATAAAAAATATTAAATACAGAGGGGTGGATGAACCTACTATGCCTTGTGAGTGTTCAGAATGTGCAAGTGCAGAAGGGGAAATGGTATAGGTGCTGGCATACTCATGGGTGAGCAACAGTTGAAGTGCAATTTAAGGTAAGTGTGAGACACCAGGGTGGAGGGTGAACCGAGGCAAGTTCTGATGATACACAGATGCTGGGGGTGATTCGGTGCGGGAGTTCAGGACACCAAGGATGCAGAAGGGCCCTGAAAACCAAACAAGCTACTGTGAGATTAACAGACGAGAGAGGGAAGGAAGGAAGAGATAAAGAGGAAAGTCTTGAGGAGCTTCCAGGATTTAATAAAGTACCGCTCAAGATGAAGAGGGAGGTGGAGGCTGATCCAAAGCAAAAAAGAGAGCCAGCTGAGGAAAGTGATCAACCTCCTGCCCTCTGTTTAGTGAAACACTTTACACACAAAGAGTTGGTGCCAGAGAAGGGGGAATTTTTAGTAAGAGAGAGTTGGAGATAGTGTGGTCCCCGGCCCCAGACAGCCTTGTGGATGATACAGAGGAATATGAATTTAATCTTTGAAGTAACCAGGAGCCAGTGAAGACTTTTTAGGGCAGGAGAGATGAGGTCCCTGGGCTTGAGGCCAGGGTTAAGTTTTACTGCCTTATTCTGGATTAGATGGAGGGTTCTCAGAGTGGAAGAAAGTAGATTCAGGAGGAGGCTATAGCAATAGTCAAGACTAGAGAGAACCAGGGCTTGGGTAACATTGAGCTTCTGGAGGAAGATACGAAAAGGTAGAATTCCTTTGAGAAGGAAGAGCTTTCCTTTGAGAAGGAAGACTTCTTGGTATCGTCCTGAGTGTGAGGGAGGAAGAGGATACAAGAGTCGAAGTTGACTCCAAGTTTTCTGGTTCCAGAAGAGGGAGCAGGGGGAGAGCCCATGGAAGAAGGCCAGAGATAAGGGAAGAAGGCAGGAGCAGGGATTCCAATGGGAATGATCTTCGTCTTGCTGGCATTGAGCCAGAGATCATTGGAAGTGCACCAGGCCTGGATGGCAGAAAAACAGGACAGTGCCAAGAGCACAACTCCAGTCAGATCTATCACCAAATACAGCCAGAATCATCACGTTCTTCGCAAAGTCCTGTGGAAACATTGGTACCTCCTTAGATTAGATGAACATATTATCAACAATATTGACTCAAAACCTACTATGATATTTAAACAAGCAGACACCCTGAAACAGATTGTTAGCCCATCCTTACTACCTAACATGAAGGAACAAAGAAACAAGACGTGGCTGGAAGCAGGCCACATTGGTTTTAGAAAATGCAGGAAATGCACATGTGCAAACAAAAATATTTTGCAATTTGGAAGGAGTTACTGTCAAGGTCAAGCAGGAAATAAATTGCAGAACTAAATTTATAGTGTACAGGATTATTTGCATTTGCCACAAAATATACATTGGAAGCACCAAGAGGGAGCTAAGTACAAGGATACGTAAGCATATAGCAACATTTGGGAGCCAGGCCCTGAGGTTCCCCCTAGCTCACCATTGGCAGACACACCATCAGATGGGAGACAAAACAGCAATCAAATGTATAGGACTGCAATATATTCCTCAAGCAAGAAGAGGGGGTGATCGACTCCAGAGACTACGACAAGCTGAAGCAAGGACTATTTGCTATTTGAACACAACCATAAAAGGGCTGAACTCGGACAATGAAATGATCTCCTTTTTATGAAGACCATTGGAATTCATTAGTTCCTAGTTGCCCCAGAACATAAAAACATAAAAACTACAAAACAACAGAACAATATTCAAGATTCTTGATTGCAATCTACTTGCACTGTATAACATTTTCTGAATATTAACATGTCCCAAATTACCAGTTGGCAATTGTCCATTTGGGAAACATGACCACACACAACATCACTTGATGTGATGCATTCTCTACCATGCATTATGGATACTTGAATTAACCTCAAGATTATGTCTTGAAATACAAGACTTTTTTACTTAAATTGTTTATTTCAGAATTTGGAGATAACACGGGGACACCACTTACACCCAACCCTATAACTCACACCAACGTATAAGCAGATTCGAACCGCAACTGCATATTTTTTGTATATCAGACATTGTTTTTACTTGGCAACGGTGTCCGGACATTTCGTCGAAAGACATTTGGTCGACGTAATTTGGTCGAAAACCAAATGGACGAATTTTTTTTTATTTATATATATATTTTTTAGGTTGTAGTTTAGGGAAAAAAAGGGTTTTTTAGAAAAAAAGGGGGTGGGGGGGACCCCCCAAAAATAGAAAATAAAAAAGTAAAAATAAAAAAAATAAAAATTTGACCATTTGGTTTTTGACCAAATGGTTTCGACCAAATGTCCTGTCGACGAATTTTTTTCGACAAAATGTCTGGCAACCCATGGCAACTTATTAGTTAATTCAACCTCTTCAAACTCAGACTCTTAATACATTATGAAGTAGACACAGACATCTAATATAATCTAGTGTTCTAGTATTGTCACTTACTCCACTGTAAAATGGCTGCCTCATTCATCTGAGGAAATAGCACAAGAAAACGGACTGTTCCCCGGGTAACGCGAAAATCTTACGTTCGGTTACCCAGTCAACGCAACACCAAAACTGTAGCCATGACACTGTGCTCCCGATAGCTCGAGCTGACGTGCTCAAGAGTATCTTGCTAGTCGCGAGGTAAGTGATGTTCTTGGATCCATTTGGGATTTGCCCTACGTTTTACATTATCAAGGACACAGGACGCCAGATTTCAGCTTCAGCTTAATGGTTTCACCTAATGTTTCACGTAGTAGCGGCCTGCCAAATCCACATTCTTATAAATCGCACTGCCGGCATAACTTTCAAGAAAGATGATTACATATTGAGCCACACCATTTAAAGTACAATATGGGCCGGTATCGGCACTTCATAAATGAATGTAAATTACTATATTTTTGGCATGCAAAGGCGCTCACATGCGCTTGTTTGCAATGGAGTCACAATACTATATCTTTAATGATTACATTCTGAACCACAGCCTTTTAAGTACAATATGGGCCGGTAACGGCACTGCATAAATGAATATAAAGTACTATATTCTTGGCACGCAAAGGCTCTCACATGCGCATCTGTGCATCGAGTCACAATATTATATCTATAAACGATAAAAATGTACTCTCTCTGCCTTCCCTTATACCATTAACACAGGCACTCTGACACTATACCGTACAATACTCTGGTTGCATCACACTAATGGGCAGTATGTTATATATATTTTTTAGGACAATGAGGAATTTAACCCATGAAACATGATACTCCACAAATTTGGTAACCTCACGGTATTTGATGTTCGAAAAATCATGTATTTCAATATTTCTCAAAGATTTTATTTTTTCCTTTGAGCAAATCTATCAAATTAATTTCTAACACACGTTATCTCTTCTCCCTCTCTCCCTAATCAATCCTTCCCTATACCAACCCCCATTTTTCTGTGCATCTCTCTCTGTTTATTATTTTATTTGGCTGATCCATGTATATTGTAAACAACAAATCTGATTGTGTTACCTTTATGAACACAGTTTTTGTAACCACTTTATCACTATTTTTTCTTTATCATTATTATCTTATTTTGACATATATAATGTTTATTCATGTATATTTAATGAATCATATTATGATTTACATTAGATTGAGACCAGTTTTGAAAAAGCTGAAAGCAGCCGAAACACCTGTCAGCACAGGGCGTTAATTAAAATGTAACCACTTTAACAAACTGTTCTATTGAGTGATCTCCTAATTGGCGCAGTCTTGAGAAACCTCAACCTAGCAATTCTTAGCGGTTTCTGGCTATATCTGCTTTTCAGACAAGACGCGACAAACCGTACAATTAGATAACAGTATCTAACTAACAACAATCATTTCATTTCAATAGGCCTAAAGAGGAGTAACCGTCAGACCAGCTCTTTCCAAAGGCAGTTTTTCTGTTTTTACATGTTTGCAAGAGAGCTTCATGGAGTGGACAAGGGGGTGAGGGATCGGTTGGGAGCATGAGTGCCAAGGCTGTTCAGGATGTCCTGAGTTGTTGTGGTGAAGTGAGTGGCACGTACGTTGCAGACGGCCTGAGGAGGAATAGGGGAGGAGGCTAATGCAGGAGGGTTGGCTAGTTCCCTGCAAATTATGAAAATTTCAGCCATGTTGTTACATGCACCAGGTACCCATGCCTGAAAGTGGGTCCTTTTGTTGGAATGGATAGAGAGTCTGTATTGCCTTTGAAGCAGGAAGCAGGCCAGTTTGTCAAAGGTGTTCCTGAAGTTTGCCACTTCCGTTCTGCAGCTCTGCACTTTTGTTTCAGGGATGCATGCAAGTTCAGACTCGTACCATGTGTGGTGCTTAGAGGCTGATCTCAAGCGGATTCTCATGATTGGGCAAGAATGTCAAGGGTGTTGCTGATGGACAGGTGGAAGTTGCTGAGAGCAGTGTTGGTGGTAGATTCTGAGTTGGGAGGGCAAGTGGGGATAAAAGGTGGAAGTGAAGGCAGCAGCTGACAGTCGTTTCATTGGGTGGATGTTTGTGAATGAGGTTGGCAGGGCTTTTGGAGGTGTGGTCACAAGGTCATAGGGACCCAAGTGGGAGGAGAGAAGAGAGTGGTCTGACCAAGATAGAAGGGTGACCAGGAGAGATGAGAGATGAAGGTCAGAATGGACAAGGGCATCCAGAGGTTGTCCAGGATAGTGGGTTGGACCAGAAGGGAGAATGGAGAGGGATAGAGAAGTGCAGAGGTCAATGAAAAGAGTTGATGCTGTGCCAAGGGAGTTCAATTGGATGTTAACATCTCGCAGGACGAGCAGGTTGGAGGAGGTTGAAAGTAATGAGGAACAGAAATCAGGAACAGAGAGGTAGTTCCTGGAGGCCGGTAGATGGTAGCAATGGTCAGGGTGGAGGAGGGAGAGATAACCAACTTGCATACTAGGCTCTTGACGGAGGAGTAGAGCATATCTATTGCATGTGCACAAGTGCACCAACTGATAGAGCACTGACGGTGCGCATACCTATGCTTGTCCACTCCGCAGATGTCTGCCATTATATACAGCTGGCATAGGCAGGATGCTGCAAGCCAGTGACAATCAGTGCAACACACATGCTCTGTACAGAAGGGAGAACCTGCAATCAAGCATGCCCATTCATGACATACATACACTGTACACAGTCCACCCCATGGGTACTCACCAGCAGCTTTCAGACGGGCTTGCCATCCAGATATCTGGGTGTGGAGTTCTGGGTAGAACCTCTTGAGGACCTAGAGCTGAAGGGCTGACATCCAATGCCCTCAGTTTATCATGCCTCTTGTGCTTGAGGTCTTCCAGGACTTCTTCACATTCTTGGTGAAACGGACTGGCACTTCCTCCATGTAGATGGCCGTGATGATGTCGTCACAGATCCTGTGACATCCATCTGACCCAAGCTGCACTGTAGATGGACTCATAATTTGCTAGGTCTCTATCCACCAGGATGCCAACTTCGGTAGAGGAGAAGTTGGCAGCCCTCTGCCTCACTGCTGAGGAGGAGGATGGCTCAGACATGGCAACCCCTGAGGCAGGTGTTGGCAAGCTGGGTGCAGCAGAACTGTGGTGGTAGTAGAGCAGTCAGTTGACGCACCTTCTGCAGAAATCTGTTTTCAAGCAACTTTACCTGTCATTTATTGTTTGATATAGTTAACCATTTTATTAAGTATGATGTGAAAAAACACTATATTCCCACAAAAAATAAACATACTTTAAATTACAGAAACCAACATGGTGATTTTAGGTTTGAGAAAATAGTTCTAGCCAGTCTGCTTGACTAAGTGTGCTACCTGATTTAGAGGTGTGACTGGCCCTCCATTTCCCTGGTCAGTTGTACTTTTATGGCTGTGGGTCATAAATAATTGTCTAGGGTAAGAAAACAAATCCTGGCTGGGCCTCCTGAAATTCAGCCTCTCAGAATGATATCTCTGAGGTTACTGATGAATGTTTAGAGTGACATCCACCCCCACTCCCTTGGTTACCAGTGGTGTATAAACACCACTGACATGGCCTCCTTTCTAGGGGGGGCAGAGGCTGGCTCTCGGGGGTGCTGGCCCCCCTGCACCCATGCTGGAGCCGGCCTGGTAATAAAGCGCAAATTGATTATTTTACAGCCTGAAAAACCGTTATAACTGTGAATAGCAAGGTAAATAAGGGAAAGTGCTAGGGTATCTTGACTGCACAATTGACAACTTAAGTTTTGTAAGTTTGTCTCATGTACAGAATAATGGGAATTTAAGTGTAAGAAGCCAAACTGAAAAACACTGTCCAACCTATTCCTTTTAGCATGTCGAACTGCATGTGAAAAAGTTTGCAAACCCAACGCTCTTGCTTTGCACTAAGTTTAACATTTTACTGCAGCCAATAGCGTAACACAAAATTTGGGGGCCCCATGCGAGCCATCAAATCACGGGTCGCACCACACTCTGTGCCGTCCTAGATTATGACGCGTGCGCATTATGCACAAACATGCTGCTGCAGGGCTACACCACACACTGCATTAGGAGACAGATATAAATATGTGTTTAAATACATTATACAGCACACTTTCTGAGAAAAATTAGTTAAAAGGCCAGAGCGTTTGCAATTGTTTTGTAGGGTAAAAACAACCCAAAAATCCAGTACATGCAAGTAACAAACAGTGCACTGGAACATTAATGCTTTAATTAATATAATGCTTTGCTATTAAAAATGCCATGCCACAATGAACACATGTCCAACTGGCTGCACAATGTAGACCAGTCTAGACATGTCATAACATATTACAGTAAAGCATGCAAGCCCACATTTAGAAATACCTATACTGGGTGCACCAAAAAACCAGTTGAAGCAAAAAACACGTATCATGTTTATTTTATCACATATGACCAGAAAAATATACAATGCAGCAGTCAGAAATGGCTAGACTGGCTGCACCCAAAGGCCAGTTTAACCAGTCAATTACACTTAGCAGGACTGTTTTATCAGAAATGCTCAGTTAGAAAATGTCAAGGCAAACTAAGAAATGACTAGACTGGCTGCACCAAAATGCCTCTCTAGCCACTAATACCACATATGATGCCTGTTTAGCTGGGACCATTACGAGTCATCACACAATCCTGTCCCACCCCACCCCCACACATCCCCTCTCCCTAAAACCCCTGCCCCAACCCCCAAAATCAGCTTCTCAGACAGAATTACCTCCACATCCCTTTTCCTTGTCCCAGTGCTTACGTATGAGGCTTCTTGCCTCATGGGTAGGTACTGGGATGAGGAATAGTGGGGTTAGGAGTAATGAAGATTACCAATAAGTAACCAAGGGATTAAACACAAGAAGTGGCACAACACCATTGAACTGATTGGGCTTCAGGCATCCCCCATAACCTCTCCTGAAATTTAGGGCTATGTTGACTCGACCTGGCTGACCTACAGAGCCGTTGACGGACAGAACAGGACACAGATGTTAAACAGCACCTGGGTTTCGCTGTTATCAAAAGCCCAGCAATTAGTAATGTAAAGAATTTCACTGTTAGTACCTGCATTCAAATGTCTAATTCTTTAGGCAATTGAAATCTTGATGTGGGTTTAGTACTTGCATGCCAGGGAAGTGATTGGAAGGGTGGAGAAGTGACAGGAGACTGCTTATTCTCACAGCACTCAATAAGTGGGTGCTTTCAGACTTAAAGGAGAGAGTTAACTGCTTGTAACATTGAAGCTGCACTCAAATAGTCTCATTAGAATGCATAAAGAAGTTAGATGCTCCACACAAATAAGTTTGCCTCTCGCCACCGCCCCCGAAGTTAGCACCTCTCCCAGTATTTGAAGGGTTAGCAACCCCCCCACTCCATGAAATTTAGTTGTAGTTGCACCCCTGAACACAAGAAAAAACACACCATTCATCATACACACACATGCACACCCAGCAACCCATACATTTAAGAGTGAACCCTTTCAGCATACAGGCACACCCAGTCAGCCACCCATAGATTTATGTATTCACTCTTTCTCCTATACAGGCACCTCCAGGCAGCCACCCATGCATTTAAGTATGCACCTTTTCACCATACACTCACACAGGCAGCCACCTATACATATACATCTGCACCCTTTCACCATACACTCAGACAGACAGCCACCTATACATATAAGTGTGCACCCTGTCATCATTCAGGCACAGTCAGGTAGCCACCCATAGATTTAAGTGTGCAGCCTTTCACTATACACTCGACACACACCCAACCACCCCTATATTTAATTGTGCACTCTTTCTCCCATACAGGCACACCCAGGCAGCCACCCATCCATTTAAGTATGCACCCTTCCACCATACTGGCACGCACATCCAGGCAGCCACGCATACATTTAAGTGTGCACCCTTTCACCATACACTCACACAGGCAGCCGCCTATACATAACGTCTGCACCCTTCACCATACACTCACACAGGCAGCCACCTATACATTTAAGTATGCATCCTTTCAACATACACTCACACAGGCAGCCACCTATACATTTAAGTGTGCATCCTTTAAACATACACTCACACAGGCAGCAACCTATACAGTTAAGTATGCACCCTTTCACCATGCACTCACACAGGCAGCCACCTATACATTTAAGTGTGCACCATTTCACCATACAGGCACGCCCAGGCAGTGGTCCATACATTTAAGTGTGCACCCTTTCACCATACACACACACACACAGACAGCGACCCATACATTTAAGTGTGCAACCTTTGAACATACACTCACACAGGAAGCCACCTACATTTAAGTGTGCACCCTTTCACCATACATGCACACCCAGGCAGTGGCCCATACATTTAAGTGTGCACCCTTTCACCATACACACACACCCAGGCAGCGACCCATACATTTAAGTGTGCACCCTTTCAACATACACTCACACAGGAAGCCACCTATACAGTTAAGTATGCATCCTTTCAACATACACTCACACAGGCAGCAACCTATACAGTTAAGTATGCACCCTTTCACTATGCACTCACACAGGCGGCCACCTATACATTTAAGTGTGCACCATTTCACCATACAGGCACACCCAGGCAGTGGCCCATACATTTAAGTGTGCACCCTTTCACCATACACACACACACACAGGCAGCGACCCATACATTTGAGTGTGCAATCTTTGAACATACACTCACACAGGAAGCCACCTACATTTAAGTGTGCACCCTTTCACCATACATGTACACCCAGGCAGTGGCCCATACATTTAAGTGTGCACCCTTTCAACATACACTCACACAGGAAGCCACCTATACAGTTAAGTGTGCACGCTTTCACCATACAGGCACACCCAGGCAGTGACCCATACATTTATGTGTGCACCCTTTCAACATACACTCACACAGGAAGCCACCTATACATTTAAGTGTGCACCCTTTCACCATACAGGCACACCCAGGCAGTGGCCCATACATTTATGTGTGCACCCTTTCAACATACACTCACACAGGAAGCCACCTATACATTTAAGTGTGCACCCTTTCACCATACATATCACGCATCATGAGGTTGAGGGGAGTCATATTACTTCAAAACGAAATGGTTTATTTTTGAAGTCACTCCAACTTCATCAAGAAATTATTTCCATTAAGGACCGTACCATGATGGAAATGATGTCTTTATGAAGGCAGATTGACTTAAAAAAGAAACGAATTCTTTTTTAAGTCAAATAGCGCCCTCACCCCATGACATGAAGGCCGCCAGCCGAGAGGCTTCCATGTCATAAGGTGGTGGGAGCCCTTCAGACTATAAAAAGAAAAATGATTATTTGTTTTTAGTCCAAGGGGGCTCCCCTCCCAAGAAATGTGGTGGCAGGGGACTCTGCACCGCTGGGTGCGCAGGGAGTGACTACAGCTCATATTAGCAGTCTCTAAGTTGTCAAGCATCCGGTGAGCAGTACTTATATCTATGAATATATTATTTTTCCCCCCCAAATTAAACAACGAATTACAGTTAACAATGGGCTGAGAAATGTGTAATACTTTTAAATAATCAGGACCATTGCTTGTGACTACTGAACCCACACCTCCTCCGTCTGCTCACTTCCAAGAAGCGTGTTCTAACCTCAGACATACCAATGCAATGAATGGCTCGCGCATTAGTGCTATGAACCTACTTTCAGCTCATGCACATTGACAGAGCATGCATGTGTGCCAGGGGTGTTGCTAGGTCTGGAAAAGATCCGGGGTTTTCGGGACGCAGGGCTAGCTAGCGGCCTTTTGGTTGTAGCGCCTGAGCTTCCATCCGGGGCTTCAACCAAAAGACCTGGGGCTATAGCCGCCTCAGATGCCCCCTAGCAACGCCCTGCGCACACACGGTACTCTCTGGCATGACACTGAAACACCTAGTGCTGAAACGATGGACATTGCCTCAAGCATTCAGCCACAATAGACGTGCTGTCAGACGAGACGAAAGAGCAGTATCTTCAAATGTCACTCTTAAATATTTCAGAAAAAGCAATTCCCTTGTGTACTTTTACACATGGAGAATGGTGGGGATGCAGCACATATGTGTATTATTTCATTAGGACGTGCTGTTATCTTAATGCACCATCAACACGTGTGTCTAATTTAACAATGGGACTACAACCTGAATTATGATTGGATGTGTCACTCTCCCTTACACAGCAGCCAGATTGCTTATATTGAGCGTCAAAACGGTGCCCTTTTGTGCCCCTCTGCTGGTCCTACTATAGGCAGATGTTTGTAATTGGCTTAATGTTGTACGACCACATTCTATCACTAACATGACAAAATATTAGAATTTTTTTATGCTGGATACCTTATAGCGTTTACCTAAATATTCTATTCATAAAAGACCCGCCAAATCATAACATTGCAGTCTCGGTTTGTATTCCTCTCACGGATAAGTATTCCGCATGTTAAATACAACTGTGTTACTTGTCCTTTAACGTTTAGAAATAAAATAGAGAGTCTGTGATAGCGATTGAGCACAATAAAATGACCAGCCCCATGTTTTATTATTTTATCTTGTTTTAAAACATTTAGGAGACAAATAATCTGCAATCAAAATTCTTGGAGTGTGCATTTGAGCGCCCTTTCTTTGAAGTGGTTTTGTGAATTAAACTCTGGATAACAGTGCAAAGGCAGCAAGGACCAATAAAACTGATGAATGCCTGCAACTGTTCAATGTTTAGTCTAGCAGTCCCACACGGCTTCTAGAACCATGGCAGATGGCTATAGCGGCTTATAGTAAAGTTAGGCCTTCTTATGTTAAAGGACGCTGTGCAGTTTAATTGTCACACACATGCTGCGTTACATTAGTGAAAGAGACTGCGCTGTCTGCATACTTCAAGTGAAACAGAAGTTTCTAAAGGATTTTTTTTTTAAACTGCCGCTCAATGTCAAGAATAAATTGCTTCACTTGTGCAGTACTTTAATTGGCATATTCACATGAACTCAGCTGCAGACCCATAAGGCTTGTGGAGCACATTCATTATTGCACATTTTTCATACAAGTAACAGTTACTGAACCTTTTACTTGAGCGTCAAAATAAAATAAAATGAGAGATCACAACCAGAAAAAAAAACCTTCCTATAGATATTTCAAATGTAGAAAAAGTACATTCCTCATGAAAATCTGCATAATGTACTCTGCCCCACCTTAACACTAAAATAAAGACTCGGAAATTCATGCTTTTCTTCGAGATTTTAAGCAAAAGCTCAGAATATTACCACAAATGGTGGGTATTTAATTTTACAAATGACATTTCAGGCTCCCCTCATAAAACAGTGCTGTCATTGTGTGTGTTCATTAGCAGTAGTTAGCTAGCATCCTCCTAGAGAAACAAAGCCAGTGGGAAGCAAAGACCAGATATCTTAATGATATGGTCAATTAAGCCAATTCTGATTTGTGTGTAGACTTGGGATACAGACACTGGAATAACAGCACAACCTCGACATATATCGGCAACATCTGGACAATAGTGTGAGTAGCTTCACATGTGCCTAAAACCTGTACATAAGCGAACACATTTAGCTTTTCCAATGCTTGCTTTTAAAGTTTCTTCAGCGTAAGGAAGACATGCGAGGACAAACATATTGTTTATAAATCAAGTAGCTAAATACACACTTGTGTAAGACATTTTTGTTACACGAGGAGATAATTTACAGGTGAAATTAAGCCATTAACTCTTAGAAGACTGCTAAGAAATAACACTGTGATGCCCTATAAAGCACAGCATTCTACTTCAAGATAGAGCTAGCTCAAAGAGATCCCAGGAGGATGTGTTTTGAACTGGAGGGGCGGGTAATGGGTAGGACTAGCAAAACAGAAAAGTGATGGCTAGGAGTTTTAAAAAAAATCAATTTATTGATCATTTTGAGAATAAAACATACAAGAGAAAAGTTACATGTACATGTCCATTACACCAGAGATATGCATTCAATTTGTATAATTGTATAATAACAATTGACTGAACCTAACCAAACTTAAATCCAAAATTTAAAACCCAAACACACTACCACAAATCCCTATCTTATAGTAGAAAACCAAACATCTCAAGACAAAAGACAATACAACACCAACAAATACAACACACAACTTCGAGTGCGAAAATAATAACCTCCATCTATCCCAGTCAAAAAATGAAGCATGCAATCAGTAAACCTCAACTATATAGTTGGATAACTCGCATGTTGAGTCATGGGAAAAATTGCGTCGGGATTGGGTAGAGGAACTTGGAATGGATATTCATACTGGAGAATGGGAAAGTCTGCTTGGTAAAGGGGTGCAGTCCAAATTGGATTTAGGGTTGAGGTATGTTAGACAGAGAATTTTATGTAGATTGTATTGGACCCTACTCGAATGGCCAAGCTAGGATTGTTGGATAATGATCACTGTTGGGGTTGTGGTCTTAGTGGGGGCTCCCTGCTTCATATGCTTTGGTCATGCTCAAGGGTGTCCATCTTTTGGAGGGATGTTTTGAACAGTTTAGATATTGTGATAGGGGACTGCCTACCACAAACACCTTACTCAACGATAATATTGTCGAGTAGAGAGAGAGGGGACATGGGCAGTGTAAGAACGGGATGGATTAATAGGGTATTAGTGGTAGCGGCTAAACAAATATTAAAAGTTTGGAAGTCAAGGAAAAAGCCGGTTGTGGATGAATGGCTAAGTGATGTCCGTACTTTGTCTGATTACGAGAGAATGATGTTAGCGAAACAGAAGAGGGAGGAGCATTACCTTAGAACTTGCGGTTCCTTCAATGGCTAGGAGGTATTGAACAGGTTTAAACCACTTGCATCACTCCAGGCTACCCTCCAGATTTCGTTTTTAAACCTGACATGCCATTAGAGAAGGGGGAAGATGTTTTACAAATCAGGCTTGGTCTCGCTCTAAGGGTGCAACAGGATTTAACTCCTAGGTCACATTCCTTCTGCACAAAATCACATCCAAGGCCAGACTCTGGACCAAATTGAATCAGTGAGGTGTAGCTTAGATTTCCGGTCACAGAATGTTCAGGAACCATGCCTGGGCATACAGTTTCCATGAGGGGGGTGACAGTTGCAAAACAATAAGGTAATAGCTGGAACGTTTTGAAATAATCTATACATCTGGCATTACCATGAACAACTCTCCAGACCATCATTTGTCTCCCTTTGTTAGAGAGGATATGGCCTGACATGGGTTCCTTGCTTGCAGTGACAAATAACACAAAAATCAGCACCTCTTTGGTGAGACCCAACAATGACAACGCATCTCTGGGGTTACTCTTGTATGCATGCAGAGGGGATGTAACCTTGCATTTCAGGTTGGACGTGTCCCATTGGTGGCAGTAACATACCGATTTGTATATTGCTAGTCCCCTTTTTCAAAGTACAGATTAACTATAAAATGCGGGTGTGGAAGGTGTATCAGATGTGTGGACGAAGTTAAGTGTGACTGACTACTGCTATGCCGGAATACAGGGATGAGTAGTGGCTAAACCACCTATTCATCCCCACACTACCGCTAAACCAGCAGTATCTCAAATCATAACAGTGAAATAGGCACATCCTAAAAGTTATGCCTCAACCACATTGTGTGGTAGCACATTCCAAGGGCAGGCTATATCTTCAGGAGGGGTGTGAGCTGATAACGGTAACAACACAAAGAGCATTAGTACAAAGACTCCAAAATAAAACAATATCCAATCAAGGTTCTATGAACATATAAAGTTTTAATTAAACAAACTAAAACATGATTTGAAAAAACATCATTCAGACCACTAGGGGGCCCAAAAGGCAATGGCTGCCTGAAGTTCGGCTCCTCTCTCAACGGGGAAAACAGACATGAGAAAGAGACAATACTGGACTGAAATTACAGGGAAAAAAGGCTGAACTGTTGAGATACAGGGGAAAGCAGAGACACTCTAAGCACACTCCCAAAATGTGGGGAAAGCGGTATAACAAGGAGATGCCCATCCCCCACCGGGCTCCGAACATGGTGGCCACACGGCGATCAGCGCCAAATTAATTAAGGCAAGGTGCGACCACTAAGAGCCCTGCAGTGGATCCACAGCAAGCATAAGAAAGGCTACCCGGGAGGCTGCAAAGCTCCAAGGATATTTTCACAACTCACCGATCAAGCCAGAGCCCCCTGAAAATAGTGAGCCGAGTGAAGGCGGACTGCACATGTCAGGGTCCTGCACAAGAAGACAAGATGCAAGCGGACACCTGCCAGCCCGCAACTGTGTGCAAAACACCCCCCTGAAGCCCTGACCTGAGTGAGGAGAAAGTCCAGCGGCCCAGTGCGGGAGCCCAGCATCGGGAGACCTGGTGAGGGGAGGAGCCCTGGACCAAGAACGGAGCAGAGGAGCCGCGGAAGGAGGCCGGAGCTGTGAACCAGAGAGACCACGCCAAAACAACAGAGGTGAGAGGCGCCCCCACCCCAGCAGCTCAGAGGGATAAGAAGGCAGGCAGAGCCAGAGCTATCCCCAATCCGCACTGCAGCCACAGGGATACAGCGTGGTGCAGAAGATACGTGCCCCCCCTCCGACACGCCCCAGAGCACAGAAAAGCAAAGTGCTCGCCTAGAACGCAGAAAGCGGCCACAAAGAAAAGAGCAACACGCTCAGTGACACTGGGTGGCTCCAGGGGAGAGGGCTGAAGCGGTGCCCTAAACACAGCAGGGGCCCCAAGGAAGCCCAGAATTTGAATTTAAATCAGAGGGGCAAACAGGGGATAAAACAGCCATCAGTTGAGATAAATAAAAGGAGGGGCCTGCGTCGCCTCTCATCCGCACGAGTAGAGGCCTGACACAACTGAAGCAGGACAATTGCACATAACCCCCCGTAAAAAATGGCACCCCAAGAACCATTACACCCCAGTGCCTACAACATCAGAATAGAACGGAACTGGAACAAAGGACGAGGCTAGAAACCGGAGTACAGTTTGCAGGGGGAGCCCTCCACAGTACCAACATAACGCCACAAGGAGGTGAAAACAGCAGAACAGGGCCCTACTCAAAAGAAGCCTCCACAGGCTGCAAAAATACAGGATGGAAGAGTCCCACAAAACAGAGGCATCTACCAAAGACACCCCCAAAATGAGTAACGCATCCACAAAAGAGGACATTGCAGGGAGTATGTCAGAAATCAGGGTCCTACGATCAGGACTAGGGAATGCAACATTAAAGGTGGGCACGCTTAACATCAAGGGGCTAAATTTCCTCACTAAAAGATCCCTGGCGGTGAGGGAATTTGATAGTGGTGCCCTTGAAATGCTCTTTAACTAAGAAACCAGGCTCAAAGCAGGGGAAGAGAAACCACTGAGAGGGAGAGGAGTGGGACAAACGTAATGGGCCTCAGCTGACCACAAGAAAGTGGGGGTATGCCTGATACTGCACAAGCGAATCAGATTGGCAAACCCAGTGATGCAATCATTTATGGGAGGCTCAGGGAGAATGGGATAACACACAGATCACCTTTGCTGGGGTATACACGTCCAATAAAGGCCAAGGGGTGTTCTGCTGGGTCGAGTTGGCCAGTTTCACAATTGGTTTCCAATAGGTCAAGCCAGTGGTTATGTTGGGTCAAGACTAGGTTCTGTTTGGTTAATCTGCTGCTCAGGATGTGATGAGTGGGATACTTCTTCAGCAAATAGCCAAAGCTCAAGTCGGGCGATAATGATCTATAATGGTAAGCACAGTATTAAGGCAGCTCTTCAATGCAGCTAAGATGGTTGAAGTTTGTGGAGTCCCAAATACTGTAACTCAGGTCCTGCATCAGCTCAAAGTGCATTCAGCATGGTCATAGTGGCATGGCTCAAGGCAGTGAAACAGGATTCCAGCTACCCTTTACATTTCTCAGTAAAGTACATAGACTCAATAGGATTTTCCAACATGTCCATTAGCATGTTGTGTTATGCTAATGGGAATAATGTGGTGTTCATCCCCCGTTCCAGGGGCTTGAACAGGGGATAACCGCCAAGCAGCCCAAGTTATCGGCCCAAGCAAAGTGTGTCTGTATGCACCCCGATGCCTGCGGGCTTCAGCGCATTATAAATAAATAAATAAACACATAAATAAATACATAACGAGGGCTCTGGACCATTATCCCAAATTCCAGCCCCTGCAATGGGGGAGCAAGGACTTTAGCACCCCTTGTTCCCAAAGCGGGAACCCGGGGTGCTAAAAACGGATATTTCTTCCTATCCCGGGATGCTTGTAGCGTCCCGCTGTAGGAAGGAACATCCTTTTACTAGATGGCCACCAAGGAAAGGGAAGGCAGGGCCCCTCTTCCCTTTCCATGGCAGCCTGCAGAAGGCAAAGAGAGAACCTATCCCCCTTTTGAATAACTTTACCACATAGCCGGTCCCAGGTGGACAAGGCCACTTTAACCCCATTTGTCGTCCCTCGCGGTCATGGCCAGTAGCCAGATTGTCCGATTCATGACCATATATCATGACCCGGACAATCTGGCCACTGCCCATGGCCACAGGCTATACCTCAGTCACCTAAGGTATATCACTATTGTTTGTACCTACATTATGACACTTGTCAAAAAATAAAACACAGGCACATTTGCAAAACTCACTTTAAGGTCGTTGCCAATGCTCCTTACACAAGTTTGCTTTAAATCTTCCCATGTTTTATTTTTTCAAAAGTGTTAAAATGTATGTATATACAAGAATCATATAACGTAGCCCCCACTTGACAAAATTAATTCAGACTTTACACAAACATTCAAGGATGGGTCTATAATCTTTCTGAAAAGATTTTCACACATTTGTTAGGCATCTAAAAATGTTGAGACCCCGCGCTAATGTAGGCACCTCTTGAAATAATTCCACCAAACTTTACAAGAACATGTATATCTAGATTTAAAAACGTTTTGCAAACTTTTTTGTAGATTTGTCAAACGGCACCACATGTATAAGCCTTAACAATATTGTGGGACCCCTTCTCTAATTATTTTCCCTCTTGACAAAACAGCTCCACCCTTTCCAAAACCATTCAGAATCAGGTATAGAATGAAATTCCAAAATGTCATGCAGTTGCATTGAGTGGCACCAAAGTTATAAGCCATCCAAAAACTGCTTTTCACCAACCCTGTAATGCAGAAATAGGCATAGATGTCCCCGAACATCTGAAGTGTTTGCAAACATCACAGGACCGTTACCGAACATCCAGACTGTTTGCAGACTTCTGGGATGAAAAACACCTGTTTTTTGGCTTCTTACGACTATATCCCATCCTCATCACCCCTCAGCTCCCCAGTGATTGTTTGGTAAGTTTGACAAGTGCAATGTTGTGTTTTTTAATATGTTTTTACTGTGATGTTCGCAGACACCGGCCGCTGTCTGCAAATCCAACATGGTGGGCATTTCCAAAAATCTGACGCACTTCATGCTTTTCACCATTCAATCAGTGGGCTCGACCAATGTCTGCGGACATCACGTCACCCTCTAGGCCAATCGCATTGCCTTCCGTCGACCAAATAGGGAAGTGGCTCAGTGGACTAAACCCAGATATCACCAATTTTTTTTAACCTACTTTAGAGACATTGAAAAGAAAACTACTGGACGGATTTACACCAAATTTACAAAAGCATGCTTTCGGGACCAAGCCGTCACCACTGCCACAAATTTGGTGAAAATCCGTCCAGCGGCTTGCACTGTAGATGTGAGCAAAATATTTTTTCCATTGCCTCTATGGAAAAAAACTGTTTGGGACCCCACTACAACTTTGGACTCCCCTTGACAAAACCTCACCAAACTTGCCAGATAAATTCAGATACGACCATATACTTTATTTGCAAAATTTGGTAAGGATACTTCCATGGGGAGCAAAGTTATAAGGCGCCCAACAGTGCTCTTCCTATGGGTTGAGCAACTTAACCATAACTACAGGGCCGCTACCGCAGGCCCTGTAATGTTGATATATATTCAGTGATAAAACGTTGTTAAAGGGACCTTTTGGTTAAGTTGCACTAATAAAGACCTAGGAAATTCAGTGAAAATACTTTGTTAAAGGGACATTATGGTTGCAAGGTAAAATCGAAAAATCAAAGAAATGTGCCAGTTATCATAAACTGTGCAAAGACAACTCATGCCACTGCCATACACTGCTCACACCCACACCTAGGCCATCAAGATCACATCACAAATGGCATCACATCACAGATAACATCACAAATCCTGGGATTTTGTTTTTGTATAGTGACAGTAGACATTTTAAGCAGAGGAATTGATATGTTAATTTTGCACTGAAAACATGATAGACATGCTCTAAAGGTGCTGTCTGTAACCTTATTCTATGTTCTTAAGTTACTTTTCTTAGGGTTTGGCCATAGGTCATGGTGCACATACATGGAAGAACAAGCAAAGCCCAGACAGATGGACACTAATCTTAGTTTCATTTTCTGGTCATAGTATTTGTTACATCTTCCTAGAGTTTCCCTGTGTATGTTACAGATGTGCATGTGTTGATGTGCTACATATACTCTGTTTAATAGCACATGCCTGTAGTAATACTTGCATTGTAAGCTGTTGATTCCAACTTCAACATTATTCAAGATTCTGATAGGCTTGAACTTATGATTCTAACGGCCAAACATACCCGACTAAGAATACTGTACTTCTATTTTCCATGCAGCAGCAATTGTCTGTGTTTATGTAATATTAGATTTCTGTATTAACAACACAACTTCAGTAGAACATTTTCTGTTTCAATAAGTACATTTTGTAAAACATGGAGCAGTCCATTAGAGGCCTGCTGATCACCATTCATATGTTACTATCAGCACTCTAAACAGGACCGCTCGTAGAGACTTTCCATCAATTGTTATAAGAGTAGCAATGCCATATATGATGCATATGTGATGTCATTGATGATGTCACTTGTGATATCATCTTTGATGTCCTGATGTTAGTGTGAGCAGTGTATGGCGGTAACACGAGTTATGGTTGCACAGCTTGCCATAACTTGAATTTCTTAGATGTTTTCAATTGTACCTTGTAACCATAACGTCCCTTTACCAATGTATTTTCACTCAGTTTCATAGGTTTTTACCAGAGGCACCAAATTTACCAGCAACTTCATATGCTCTCTTCACACACTTTGCACTTAAAAATCATTCTCCACTGCCACATATTAGCCACTAGCAGTTGTACCCGTGCTTCACACAGTAATTCCTACTTCAGTCCGAGTTTGTAGTTTATTTAATGAACTAAATTAATGCTTCTTTTGTTGACAATATTGTTAGTCTTTCCTGTAGGAGCTAGTGTGAACAAAATGGCTTTTTTTCCAACTCTGGAACAGGCCAAATAAAGTTAACCATGATAAAAGCTTGAATCCTGTAAATTGATTCCAGCTACTTTGAGTTGGGGCATTGAGATTATGCAGCAACATTATTGGTGTCCCGATCTACAGCCGAGGCAGCAACGACCTCGACATAAGTGCTGTATCTGTAGGGCTGAAGCATGTAAGCTTGACGTGCCATACTCATGTGTGTACGCTGAAGCAGGTAAGCTTCATGCTGTTGAGATGGCATACATTCCTCAACTTCCACGGGAAACTTCTGTGATTGTCATTGCAGACACTATTGAAGATGTATGCACAATTTCCTGTCACCTGCATTACTACAAAAGTACCATATTGGGGTTGTGGCTTGGCGCCAGAGATGATGGCGGATTAAGAACGTAGCTCCGGCTCAACACACAACACTCTTACCTCTGCAGCATCCCCAGTAAACTTTGTTTCATTTTCTTTTCCTGTGCTGGAGACGGTGGTCAGAGCAGATAACTCCTGTCCTCTTTTAAGAGAACTCAGACGCTGAACGAGAGGCCCGCACCATGTGCCATGATACGTGGCTGCTGTCCCATAGCCTAGCCGTCACTTGTGAGGCAACTCTCGGTAGAAGCTGTGACACAGCCAGCCGGCTCGGGCCTTGTCGGCCTTCTTCGCAGCTCAGGCAGCGCCACCTAATGGTGGGCTATGATAACAAACAGCAAAAGAATACAAGGTGAATTCGAAGAAAAGCATTTAATATTTTACGGTATTAAGAACATTATACCACCTCTATGAAGTAATATCTCTCATCTCTTCACACCAAGGTAACTGTAATTGTAATTTTTAACTCTCTCTGGGCCGGTGTATATCTTCATTGCCATTTATCTCACTTTATTAGTGTCTAACATTTCAATACGGCATCAGGTAAAAACTGTCAAAAACTGCCCATTGCCTCAAAAGATGTGCAGGCATCATACACTACCAATAAAAGACTAAAAAGTTAATTGCCCCCAATGCAGCCCTCTGTGGACCCTGCAATTGATATCATACTGCAAGAAATAAGGTCACTTAAGCCGTTCATAGAAACCACCAACCAGAATTGCAACAATTGGATGAAAGGTGGTATGTCTTTGAAAATAGTATGGTAGAAATGGAAAATAGAATTGGTCTTGCAGAAGGTATTTCCACTAGAGTGTCACTGTTGGAAAAAAATCAGTAAAAGACCTTCACAAACATAACAAAGATTTGGAAAACAGAAGCAGGCGTAATAACCTTCGCATTACAGGGCTTCCAGAGGGGTGTGAGGGGAATGACGCCATTTCAGTTCTACAAAATGTGGTATCGGCTGTACTACATATTCCTAAGGAAGTACCCCTTAGTATTCAACATGCACACTGCATTGGCCCAGCTAGAAGCTCACTACCATCACAACGCGCTTCGCGTACTATGATTTATTTGCTTGCTGGAATACACCCAATTGCAGTTTATTATCTCAAAAACCAAGAAAAGGATCTCTCTCATATGGCATGGCAACAGGATTTATATCTCACAAGATGTCGCCCAACGTAGAAAGGAGTTTCTCTCCTATCATCCTTTGCTTAAACAGCTCAACGTCAGGTAGCGACTTTGTCATCCGTGCTTCCTTTAAGGGAACTTTCGAAGGTTTTACTTCAATCTTTGAAGATCCAGCTGATCTTAATGCGTTCATTCATTCACTCAAAACCGAAAACATGGATACATCTCTGCCCATCAACCCATCTTCATCTGGATCTTGACTATTTTTGTAATACCACAATAGGATGCTGTCCTCAAATTTTACCCACTAGATTGGTGGGCCGCACACCGCTAGGTACCCTTCTTCTCTCAGGGCTGTTTCTTTTTTTTTTCTCTCTTGCCCTGCCGGTGTCATCTGCTCCAAATATTTCCACCCTCTTTCTATCCCAAGGTAACTTGATCCATCTCAGATCTCTAACTCTTCATAAATCATCACTATTATGTTCTTTAATGCCTGGCTCATAAATCTTTACTCTCTCTTTCTGGTCAAGTATACCCTTGCCTCCCCATTTTCCTTTTGTGTCTCCCTTTCGTGGCCATCCTCAAAATTGAAAGGTGCTTTTGTTATCCTATCATATGCATGCTCAGGTCATTGTATTCATTGTTTTGCTCACAATACTTAATGATTTCTTTATCCTTATGTTCCTTAATTTACTATACTAACAATATTTTTAGGAGCGTATTAGACCTTTTATTATGCACCTCCCCGCCCCTCCCTCTCATTTCTTTCCTCTTGTTTCATGTGGGTATCTTGTATCTCCCATTGTAAGTCCTAAGACTTTAATTTGTATTGCATGTATTAAGGACATCTTTCAGTGATCTATGCATGCTACTTACTTGTGTTCATACTGGCTGGACTTTGTTTATATAATTTTTTTACTTTTACTCACACATCAATACCTTATGCATAATATTGGCCTTGTATTAGACTCATTTACAGCCATTGTGACTAATGTTTCACTGTTATTAATTATATGTTTAATAAAAAATGATTAAAGTAAAAAAATAAAACACCATATTGTGTCACCTGCAAGACTTCAAAAGCGAGTGCCACTAATGTCAGCTAGAATGCTGAGTGTGGAAAGTTTAGGAACAATGAACTGCTGATGTTTTCATGAACTGCTGAACATAGAACTACGGCAGAACTATGGCGCGAAGAACCATACAGCAGGGGTAATCATTGCAGACAGCTTGAAAAATAAATGAATCTAAAAAAGGTATGTATTTAATGCTTCTTACATTGTCTACACCATGAAATCTGACCACATGTCAAATTTCAAGTTTGTAGCGTGCTGGGAAGTATGGTGGACATTTCAAGCAGACACACATACATATCCAAGCATTGCAGACCGCTTAGAAGAAAAATTGAACAAATGTCTATTTTATACTTGTTACATTGTGTACACCATGCAACCTATCCAAGTGCCAAATTTGAGGTTTGCAGAACATTTCGAGCAAACACTCACATATCTAAGCATTGCAGATGCTTAAAAAAATCTTTTAAAAAACATGAATAGTAAAATGTATATTTTATACTTGTTCCATTGTCTACACCGAGGAACCTATCCACATGCCAAATTCTTGGTACGTATGCTGAACAGTTAAAAAAGACACATACACATATCCACACATTTCGCTTTTATATATAGAGACATTATGTAAATGGAGAGTCTTGCTAGTCAGAATTACCCCAAATCACAGGGGGACACGATATTCCTTTTTTTCGTTTTAGTGGAAAAAGTATATGTAGAGCAACAATGCACACAATTAATGCAAACATGTTTTACATACCTTCTAACTTTGGAAATGTAAATACTGTTTTTAAAATGATAACAATTTATGAATTGTACCCAATACATTTTCTTTTAAAAAACTGTACACCCTGTTTAGAAAATGCAATTCAACACATGACAGGCACTGAAACACATTTGTTGCAGTGAGGAAAATAACTTCAAAGGTTTAGTAAGTAACTGTACCCTTTCATTCCATGTATAAAAATGTAGTATGCAATTGTAATAAGTGTGTGAAAATGTTATGTAACTAAACATAAACATTATATATTGTAATAGAAGTGCCAAGCACTCTGGAATGGCAGGAGTTATACTTCCCAAAAGCAGATCCAAGTGAAGAAGAACGTACCAATGGTACATTATGTTATATGTTTTACAAAATATTAAAATTCTCTTACGTATACATAAACTTTTAAACTCAATGTATTAACTATATCTCATACTTCACAATCTAAAACACCAACAACAAGAAAAAAATCATGAAGAAAAAAAACACAAACCTTTGAAAATATATGAATAATATTGAAAGTCAGATGAACAAATTATGTGCACATATGAATCAAATTACAGAACTATGCACATATGTCAAATCTCATGTGATTTGAAATATTCATTTTCATTGAATGACGTGGACACGTGACCCTTTACCCCATCAATCACCAATCATTTCAAGAGGATATTGCAGATGCACATTTTGATGAGATATTGATCCCTAATTCACCTAATCATGAGTATATACCACACCCATATTCCCCTATATCCATATATTTGTTTTCCACAGTGATTCTTTCTCACTATCATAATGTATTATAATTTAATGTGATGTAAATGAGTTAATGTAATATTTTTTACACCACAATTTGAAGTCTGCAGACTATACACATGTTTGTGTCTGCAACATCGTATCACAGTGACATCATGCGTAGTAATTAGTTTACGAACTTCAGAGCATGGTCGCAGTCTCCATAATGCACCAGAAGGATGTCACTGCTCAAACGTTTCTGAACAATGATTGTGTCCGCAACCTCATGGTGCACATTTACTCAGTTTGCAAACACCGAGAGCTGGTCGCGGTCATTTCAGCATACTCGGGTGATGTCAGGAAGGTGCGCTAATTTTTGCAAATGCCATGATGTGGTCATGGGCAGTGACAGATGTCATGACATGACCATGCCCTTGCGGCATGATTACAAGTCTGCGGTCGTTGTCGACACATATTGAAATCCAATGTGCACCCAAATTATGAACTGTCAAGTTGAAACTTTACCTTTCCTCAACTTCTACTAACATTTTTTGTTTCACTCTGAGCTTTGCACAACCTTTAGTGCCCTTCTTTGGCCCCCGAAGACTGCAGACAAGAGGAAAGGCCACAGACTGTTCCTCCAAGGGGACGCACCCATTTCTTATACTTATTCACAATCAGGCAGAACAAAGGAGAGGAGCCACTTGGGAGACCTGCAGACCTGTTACAAGAATGGCATCAGTCATGGCCATCCCTCCCCCTAAGGGGCCACTGCAACCACCACCACCACAACCACATAGAAGACCTGGAGAAGGGAAACGGGGTACTGCAAGAGATGAGCTGCAGGGGGGAAAGGAGGATGATGATGCAGTGTCACACTCAGTCATGGCCAGAAGAGACAGTACTTCTTTGGCACCACCTCCATGCGTTGTCACACCCAGACTTTCCATCCGACTGCGCTGAACAAGGCAGTGTCTTTCTCAGCATGTAGAAGTAACTATTCTACTACAGCATCACCTTCCACTCCTGTCCACACCTGTTCACCCACAGTTGGGCTGAGGATTCCTCCTGTTGCCTCACAGAGTGTAAAAGTGGGAGTTGATCCATACCTTCAGATGGCAACTGTCCTCTCTATATACTGTGATGCACTCATCTGCAGGGTGGAGTAATTCCTCAGTGTCTTCAAGGCCAGTGTGAAGGCACACAAAACGGATTGCCCACTTCCTTAGTTACATCAGCAGGACTTGACATGTTCCCTTCTCCACTTATCCCCCCCTCATAGTGGTTGGTGCCCCTCCCCTCACACATCCTCCCTCCATGCCTGCATCTGCAAAAAAAGAGTAAACAAAAAGAAAATGTGGGCAGAGGAAAATAGCACAGAGGAAAAAAGTTGACAGAAATAATGTTCTGTTCCTTCCCTCTTCTCTGCAATACAAGCAATTGAAAATGCTGCATGGTGTGGCGTTACACCTTCCACTCAATTTAAACTGCTGAAGACCTTTCTGTGTATTTCCACCTTTAAAGTCTGGGGAAAGGTGACTATTTTTGCAGATGATATGATCAAACACATGTAATAGAAACTGTATACATATGACTCCAATTGTGTTGATAGTCTTTTATATGGGATCTTAAAAGAGCCTTTTTATTTTTGTAAGACTGTGATCTTAATATCCTTAAAATGTACACATGCAATGTGTGCTCATACACTATTTCATTACATACTCCTCTTTTTACTGTTTAATTTGTTTCACAATAAAATGTTTCACAATAAAATGTTCACTGCATTCTGAATACTGCATAGAAATTGCAAATGTCCAACTGTAAGATGTATTCCATCTTTTCAAAAAATGTTCACTCCATCATTTCATATTTTACAATTTTCAAAAGACGACATTTCACAATCTTGCAGCAATGCACATACAGTTTTATTCAACTTTTCCCCACTTGTCTCTGTGTAATTCATGAAATAATAAACATTGTGGAAAAATGTCATCAGACATTTGAAGTATCTTTCATGGCAAACCGCAAAGATACACCAGTTACCTCAAACTATTACCTCTACAATCTACTAAAATAATTTCTGGATGTTTCAAATGTACCAAATCATGTGTGAACATGAGAAACAGTCGATTCCATATCATGCAACAAACTCCATGCCATACCACTTCTGCTATTTCAAAGCCAAGATTATGTGAGATACCAATCTTCTTTGCATATATGTCTGCAACCAATCAACCCACACATCTTCTATAATGCAAAGAGTATTCTTGTTGTGTTCTTTGCTTTCAACAATTCAAACTAGAAATGAAGCACTTGCTGCACTGTCCTACTCTGTAGTTCAACTCCTATTCAACAAAGAGAAGGCCTGATTGGTTGAGCCTCCAGACATCTCCAGACACTGGCAATGTCTGCGGTCTCCGCATTCCTCTTTCCCTACAGGACATGGTAAAAGAGCCCAGATATCATGTGTGGTCCATCATCAAACTGTTGGTTATGTCCATGGATGTCGAGGAACAGGGCAGCCCTTCTTCCCTTTTTATGCTTATTTCTGTAACACTTCCCTGATTGGCTGCATTCAAACAGTCACACACCCATCCACCAATCACAACAAATAATACTATATGTATCCCTCTCACCTTGGGTTGAGAGTTCAGATGTATCTTTCAACTCAGAGTGCAGTTGTGCTGTGATTTAGAGCCTGCTCTATCACAATGTACTGTACAAACATTTAAAGATTTCTATTTCCAGTATTTACACAACCTACATTCGAAAATCTACATCAAAGAAGACATACTACAGGCATGCTTTAATTTTCAAAAGTAGTATTCTATACCTCCTTTTTTATTATATTAATTCAAGAAAAGGTTTTTCTAGGCTGCACTTTTTTTCAGTGGAGCACCAGTCCCAATACATCGTTAGTGCTTTTATAAGTATGTCTGCTTGCATAGTGTCTTACATATAATAGTACTTCTCGAACTGCACAGTTCCATTTGAAAAACAAAATCAATTACATGAATACAACAAACAACAGCATTTTTCTTTAAGCATGAACTGCATTCTCTCAATACTATAGCAGACCTTCCTATAACAGTATTTATACATTCTTGCTTTTAACTTCACTTCAACAGCTTTTCAATGCACTGTGACACCTATCCCAATGTTTCATTAGTGATTTTAAAAGTACTTCTGCTTCCATAGTCACTGTCACATGTGCTATCTATTATAGGACTTAACAATTGCATAACTAAACATAACTCAATTTCCAAGCTAGAGTACAACATATAATGACTTTTATTTTTATCACCTGCCTCTGTCAAAACTTTAGAATAACTTCATGTTATAACATATTATACAACCTTCCCTTTAGGGCTGCTAAAAAAAGGTTGTTGGTTTCTGTGAAGAGACAGAGCAGTTTATGTGCAGTGCAGTCCAAGAGTTTGGTAATTAAGTGGATGTTTGAAATAAGGCAGTAGTTTGAGGGAAGGTGGAGTTGAGTGAGGGTTTTGTGAGGAGAGGTTTGGCATATGAGGTTTTGAAAGACTTCGGGAAGATACCAGTGGAGAGGTTCTGGTTAATGATGGACCGGGCAATGCTGCCTGCACCTGTTGTCGTTAGGATGTTCTTAAGACGAGCAGGGAGACAGGGGTCATCAGGAGAGCCTGTAGGTTGGCTTTCAGCTAGACCTTTGAGGAATTAATGGTGTTAGATGGGGAGAAAAAAGAGAAGATTAGTCTAGAGGAGGGAGAGGGGATGGGATTAGGTGGAGAGTTGGGGAAGGTGGGGGTATCAAGGCTAGTTTGGAGAGGATGGAGCAGTGTCTATCAATGTCGATAATGTGAAAGTGTTCAGACAGGGCAACACAGTGATTGGGACTTGGGGGGGTGAGGACTGAGCTGTGAGGTGGTTTGAATTCCGTGATGATTCTGTGCAGTTCCTGGCTAGGGGTACGTGAGCTGGCAATTCAGTTCCCATAGAATTTTTTTGGGCGTTTCTAAATTCTGACCATTAGGCCCTTGTCAATCTTGTATGAGAGGTTTTGTTTTGAGATGTGGGGTTGGTTCTCTAAATCCTGTCCAGTTAGTGCTTGAGGGTTTTGTTAGATTTGAGGTGGGCTGTGCACCACTTGGGGTTGGGGCCCAGACTCTGAGAGGGACATCTCAATGGAGTAAGGGAGATGGGGGAGCTGGAGAGCCAATGCTTGGAAAATTCAATGAAGGGGGGACCTTCCTACAGTGGGAGTACTGGGAGTGAGTTTAGGAGGGATTTGGTTATATTATTGTTAATAGTGAGTTTATTCCAGAGGGGTGAGGGAGTGGAGAGTAGGAGAGTGGGGCGGGGGTTTGTCTGGAGGGGCAGGATGGGGAGTTCAGGAGGGAGAAGAAGATTGCAGAGTGATCTGTCCAAATTAGAGGACAGGGGGCTCTCATAGGGGGCTGTAGGATATCAGGATGTGGTGCTGAACATAGCATTGAGGGTGTGGCCTGCAGAGTGGGTGGGGAGAGATATGATTTGGGTCGAGTTGAGGGCTTCTAGGTGGTCAGTGAAAGATTGGATCATGGGGTTTGATGGAGTGTAAAACCAGACGTAGAAATCTAGTAATATGGTGAGAGAGGAATGCTGGATTATGGTGGCAGATAGAGCGTCACTGAGAGAATTTGCTAATTTTCTGTTGTAGCGAGGGGGTCTGTAAAAGAGTAGAAAGATGTGGTTGGTAGATGGGGAGAGTAGAAACTTTACTGGCAGTGATTCACAGTCAGTGCTGCAGGGTAAGGTATCCTTAAGTAGGACTGTGAGCTGGTGTTTGTGGAGGAGGGCTTCCTCCCCTCATATGCTGGATCAGTTCTGTACAATCAGGTTGTACCCAGGGGTGAAGGCCTCATGTGTGATAGGTTCATAGTCATCAGAGAGCCAGGTCTCTGATGAAGATGATGTCCAGGTTTTCGTTTGAGATAAGGTCAAAGATGTTAAATATGTTTTTTGGTGACTGACCTGGCATTGCACGATATGTAAGAGAGCAGTTTTGGTTTCTTGGTGCAGGGGTGCGTTAGTGGTAGGAGTGGCAGTAGGCGTGTGCATTGGTGGATAAGAAATGTGCGTGGGAGGGTCTGACCAGTTAAGGGTCACAAGGTATATTGTTGTAGGAGTGGAGGGTGCAGGGTAGGTGGGGAGAAAAAAGTTGGCATAGGAGAGGATGGGATGTTCAGAGGAAGTCACAGGGATTTTGGGATGGGGTAGGTGGGTAGGCAACTGGGGGTTCTTGGGGGGTTTAGGGGAGAGAGGACGAGGGCTAGGACAGGGTTGAGGTTGGAGGAGATTATTGAGCAGAATAGGACGGGGCAAAGAGTTTGATCTCAGATGGAACAGAGGTGCAGAAGATACCGAGTTGGATGTGACTAGTGTTCTTATGGAGATTCGGGGAGTAAGAGGGGTGTGGGTGAGAGTGGGAAGGTCTGTTGAGATTGGAGTGTTGGCCAGGGCGGCCCTCCCTGCACTCAGGGAAGGGAAGTGTGAGTTAGAGAGGGAATGGGGAGGTTGTAAGGGTGAAGTGTGTAGAGGGAGAAGTGGGGAAATGGTTGGAGGTGGTTTTATGGCAGGGTAGTTGGGTGTAGAGATGGGGGCTGAGGTGGAGGGATGGGAGAGTGGCTAAGAGGACAGATGTATTTGATTCTGGATCGCCAGTGTGCAACTCTCATTTTGGAGGTGCGAGATCTGCATGGCATGTAGACGGGTGGGTAGAGGGGAGTTGGCAAGCATTGGACTGGGTGTGGTAAGAGGGGAAAGATGGCTGTGAGTATGATGGGAGGGGCTCATGGGTGGAAGAAGTGGGAACAGGTTCAGCAGGTAAGTCTTTGGTTAGGTTACTGTGGTGTCAGCATGCAGCTCTGATCTGTGCTGTGTGCGACATGGTGGCGTGAGGTGTCCTGAAAGTAGGACATTGTTTTGGTAGTGGTTAGATGGGCACAAATTAATTGTAAAAGCTTGCAATCTAGGTGCCTTTTCATACCATATTCCACCCCTCGCCATAATTTCTTCAATTTCACCACAATAAATGCATGTTTCCTGCACCAAACCACCTTATGTTTTCTAATATAATCACATACAGTGGATCAAAAATATATCTCACTGTAGAGTAATAAACCTCCACATAAAATTGTATTTAATGTACCATATTCCCAATAATTGAACAGTATGTCAAATTTAATTAGAATGATAATGTGCATGTTTCATATAACTTTGTCAGTATAGTGCAGTTTATAAATGAATGTAGTAAAATATAAGGTACATCAAATACCACAATATAAAAAAAAGTTACCTTTTAACTAAGGGTGTATCGAATGGTAGATTTTGTATTTGACCGAAAACCGAATAGTTGGCAGATATATTCAGATGAAGCTGAATACACAGTTGAATAGTAGCCTTTTTTTGTAAATAAAGTTGAACACACAACACACTTTGTAAGGTAAAAACACACTTTAAATATGTATGTCCATTCTTTATTATATTTAACTTTGTTTATAGAGCTTGTTTTTTCAAATCATGAAAATTATAGAAAAGTTCAATAGCAGGGTGATTTATACTTTTGTGTGTTCATAGCTGTCACTTGTTCAGCAAGGCCCAAGTTACCAGGACTAACCCAATAGTAGAGTGCATATGTGCAATCGCTATGAGGGGAGTGACTGGGATGTGGCTACTCATACTTTCAAATGTTCCTTTTGGTCGTGCCCATTCTTTACCTTCTGTTTCCAGCAAGGCACTGAAACACAAAATGAGGGATTAAATCAGCTAGCACCCAGCTGACTACTGAAATGTTCTGAATGCAAACCTTTTGCTGCTAACTCTAGGTTTTCACTTATAATGAGAACAGAGGCATTTCAATACTTTGTTTTCAATGATAGCTGGTGTGTCGTTGTGTTTGCTTGGGTGGGATAGC
Source organism: Ambystoma mexicanum (assembly GCF_040938575.1). NCBI lineage: Eukaryota > Metazoa > Chordata > Amphibia > Caudata > Ambystomatidae > Ambystoma > Ambystoma mexicanum. Next base: position 636,357,484 of record NC_090932.1, on the reverse strand, counting down.
TCTTGAGGTGTTTGGGGGCATGGAAAAAGGCACCATGTGTAATAGTGAACCCTCAGTTGTTCTCAGAAGAGCCAGCCTATTTGGGATGGATAGTTCTAATTGTCAGATCTACAACTGTCATGATAATGCATGTTTTACTTATGTGTTTCTCTTGTACATCCATTTGGTCCAAAACCTTTAAACTCTAAATGCACATCTTCATGTATTTATTATGCACATATCCCTCTTAATTAACTGTGCCATTTTGAGTGGGCGTTTTCTAATGTTACAGACTGAGAGATGTTGGTTTAAATATTATTTATAATTGTATTTGCAACACTCTCAAACTACTGTGTACTTTCACAACATATTTGACTAGTACCTACCTCACAGGCACACTTGTTTGCAACATAAGAAGGGTGGAAGTTGGCCATGCAAATATTGTAATCTTTATTTTGGTGGTACAAACAGATCTCTACTACAGGCGCACTTTGTTCACCTTGCCACATCACTTGCTTTAGAACCTTTGGCCTGCAGAACCTTTGGATTAGACACACTACCCACTAAGCATGTTTACTGGCATTGGAACCTGCAGAGCACTATGCAACAGTTATCATCCTTCTCCACTGACATACATACTCAGCTGTCCTCACGTTTATCGCCCATCAAATCCTGGATGTCTTCTTACTAACTCACACTTAACACTACAAAAACTGAAGTACTATTTTTCTCTTCTACTACTACCCCCCCACCCATCCCTCCGTTTATATAATGTCCCCCTTTTAAGCTCCCATTGTATCTACTGCCCGAAAATCAGGGACTCTACTTTGACTCTGCTCTGTCTTTGAAACATCACATTTCAATGTCTTCTCGAGCCTGCCACTATCATCTATTCACTATTTGCAAAGTTCGCTCTTTCTTGGCTTTTGATGCAACTCAGATACTGATATCTTCATTAATTTTCTCACATCTTTTCTACTGTTGAACTACACTTTTCGGCCTCCCAACCTCTTGACTTGCTCTCTTAAAATCTGTCTTCAATGCTGCTATTGGTGTACTTTTCGGCTTGACTTCACGTGATTCTATTTCCTATGCGCCTCTCACTCATGTTGGCTTCCCTTTTATGCACAACTCAAATTCAACTTTGTATCCCCTATCTTTAAATCTCCCTACTGTCTTACCCCGGATTACTGCACCTCGCTTGTTTCATTCTATACTCCCTTCCGCTCTCGTCTCTCTAGCGCTCAGTTTTGTTTTGTAGTTCTAGCCCCCTGTGCCCAGTCACACATTTGCACATTTGGTCACCTTGCACCTATGCACTAGAATGGTCTTCCTCTTTCTCTACGTTTTGTCAGTCTATTACTTGTTTCGCAAATCATTGAAATTTCATCTGATCCAGCAGGGTTGATCTCAGGCGTCACTTTTCATTTTTTCAGTGCATAATATTGTACAATTTTTGTTAATACTGTTGCGATGTACAGCGCTTTGGATTAAGGCGCTACATAAGTCCCCAAATAAATTCAAACACAAATACAAAAACTCCCTTAATTTTATTACTTTAACTTGGACCCAGTGGGATTAAAACCTGTACCTTGCAAATTACTCACATAGTTCTTCAGCAACTCAATAAGACCCTGCAGTGAACATCATTTGTCAGTTTCTAGGGACTTCCTAAACTATCGCTTCAGCTAAATGATTTAGAATTGCAAAATACATGTTCCACCAGAGACCACTCTTTGGACAGACAAACCATTGAGCATTCTGTTTTAGCTCCTCAATCCCCCAGATAAAAGGCTTTGTTTGACCATATTCACGACTTGTCTGCTGCCTGCATACAATAAACAATGTGACCGCAGCCTTTGCTTAGTTAACCTATTAAAGACTGAAAATGTCATGGCTGAAGATTTCCAGGAAAACCTACACAGGGTAATTCATAGAATTTCGCACAAAAGTGGTGCACGCGGCTGGCGCACAGTGTCCCCGTGCGATACACTGCGCCAGCCGCGTGCGATAAAATCCATTTCATCGCACAGCGTATTCATGGATTCCAGCCTCCAAAACCAGCCGTGGCGCAGAGTGGTGCAGCGACCCTGCAGCAGCGCCAGTTACGACCCCAAGAACGCCCTCGCGCAAGGAAAAGCCTTCAAAATTCCCAATTCATCGCAAAGGGCTGCGCTAACCCTGGACCAGTTTACAGGGCTGCCAAACAGCAAACGCCAAGCGGGGAACGTGTATTTCAGTGGTTCGCGGGAAGTATCACACGCGATTGTCCTGGGTACGTGTACATCAGGGGTGCGCGTGAAGTAACACACGCGATTCCATCAGGGCACGTGTATTCCAGGGGTGCGTGGGAAGTATCACACGCGATTCCATCAGGGCACGTGTATTCCAGGGGTGCGCAGGAAGTATCACACGCAAAATCAGCAGGGTACGTGTATTTCAGGGGTGCGCGGGAAGTATCACACGCGATTCCATCAGGGTACGTGTATTCCAGGGGTGCAAGGGAAGTATCACACGAGATTCCATCAGGGCACATGTATTCCAGGGGTGCGCGGGAAGTATCACACGCGATTCCATCAGGGCACGTGTATTCCAGGGGTGCGCAGGAAGTATCACACGCAAAATCAGCAGGGTACGTGTATTTCAGGGGTGCGCGGGAAGTATCACACGCAGTTCCATCAGGATACGTGTATTCCAGGGGTGCGCGGGAAGTATCACACGCGATTCCATCAGGGCACGTGTATTCCAGGGGTGCGCAGGAAGTATCACACGCGATTCCATCAGGGCATGTGTATTCCAGGGGTGCGCGGGAAGTATCACACACGATTCCATCAGGGCACGTGTATTCCAGGGGTGCGCGGGAAGTATCACACGCGATTCCATCAGGGCACGTGTATTCCAGGGGTGCGCGGGAAGTATCACACGCGATTCCATCAGGGCACGTGTATTTCAGGGGTGCGCAGGGAGCACTACACGTAAATTGGCCATGTGGGTCCTCCCAGGTGTTCCCTCTACACCCTCCACGGCCCCTGCAGCCAGCCCACACCACAGGGGACCACCCTGCACCCCTGCCCATGTCCCGCAGGCAGCCCATCCACCATGGCCATGCCCCCCAGCCAAGCCACATGTCACCTTGCACTACTGATCAACAACACATGTCTCCCAGCACCCTCACCCCCCAGCACTGTGGGGCACCTGCCAGCAGGCCCCCACACATGTCCAACTCATGTCTCCCAGCACCCCCACCCCCCAGCATCCAGGGGCACCCTCTACCAGGCCCCCACTCATGTCCCCCTGCACCCCCACCCCCCAGCACTGTGGGGCACCCTCCAGCAGGCCCCCACTCATGTCCCCTGCACCCCCACCCCCCTGCATGCAGGGGCACCCTCCACCAGGCCCCCACTCATGTCTCCCTGCATCCCCACCCCCCACCAGTCAGGGCCAACCTCCACCAGGCCCCACTCATGTCTCCCTGCACCCCCACCCCCCTGCATCCAGGGGCACCCTCAACCAGGCCCCCACTCATGTCCAACTCATGTCTCCCTGCACCCCCACCCCCCAGCATCCAGGGGCACCCTCCACCAGGCCCCCACTCATGTCTCCCTGCACCCCCACCCCCCAGCAGTCAGGGGCACCCTCCACCAGGCCCCCACTCATGTCTCCCTGCACCCCCAACCCCCACCAGTCAGGGGCACCCTCCACAAGGCCCCCACTCATGTCTCCCAGCACCCCCACCCTCCACCAGTCAGGGCCAGCCTCCACCAGGCCCCCACTCATGTCTCCCTGCACCCCCACCCCCCTGCATCCAGGGGCACCCTCCACCAGGCCCCCACTCATGTCTCCCAGCACTCCCACCCCCTGCATCCAGGGGCACCCTCCACCAGGCCCCCACTCATGTCTCCCAGCACCCCCACCCCCCTGCATCCAGGGGCTCCCTCCAAAAGGCCCCCACTCATGTCTCCCTGCACCCCCACCCCCCACCAGTCAGGGGCACCCTCCACCAGGCCCCCACTCATGTCCAACTCATGTCTCCCTGCACCCCCACCCCCCAGCATCCAGGGGCACCCTCCACCAGGCCCCCACTCATGTCTACCTGCACCCCCACCCCCCACCAGTCAGGGGCACCCTCCACCAGGCCCCCACTCATGTCTCCCAGCACCCCCACCCCCCACCATTCAGGGCCACCCTCCACCAGGCCCCCCCACTCATGTCTCCCTGCACCCCCACTCCCCTGCATCCAGGGGCACCCTCCACCAGGCCCCCACTCATGTCTCCCAGCACCCCCACCCCCCTGCATCCAGGGGCACCCTCCACCAGGCCCCCACTCATGTCTCCCAGCACCCCCACCCCCTGCATCCAGGGGCACCCTCCACCAGGCCCCCACTCATGTCTCCCAGCACACCCACCCCCCTGCATCCAGGGGCACCCTCCACCAGGCTCCCACTCATGTCTCCCTGCACCCCCACCCCCCACCAGTCAGGGGCACCCTCCACCAGGCCCCCACTCATGTCCCCCTGCACCCCCACCTCCCAGCACTGTGGGGCACCCTCCACCAGCTCCACCAGGCCCCCACTCATGTCTCCCTGCACCCCCACAACCTGCATCCAGGGGCACCCTCCACCAGGCCCCCACTCCTTCCTACCACCCCCCCCAGCAGTGCGATTCGCCTGTGTACGTGTATATCAGGGTTGTGCGTATAGTCCGACACGCGATATCAGCAGGGTACGTGTATTACGGAGTTCACGGGAAATTCCACACGCGATTGCCCTGGTTACGTGTATTTCAGGGTGCGCGGGAAGTTCCACATGCGATTTCAGCAGGGTACGTGTATTCCAAGGTGCGCGGGAAGTTCCACACGCGATTTCAGCAGTGTACGTGTATTCCAAGGTGCGCGGGAAGTTCCATACGCGATTTCAGCAGGGTACGTGTATTCCAAGGTGCAAGTGAAATTCCACACGCGAATCTAGCAGCCTACGTGGATTCCGGGGGTGCCGGGCAGTCCTACACATGAATCCGCTGTGTGGGTCCTCCCAGCTGTTCAACTGACACCCTCCACAGCCCCTGCAGGCGGCCCACACCACAGGGGGCTACCCTGCACATGTCCCGCAGGCAGCCCATCCACCATGCCCATGCCCCCCAGCCAACCCATGTGTCACCTTACACTACTGCCCACCAACGCATGTCTCCCAGCACCCCCACCCACCAGCACTGTGGGGCACCTGCCAGCAGGCCCCCACACATGTCCAACTCATGTCTCCCTGCACCCCCACCCACCACCAGTCAGGGGCACCCTCCACCAGGCCCCCACTCATGTCTCCCTGCACCCCCACCCCCCAGCACTGTGGGGCACCCTCCACCAGGCCCCCACACATGTCCCCCAGCCAACATGTCATCACAATCTAGATCCCTGGCCCTTATGGTCAGCCTCCAAATGCCAAACACCCACCCGAGTATTGCATCCACCCACTAAGAAATGGCAATTGCATGATAGAACCCCAATTGCAAATGAACACATGTCCCTCACATACACACAAGGGGTGTCAGTGAATGTCAAAACCCATATCATGATATGCATGAAACCAATGAGATGATACTACACATTGAAGTTTGAAGAAAAAATATGTATTAAAAGCAACATAAATTGAATCAAAAATAAACAAACAAAAATGGGAATTTAAAAAAAAAAAGCAGCATGTCCGTGAAATAATGTAAAACCACAAATCATAATCCAAAGGAAAGGTGTCCAAAGTCACAGTCCACAAAAGTAAATCCAATGGAAAATTAAAATCAAAAACCATTGCTCCATGGGTAAATCATTAAAAAAAAATGAAAATCCAACAGTCAACTATATACAGATAAACAATCCAGGGTCCATGATCCCAACAGAAGAAATGAAACGTATCTAATAACACTACCTAATAAAAAAAACTATATACAAAAATGTGGCCCATTGTCCAAAAGGTCCAAAAAAAATGCACAACCAAAGGAAACCTAACACTAACTACAGAACTATTTACAAGGGCAGCGGGCTAGTCCGACGGCTCACTTCGGGATGTTCCGGGCCAGGGCATCATCGAACTCCTGCTCAATGTCCCGGAGGCGGTCCTCCTCCATGGCCCGAGGGTCTGCAGGGCCGTCGACATGTTCACCTCCAACTCCCTGCGGATTGCCTCGAGGCACTCGGCCCACCTCAGGGCCCTCCGCATGGAGTTCTCCACCCTGACCATCGTGAGCCGTGCCTCTTCCCCCCGCTGCTGCTCCGCATCTATGGCGTGGCCCAACCGCTGCCACACGGAAGACACTTCCCGTCCTGGGTCCTCCTGCCCTCCGGCCGATGCCTGCCCCTCCGATGTCGAAGGCCCCAAGCCATCATCTCTCCCACCTCGTTGCTGCTGCTGTGCCTCTGCCCGTGCCCTGCCTCCTGCTGCCTGCACATCCTCCACTGGCTGGGGTGCAGTCGTTGATGTGGCCACCCCTGCTGGACGTCCGACTCCCGACTGTGGCAGGGATGCCTCCTCCACCAGCCTGGCCGCACCGTCAGAGGCAGCTCCAGAGGGCACCCAGGTGACTAATGGGTGGGAAGATGGCACGGAGGACGACTGGCGCATAGGGGGTTCAGTTGAGGAGGGGGTCTGAGCAAGCCCCATCAAACGGAGGAATCCGGCCTGGGTGACCTGTCCCAGTAGGCCGACGCGGTCAACGAGCCATTCGAGATGACGTGCAGTCTCCTCATGAAAAGACTGCAGGTCACCTCGCATGGCCCGTTGACGCAACACCACACCAGTCAGGACAGGCTCAACCCGGACCCGGATAGCCATGTCTGCAGGCAGAGGAAGGCCAGTTGTTGTGAGCTCATCCCCTGCCTGAAAACGGGTCTGGACGTAGGCATCCCTGCTGGTGCAAGATGATGCAGTGACAGGATCAGGGACAGGATTGCACACAGGCACCTCCGCGGCGGCCTGTGCTGCCTCCTGTCCCTGGTCCTGCACTGCACCACTAGCATCAGTAGAATCCCTACCTCCAGACCCCGTCTCTGTTGCTTGCACGGCCTCCTCCTCCACCAAACCCCCCAACAACCTGGATGACTCCGTGCCATCTTCCCCCGTTGGGCCCTTTGGGGTCCTAGCTGCCCCTTCTGCTGCCGAGGAGTCCAACTCCGACCTCCGCCTCTTGGAGCTCCCCCCGGCAGCTGCGGCCTGGGACGTGGCACCGGACTCCTCACTCCCCGACGAGATCACAACCTGGGAGGGGAGCCGGGCCTTGCGTCTCCGGCTGGCGGTGCGATCCCCGCCGCTGTGCTCCACAGCACCTTCTCCGCCCTCTTCATCAGTTGACGCTGCAGACAGGGAGAAATAAAACACAAGCATCAGGGCACTGTACAATGGACACATACACACATGACAGTTGTACATGAGTGACATTGGCAAACCTCAGACATGGCATCACAGTCGCCAACACACGTCATTTCAACTTGCACACATGAGCCATACCACAGCCATATCGCAACTGCCAGCACCATCCATACACATACAACAGCATGAGCAGGCAAAGGTGAGCCAGACATCACATGCAACACAGGGAGTGCACTACATGTGCACACACACCACCACACTTGCATGCATGTGTACACCTCAGCCAACTGTCGCAGTGTTCAGATGGGCATCCATGTCACATCTGCCAATCAGGCTTCCACATCCCGCTGTCACATGCATCCATGTTGCATCACTGTTGCACCCTTGTCAAATACACACACATGCACATGTACACAGTGCTGATACATGCAGCTGAAAACAACATCCATGTGTGACATCACGAACATGCCTACTTACATACACATTCATCCAAACATGTGTGCCCACACAACTGCATTTGGCATGCAAGCCTACACACACAAGCACCATCCATGTCTCACACATGACAGCCCTCGCATGTGTTAGCCTCATGGCCCTGTACACCCCCACCCATACTCGGCCCCATACAAACAGATGTGCAACCTGCACACTACTGGCACATCACCACGCGCACAGCTTACAATCATGATGCATGTACACTTACCGCTCGACTCCAGACGGGTCTACCTCTCAAGGACCTGGACGTGGAGCGCTGGGGATATGCGTTCCAGGACCCTCATCTGATCGTCTGACAAGTGGCCGGGGCGCCCCTTAGCATCCGCTGCCTTCAAGAGGCGCCGGGCCTTGTTGAGGGTCCTGGATCTGAAGTCCTCCCAGCGCTTCTTGATATGTTGGAAGTCGCGGACTGCCACCCCCTCCGCGGTGATGGCAGTCACGATGTCTGTCCAGATCCGAGTCCGTCCTTCCTTGTCGGCGCGCACATTTCCGAAGAGGGCATCATACTGCCCCAGGACTTGCTCCACCAGGACACCAACTTCGGTGGCAGTGAAGCTGGTGTCCCTCTGCCTCTCTGGCCGGGGGTTGTCAGTGGTGCCAGATGTTGCAGTGCCTGACATGATAACCCCAGAGGCAGGAGTGGGTGGGCAACTGGGTCCTGGGGCTGGGCTGTGGAGCGATGGAAGTCTTCGGTTCCAGCAGGGGTGGTCACAACAACAGCACCCCTGGCTGATGTGCAGGCAGCAAATGGCGCGAATTCATTGGCCCAAAGGCCAACAGCGCGTATGTGCGTCTGTGACGTGCGTGCGCGGGCGTTTCCCTGTACACGGGTGCATGTTACACGTCCAATGACTGCACGTCAGAGTGTCAGCGCGTGTAATTGGAGGATGGGGCCTTAGCGCGTACACGCGGAAGTGATGCTGGACGTGTGGGCATGTTTAAAAGGTACGTGTAGAATGCCATTTCCTTGTACGTGCTTTTCGTGGAGAGCGAGTGGGTGAAATCTGTACTTCTTGTCGGTTCACACGCGATTTACTTCACGGCATTTCAAGTCCGTACTCCCTGTTACCTCTGACAGCTTTTTCTCTTTTCTTGTCTTTTTCCTGGGCCTGTTTCCTCAAACAGCGTTCACTTCTCCTGTTGTCCTGTCTCCTCAGACAGCGTACAATTCTTCTTTTGGCGGGGGTGTTGCCAACGCGCACACACGCGTATTTTGCACGCGATTTTTCCTGGCAGACGGTGAGTCGCGCACGTATTTGACATCTGTGCTTGCCCCGTGTGTTGCCTACCCCTTCAGAGGTCAGTCTAGGCTGCGTGTGACACCCATACGTTCATTTTTGTGTTTCTGGGTGCCACAGCGTAGTGCAGGGTTTTTCTCCACGCACGTGGTCTAGGAGGGGTTGCGTGCACATTATCTCCCTTTTTCGGGGTGCCTGTGCATTGCGTGACCCGTCATCTTCCCCCAGGGGTCACATACAGCCTTGCTAGAGCACTAGGGTACGAATTCCATCTAGTACCCTACCCCTTTGACCCCCAATTGCCCAGGACAATAGTTTACTGCAACTCCCATACGCACAACTACATCAGTGCCATGGTTGGGAGGCGAGCACGCGGTAAGGGTGGCAAAGGTGGGCGAGCCACAAGAGGTGGCCATGGTGGAAACGGTAGGGGACGTGGCCAGGACTTGCAGGGTGCCCCTAGCCCCCCATGTGTGGGTGACCAGTCAGGGACACCCATGCCCCCCCCCTGGTTGAGGGTAACGTGGCTGACACCATCCCTGCTCAGCCCTTGTCGGACCAGCCCATTGTGGCACCAGACCTGGCACTGGGTGACTCCATGGCTGACTTCCAGGTCAGCAGGTCTAGGCCACTTGTGGCGGTGCACGTTGGTGTCACCAGCCCACGTGGATCAGGGGCAGCTATGTCATCTGCTGCCCTGAGTAGGCAGGGTGGGGAGGCTGCAGGGGCAGCTGCGGCTCCATCCACCCCAGCTCTGAGTGCCCCAGCCAGGACAGTGTCGGTCCTAGTCCATCCTGCTGACGTTCCCCCTGACTACATCACACTTCAGCTAATACATGCACCAAGTCCCATGGTGAGTGTTCATTCCCACACTCCTAGTCCACAGTCCTACGGGGCTCCTGCCCCTAGTGTCCAGAGCGGCGTAGGACACTCAGTATCACCACCACCTTCCAAGCGGAAGAGGAAGAGTGCTCGTCCAGTACAGGCTGATGCCCCAGACACGGCTACACAGTCCGGCCCACCAAGGAAGCCCTGCTTCAGTCGGGTAGAACTTGATGCACTTGTGGAGTATGTGTCCGCACATGACAGCGAAATGGTGATTACTGCAGGATGCAAGACCACACCTGCACAATGTCAGGCACACTGGCAGACCATTGCGGAACTCATAAGTGCCCTTGGATTCGTGAGGCGCACAACTAATGATTGCTACAAGCGCTGGAATGACCTTAAGCGCAGGGCAAAGAAAAAGCTGGCCTCAAGTCATGCCTCAACTCTAGTGACTGGAGGTGGGTCTCCGGCAGAGGACATAGAACTCACTCCACATGAGTATGTTGCTGGGACCTATGTCAGATCCAAGGTGTGGGAGACCTGCCAGATTATGAGGCATTGTCCGGTGAGTGCACATGCATGTGTGTGTCATCCATGTGCATGGCGTGTGTTTGAGTGCTTCTGATTGAGTGCCAGGTGAGGGGGTGTGTGCTTGAGTGGTTTGGGTCACCCATGTGCTTCATCCAATACATTCTGCGCACCAGGATTTGGGTGTTGCAGTACCCCTTCTGGCAACAGTAGACATTCAGCCCAACCTCACGCCAGTTGCCCTTGAATTGTCATCTTGCCACAACATAGTTGCATGTTATTCTGTGTTCATTCAGGCTGATTGTCTACATTCCACCACTTTCACTAGGCATTTCTCAGTCCTATTGTCACATGTGTGACATAGCTAGGGTACATGCCATCTGTGTGATGGCATGTGTCATGTATGTGCATTGGACATGCTAATCACAGGCCAATGTGTGATGGCACTGCTAGGCAGCATGCAGCAAATTTGTTGGTCTTCCATCTTGGTGTCGTCAATGTGTGCCATTTGCCTCCCCTTCATACGCAGTGACAGTGCATGCATGGGAGGGTTATAGTCATGTGGTACATGTGTCAATGAAGTACTGTTTCTGTTGCTTCTCAGCCCTAATTGTGTTCCATGTTGCTAATGCCTGTTCCCATTTCTTTTCTTTCATGTCTTTGCAGGGGATGACGCACTTGATACTGCTGGGGTTGTGGAGATGGTGCAGACCCAGGAGGGGTCTCAGGCCCGACCGGGCACCAGTGAGGGACGTGGTGTGGTGGTGGGTGAGAACCCACACTTGCTGCAGGCTGTCATCTCAAGGGGTGTCTCTGGGTGCACCTCCCCCGAGCTCTATTCAGGTGTCGATTCGGATGATGAGACCTATGTTGCGTCGCAGGTAAGTGTCTCTGGGAGGGATTCTGTACTGTCCAACCCACCTGCACCAGGGGTAGAACCCTCAATGGGGATGTCAGTGTTGGTAGGTCAGCCTTTGGTGGTTACGGATGCAGGGTCACACTCTGCTACATCTGATCCTGTTCCTGGGCCAGCAGATCAGAGGGGGAATGCAGTCCTGCAGCCTCAGGCAGTGCCGGCACAGCAAGGCGCAGTTCGCCTTGCCCCAGACAGGTGTGGTGCCCGCCGACGCAGTGGCCGTACGCCACCTGGCTATACCACATGGGAGCAATCCATTTACGGTATGGCAAACCAACAGGCAGCATCAACTGAGATGATGGCTCAGGCCATGGATAGGGTGGCCACTTCCATTGTCCCCCAAGAAAGGCTAATTGAACAACTAAAGCAGGCAACAGACTCCATTAGCCAGTCACACAGGGAGGACATGTTGGCGTCCAACAGGGACAGGTGGGCGGCACTGGAGACTCTGCGGGAGGCCATTTCCATTGAGTCCCAGGGCCACAGGGAAGCCCTGAGGGTGGAACTCTGTCAGCTCAGGGCAAATCTGGTTGAGCTTGAAGCTTCAGCGAACAAGAGGACAGAACAGCAGCTGGAGCGGCTCACACGTACGCTCTCAGCTGAGATGCAGGCAACTAGGGCGGAGGTCCGGGCATCCTGTGAGTTGTTGCATGGGGACCTCCGCACAATTATCCTCCAGAACCAGACCTTCCAAACCTGCATGCTTGCTGCCATGGAGGACCAGACTAGTGCTTTGCATGGGCTGCCTCCCATAGTGCCGCCACCTCCTGATGCAGCTGCAGAGGGTGAGGAGAGAGACAACAGCGATTCTCCCACAATAGGGTAGCCGTGCAGGCCATGAGCCCATGGAGGTGTTTTTTTTTGCAAGATCCACAGAGGTGGGTTTTGGTGTGCACCCTGTCCTCGGACCTATTGGGTGGCCTCCCCCATCCCCCCGGTCCCATTAATGGCCATTTTTTATTTTTTTTTTTTTATTTTTGATTTTTGATTTTTTGGACAGTGTGTTGCCTTGTGTGGCTCCCGTGGGCATACGCTGTATTGTGGCTGGGCACATGCAGGCTTGTCCTGAATTTGGGTCAGATGCTTGGGTTTGTGTGACACACACCCCTCCTGCTTCCCATTTCCATGAGCTTGCAAAGGGTGTGCCCAAGTGACATTGACTTACACAGTGACGTTGGACTGCAATTTGATGTGTGGGCAGTCTGTAGTCAATACTGTGCATACATTCCTAGTGCATATTGTTGTTGTATTGTACACTGCATGGTGTATTGGTATGTGCCTCTGCATCCATCTCATCCTCCTAATTTGCAGGTCCATTTCTCATGTCTTCACAAGGCGGTCTACTTTGGGACTGGAGTCCATGTTGTAAGCAGTGCACCTACACTCTTGCGTGGCGCTAACACTGTATACTTGGAAGTGTTCGAAGTGCTGCCATTATCGGGTAGTGAGGCTTCCAATTTTTTAAGTCCGTACTGTCATGTTTATGGTAGGTTGGAGGTTGTGTAGGTGATTGGTATTCTTGGTAAGTGTTTGGTAATGTGTGTTGTTGGTCCTGCATTACTGTGAGCATTTCATGTGTGGCCAGTTTCCATTAGGGACACTGTAGTTGGTGACACTTGGGGCATGTTGTGGGGATTAATTTGTTTGCTCTCACATTGCATGACATGCCATGGTGTGTTGTGTGGCCGTGCCGGGGAGGGGTTGGGTGACATGCCACTGTTCTCATGTTGTATTTTGCAAGTGGGTATTCATTTTTGCTGCATGGAAGTGTGTCTTTTGATGACACTGCATTGGTGGTGTTTGTGTAGGTAGGGATGCACACATTGTGACACTTCCAGATGAACAATCTCAGGCTGCTATGGTTCTGACAGTTGACTGTCCCTTTGTTCATCATAATTGTCAGATTGAGTCATCATTGATTGTCAGATGGTATGTGCCAGGGCTGTGTGCACTCCACAGGGGTGTGCTTTCTATGTGAAGTAATTAGCCACCAGCTGCGTACGGGCTGCCTCACCCCGTGCCCTTTCCCCTCCCATGCGCAGCGGGCGTGCATGTGGTTGGGGATGTGGGGGCACCACCATGTCCACAGCCAGGCCCCGGCATGTTGCAACATTGTGCAGGACACATGCTACCACTATGATCCTGCACACTGGGGGAGCGTATAACAGCTGCCCGCCAGAACGGTCAAGGGAGCGAAAGCGTGACTTGAGCACTCCGAATGTGCGCTCCACTATGCCCCGTGTTGCAATATGGGCTGTGTTGTATCTTACCTCGGGAGGCGTGATGGGGTTCCGAATTGGTGTCATCATGTGTGTGCTCAGAGGGTAGGCACTGTCCCCTGGGGAGGTGGTGATGGGGATCATTAGTGTGGTATTGGCATTACTCTGTCTCTGTCATGCATGCGTGTGCTGTGGCATTTCTACTCACCAAGCAGCCATGCATCGCCATGCCGCCCAGCTTCCATGTCCCGGTTTAGGGTTGACATCCTGTAAATGAAGCTGTCGTGGGTGGACCCTGGATAGTTGGCATATACTGAGGTGATGATTCCCTTGGCATCACATACTACCTGGACGTTGATGGAATGCCAGTGCTTACGGTTTCTATAGATGTGCTCAGATGCCCTGGGGGGACGTAGAGCCACATGGGTGCAATCAATGGCACCTAGCACTTTGGGGACTTGTGCCACTCTGTAGAAATCCTGGCTGACAGCCTGCCTTTCTGCAGGTGTTCTGGGCAGGTATATGTGCCTGCAGACTGATGGGCGTGCAGTGATGATGGCCAAATCCTGGTGTAGGCACCGTGACTGCGTGGCCTGTGACACCCCCCCACTATGGCACTTGTCCGCTGAAATGATCCGGTAGCCAAGAAGTGCAGTACATTGAGGACGTTCTCCAGGGGGCTGAGTGTTTGGGAGCACAGGGTGGGTGATGTGAGGTCATCCTCCCACTCACTGACCAGGTCGAGTATTATGTGTGGTGGAAACCTGTACCTCCCATACACCTGGTCATCTGGCACACCAAATAGGCTGATTCTGGGTGTGAAGATTCTGGCCCTGACTATCCTTCTCCTCCTCCTGCGGTATCCCACGGCCACTTCTGCTAGGAACGGTATATTAATCCTGGCGTCTGAGCTTGTTTGTTGTTTGCACACTCTTTTAGGCTTTTAGGCTGCGCGGGACGTGCGTCTGCTTCATGCTGGCGTACGTGTTTCAGGATTGGTGCATTGTAGGCGAGCGTGTAAATCTCCCTGCCCACCCCAGGAATACACGTAACACGCTCTCCCGGGCCCTGTCGCGAGTAAATAATCCCGCCCACCCCTGGAATACACGTACCCCACTCTCACAGGCACAGTCGCGTGTGGAACTTCACGCACACACACTGAAATACACGTACCCTGCTGAAATTGCGTGTGAAACTTCCCGCGCACCCCGAAATACACGTACCCTGATGGAATTGCATGTGAGACTACCCTCGCACCCCTGGAGTACACGTACCCAGGCAAATCGCACGGCTGGGGGGTGGGGGTGCTGGGAGACATGAGTGGGGGCCTGGTGGAGGGTGCCCCACAGTGCTGGGGGGTGGGGGTGCTGGGAGACATGAGTGGGGGCCTGGTGGAGGGTGCCCCTGGATGCTGGGGGGTGGGGGTGCTGGGAGACATGAGTGGGGGCCTGATGGATGGTGCCCCTGACTGGTGGGGGGTGGGGATGCAGGGAGACATGAGTGGGGGCCTGGTGGAGGGTGCTCCTGGATGCTGGGGGGTGGGGGTGCTGGGAGACATGAGTGGGGGCGGGTGGAGGGTGCCTCTGGATGCTGGGGGTGGGGGTGCAGGGGGACATGAATGGGTGCCTGGTGGAGGGTGCCCCACAGTGCTGGGGGGTGGGGGTGCTGGGAGACATGAGTGGGGGCCTGGTGGAGGGTGCCCCTGGATGCTGGGGGGTGGGGGTGCTGGGAGACATGAGTGGGGGCCTGATGGAGGGTGCCCCTGACTGGTGGGGGGTGGGGATGCAGGGAGACATGAGTGGGGGCCTGGTGGAGGGTGCCCCTGGATGCTGGGGGGTGGGGGTGCTGGGAGACATGATTGGGGGCCTGGTGGAGGGTGCCTCTGGATGCTGGGGGGTGGGGGTGCAGGGGGACATGAGTGGGGGCCTGGTGGAGGGTGCCCCTGACTGGTGGGGGGTGGGGGTGCAGGGAGACATGAGTGGGGGCCTGGTGGAGGGTGCCCCTGGATGCAGGGGGGTCGGGGTGCTGGGAGACATGAGTGGGGGCCAGGTGGAGGGTGCCCCTGGATGCAGGGGGGTGGGGGTGCTGGGAGACATGAGTTTGGGCCTGGTTGCAGGGGGGTGGGGGCGCAGGGAGACATGAGTGGGGGCCTGGTGGAGGGTGGCCCTGACTGGTGGGGGGTGGGGATGCAGGGAGACATGCGTGGGGGCCTTGTTGAGGGTGGCCCTGACTGGTGGGGGGTGGGGATGCAGGGAGACATGAGTGGGGGCCTGGTTGAGGGTGCCCCTGGATGCAGGGGGGTGGGGGTGCAGGGAGACATGAGTAGGGGCCTGGTTGAGGGTGGCCCTGACTGGTGGGGGGTGGGGATGCAGGGAGACATGAGTGGGGGCCTGGTGGAGGGTGCCCCTGGATGCAGGGGGTGGGGGTGCTGGGAGACATGAGTGGGGGCCTGGTGGAGGGTGCCCCTGGATGCAGGGGGGTGGGGGTGCTGGGAGACATGAGTGGGGGCCTGGTGGAGGGTGGCCCTGACTGGTGGGGGGTGGGGATGCAGGGAGACATGATTGGGGGCCTGGTGGAGGGTGCCCCTGGATGCAGGGTGGTGGGGGTGCTGGGAGACATTAGTGGGGGCCTGGTGGAGGGTGCCCCTGGATGCAGGGGGGTTTTTGCAGGCGTTAAAAATCCAACCCGCAAAGGGACCAGGGAGCTAATTACGGTACCGCAATTTGCGGTACCGTAATTAGCGCCTTCCCCATTCCCATTATGCCCTATGGGGCAAAAATGGGAATGGGGAAGGGCAATGGAGGAAGGAGGAATTACCGCCTTCCCAACCTTGGAATAGGGCGCTAATTCCCCTTTTCTCCAAGGCGGTACTGTTAAATTACCGGCATGAACCATGGCGCTAATAGCGCCATAGTTTACCGCCTACCTTGTAATGAGGCCCAATGTGTATACTTTTGCTGTGTGTGTGTTTTTTTGTAAAGGCCCTGTTATGAGTCTGCAATTAATCAAATGGGGGGTGTCCTATGGACACCTTGTCTGTCCGGAAAGTCTGCATTCAAAATGGAAGTGTCCGTAGAGCTCCGCACCTGTGTGACATGTCCACAAAGTTGTGGTGTACTTTTAATTAGTTCGGGGACCCCAACCCTGTCTGGTGGACACCTGGAGGCATGCACATCTATCCCCCCGAGACCTACCAACATAGTGCCTTTCTGGCATGTCCGCATAGAGGTTACATACTTTCCTTAGTTCAGGGACCCCGCCCATGTGATGCGGACACCTGGGTGCATGTGCATCTCATCCCCATGGGTCCTACAAACACTGCGCCTGTTCAGAACTGCCCACCACATTTGTGTCACACTTTTAATTAGTTTGGGGACCCCCCCAACCCTGACCTGTCATGCGCTCAACGGATCGCTCGCAATAGGTATCCTGCGGACAACTATCCCATTCGCAAAAGTCCACTACCTCACCATGTGACCATACCAATGCTGAGTGTCAGCCCTTATTCGCGAACAGGGTCAGGGCCCCTGAACAGCAAAAAAAGTGCCCAGGCCATCTGGACAGTTGTTTGAACTTTTTGAGCCCAGCTTGGGTTTCGAAGTGCCCACAGTCCGCGCTACTGTCGAGGAAGCACTCCAAAGAACCCTATAAAAGGCCATAGCCAGTGCTGCTCCTCATTCTGTTTTTGGATTTCCAGGACAAACACTGCTCCACATTGCTGGATTGCTGGACTAGTGCTCCACATTGTTTCATTGCTGAATTGCTGGTATGCTGAGTTCCTTGATTAGCTGCATTACCTGCATAATGGCATCCACTGCCGTTACATCTGCTGCCTCTGCCTCAGCACCACCCCCACTACCTCAAATACCACCACGCCCTTTGCTAGGGCCTGGTGAGAGGAACAGACATGACAATACAGAGGAGGAAGAAGAGAATGAGGTAGTGGAAGTCCCTGCTACCTGCTGCCGAGGTGACTCTTGGTTGTGGAAGCTCTTTACCACCGTTGGAGATAAGACCAACGCTAGTGCGGCCAAGGTTTGCTTCAATGAGTGGAAAACCGGGACTGTACAGTTATGGGACTACCTCCATGCGGCACACCTAAGATCCAGCCACAAAGCAGCAGATCGGAGGGTTGTCCCCTTCGAACAGGGTACTAGGTTGAGTTCCACTGCAGTATCCTCGACAGCTGCTTCTGTCACCACACAGGATACACCTGTGGGGCAGAGGATCCCTCCAAAAGCCTTGCAGGTCATACGCATGACAGTATATCCTTACCTTTCAAAGGTTACTGTTTTGTGTGTGTACTGCGACGCAGTACTCTGCAGGGCTGAGCAGTTCCGGAGCGGTTTCGAGGCTGCGGTCTGGGACCACAATGAAAGTGCCACCTACCTCAATAAGACGCACCCAACATCTTCCTCTCTCCATCTGCCCTTTCTTATCGCTGTGGTTGGTGCCCCTTCCCTACCCTTCCTTCCCTAGTGTGTTGTGTTTAAAACATTCACAAAAATTCACACACAAAAAAAAGATTCTTTTCAGAGACGGCTTACACAATTAAAAGATAGACATACCAATGAAATGGTGCAAGCCCCGCATAGTCCGAGAAGTCCGCGGACAGCACACTAGTCCCCGGACTTCCAAAGGCATGCAGGGGGTGGCAGCATGTAAACCATTGCATTCTTTTCCAGGACAAAGTGGTGGCTCTGAAAAGAGCCTTTTTGCTTTTTTGTTCTGTTCTTGGAACTTTTGAAATGGCCAACACCCACTGCACACATGCTTCCTATGCTTGCAAGAACGGCTGCAGTGCATTTTGTATATTGCACAAAAAAAAGGTGTTTGGCAGCATAAGTAAAATGGATGCCATCTCTGCAGAAAATGTTGGAGCTACGAAATGTAATTTTTTCACTGTGGGAGGAAAACATACCAACATCTCGCAAAAATGCGCAAACAGCCTTGTTGACTTTGCACCTGGATTTGTCCATTTGCGGACCAAATGATAAAGAGCACAGCTGCATCTGTCTCTGGGAAATACATGAATAAATTACACAAGAGTTTGGAAACATGTCCATGACTTTCCCAAGTGCCTTCTTCATCGCAAACTGCATAGAGATTCCAGTAACATGGCCTAAACTGTTCCCTCCCGAATGAACAATAATAATGGCTGGATGATGGTGCATCACCAAAGTGGCACAAATGGGAAGCAAATCCAGCCACTTCATGACAGGCACTCTATACCAGTGCACATCCACATGAGGGAATCCAAGATGTACAGCCACTCCACAGTGCTCTGCATAAACCTGCAACCAGTGTATCCACAAGTCCCCAAAAATCCACACACTCTGCCTCCGGAAAGACACAGCCATAGACATATCAATCTGAACTCCTCTCAGCAAACAGAACTTCTACCACAGTCTCTCCTTGCACACCACAACCAGGAAACCTTATTGACCAATCCCCTGCCCTCCACAGTCCCATTTCAATGCCTGCCATGCTCAAAAGTCCCAGATCCGCAAACTACTGCGGTGTCCGTGAACATATTGTGCAATGCATGGGGGTGGAGAAAGACATTTCAACCAGGGTAGGAGATTTCGTCTTCAGTAGTTGGTCTGAAAAGAGCTTTTTTTATTTTTAAAGGTGCTTGAAAACAAACACCTTTTATTTTGAATTGTTGTTGTTTTTTTCTCTTCTTTTCCTCCTTACTGCCTTATATCAACCTCTGCAAAGCATCCCTTAGATTCTGAAAAAAAGTGTTTCCAAGAATGAACAATGAAACACCATCTGCAGTAAAATAATCTACACTAAGGGAGTCAATGTCGTTATTGGAGAAAACAGACATCTCAGCACACCGCAGAACTATACCCATGCCTCTACTCAAAAGGCAACTTCCAAAATTTTACTGGGGATTGAAGACATTGTGGTTGTTCGATTGTGCTCTTGGAAGCATTTAATAAAAAAACTTCTTTGCACTTGGGAAAAGCAGCATTAGTTTCTCCACCAACAACTTCAATACAGGAAACAAACTTGGGGTACTGATGTACCCCTAATGCTCTCCTCCACAGTGCACCACCAAAACATCAGGACTACCAAAAGTCGCCATGTTTCTGCAAAGAGCAAGCAGTGCCTGCAAATTGCGGCCAGGCATACTCCACCATAAAGCCTCCAGGCCTCGAAAACCAAGATCTGCAGAAACACCTCTCGCATTTGCATACCACTCCAGATTAGACACAAGGCAATCTCCCACTATCCATACAATAATTCCATCTTCACTACACAACCAACACAGCAATGAAAATAGAATTACCCCCCCCTTCATGTAAAGAATACCCTTAACTCTTGACTAGCTAATCCCTACAGTACACTCCCATTTACATGCAAGCATGTGTGATCCGCTGACTACCGCAGTGTCCGCGGATCCCGTAACAGAGGGGCAGCCCATTTTTCCCTTTCCACTTCACACTTTGCAGCACTCTCTCATTGGCCACTGGTAAGCAGTCACACAACCATCCACCAATCACATCTAAGATCTCTACATCTAACTCTAGCAACTCAGTACAACAATGCAGATGTACTGTTCAACACTCAGAGCACAGGTCTCCTATGATTCCCAAGCACCTGCATCCAAAAGTAAGCTAAAACTCTCCAAGAATTCTACTTCCAGATTCATCCACATCTAAATCCAGCAACACAAACTACAGGTATGCAAATGTTGTGTAATGCACATTGAAAATGAAAACTGCACATTGAAAATGAAAACTGCATGTATTTTACCAAAGCATAGCAAGCACATATATTGCATGCATCTGAACAGGATGCCTGCCACTTGCCCTGCATAACCTACCAAATAATCATACTGTCATTTGTACCATCTCCTCACATCAACTGACAGTTATGTACAATGCTGTTTGCTTTCACAGTTTTCTTGTACTGCCCACTAGCATAACAGCTGCAAACCACATATTTCAATTTCAGCACCACTGCCTGAAATTTTCTTTATATAAAAGAATCACATTCTCAACATTTCCACAGCACTTGCAAGTGCCAGATCCTAAATGAAATGCCCACAATGCACACAAAAAGGGAAACTGCATGTATATTAGGAAAACATGACAATCACATGCATTGCACAATTGACAAAATACACCATTGGGATGAAAGCAAAAAAATGCATATGTACATTGCAAACAGTGTGATCTGTAAATTTGGATACTTAACTTCGACATCTGAAAATAAGTTTTGCATTCATGTAGCAAGCATCTATTTGTGAGAAACTTAACAAAATTCCACACACTGTAACATTCTCCTTTCCAATCTCTACATCGTTCTGCCCATTGTTTCACTCTACTATGACCTCCACTAATCCATTTCCAAAACAAATAGTGCAAAAACATCTCACACACTTCAACAGTGCAGTCCCATAGGGCACAGTTATCACTGCAGCACTGGCCCTAATACCAACAATGCTAATACTACCAAGTCCCCACTCATATGCAGTGCTGTACAATTGCACATGCACACTAAGTCTTCCTGCCAATAAATCCTCCTACATTCTAAAACAATGTGTTATCCTACTGCTATTACTGTACCATTAACACACATACCCACTAACTTCCTTCTTTTGCAATTGCAATGAAGAACCGCCTGATAAAAGGCAGTGACGTCTCTGCTGGAACATAAAACCCAGTAGAAACCTATTCTTCAGATCCACAAAATAACATCCAGACAGTGCAGTGTTGTTGTATTGTATCCTAGACAATGTTATACAAGCCCACAGCACTCACTTCACCTTACTCATTGCACTTTGCCAGGTCCACTGTTTCTATTGTCATTAGCAGTATGTTAACACCCACTAGTTTTATAAAAATATTGCAATATCCTTACTTCTTCAAGCACATTACATTGTCAGGCACAGTGAAGCAAACCTTTCCCACAGGAGCACACACACATAGCAGTACAACCTTCCCAACCAAAGCTAACAGCCCTTTGTACAATCACACTCCTCTATGTATATTCAGACACTCATGCAAAGTACACACAAATACATTGCACAACTTCCAAACCAACACTATCCTTGTCGCTCCAACAGACACAAGACAATGCCTACCGAAAAGCAACTCCATGAAAAACAAAACAGAAATAGAGCAGATAAAACTCAAGCCATGCAAAATGCCCATCCACCTCTAGCAGACTTTGTACAAAAAGTTCAAACAAAACAGCTAGCACAGTCATTAAGCAAAACAGGACCAGGTAGCAGGAAAAAATGTGACTTCTCTTTCAAAATGTAAAACTAAAAGTAAATGCATTAAGAAGAATGCAACTACCAGTAGTGCAAACACTACATCTACCAACAGTAAGATAGTCACAAGTAAGCATTCCAAAAAATTAATTTTGCAAAAAATGTTACACCATAGAATCCTTCAGAACCTTATTAAAACAGGGGAGAAATCACGCTCCACCCTTAAAACCTACTGCAGAAAACTGATCCTGGAAACTCTCATAGACAGTGCAATGTTCATCAAAAGGAAATTATTTATATACATTTTAAACAGAATGAAAATACTAGCAAAATTAATTTAGTAAACTACAAAATGTACTTCGCAACAGACGCAATATCAGCATAGGTACCTTTGCAAATGCTTGTGCAGGTGAGTGGATTCACACCACCAGCACAGAGCCATAATTTCAATTAAGAGGCATACAAACAAAAGAAGTAAATGAATATTGTGGAAAAGGTGACCCAAGAAATTGTGTGGATGCGCAACCTTGAGATATTCACAAATCGCGCTAAAATAAGTCAAAATAGAAACAGCTGCAGCCTTGTGGTTAGACTGGTGATTTTCCACTGTCACCTTGAAAAACATGTAACTTAAAAAGTTGCTAGCCTCACAGACTGCGCTTGATCTTGTAGTTGTCACACTCTTTTGGCATTAAATAGGTGGGTTTGTTCAATTTGTGAAATATATTCATTGATTAGAGACACACCTGATAGGTGTTGATAAGTAGGGTTCCAAGTTTTAATATCATTAGAGAAACAAATCACTTAGAACACATTACATCAATCTGGAAATATCAATTGTTCATTGCTGAGTGCACCCTAATATTCCAGAGCACTTTACGCATTCGAACATATTACACCAAAAACACATTGCGCCAACACGTGTTTCAACCTTCCTAGGTCGTCTTCAGGGCATCTAAATTACTAACAATTAATCCAACGTATAACTTCAATAGATAAATCCTAATTACCAGAGGTAGTCAAGGGAGGGAACATATACAACGAAGAGGTCAAATAATTTCCCAAGGGAGAGCAAATGATATAGTCAGGGAAACAAAAGACAAAAAACAAAAGAGCATTAGTATAATTATAATGACATTTCTATTTCCAAAAATAAACCAAAGATTTAGAAACTTGATCAAAAGGTTTTCACTTAAAGAAGGTTGCAACTTTTCTATGTAACTTATTACTGTTTATTTGGTGTACAGGCAATATTAGTAATTGTTCTGCTTCGACAGAAAAACATGTAGCAAGTGCCGTGACTTAACAT
The DNA here is from genome assembly GCF_040938575.1 of Ambystoma mexicanum. Classification (NCBI taxonomy): domain Eukaryota; kingdom Metazoa; phylum Chordata; class Amphibia; order Caudata; family Ambystomatidae; genus Ambystoma; species Ambystoma mexicanum. Next base: position 636,334,390 of record NC_090932.1, on the reverse strand, counting down.
AGGAGAAACTCGGGGCCAAGTCCTTCCCCCCATATCTCACCTAATGTGAAAGTCTTTTCGGGTGCTGAGGCCGTATATTTTCCACTGCCATCATTAACAAAGACTTATTGGTGATGAAACGTTGCTGTTTTAGCAACGGTCAGATTTCCTGAAAATACAAGTAAGTGCCTTAGTGCTGAGAGTCACATTAGACCAAATTAATTTGTTTTACAATATAAGTAACTTTTGGAATGCCTTACTTTTTGCCTGAAAATGCGAGCAAAGTTTTGAAGCGAGATATTTGTCGCACAAATAGTTTAGGTTCGCCTGCTTTACGTTTTCTTGCCGCATTCTGCAACGAGAGAGATAAGTTTGTTTATGGTGTGCGTGTTAATTTAGCTACTCTAACGGTATTCAGTTAGTTTGAGGATATTACTAACGTGTCTACGTTATTCAAACTCACCGGCTTAGCTGCAATGTATTGACTGATGTCCGACGCCTTCGGGCAGTAAATGAATCATCGGCGGGTTCGCGTCGTTGCTATGGTGCCCTGGTTGCTGATTCTGATCATGTGACGGTCACGTGCTCCATCTATGGGGTCATCTGACTATGGTTGCTAAGCAACTATACCAAACAGGAAGAGGAAATAATTCGAAATAATGCTTCGTTCCACGGACTTCTTACATGGTTTTTCAGCCGAAATGCAGGCAAGAAAACTCGAATAGTTGTATATTCTAAGATATTAAGAATATATTTGCACATGGTTAAATGATTCCGGAATATCCCAAATTTTACTGACTTACACGGACTTGTTACATAAATATCATGTAATGTTACCAATGTTATTATCAAACCCTAAAGTATATGAATTAATATGAACAACCTATAAGTTGACTAAAATGTTACCCTGCATAATTATTACTTACTGTTCATAAGTTTATAAAAAGACATTTAAGTCATGATCCTTATTGAGACCAAGTGAAACACATCGAAATTTGCAAATCATTTTTGCTTCCTGTTGGCGTAGCTTCAACTCTCTGTCACCTCCTCTTGGATGGGGCGAAATCTGCTGTAGTCCAACATATCTAATATCTTTTACATCGTCCATTTGGTGATGCTCCTGCCAGTGGGAAGCCAACGGTAGTCTAATATCTTGGCTGTTTAAGCTGTTAAGGTGTTCCCGAATACGGAAGCGAATTTCTCTTATAGTGCTCCCGATATACACTTTTTGACAAACACATTGTATTGCATATATCACAAATTTTGATCGGCAATTAATAAAATCCTTCATCTTAATTTCCAAGTTGCCATGGCATTTGAATGTTTTCATTGGTGATAACGTATATTTGCAAAAATTACACATTCCACATTTATAAAAACCCGATGGTTGAATCCTAGAAGTTAGCCAGTGTTCCTGTCCAGGAGGTGCAGGTTTCAGGAAAGAGGGGCATAGTACATTTCTAAATGTGGTAGCTTTGGTGAAAATTATATTAGGACATTTTGAGATGTAATTATGAAGATCTGTGTCCAAAAGTAATATATGCCAATTCTTCTTCAACATTTGGTAGATAAGTTTGTTATCCCGTGAGTATTTGGTGATAAAACTGACAAATTCTGGATACGGTGTATCCTCGCCCTTGGATTTTGTCTCTAATCAATGAATATATTTCACAAATTGAACAAACCCACCTATTTAATGCCAAAAGAGTGTGACAACTACAAGATCAAGCGCAGTCTGTGAGGCTAGCAACTTTCTAAGTTACAAACAAAAGAATACAAACCCAATTGCCATACATAGCAGTGGACGAGGGCATGAAAAGGTAGACAATACCATTATGGAAGAAGAAACGCTGATTGCAAGAATATCCTCAGCAAACTTACAATCAACTCTCCATTCCACCGAACCAATCCGTCCCGTCTACAAATGGCCATGCACCTCAATGTGTAATGTGTGAAAACAATCTTTCAAATCTTTGCAGCTGTTCCTCAAACATTACGTGAAAGCCAAAGACAAATTACAAAAATAAAATATTACCAACTATGGACTCCTGTCCAGTGTGCAAATACACAGGACTACGAGGACATTCATTAGCCTGCATTTACGGACCAGCTTGCAAAAGCACCTTCCACCAAATCAAAATGTGGTCAACACACCATTGTACTGTACAAAATCTTGTTCAGAGACTGTACTATGCAAAAGGTCCTGCTTTAGCACTGGCACATTTAAATGACATTCTCCTACATGGTACAGCCAAAGAACTGCTGAAAGAAATTGACCACATCCAAATCAAATATTTTGGAAATGAAGAGCACTTACAAAATCCAGTAACTTTAGAAGAGAGTAGCATTGCAGATGTTAACATTCTATTACGCATGTACATAAAAGAAATAGCCAAGTTTAAAAGCACATCTGCTGAAGTACCAAACCAGGTATGTGTGTGCTGCCGCAGAATTTTTATACAAAGGGCACCAAAACTATAGATATACCATACAAAATAGAAGACAATGAGGAATCCCAATGGTTCCAATTAGCTCTCTATCTTATAGCAGAAAACAAATATGAAATTACTAACCCCTCAATACTTGGCACATACTGCACTACAACACTTGACAATAACCAAATGCCTTCACAGGCTATCACTTATAACCTGGAAATATTCCCACTGGCAAAACCACTCCAATAGCTTAATTTGTATGAGAGCATTGTAATCCAGTGTTCCCATTTCAAGCGATAATACTCCTTCAACTAAAAACAGCCAAGATGCCTCCTTCTGAATTACTGAAAGGCATTTGTGGCAAAGTAGTTTATTTGCCATTAGATCTTAAAGAAAATGTTGACACGGAGTGCAACAGACAATATATCAGTCTTTGATTATCCTAGTGAATGGTGTACCTACAAAAGACAAACTAATTTGGCAGCAACTAGTAGACTTAAACAAAGTTAGAGAAGCCCTGCAATATCTTAAAGACAACAATGAATACTACAAAGAAATAAACATTGAAGAAAACATGAGAGAAACCACCAAAATGATTCAGGATGCCTCATCAACTGGCCAATTTGAACTTCTAGATCCTACTACAGCCTCAATAGTTTAGACCAGTATACAATTTACCGACTGCACTCCAAAAACACCATGGACGATGTACTAGAAACACATCAAATGCGGCAAGCCAAAGGATCTCCAATCAGCATATGGGAAAAAAGTGTAGATGCTTGAGGCTTTCCTCTACTGTTTCCTACTGGAAAAGGTGAAAGGTACGATGAAAGATGCATACAAATAACAGCATCAGAATACCACTCTTTACAAATGTATTCTGAAGACCCCAGATTCAGACAAAATGTTGAATACATATTCTACCTCCTCTTTGAAAGTAAACTAGCAACTATATGTTACAGAGTTGCACACACATTGAAAACAGGTTCTAATTTTCTAAACATGTATGCTCCACAAGTACTTCAAAAGGTTCAAGAGAAAGAGGAAGTTTTACAGCCAAGTATTACAAATCTCTTGGCAAACATGCATTGTACGAAGGAATACTGGTTCTGACGTCATGCAGATGTAAGGTGTATGCTACGCAACCTTTGCCCACCCACATGGTCTGTGACTTTAAGTTGTGCAGAGTATGCATGGGAAGACTTGCACGATTTCCTACTCATATCAAACAAAAACAAAGCAGGGATAGACATGAAAACACCAGAAGAACTCTGCTCTCTTGACCCTGTAAATGTGTCAAGGTACTTCCATCATCGCTTTATTGTAATGCTGCACTTCATCTGTAATAAAAACAATTCCTCCCCTTGCAGAAGCGGAACACTTCTTTTGGAGAAAAGACTACCAAGCCAGAGGAGCGCCACTCATCCACATGCTTTTGTGGATTACAGATGCTTCTAAATTTGGTCAGGACAGTGATGCCACTGTTTAGCAGTTCATTCACAAATAGGTCACTTGCAAAATCCCTTCAGAAAGTGTACATAGTGGGGGGTGCTGTTGAGCAGCTTGCAAGATGGCTGCCTAGCGTGAGAGCTCCGTGCCCAGCCGCCTCTTATCCGCTGACATCTGCGGTTCTGCCTTCGATCCTGTGTACCTGCTACGATCCCTGCACTGTGGCCATCGAGCCCTATCTGCGCGTCGAGTTCTGGGAGAAATCGGACTCTCGGAACTGGAGATCCTTGTCCCGCTGTGCCTCGCCACCATTGGGCCTACACTGGGCCCTGCTCTCATCGCGACCTGACCGGGTGACCCTCATTGGACTCGCTGCTGGCTGCTCTGCCCTGACACCTTGGGCACACACTACACTCGTGGCCCGGCTCGCTCCTGCCCCAGTCCCGCCGGACAGTCCTTTCCGCTAGGGGCCTAGGCCGCTGACGACCGAGGCGTGCCGGCGCCCCATATGCGACCGCGGGGGGCCTGGACTGGGCTGCCTGACGCGAGCCAGCGGGGACGGCTATCGTGCCCTCACGGGATCTCTTCCATACCCGACTCACTGGCTTAATCGACCAAGCTTTGTCGTGCCCTCTGGTTCCGGCCATGTCGAGTCGCTCCAAAGGAGCTGCTAAAGGGGGTGCTATGGACAAATTCGCTAAGATGGTCTCTCGACCGGAGGTGGGCCACACGTCGCCCCCGCAGGAAGAACATGACAACGACCCTAATCCGGGGGTGGCGGCGCCGGACCTCACTGCCATGATGGAATCGATGGCTAAGAACTTTGCCTCCTTTCATGAGAAGCTTGACGATATCAACGCGAATGTCGCTTCGCTCAAGACCCGGGTAGACCAGGCTGGATCGAGAATCACTGAGGCCGAAGGCCGGATCTCCACTAATGAAGATGCGATACACGTACTTCAGGACACAGTAGCCACCTTATCGCGCGACATGAAGAGTGTTAAAGCAAAATGCGATGACTTGGAGTCCCGCTCCCGCAGAAACAATCTTCGCATCATTGGGGTCCCTGAAACTGGCCTGAAGGGGCGCATGGAAGATGCAGTCGAACAACTACTCAAGGACTTGCTGGGGGATCCAGACCTTTCCCCTTACTTCACGGTGGAGCGGGCTCTCCGGGTCGTTGCCCCGCGACCCCGACCTGGCGACATCCCCAGACCCATTATAGCCAAGATTCTTAATTATCGTGACAGGGACCTCATTCTTCGCCTGTCGCGGGAGAAAAGGGAGCTGCGACTGGAGTCAGGATCATGTCATCAGGATCTTCCCAGAATTTTCTGTGGCGGTACAGCAGGAGAGATGCCAATTTCTTGGCATCAAGAAAATGCTCATGGAACGCAATGTACCGTACGCCATCTTATTCCCGGCTCGTCTCAAGCTCACTCATAATGGGAAATTGTACTTTTTCACTGTCCCGGACGAGGCAGTGAAATTCATTGAGATGCAAATACCGCTTAGGGCTCTGGAGAAGACTGAGTGGATGCTACTTAACTGTGATTGACGCGGACTGTGGACACTTATTGAACTTGTTTACTCAATCTGCACTGTGGTACTGGTAAGGCTGCTCTGTTTAATGTGACGCTCTGCCCCTGCAGTCCTTGCATGCTGCAGCGCTTGTGCACACATCCTCACAACGCACTTCACAGAGCTGGTCTCACACTGTTCTGTTGTCCTACCTCAATTTCTGTTCTCCTATCATTCAGGTCCTTTATCTCTCAGTTATATACTCCGTTCCCCGCATTTGGGATGCGGGATGTACGATATTTGACTGTCGAAACTGTTTATGTCTATTTCGGAACCACGGAGGCTCATGTGCGGTCCCCGATTACCCGCTTAGCAGGCGGGGCCTGTGCCGCGAGTCCGCCACCACTGCTCGTTTTGCAACTGAGCCATTTGGCTCCAAGCGTGCTGGTGCACGGCAACGGCGCACCCCATTGCGATTGCCGTGTTTTTTCTCATTTTTTTGGTGTGTGTTGGTCCCAGTTGGGCCTCGGGGAAAATTGGGCCAGGATGGGGACGGTCCAACTGTGCGTTGTTAGGGGTGGGTGATCTTTACACTGCTGATCCACGGTTAGTGGTGAGGATGGGGGGTGGGAAAGGGGTTGTTTTACAAAAAGGCACACAAGGTTTCACAGCGCGCATGCTGAAGGGCCCCACGCCCACTTGCTGTTCCAACACTGAGAGCTCATGCCATCACGGGAGCTGGGATGTTCACTGATTTATGGGTACTGTGTCTGTAGATACCTACCTCTGACATGGCTACAATCATAATGTCCTGGAACATTTGGGGGCTGAGCAACCACACAAAGGCCCGCAAGATTGTTGCATATGCTAACAGACACAACTGTAAGATATTGCTTTTACAAGAGACACACTGCGATGGCCTCATTCCGAGAGCTGTTGCCCCATCATGGGGTTCTGCAAGGTTCTTTACTTCTTACTCCACACAATCTAGGGGAGTTCTCACAATGATCCACAAATCAATTAAGTTTGTGCTGCATAAAAGCTATGTTGATCCCGAGGGCCGGTATGTTATAATACACTGCACACTGGTCAATAAAGAGTACCTGCTGGTTAACACTTACTGTCCCAATGTAGATTCTCCGGAATTCTTTGATACTGTAACTACCATACTGCTGGGCTTCGTGGGAGTGCAGATCATATGGGGGGGACCTGAACCTTATACTCGACACGGCCCTGGACAGAACTGCTACTGCACCCAGAGCCCTGTCTAGCACGGCGTGCAGGCTGCATGGCCACATGCAGTCGCTTTATATTTGCGACGCCTGGAGAACACCACCCCCAGCAGCGGGACTACACTTATTACTCATCTGTACATGATAGTTCGACCAGGATAGATCTGTTTTTGGTCTCGAGAGATGCTATGGGTAAGGTGGAGGATACACGCATTTTGCCCCGCACATTCTCGGATCATTCTCCGATCATACTGTCCTTAGGGCTGGGAATTCCCATCCCAACACTCTGCACCTGGCGCTTTAAGTGCGAAGCTCTAAAAACATTGTGTTTAAATCTGAGATTTTAGCGGACATTGAGTCCTTCTTTGAGCTTAACTCTCTTCAAGACACAACCGCCGTGGTCAGATGGGAGGCGTTTAAGGTTTACATAAGGGGCATGTCTATTTCCCGAGAGGCAGGGGTGTTGAAAGCTATTAGGGCCTCCCTTGGACGATCTGAGGCCAAACTGAAAAGGTTGGAGCAATGTTGCTCCTCCGGATCTGACCCCACTACTCTGGCCCAAATCTCTGACGAGCTCCAGGTGTTCAACAGTTTAGCAACCAGTGAAGTTCATTATTTCAGCCGCCCGCAGGCCGCTAGGAAATATGGAGAGGGGGACAGACCCGGCAAGACACTTGCGACACTTATGAGGGGGGAAATGGGCCTCACGCAGATCACTTCCATAAAAGATCAGAACGGTGCGCTCAATGGGCGGACCATCGAATACTTATTCACCGAGTTCTATAGATCCCTTTATTCGCAGCCCGTAGAGCACACTGAACAACATATGCGAGAACTCCTTGACCAGATCCCCACCACAGAAATTTCCCCACAGACCCGAGACCAGCTTGATACCCCGCTCACGCTAGACGAGATAGTATCGGCTATATCAGACTTGCCCATAGGCAAGGCGCCGGGACCTGACGGCCTCACGGCGGACTTCTATCGAAAGCATGTGGCTATTCTGGCCCCCCGGCTGTTGGAGGTATGGAATGAGGCACTCCGAGCCACTATCCTTCCCCCTTCCATGCGGGAAGCGGCCATCACGGTACTGTTCAAACCAGGTAAACCTGAGGACGAGTGTGGGTCCCATAGACCTCTCTCCCTCATGAACCTAGATACAAAGATCTTTGCTAAGATCATTGCTAACCGCTTTCTGCCCATCATGACGCACTTGGTACAAGAGGACCAAGCAGGCTATGTCCCCGGTAGGTCCACCTCCCATAACATCAGGAGACTATTTAATGTCATGTCCCATATAGACCAAGACGTCCAGGCCGTAGCCGTTACGCTGGACGCTCAGAAGGCCTTCGACATGGTCTCCTGGAAATATATGTGGCTGGTCCTCGAAACAATGGGCGTCGGCCCTAACATGATAGGGTTCATTAAACTCTTGTACACTTCCCCTGTTGCGCGGGTACGAGTCAACTCACTAACATCCGAGATGTTCACTCTATTCAGAGGCACCAGACAGGGCTGCCCCTTCTCCCCGATCCTTTTCGCATTGGTGATAGAACCGATGGCGGACTTTATCCGAGCACGGCACGCGCGTAAAGGAGTACGATTGGTTGACGAGCCTGAAATATTATCCCTGTATGCTGACGATGTCCTATTATATGTCAGAGACCCCACAGCCCATCTGGATCCCATACTGAGAGACATCACCCGGATTGGCACCCACTCCGGATTTACGATTAATTATTCCAAATCGGAGATTTTCCCGCTCACTAAAGCTACACGGCAGCCCACCACCGAGTATCCCCTGCGCTGGGCCCCTGAGGGTGTGAGATACCTAGGGGGGCAGATGTCCCTCACTAAGCCCACTCTGCTTGCCGATAACTACTCAGCTGCAGCACGAACAGTTGAGACAAAACTTTCACGTTGGCGCACCCTCCCGTTGTCCGTCGCTGGTCGTCTATCCCTTATTAAAATGATCTTGCTCCCTAAGCTCTTATACACCTTTTGCAACATTCCTATATGGCCCGGGAGGGCTTACTTCACTAAATTGCATAAGCTCTGCGTGCAATTTCTCTGGCATTCCGGTGCACAAAAAGTGGACTGACATGGCACTCTCATACAGATGGGGTGGTATTGCTGCTCCGGACCTGGAACTATACTGGATCATGGCCCAGGCCCAGCATGCTACTCATTGGTACCCGGGTTCCCCTGTGCGCCCACATGTCAAACTGGAACGGCTTGCCTCCGCTGGTATCAACTTAATGTCCCTGATACTACACCGACACTACACATCTGATTCCCCCGTTGACCCCATTGCTGCGACCCTGTATGCCTGGTCACGTCTACTACACTCGACAAGTGGGCCCTCCCCATATTACAAATGGCTTCCCGTGTGGGCTTTTCCGGGCCTGGAACCCACACTTGATATCGCTTTGGCGCTGGGGTGCGCTGGGGTATCGGGCCCTGTCCGACTTCTATCCCGAGGGCAAATTCATAGGCCCCCAGACCTGGAGGCCGGGGCACACCAGATCTCCCCTAGAGACTCTCCAATACTACAGGCTTCGCGCCGCGTTCCGCACCATGTGGCCCTCCTTTCCGGATGAGCCCCCAGACAACCCGGCGATAGCCTACATCGCCAACTCGGGCGGTGCACGCGGCGTTGTCTCTTCGCTGTATCAAATCCTACTAGATATCATCCCCATTCCTACTCTTAGGGCGCGCGGCGGATGGTCAGCTGAACTGGGTCTAGAAATTTCTGATGAATTGTGGGAGGATATGTGCTGCCACACACAAAAAGTGTCTCTCAATTTCCGTTTTCGTGCCATGCAATACAAGCTCCTCAATAGGCTTTACTATACGCCACGCAGGACATCGGGGTTTGCTCGCTCTGAGGTGCACCTCTGCCCGCGCTGTAGGGCGGTGGATGCTGATCACTTGCATATGTTCTGGACCTGTAACAAACTGTCCGGTTTCTGGGACAGTGTCCTCCATACACTGAGTGCGGTAACTGAAACTGTAATTGATCCCGATCCCTTGGTGGTTCTGTTAGGAGTCTGGGGGTCTGACGAAACTAAGCGTTTGAAAAAGTTTTTGAATATAAGCTGCATGATTGCCAAAAAATGTATACTTCAGAACTGGAAGCGCTCCTCCCCACCGGCCTCTCAGAAATGGCTGGGTATGCTCACGTGGTCGTGGAACTGTGAGGAGGAATACCTGTCAATGCTGCCCGCCCAGTCTCGCCCCAGGAACTTCTGGAGCAAATTTAACACATATCTCAACAATCAAAGTGAGAACACGCCCAGCTCTGGCTTATCTCTGGTCTCTACTCATGCACCGTGATTATTGCTGTGTATTTCTGTATTGTTGATGCTCTATATCCACTGTTGGAACTGTATTCTGTAACCATTACGATGTTTTATGCTATGCTTGCTTTAATTACTTGTTGCCTTGACGTATGTGCCTTGTGAACCTCTGCCGACAAAAAAAGATTAAAAAAAAAAAAAAGAAAGTGTACATAGTGACCTACATGCACACATTTTGCGGTATCAAAGACACAAGTGTGGCAAGCACTTTTGGCGCAAATATAAAAACAAAGGCAAATACTACACCAAATGCCGCTTTGGTTTCCCTAGACCAGTTTCAGCAAAAGGACAAGTAAACAGCTTCCTGTCTTCTGTTAGACACAGTGTGAAAGGCAAATTGCCTAAGAACACATACTTCATAAAAAGAACCAAAGCATCAAAGTACATCAATGAATACAATGCAATCATTGCCCTCGTATGGAATGCAAACATAGATATGCAGTACATTGCAGACAATTCCACTGCAGTTGTGCAAAATGTCACAGCCTACTTAACCAAAGCAGAGAAAAGAGATCTGAAAGACCTCTGGGATGATATATCATCTGTCAAAACACTGTCACAAAAATTATAAAGCTTTTCATTAAAATGCTCTCCCACAGAGAATGTGGATTCTATGAATCCACAGACCATTTAACCGGCACCGCCTTGTATGGGAAATCTGAAAACATAGTCTGGCTAAACCTTGGCCCAGCTGCATCCAGAAAAAGAGTTCTCAAATCGTACCAAGAAACAGAAACAATAGAGAAAAATGGTCCCAACAGCCAGGCCATTTTGAAAAACAACTTATTGGACAGATACTACCCAAACAGGAGTACTGCTTTGGAAACCATGTGCCTATACCACATAGTTCAAAACTTCTCATACAAAAATAATATTAAACCAGATGAGATAAAAGGTAAATACATAGTCAAAAGTTGTGTATGCAGCATGGTTAAACATATGAGGCTATCATTAAAAACTCCTCAACATAGAGAACTTTACGACATGTCCCTACTGCTACTTTTTAAACCATGAAGAAAAGAAAAAGATTTATTGGAAACCCATGTCTCCTGTGAAGATGCTTTCAATGCAAGTGAAAGCACTATAACAGATATAAACTTTACCCAGTACAAAAACATTTTGTACAATGAACACCAACAAGAAGAAGAACTTCAAGTACAACTAAATGTAGACACTCCTGAGAGCAGTCAACCTTCCCTTGCAGGAAGCTAAGAACCACTTGGACAGCCACGCATAGCAAATGAGGCAGAATTAGCCATGACTGAAGTAGAAAACACCATGTGTCAGTATGAGCAATCTGAAGAAAACTTTGCTCTACTGAAATCACAACTAAACAATGAGCAGCGTAGCATTTTTCTAGAAGTAACTAAAGAAAGTGAACATGGTGTGCAGGACGAAACTAAAACTTGTACCTGACAAAACTATAAACCTGTACTCCTGTATGTAATTGGTCAAGCTGGTTCAGGCAAAACATTCTTAATAAAAATCATCAGCAAGTTCCTCCAACAATTGACAAACAACAAGCTTTCAGCTGTTGTAACTGTCCCCACAGGTTCAGCTGCCTACAACAGAGGCAGTGTTACTTTACACTGATTGCTACTCCTTCCAGTAGAACCCCAAAACAAATTAGACTACTACAAACTTTCAGAAGAAGCTTCTATGGAGAAATGCAGAGTTTTGAAACACATGAAAAGGTGCCTAATAGATTAGGCGAGTAGGGTCTCCAACCTAATGTTGGCTTTGATTCACCTCAGATTGCAAGAGGTCCTTAAAACAGACTACAAAGAACTCTTTGGAGGAAAACACATTATTGTTTTTGGAGATCTTCTTCAATTAACACTAGTGAAAGGTGAACCTATTTTTCAAACCTTAGGACACAAACTGTGCCGTAAGACACTTGGCAGCAAAGGAAATGTAAATCTCTGGCAACATTTCCAATACTGAGAACTAACTGAAACCATGTGTCAGTCTGAGGACCTCACCTATGCCAACATTTTGAAAAGCATTCGGAGTGGTGTGCTTTCTAAGGAAGCACAGCCTATCTTAAATAGCAGATGCACCATGAGCTATACAAGCATAACACATATGCTACTGATGTCATGGAACAATTGCACACAAAAATGTAAACTGTATGTCCTTAATGCCAACTCTAGCAAGCTCTGCACAATTCAATGAAACAATGTTGAAAAAAGAAATGCAATCACTAGTGCAAATTTAGTACATAGACAAACTGGAAGTGCACGGTATGACAGTACCTATGTGACAGCAAGCCACAGCACGACTAAATACCTTTGAATACCCAACAAAACTTATTTGGAGAAAATGTTAACACTGTGTTTAAACTGTAGAGTAATGCTAATGTGTAACCTTGACGTGGAGCAAGGTTTAGTTAATGGAGCACTTGGTACAGTTGTTGGCTTTCAGCATTCAGTTTGTCAACAATCACTTTGACAAACTTTCAGAAGTTAAAAGGATAGGACGCTCAACAGCCCGATTCCCTCTTTTCAAAGACATATATGTACACAGAGAACAGTTTTCTCTGTCTCTAGCACACAGAGTCACTATTCATAAATCTCAAGGTCTAACCCTAGATCAAGCATTGATTGAAATTGGCAGCACAGTCTTTAAAGAAGGCATGAGTTACATAGCACTGTAATGCCTACGTACACTTGAAGGACTTTTTCTATTCAATTTTAATGCAAGTAAAGTCAAGGCTGACATTCCTTGCATCGTAGAGTACAAGAGACTACGTGCACTCTATACAGCCCATCTCAAAATGTACCCTGTTCCTCAAAAGGCAAACGTTGTAAAAGAAAACTAGTGCAAACACAACTTATACATGATCTCCCAACAGCACTCCCAAAGAAATTGAAAGCAGCTGGTACTTTATCAATTACCACAACCACAGAAGGATATACTGAAAAGGCAAATGCATACCCAACTGCACAAACAAAGAGAACTACCTCTTAAAAAAAACATGGACTTCCATTAAATGAGTCAGACACAGAACTGTCTGTCCCATTCAAATTTTCCAACACAACTGGTGTAAATGTCTATGCAAATGTAGCAATCAATGTTCTATTCCAATTGCCACCAATTGTTGAAAACATGTACTTAAATGGCGTGGACCAATTGTGTTTGCAAATGCTACTCCTTCACAGAAATGCAACCAACAATCCTCAGAACACTTACAGTGTCACAGGAATAAGGCAGGAATTTGGACTACTGTGCGGGAATGGTGAGATTCACTATAAACACTCAAGAAGATCTACCAGAATTTCTAATGTACTTACTGCAAGTACTGGAAAGCAAAAACATACCTATGATATGTGGAAACATACATGCACTCTCTGCAGCCATGTGGTGCAGCAACAAGTCCCTAACAAGCGCTTTGTTTATGTATTTATACCTAACTGTGAATCCATTCCATTTCAGCAACTGGTACAAAATGCAAACCATGGCATATTATGTACTACTTGCAATTCAGACAATTGTTCCACCTTACAGAAACAATCACATAGCCAAAACATAATAGTGATGCTTTTATGATACAATGCTTCACACAGGGACAAGTATCACTTGGCAAGAAAACCTTCACAGCAGTAGGCATAATCTACCACAAGGGCTTCACAACCAGTGCAGGTCACTATACCGTGCACATTAAAAAGAAATCTGGGTGGTTTCAATGCAATGGTACTTCCGTTACTCTTAAGCAGAGATTACCAGCAAATCTTACAAATGCCTACTGAATATTCATGAAACCAAAATGTACTCACTGATCGCCAAAAGTAGCATAACTTACTGCCCGATACCCTCCATCACATATATAATTGCAGAAGGAAAACTTTGCATGCAGGAACTGGCCCATGAAGACATCAGTTGCGCTGCTATACATTTTTTTCTCCAATGACCTAATGATTATAGTCACAGAAACAACAACTGTACAAACGGTCTACAAACTGTCCTCAATGAATGTTCTTGAAGACATACCCTGCAATACTGGAAATCTGTATACAGTTAGAATACGCCAATTGGCATCTAACCACAACCATAATACTACAAAATTACTTCCCATTACTACACAATTTGAAATCCACCAGCAAAAATGAAAGTTCTTCTGAGGAAAACCTTCAACACTTATTAAGTATAAACAACCAGAATCACTGCACCCGCAGTACTGCAATTTTACTTCCAGCAGTCAAACTTCCAAAATCAACCTACAGCAATCACAGTGCTACAAGCATACCCTAAACAACTTTCAAACTAGCAGCAGTTAGAATACACCAACAGGTATCTAACTGCCCCCACAATCCTGCAATATTAGTTTGCAATACCACAGTACTTACAAAACACCAACAGCAAGCAAAGGCATAAACAAATGCTGCTAAAAAGAGGAAACAGATAAACAGTTAGAATATGCCAACTGGTATATAAGTGCAATCGTAGTACCACCACTTCCAAAAGGAAAATCATACACCATTTCAATTCCTCTTACTACAGCAGTGCTTATAAGCAGAAGACCACATAGATATGCACCTTAAACATTGCTGTAAGTAGTGCACACATCAATGAAACAGAGTGTGCCACATAACCACAAAAGAACGTAGAAGGGATTTTTAATCCTGCATGGATTTATTTTCCAACAGACCCAATGATTATGCAAAAAAAAATAGGAAATGAGAACATTACACAGTACACTTGTTCAAAGCATAGTACTTGTGAATTACTAATTATGAGGGTCCACAAAGTACACAAATGTCTGCAATGGTATTCAATACGACATTATGAAGTACTTACCCTAACATTTTATGTTTTCTTTTATCACAGATAATGAAACAACGATTTCTCATGCTTTTCCACATGCCACAATATTCGAATCTGCTATTTCCACTTGAACAGTATTCTGCACTGCAAAAGGTGCACAGTGCCTCAGCAATACATACAGTGAGTATACAATTATTAGTGACATGCTTCTTTGTAATCTGCAAATTGAATTTTATACACATATTTGTGCAATCCATATGCCAGTGTCACAATCTTGAGTGTATGCCATATTATGCTGCGGTAGTTGGGGCTAGGCCCTAGACTCTTGTGGGTATGGCCTGCTATCTCGGGCCTCTGGCCATGCACCCAAGAGTCTAGGGCCCGGCCACAACCACTGCAGCATAATACAGCCATGCACGCAAACACCTGCCCACTGACCACAAACCACACACATAATGCAGCTGCCTGAGGCCCTATCCACTTCAGTTGATATACTGTTACAGTACCTCCAGCCAGTGGACAGACTCTTGGCTGCATGGCCTCTGGACATGTGCCCAAGACTCTACTGACTGCCCAAAACCAATACAGCATAAGAAAGTGAAGTACCCAAGAACCTGCCCAGTGGCCAACACCACTAGAGGTTTCTAGACTCCCCCTTGGCTACCTTTCCCTCTCCTTCCTCCTCTTCTGCCCCCCTCAGGCTTCTTCTACACCTCTGCAGGGCGTACATCTGATTTGTACCCCTCCCCAGAAGTCTTTCAAGGATGGCAAGCTTCTCCATATTGCTACTCTTAACTCTCGCTCAGCTGTCAAACACTCCTCTGACATCTGTCGCCTCCTGGAAGAACTTGACCTTGATATCTTCGGTTTCACAGAGACATGGTTCATGGCCAGCTCTGTCACAAGCTTTGACACTCTCCTCCCTGATGGCTACAAGATCCTTTCCGCGCCCAGGTCCAACTGTTCCGGAGGGGGTGTAGCCCTGATCTTCCCTGAGTGAATTCCTGCCTCTGTCATTCCTACGCAGGCCTACTCCTCTTTCGAATGCCTCTTCTGCTGGCTCTCTCTCTCTCCTAGCCATGCCCTTACTGTGGCTACCATCTATCGGCCACCTGGACAAATCTCCTCCTTCCTCTCTGAGTGGACTGACCTCTCCTCTTCCCTCCTGGTCTCCACCACTCAACTCCTCCTCCTTGGAGCCTTCCTCTGGACTCTTTCACGACTTCTGTGAATCTCTCTCACTCTTTATTCTCCCTTCTGGCCCGCCTCACTCTGCAGGGCACACTCTGGATGTTCTGATCTCTTCATACCTTCCCCTTGCTATCGCTCTCACCACTCCTCTCTCCTGGAGTGATCATCTCCTCATTTCCTCCCAGCTCACCCTCTCCACCCCTAAGGCCAAGCCACCTCCAGCACTGCCACCCACCTACTCGGTTATCTGAACCATGAAGTGTGTGTCAGTTGAGGATTTCGCCGCCACTTTCTCACCACTCCTTCCCCCTTTAGCTGATTCACACCCTGACACAGCCCTTACTATGCTCCACTATGCTATATCTGATACTCTTGATGGTCCTGCCTACGTCATGAGAATCTACTTGAAGCCCAAAGCCAAGTGCAACTCATGCTACGACTCAGACCTCGTCTGCCTCAAATGCGAGTGCAGGGTAGCTGAGAGGAAATGGCGTGCTTCAGGTACATCCTGTGACAAACTGTCCTGCCGGCTGCTCCAAAGGCAATACCGGCTTTCTGTCCACACCAAGAAGAGAGCTCATATCCAAGCCCGCGTCTCTGCGGCATCTAACAACTCGGCCAAACTCTTTAAAATATGCAGGGAACTGGCCAATACTTCTGCAGTCTCTACCTCTCCTGTCCCCTCCCAAGCTCTCTGGACAGCTCTGGCTTCTCATTTCATCTCTAAAACTCAGGACATCCTTTCCTCCCTGCTCTTCCTCTGGACTTTGTTTGGCCACCTCCCATCCCTCCTTCTCTGCCTTTCCCCTCTTCTCCCCAGACGAGGTTTCTAGACAAGTCCGATCTATGAAATGATTTCTGCAACCACTCCTTCACCACTGGAGTCTTCCCTTCCGCGGTGAAGCACTCCCTTGTGCACCATCTTCTTAAGAAACCCTCTGCTGAACAGTCCGGCGCGGCTAACAATCTCCATCACTCCTTTCCTGGCCAAACTCCTGGAAAAGCTGCTTAATCTTCACATTGAATCTGTTGGTTGTCTCTATGACCATCAGTCTGGCTTCAGAGCTGCCAGAAGCACGGAAACTGCTCTGCTGATCATCCTTGAAGACCTGCTCTCCAACCATGATTTCAACACTCCCTGTGTCTTCATCTTACTTGATCTCTCTTCTGCCACTGACACGGTCAATCATGCCATACTGCTCAACCATCTCCGCTATAACCTGGGTTTCGCTGATCAGGCCCTGGCTTGGCTGACTTCTTTCCTCTCCAATCGACCCGCCCAGGTCCAATATGAGTGCTTCCTCTCCTCTATCTCTACTTGTGGTGTTCCCCAGGGCTCCAACCTCTCTCCCTGGCTGTTCAACCAATACCTTGCACTTCTGGCACCGCATTGCCGCTCTCTGTCCCAACTTTCAGTGCTTTGCGGATGACACTCAGCTTTTTAGGCTACCTTCTGCCACCTCTTCTCCTTTTCTCATCTCCGAGTGTCTGTCTGCTACCCAGGAGTCGTGTGCCGCCAATGATCTCTGCCTTAATGCCAGTAATTCCCCTCATCGGGACACCTGCTCCCTCTTTCTGTGTAACTCTATGGCCAGCCTCTCTTGGCCCTCTTCCTATTCCGACCTGCAAGGCTAAAAACTTCGGTGTCATTTGACTCCACACTTTCCTTCTCTCCTTACATCTCTGACATCTCTAAGAAGCACACTACCAGCTGCACCTACTCAGAGGTATTCTTCCATTCCTCTCCTTCCCCCAGAAACTCACTGTCTCCAGAGCTCTGGTTCTCTCTAGGCACGGCTACTGCAACAGCCTCTTTCTAAATCTGCCTGCTTTTCTCTCTGCCCTCAGCAACTCACCCAGAACAGCACTGCAAGACTTGTCCTTGGCCTCAAGCCCAGGGATCGTATCTCTCCAGGACTGAAATCTCGGCACTGGCTCCCAGTGGTAGCAAGGATTAAGTTCTAAATCCTCTGCATTTTCCACAAGGCCTTTTGGGGCATGGGGCCTCAATACCTTCAACTCTCTCTTCCTAAATATCTTCCTTCTTGAGCTCTTCGCTCATCCACCTCCAACTCCCTCAGGGGCAGTCGCTTCTCCAAGCAACGAGTTGGTGGTAGATCTCTTTCTTCGGCTGGGGTCTCCCTCTGGAACAGCCTCCCTGAAACGTGAGAAGAACCATCTCTGGTTCCGGAAGCACCTCAAAACCTTTCTCTTTGCTTCTGCTTTCTCTCCTCCTCTCCCTGGCTGAAACTGCACTGGTTACCTGGACACCCTCTGATCTCGGGCCCAGGTCTCCTCCCCTGCCATTTGCATACCTGCACTGTCTCCCAGGCTACCCTCGCACTGGGGGACTGTTTTCTGTATCCTTACAGTCCCATACCAGCAGCTGACACCTGCTGCCTGCACTTACCCTTGCACTTGCCACCAGATAGCCACACTTTAACTTATTGCTTTTATTTATTCTATTTATTTCTTTCTACTGTCGATCCCATGTACCGTACTGTGCCCTCCCTCTCCCCCCTACACTTTTCCCCCTTCCCCTGCACTTGCGCGATCATCTGGCCTAGTGTCAGACTCTGGAGTAAATTCCCCACACTCCTCCTCACCTGTGTCCTCTATTGAACTGTCCGGCATCTCTGAGATTTTCTTTCTTTGTGCTTTCTTCTGTTCTTTAGGCTTCTTTTCTTTCTTCTGGTGAAGATAAGGACGCGCTCCCTCGGAGGCCACCTTGACCGGTAATGTCAACCAGACCAGGTGAACCCCAGGGAGCAGGCCGCAAAAGTCTCAGGGTAAAAGTCTCCTGGTGTAAAAAAAAAACCTGGAAGATAGTGTGGCAGTAGTAGACTCCAGAAGTAAGGGCTGCTCTGGATACCAGGATAGTTTGTATTCCATGAAAGTCTCATTTCTTCTGGAAGTTGTGGAAAATCTCAGTGATCTGTAATAGCTCCGGTAAATGCAATGTGAAGGATGGCACTGGTACAGGGAGCTTGGTGACAAAGCTCAAACGACTGCAGAGGCGGAGGAGACTAGAAGAAATGGCTAATCCACAGAGTAAAGCCCAAAAAGATAGGGAAGCACAAGACAAAACTAAAGAAGAGAAAAAGAATAAAAGAGAGGAAATAGAAAAACAAGGTAACTAGAAACCTCAGGAAAATTAAGCTAACAGTAGGCCATAGGTAAAAATATACTACTCACGAGTGCTGTGCGCAGAGAATGAAAACAAAGAAACCTACAGCGCCAGGAGAAGCGGAAAGCAGAAGGAGGTCGCGGCTCCGGAAGAGAGGAAGGCACTACCGGCAGCCACGAACCGAAAAGGTAAACAAAGGCAAAAAAGGAAGAAGAAACACACTCGTGGACACAATACGTCAGATAGTTAGAGTGATGCTGAGGGCTCTGCGAGTGGTGGAAATCAGAAAGGAGCAGCGGCACCGGGAGAGGAGGTAAGTTAAACCGGCATGTCTTATCTTATCCCTGTGGTTGGTGCCCCTTCTCTACCCTCCCTTCCCTTCCGTTCCTTCTGTGTCGTGTGTTACAAGACCAAGAAAGATACAAAACAACCAAAAAAGAAATACATTTTAAAAAAGCTCTTTTCAGAGCCACCTTTCAAAGTTCACAAATAGAATTGCCAATTAAACGATGCAGGCTGACACGCAGTCGATAAGCTGTACAGATTGCACAATGAACAATGGGACTGGTAGCTTAGTCAAAAACATTGTAGTCATTTCCGGGAGAAAGTCCTGGCTCTAAAAAGAGGCCTTTTCTGGTGTTAGAGTGTGTTTCGAAGGGTTGAAATGAGCAACACCTTCTAGAAAAATACTTGTTGTACTTGCAAAAAGGGCAGCAATGCATTTGTGATATTTTGCAGACAAAGCTGATTACCAGCATCAGTAAGATGAACTCTATCTGTCGGAAAAATGGTTGTGCTACTAAACGCAATGTTGGCATTGTAGAAGTATGACATGGCAACATCTCGCAAAAAGGCACAAACAGACTTCTTGACATTGCACTTAGCTTTCTCTATTTACGCACCAAAGCAAGAAGAAGGTGGCCACATCTGTCTGTGCAATGTGAAAATAAAATTATTCAGGTGTTCAGAAACATACCCATGAGGTAGCCAAGTGCCTCCTTCATCGCAAATTGCATAGAAATTCCGGTAACATGTACTAAATTATTTCCTCCACAATGAAGAATAAGGGCTTCATTACACGTTAGGCAGTAAGGGTTTACCGGTACCGGTAAGGGCACCGGTACCGGTAAACCCTTACCGCCTTACTACGAGTTCCCTTTGCGGGACCCGACCTTAACGGCTGGTTTTACCAACCGTTAAAGTAGGGTGCCGCAAAGGGACCTCGGTGCTAATTACGGTACCGCAATTTGCGGTACCATAATTAGCTCCTTCCCCATTCCCATTATGCCCTATGGGGGTAAAAATGGGAATGGGGAAGTGTCTTGGTGAATGGGGAATTACCGCCCCTGCTCACCTTGGAGTAGGGCGGTAATTCCGCCATCCACCAAGGCGGACACGGTAAAATACCGGCAGCAACCATGGCGCTAGTAGCGCCATGGATACCGCCTACCGTGTAATGAGGCCCTAAGAATGGATGGATGATTGAGCATCACCAAAGTGGCAGAAAGAGGAACCAAAATCAGACACTTCATTGCACGTACTCCATACCAGTTCACATGCACATGATAGAATCCAAAATGTGCAGCCACTGCACATTGTTTTGCATGCACTTCCAAAAAATGTATGTAAGAGTCCCCCAAAACCCATACAGTTACCCTCCTGAAGCACACAACCATAACCATACACTTCTGCATTCCTCTCTACAAAAAGACCTTCTGCCACAGTCTCTCAGTATTGGAAACTCCTCAGTAAGGAAAGTAGATATTGCTTGTCCTAAAAGTACCTAGAAGTAGCTAAATAATGTCATCCCCTAATTTGTATAATTGGCCATTTGCATAATGGGTAATTGCCGAGGGCAGGGTTGTTATAGCCTCTGATAACAATTTTCACCCAGCTAGCTGCCTAAGAATAAGTGGGGTGTGGTTTGATGACCTACAGATGACATTACATAACATAATGCATACGTGCAGTACAGCATGCATGTCAATATGTCATAGCCAGAAGTAAATACCTATTAGAAATAGTAATAACTATATTTTCCTTATTTATGATTTGCAGGAAAAAGGTAAAAATGTGTAAAATTCCTCTGCAGGGCCCTTGTCCGCTTCCAAACCAGAAACTATTTCAGTCCTAAATAACTCCACTGATTTCAGCACTGTAGGAACCTCAAAGCACCTGAAAGTTCACAGTTCCAGTACTGACACAATGCACTGCTCTACCAAAGCACCTCACTTACCTGCTTCCGATGTGAAAAAAACCCTACTACATCAGTGTACGGTTGGACTGGGGCATAACATAGTCTTGGGCACCAATGAAAAAGTGGGCCACAGTTGCAAACTGCTCTTCCTTCTTTTTGTGACAGACTTTTTTAAATAGTATGCAGCTGAGTTTTTCATGACATGTGATGCAAAGTATGCACTTTACAGAGTATTTATTCAGAAACAATGGGCAACTACTAGCCGCACGGCTAGCAATAAATGTAGCGCTTTTTTCAATTAGATTGGAAAGTAATAGAAACAAGTGTATGTTTCCAAACCAATGGAAGAAAGTAGGTAGATTCTGCGCTGACCACTTTTACAGTACAAAGTCGCTAGGGGGCATGATTTCTCGCTAAATATAGTGATAAAGTCACCAGGTTCACAACACTGCACTCTCTGCTTACACACCACAGCCAGAAACCTTATTGGCTAATCCGTTAGCCTCCACAGTCCCATTTCCATGCCTGGCATCCTCAAAAGCCCCAGATATGGCACGTGCGATCCTGCAAATATTGCGATATGCGCAGACACATCATGCTCTGTATGGGAGTGGGTGAACACATTTCAACCAGGCTATGGTATTTCATCTTTAGTGGTGGCTCTGAAAAGAGCCTTTTTTTGGTGCTTGTAAACAAACACCTTTTTTTGGTTTTTATAGGAGATTGTGTTTTCTTTTTCTCCTCACATTCTTACAATAACCTCTTCAAAGCATCCTGTAGATGGTGAAACAAAATACCATTTACAATGGCGGACTGAAAAATGCCAGTTGCATCGAAAAGGTTCACACCTTGAAAATCAATGATGTCATTGTTACAGAAGAACATCCCAGTAGCGCACAGGACATCACACATGCTTCTTTTCATAAGACACCTTCCAACCTCTGGCTGGGGACACAGCATATTGGTATAGTCCCATACTCTTATTGGTGTTATGGAAGAGAAAACCACCCTGGCAGTGGGAAAAAGGTGCTTCACTGCTTTCATCAGTTTAGTTTAGTTTACTTTAGTTTATTTATTTGTATAACGCTGGCTAAATGAGGTATCTGGACGCATTAAACATGGAACATAGGTTACAAATACAGAACACAGGATGAGAGAATGGTTACAATAATGATGAACTATAAGGACATTGTGAAGACCAGGTTACAAAGTGGTCATAGCCATAGGCATCCAATATTGCAAATACAATAATTATAATAGGCAGGCAAATCTTAGTCCGGCTACAGAGAAGCAAATCTGAGAGGCAAAGAATTAGGGATTGCTGGGTGAAGAACCTCTTTAGTTGATGGAACAAATGTGAACAAGCCTTTTAACCCAAATGCTGCCTGCCATAGTGCAAGACGACAACATCAACAGTTGCAAAAGTGGCCACTTCTCTGCAAAGTGCTAGCACAACGCCGAAACTGCACACATCGGCATTGCACCTCAAAGCCTCCACTCGTTCCAAATAAAACATTCCATCAAAGGCTCTTTCCAGGGCCTACCTATGCAGATCTAACACTAAGGCTTCACCCACGATCAACAATGTGCATCTCTCCATGTCTGCCATCCTCACTACACAGAGTAATGAAAAAAAGTATTACTGCCCCCTACTGTAAAGCACACCCTCAGCTCCTGATTGGATAATCCCCACAGTCCCATTCCCATGGCCAGCATGCTGAGAAGGTAAGGATGTGGCATGTGCGCTTCCCCAAGTACCGCAAGGGCCACGCCCCAGTAAATCAGTAGTATTCCTTCTTCCCTTTCCACTATCTTTTTTCCAGCATTCCCACATTGTGTACTGTTAAATAGTCAGACACGCATCCACCAATCACATCGAAGACCTCTGAATCTAACACTAGCAGTTCTGTACAACATTCCATATGTACCAATAAACATTCAGAGTGCAAGTCTTGTGTCATCCCAGTAAAAAATTCTGTGAAGCAATCCAATATTTTTGCATCCAGATCACCACCCATCACCACAATCTACAGGTATAAATATTGTTTCTACAGAATGTTTACAACTATGTTATAAGTGCCTCAAAACAGTTTATCTGCCACTGAACCTCCATCATGTTCTCAAAAAGCATACTGTCATTTCTCCCATCACCTATCATCAAGTGCCACTTCATTAGTATGTGCTTTGAAAGTTTTAATTTGCCGATAGCACCTATTGCAATATCCAAACGGGAACTCTTAGTTCCTTCTGACAATGGTACAATTTATTTTCCGCAATAACGCATCTCCTACAAACTTTGTAAAATTATAGCACAAAAACAGCACTGAATGTATCTTACGAACCTAAACCAAGTACACACATTGCATGCATTAACACAGGGTGCCTGCAACTTACGCTGCACACTTCACAGAATGTAACATTAGCTAGAAAGGTAAAAACATGTATGTGTGCATTGACAACAGTAAAAAGCGTAAATGTGGACACGTAAATCCAAGAAGTGTCATAATTGCTGTACTCATTTAGGAAGCATATACGTGCAGAAAAGTTAATGGAATTTCACACACAAACATATTTTCCTTTCCAAGCTGTACACCTTTCCCAACCTTTTCCTCACCCTTCCACAACTAGGACTAATCCATTTGAAAGGTAATAGTCCTATTCCAATGCACACACTTGCTAAACGGAACGTCATACGGTACACTTACAAGTCAACGACATACCCCCTTACCAACAATGCTACTGCTCTGAAATCCTAAATCATACACAAAGCTGTCCAATTAAAGGCACACACTAAGTGTTCCGGCCAACACATCCCTCGACCCTGCCATGTAATGCATTCTCCAAATGCAGTCAGTATGCCATGAACAAACAAATTGTCTTACAGTCTTCTTTAACAGTTGCAGTAACCACCTCTGTCCTAAAAGCCAGTGGCATGTCGACTTCAAAATGCAACCCAGAAGAAGCCTACTTTCGACAGCCAACAAAGCAAGTGCAAATGTTATCATGGAGGTGCACCTCTTACCAAGACATTGCAGTGTTCTTGTTAATAAGATACACAATAGCATCAACCCACTGTTATTTACTGCATGCTTAGTAAGTCCACCTCAGCAGTTGCTCACTTTGTGTTATGTCGCTGGCTTTATAGTAACTCCCAAATAGCAATATAACATTCCCACCGTATACTAACACACCATTACACACTCACACACCTCTATTTTTATTCCTACCCTCACATTCATCCATTCATGCACAGATGCACACATATACATCAAAAAATCTGCAGACCTACAGGTTTCTTTTTTTTCACAGCAGCTGTTACAGAATGCCTAGCAAAAAGTAACTCAGTAGAAAACAATGCAAAACTAGGCCAGCTGTACATAAACGCATAGAAAGTAGCCATGCACCCCTAGCAGATTTTGTAAATTAAAATTGAAAGGGAACAGCTAATACAGGCACAAAGGAAAACAAAAGCACCTACAAATAAGGAGAATGTAATGCCTTTATCAAAATGTAGAAACGAAAATAAAGGTACTGAAAGTTACTGAAAACAGTGCAACTGTCACTACTGGTAATGAAGTATGTGCAAACACACTAACATACAAACGCTAATGACACCACAAGGAAGCATTCCAAAAAAGTATTTTTACAAAAAATGTTCCACCACAGAGTCCTTCAGACCCTTACAAGTAGAGAGGAGAAATCACGCTCAACCCTTAAACCTTACCACACAAAATGAATCCTGGAAACTGTTGTAGACAGTGCAATGTTCTTAAAATGAAAAATCTTTCAATTTCATTTAATGAGAAGGAAGGCACTAACAAAATTACTCTGTAAAGTTCCAGCACTAGTTAGAAGCAAACACATTATCAACATAGATACCTGCACAACATCAATACAGGTCAGTGAAGGCACACCACCAGCACAGAGGCATACTTCAATGAGAAATCATACACAGAAGAGCAAAGAAAGTAAACTGCCATACATAGCACTGTATCAGGGTATGAAAAGGTACACAATAGCACAATGGAAGAAGAAACACTGCTTTCAGAAATATACCCAGCAAAGTTAGATGCCACTGTCTACGGGACCGAACCAATGTGGTGGAGCTTCAAATCACCTTGCACATCAATTTGTAACAGTCACCAAAACTCTATGACGTTGTTGCAGCAGTTACTCAAGCACTGTGTAAAAGTCAGCAACAACAGAAAAAGTAAAATACTACAAACTGTGAACTCCTGTCCAGTGCACAAATACAAGACGAATAAGGACACTCGTTAGTCTCCATTTCTGGACCTGCTAGCAAAAGCACATTGCACGATCTCCAAATGTTAGCAAAACACCTTTGTACTGTAAGATATCTTGTTTACAACGTGTACTAAGCAAATAGTACTCACAAACAAAACTGCCTGGTACATTCGTATTTTCCTACACAAGTACTGGAAATGAGTATGCAAATGTAGCAAGCAGTGGTGTATTGCAAATGGCACTAATGGTTTAAAACATGTATTAAAACGGCTAACGCCAGTTGTGTTTACAAGTAATAGGGCTGCACAGAAATGGTGCACACAATCCTGGAAACAGTTACAGGCGCTCAGATAAGGCAGGGATTGGACTTTTGTGCTGGAATGGAAAATGCACATTAAATAGACAAGTAAATCCACATTAAGTGGTAATGTACTTACTGCAGGTATTGAAAATCAAACCCATAAATGAAATCTTTCTGATTTCCTACATGTGAAAACATACATACACTGTCTGCAAGAAGTCCCTAACAAAGGCTTTCTCTCTGTATCTATACCTAACTGTGATTCCATTCAATTTCAACAGGTAACACAACATGCAAACCATAGCATATTGTATAGGCCTTCCAATTCCAATAATCATTCCACCTTACATATACAATACCATAGGTAACACATTACATGAATGCTTTCAAAGTACAATGTGGATGGGGAAAAAAAGTAATTGCAATTTAGTACCTTCACACACATACACGTGTCATGTGGCAACAAAATGTTCACACCAATAGCCGTAATGTACAACACAGGCGACAATAGAAAGCACATACAATCTTTGAATCAGTTCTACAGGAATTTGTTTCCTTTCATTAAGCACAGGCCCAAAAATCTCCTTCTCCAAAGGCACTGAAGTCCATAAGATGGCCCTGACACCCATGTATGCACACCCATTGCACACAGAGTCTGCGAACATACACCATTGATTTGTAACGCACTGCACATATAAATAGTTGATAGGGGCATAAATGTACATGTATATATTGTGTCAGCTGTACATTCAGTGCACCAATTACAATGTACTAACATGTCTCCACGTACATACAGAGAACTTCTACATTAGTGGAGTACTTAGCATAGGAAATGCATGATCAAATGGTAACACATTGCCGCCTTAATTTTGTATTTATGACTGCATGGTGGCTGGAAAATGAAACCTGTCATACCTCTCTACCAACAGGGGAAAAGCTCAGTGTAAAATAGGCTTCAGTGGAATGCATGATGTGCGCCAAATGTAGACCTTCTAGGCAATTTGAAAAGAAAATCACTATAGTAGTATCAGAGGGTTGCCATGCATGGCTGCATAACTTTGCAGTGGGTGTGACCAAGGCCTAGGCTCTTGGGTGCATGGCCTACGGCCTACAGTCTTTTGTAATGCACCCAAGAGCCTAGGTCTTGGCCACATCCACTACAATGTTATGCAGCCATACATGTGAACATGTGGCCAGGTACCACAACCCATAAACGTAACACAGCCACCTGCACTGCTACCCAACCCCCCCACTTCCACTGACATAGTATTTTTCTACTGCGAACCAAACCAGAAAATCTTCAGAACATTGCCCCTGCTCCCAGCAGTCTATTAAGTACACAGAACCAATATATCATAGTAAAATACAGTAATCAGTAATATGTGCAATGTCCACAATATCGGAAATGCACGATCACCTGTCCAGCCATACATCGCAGATGCTAGGGCTTAGCACACACAAGCCTAGTACACCCTATGCCAAAATGCTCATGTCATGTGCAATCCACTCCTCATCTACCATTGAGCCTGCCAGCACTCACCACACAAACAGGTTGCCTCAGGACGTATTGTGCCGCAATGAAGGCTGCCTGCAGTCACCATACAAACTGGTCGCCTGAGGAGGTCCCCGCAAATTGGCCGCAGTGTGCACGGATACACTCCCCCTCCCTTTCCATCCCCTCTTCCCACCACCAGATGCCGGAACGCATGTTTTCTAGCCCCTTTTGGTGCTGCATTATCCTCGGCTACAGCTTGGCGGCATTACCCAGACTTATGACGCAGATCACGCTTCCCTCCAGCCAACCACCGGGTGTGTGATGCAGAGCATTTCCTTTAAAGTCACAATAGCTTACTGCACTGCCTAAACTAAGGGTCTCTTCAGGGGCTAACCACAGCAAACACAAGTAGAAGCATATTGCTCCCTAATGTGGAAAAGGTACTGTAACCTACACCATACAGAAGTGTACGCTTAACAGTTTACTTCTACTGCTCTAGCAAGTCTAAAATGTCCTTCACAACCATTCTGTAAAGGTGACCACCATCGGAGAGATGCACAGTTGTAACTGTGGACGAAGCAGCAAGGTATCGTTATACCAACTTGTGTGCGCAAAGTTTATGTCCATTCAGTTTATGGGGGGGAAAAAAAAGAATTTGGGATCCCCGCCAATAACTTTGCCCCCCCCCCCGGACAAAACCTCACCAAACTTCCTAAATACTTTTTCTGCAAAGATTGGTGAAGATTCGTCCATGGGGAGCAAAGTTATAAGCCGCCCAAAAAGTACTATTCCTATGAGTTGAGCAACTTAACCATAACTACCTAGCTGCTGCCACGGGCTGTGTAATGTATATATATATATATATATATATATATATATATGGTGAGAAAAAAAGGAGGAGAGGGGCGCACTCCAGTTCCCTGCACAGTACACCTTCTCAGCCACAGGTGTTCTCCTCCGACCGGTTTCTGTGCCAATACACGTCATCAGGGAGGCTGTCTTAACTTGCAGCTCACAGCAAGTGCAGGTGTTAACACTTAGTGAGGATTGTGCTGCAAGGACTTCTGGTAGCTGTAGTCATCAGGTTTGCAGGGAACAGACTCACACCCAATCCCACAGTGGGGAAAGGGGGGGAGTAGCCTACAGTGAGGCACTCCAAAGTAGGGCATAAATTACCCCGGTGCAGCACCCAACAAGATTTCTGAAGATTCCACCCTTCAGAAAACTTGGAAATATGGTGAGAAAAAAAGGAGGAGAGGGGCGCACTCCATAGCCGTGTAATATACATATTACGGTAGTGGGCGTGTAGTTATGGTTAAGTTGCTGTTTCCATAGGAAGAGCACTTTTTGGGCAGCTTATAACTTCGCTCTCCCTGGACGAATCCTCACCAAACTTTGGAAAAAAAAGTATATGACCCACTCTGATTTATTTTGCAAAGTTTGGTGAAGTTTGGTCCAGGGGGGGCAGAGTTATAGAGGGGTCCCAAAACATTTTTTTTCCCCATAGACTGAATGGGGAAAAAAACGTTGCGCACGCCTACAGCCCAAACTGCTGGTCTCGAAACCATGCTTTTGTAAATTTGGTGAAAATCCATCCAGTACTTTTCTCTAAAATGATGAAAAAGTAGATCTGCAAAAATGTGTGATATCTATGTCCGCTCCACGGTCGCACTTCCCTGTTAGCACCGCGGACAAGAAATCGATTGGCTAATCCATAGCGGACATGTGGCGCTTTCACTGATTGGTTGTGGAACAGCGTGAAGTGCGTCAGATTTCTTTGCGGCCTCCGCCATATTTTGTTCATGTTTTGGTGTACACGGACATTGCCGGTAACACATACAAAACAAGACAGTAATGCACTTGTTACAATTATGAAATGCTGTTTGCGAAGGTGAGCTTTAATTTGGTTGGAATGGAATGTGGCCGTGGAAAATTGAAAAAGTGGTGTTTTCTTGCCACCAAATTCATACGGTAAAGTGGAAGTTGGTGCTCAATGCACGGCGACCAATGCCTGCGTCTGTGTTACAATGTTTTCAGATTGATATTGAAATCGGACTGGCGTCCTATGTTGAAATCTGAGCTGGCCACCTGGAGTGTTTGATGGAAACAGTGGTTTACGCAGCGTATGTAGCGGTTCTCATGATAGGATGCTCATATGTTGTTGCAAAGTGAGAATGTATTGTCCTTCTGAGTGAAGGTCAGTTGATTTGCTTTTTTGGTTGCGAGCTCAGTAGGCCCACGCATCCAAGGCAATTCATAAGGGGCTATTGTTTTTTGACCTTGAGCGAAAGTGAAACTTTAAAAGCTACGCAAGGAATGAAAGCTTGGAAAAAATACTATTTGATAAGGCTATATTTTAAAAATGTTTGTAAGGAACATGAAATATCAGTTCACGAAGATTCTCTGATGCGACAAGTTTGCTGTCTGACTTTGGCAAAAATAATGGAGGCTGTCAAGATGATGTAAGTTTAATTTTTAGGACTGTACACTAATTGTGACAATGTAACTGAAGTATTATATTTTTGCGCAGTTGTAATTTTCCTCCAATAACAAAGAGTGTACATTTGCAGGCTATGACTCGAGTCACCATTGGTGACCATTATTTCTTTTTCTTTGAAATGTCATGCTTGCCCACATAGCTTTGTGTATCAGTTTGCACGTTGTTTTGGTCTTGTGTAACATTACGACATGTAATTTTTTCTTGCTTGTCCATTCATGCTCCCTCCATAACTGAATTACCATCTCACTGTGTAGTTGTCCTTTTTTTTAACCCTTACGGTGAGTGCTGTTTATAGGCGTTTGTAGGGTGTCATTATATGTACCCATGGTCAACTGTAATATTTCTTTAATGTACCCATGGTCAACTGTAATATTTCTTTAAAATGTCATGTTTGCCAACTTACATTAGTGTAGTATTTTCCACAATCTTTGTGTCTGTTTTGGAAATCTTTACTAAAGGTTGGGTATTGACACAGATTTTCTCTTACGTTTTCCGCCTAGCTACATTTTGCCGTACTGTGCGTGCCATGGTCTGCAGATGCTGAGTGACGGCTTCTTTCCACGCCAGATGCTGGTGACCGCGTGCCTGTCCATTATAATGTTATGGGATGACAGGCCAGGGCTGCTCTGTCCCTACACTGAACTAGCGCCAAGGAGCGACTTAATATCATTTATGGTGGTGTAAGGCCACGGTGATGCCGCCGTGTTGGAAATACCTGTGCAAACAAATCGAGTGCTTTCACAGAAACGCATACTCTGTATATGCAAAATTAACTGCATGTGTCTCCCCATGAACATTTTCAGTGTTAGCCTTAGAGACATTGCTACAAATTATTTGGAAATGGAATTTGTTCGTTCATCTCTGACAGTTGTTTGTTAAATAAAAGTACTTTCCAAATTCTAACATGTTACCGTTTTCTTTTAAAATCACTTGTATCATTTCAAAATGTAAAGTACCACGTTATACGTCGCTGTATGTTTATTTACAGGTTCTGCGTCACGGTACATACTGTTGCTTTTTCCTTGCTGTCATGGAAAGCGAAGAGTGGCTATGTATGGAACAACCGCCTTTCCTTTCGATGGTGGCCATCTTGAAAAAGGATTTTGTTTTGTAATCCGGCACGCAACAGGCTGGATTATAACCAGAAATCCTATTTTTCCGTAGCATACGTTAATGCTTTGCACATCTATACTATTATTGTCAAATCTTATTGCGTCTATGTCCTTTACTGTGAAAGGTGGTTCTTAACGCAACATTTACTTTGTTAACGGATGGTTTTTTTTTTTGGTAGGATAGCTAATAAGGGCATTTGCGAACGGAAATGAGGAAAGACGCATCCAACAGTGATATGGGGAGTGGGTGTCCCGTGCAAAAATATTGTGCGTTTGTTATTTCTAAGGTTGGGGCAGTCTTTGTCATGCTCCTTCTTTACAGTAGTGCTGCTGTTTCCTGGGGAGGCGGGATGCCCTTAGCTGATGTCATTTTCAGATTACTAAAACTTTTGCTGAAAGTATGCAATGTGTACTACATTGTTAATGCCTAACTACCAATTCGTGTTGGCGCTGTGCAAGGCAAATGTTGCAGGTGGACGTTCCTACATCAATATAAAATCTGTTTCCACATTGTCCACGACACCAACATCTTACTGTTAAGTGTTTACGGATTCGGGGAGACGTTACCGTGCTGTACACCAGCATATTGTCAAGTGGTATTCTCCGCAAGGTGTTTAAATAAGTCAGAAGTTGCTATACATTAGTGTTACGTGGCAGTACTGTAAACCGATCATCTTTGGCAAAACAAATTTGCAAAAGGGACGGTATGGTTAAATTGCTCTATTGGAAACCTGTAAAATTGAGTAAACAAAACTTTGTTAAAGGGATGTTATGGTTAAGTTGGCCTACTAAAAACCCATACAATTCACTAGAAAAACTGTGTTAGAGGGACGTTATGGTTAAGTTGTACTACTAAAAACCTGTGAAATTCACTAAAAAAACTTTATAAACGTGACATTATGGTTCAAAGTACAATCGAAAAACCCCTGAAATTCGACAGTTATGGTAGGCTAAGCAACCATAACTGCCCGCACCACTGTGCACTGCTAACACTAACACCCAGGACATCAAAGATGACATCACAAATGTCATTGATGACATCACTGATGACATCACATGTGAAGCCCCTTCGTTGTTGTTCACTGCCATATTTAGGCCAGGTAGGTTTATTTACTGACAGTCAGAAACTTCACTTTCAAAAGGTGTTACATTTATTAATGTTGCTATTCTCACATGTTCTTACACTACTTTCTTTAGAATTTAATCACAGCGTTTGATGTACATATACAGCGGAAGAAGCAGGCATGAAACACAGCAATCATTTTTGTGCATGAATCCAATCATGTACTTTATAAACAGTTGCTAATGATACTGCCTCTTGTATGCTTACTTTACTCTCCACATATAAGCCCCATCTTTGTATGCATTGTAGTCTATTTATGTTTTGTGTGTAGTACTAGATATATTTAGTAAGTGATGCATTATTAGCAACTTAGTACATGTTTCACAGACCAGAAAAGTGTGATACGGAAACATTCACCTTTTTATTATACAACTTTGGAAAGTACAAACTTAGCAACTCTGTGGTGTATGCTGCAGCCAATACCTACATTTCTGTTTGAGTAGGTTCCTGTACTAGAAAGAACACTGCAATGGAATTTTCTTTAAAACACTACATTGCGTGATGAAGTATGTACATTATTAAACATGTCCCGATATTCCCCGATATCTTTTGCTAAAGTTACATTCACAACCCCTCGTCTGAAAAGTAAATGCACATGTGATGTCATCAGTGATGTCATCAATGACATTTGTGATGTCATCTTTGATGTCCTGGGTGTTAGTGTTAGCAGTGCACAGTGGTGCGGGCAGTTATGGTTGCTTAGCCTACCATAACTGTCGAATTTCAAGGTTTTTTCTATTGTACTTTGAACCATAATTTCACGTTTATAACGTTGTTTTAGTGAATTTCACATGTTTTTAGTAGTGCAACTTAACCATAACGTCCCTCTAAATTTTTTCTAGTATATATATATATATATATATATATATATATATATATATATATATATATATATATATATATATATATGTTGAAAAAAGAGGAGAGGGGCGCACTCCAGTTCCCTGCACAGTAAACCTTCTCAGCTACAGGTGTTCTCCTCCGACCGGTTTCTGTGCCAATACACGTCATCAGGGAGGCTGTCTTAACTTGCAGCTCACAGCAAGTGCAGGTGTTAACACTTAGTGATGATTCTGCTGCAAGGACTTCTGGTAGCTGTAGTCATCATGTTAGCAAGGAACAAACTCACACCCAATCCCATAAATGGGGAAAGGGGGGGGGAGTAGCCTACAGTGAGGCACTCCAAAGTTGGGCATATATTACCCCGGTGCAGCACCCTATAAGATTTCTGAAGATTCCACCCTTCAGAAAACTTGTAAATGTGTTGAAAAAAGAGGAGAGGGGCGCACTCCAGTTCCCTGCACAGTAAACCTTCTCAGCTACAGGTGTTCTCCTCCGACCGGTTTCTGTGCCAATACACGTCATCAGGGAGGCTGTCTTAACTTGCAGCTCACAGCAAGTGCAGGTGGAATCTTCAGAAATCTTATAGGGTGCTGCACCGGGGTAACATATGCCGAACTTTGGAGTGCCTCACTGTAGGCTACTCCCCCCCTTTCCCCATTTATGGGATTGGGTGTGAGTTTGTTCCTTGCAAACCTGATGACTACAGCTACCAGAAGTCCTTGCAGCAGAATCATCACTAAGTGTTAACACCTGCACTTGCTGTGAGCTGCAAGTTAAGACAGCCTCCCTGATGACGTGTATTGGCACAGAAACCGGTCGGAGAACACCTGTAGCTGAGAAGGTTTACTGTGCAGGGAACTGGAGTGCGCCCCTCTCCTCTTTTTTTCATCACATATATATATATATATATATATATATATATATATATATATATATATATATATATATATATATATATATTCAGTAAAAAAAGAAACTTTGTTAAAGGGACATTATGGTTAAGTTGCACTACTAAAAACCTATGAAATTCAGTGAAAAAAATGTTGTTAGATGGACGTTATGGTTCCAAGTAAAACCGAAAAAACCCTGAAATTCGCCAGTTATGGTAACCTAAGCAACCATAACTGGTACCACCACCGTGCGCTGCTAAGACTAACCCTCAGGACATCAAAGGACATTACATGCCAACTTTCAGAGCCACCTGGGAGGGAGATTTCGACAGGGAAATCGGGGAACCTACATTTCCCCATAGAAATGCATTGGGACTACAGTAATTTTAGGCGGGAAAATGTGAAAAATAACTATATTTTTTACTGAAAAATCGGGAGTCTCCTGCCTAAATCGGGAGGGTTGGCATGTATGAATGCATATAAACAGTAACTGGCACTTACCCTGTATAACCTGTAAATCAAGCTTACTGTCATTTCTCCCATCTGCTTTGATCAAGTGTCACTTGCAAAGTTGTCTGCTCTCCAAATTTTCATTTACCCATATTATTAACTGCAATGTTCAAACTGTTATTTTCTTCATTCATTCTATAATTTGTGTAACCACTGCCACATATTTATCCACATTTCAACCATAATAGTATTTAATAGTGCATAAGATGTACATACAATTTCCTTTCTATACATTCTGCATATTTAACATACATTCTATCATTTCAACTTCCTTTACAAATGATTATAATATTAATCAGACACAACACACACAGCTATCTAACAAAGTGTAATTTCATGTTCAAAGATAAGAGAAACGACAGTATAATTATGGAAAAAGGCTTTCTAGTGTGTTATAACATGACACACACCCAGGATGAGTATATGCATCTTTATTTATGCACACAGATAGCCAATATTATTTGAAAGGCTCCCAGCTGAAACAACACCACTGCCTCTACAACTGTTCTTCCAATCTAGACAGCTCTCTCATTCTAGCTGATTGCCCATTCCGTTCGAGAATTTACAACAGCATTCAACTATGCACAGGTGCAGTCATGTCTATAACATCATCTACAACTATGTACAGTGTTGTAAAGCAACACATGCAACATCTCCCGTTCCCTTCAGTCTGCAACACAAACACCAGATCCTTCCTTGCAACCCTTACTTCATGTCAAACTCTCCCATCTCCAAGCATCACAGATTCACCCAGTACTTTGGTAATGACCTACTGAGTAATACGTTGCTGACCTCATCAAATCCTTCTGCTTTATTTCCCACACCTGCAAAAATGCATACATTGCATACTTTTCCGTATAGTTCCTGCCATTTACCCTATAATAATAGCAAACAAATCATGCAATTATTTCTTCTATCTCCTAACATCCAATAACACCGCCTGTGCTCTGTGGGCTTACTATTGCACTAATGTCTAAAGCACATTCAACTAACAGATTCTAAATGAAATATACAGAATGCACATAAGCAAAGGAAAGTGCATCTACATGCTATGCACAGTTATCAAAAAGCACTACTTCAGCAAAAACAAAGAAATCCAGGTCTACATTAAAAACAGTGCTATTAACACACATATTTACTAACTTCTTTCTTTCAAAATTGCAGTGAAGACCACTCCCCTGAAAAGCAGCAGCATCTGAAGTACGAGGAGAACTCAGAAGAAACCTACTCTTTCCGTACAGAAAAGTAAGTGCAATACTGCCATAATGTTCTGTTACTCAAACACTGTAGAATTCTAGAACAAACCATTGTACTAACCCTGCAACATTAGATTCAGTATTAGTGCTTCCCCTCACCAGCTCCTTACTTTGTATTGTCATCTGAACACCAGTATAGTAACACACAAATACAAGAATAGCCTTCCCAGCCTGATTTAGCAGCCCATTGCACAATCACACACCTCTACACACATCCTTACCATCATACTCAGACACTCATGCACAAAGCACACATACAATGCACAAGATCCCAACCCACACTTTCTTTTTTTCTCCAACAGACCCCAAAGAATGCCTACCAAAAAGCAACTCCGTAGAAAGCAACGCAAAAGTAAACAAAATCAAACTGAAACTCTCCAAAATAAGCATCCTCCTCTAGCAGAATTTGTACAAAAAGTTCAAACAAAACAGCTAATACAGTCATTAAGCGAAACAAAACAAGCTTCCAGTACAGAAACGTTGCCTCCTCTTTCAAAATGTAAAATGAAACAGAAAGTGATTAACAACACTGCAGCTACCACTAGTGCTAACACTGCACCTATACATTTTGATGTAGCGGCAAGTAAGCATACAAAAAAATTATTTTACAAAACATTTTCCACCACAGAGTCCTTCAGAACCTTATAAAAACAGGAGAGAAATCACTCACAACCCTTAAAACATACCGTAGAAAATTAATCCTACAAGCTCTCATAGACAGGGCAATCCTTCTCAAAAGAAAATTATTTATTTTAGTTTTAAACAGAATGAAACCACTAACAAAACTAAGTACTAAACTACAAAAAAAGACTTATCAATAAACGAAATATCAACAAAGATAGCTTCACAAACATCTGTGCAGGTGACTGGAGTCACACAACAAGCACAGAACCATATTTCAATGAAGAAGCATACAAACAAAAGCAAATAAACCCATTTGCCATGAATAGCAGTGGACAATGGTATGAAAAACTTAATACCATTATGGAACAAGAAACACTGCTCACAAAAATATCCCCAGTAAACTCAGTATCAACTGTCCATTTCACTGAACCAAAACGTCCAGTTTACAAATAGCCGTGCACATCAGTGTTTAACATTGCCAAAACATCTTTCAAATCTTTACGCCTGTTTATCATTCCATATGTGAAAGGCAAAGACAGATTCAAAATGAAACTACTACAAAATATGGACTCCTGTCCAGTGCGCAAATACACAGGACTACAAGGACATTCATTAGCCTGCATTTCTGGACCTATTGCAAAAGCACCATTCATCATATCAAAATGATATCAACACATCATTCAACTATAAGAAATATGGTCCATAAACTGTACTATGCCAAAAGTCCTGCTTTAGCACTAGCCAATTTAAATAACAATTTTCTACATGGTACAGCCAAACAACTACTCGAAGAAATAGAGCATATCCAGAGAAAATATTTTGGAACTGAAAGCCACTTACAAAGTGCAATAGGATTACAACAGACTAGCAAAAACTGTACCAATGGCAAACTTCTATTACAGACATACAAAAAAGAAATCCTAAAGTTTAAAAGCATATCTGCTGAAGTACCAAACCATTTGTGTGTGTGTGTGTGTGTTGCTGCAGGACTTTTTATAAAAATAGCACAAAGACTGTAGACATAACGTACAAAATAGAAGACAATGAAGATTCCAAATGGTTCCAATTAGCGCTCTATTTTATAGTAGAAAACAAATACGAGATTACTGACCCCTTAATACTTTGCAGTTACTGCACTGCAAAACTTGACAACAACCAAACACCTTCACGTGCTATCACAAATAACTTGGAATTATTCCCATTACCAAAACCCCTGCAACAACTCAATTTATATGAGAGCATCATAATTCAAACAGTGCACCCATTTCAATCAATAATATGCCTTCAACCAAAAACAGCACAATTACCTCCCTCTGAATTAGTTAAAGGCATTCATGGCAAAGTAGTTTATTTGCCATTAGATCTCAAACAAAAAGTATACACTCTGGTAGTGAAACGTCCAATAGATACATCTTTAATTATCTTAGTAAATGGCATACCTACAAAAGACAAAAGAAATTGGCAACCACTTGTAGACTTACATAAAGTTAGAAAAGCCCTGCAATATCTAAACGACAACAATGAATACAACAGAGAAATTAATATTGAAGAAAACCTGAGGGAAACCACTGAAATTATTCAAGAGTCATCAGAAACTGGTCAATTTCAACTTCTAGATCCTTCTACAGAATCCAATATTTTAGACCATCATACAATTCATCCATTACACTCTAAAGGCACCATAGATGATGCACTGGAAATGTACCAAATGTGACAAGCCAAAGGATCTCCAATCAGGATATGGGGAAAGAAGTATAGAAGCACATGCCTTTCCTCTACTCCTTCCTACTGGAAAGGAGGAAGGTGTGATGATAGACCCACACAAATAACAGCATCAGAATACTGCTCTTTACAAATGTATTCTGAAGACCCCAGATTCAGACAAAACGTGGAATACATATTCCACCTTCTCTTTAGAAGTGAACTAGCATCTCTATGCTACGGAGTTGCACACACATTGAAATCTGGTACCCATTTTCAAAATATGTCAGCTATGGAATTACTACAAAAAGTGCAAGAAAAAGGTGAGATTTTACAGTAAAGCATTACAAATCTTTCAGCAAACATGCGTGGTACAAAAGAATACTGGTTCAGACGTCACAGAGATGTACAATGTATGATAAGAAACCTTGTCCCACCAACTTGGTATGTGACATCAAGTTGTGCAGAATATGCATGGGAAGATTTACACAATTTCCTACGCATCGCAAAAAAAAAAAAAAAAAAAATATATAAAAACACCAGGAGAACTCTGCTCTCTAGATCCTGTAAAAGTATCAAGATATTTCCATCATTGCTTCATTGCTATGCTACACTTCATTTGTAATAAAACTGTTCCTCCCCTCAGAGAAGTGCAACGCTTCTTTTGAAGAAAAGAATACCAAGCCAGAGGAGCACCACATATCCACATGCTTTTGTGGATTGAAGATGCTCCTACATTTTTTCAGGACAGTGATGCCACTGTTTTGCAGTTCATCCAAAAATATGTCACTTGTGAAATTTCTTCACAAACAACACATAGTGACCTTCATGCACACATTTTACAATTTCAAAGATACACATGTGGGAAATATTGTTGTTGCAAATATAAAAACAAAGGCAAATACTACACCAAATGCTGATTTTGTTTCCCTAGACCAGTTTCAACAACAGGTCAAGTAAACAACTTCATGTCTTCAGTTAGACATAGTAGTAAATCACCTAAGAACACATATTACATAAAAAGAACAGAAAAATCAAAATAAATCAATTACTACAATGCAATCATTACCCTCCTATGGAATGCAAACTTAGATATGCAGTACATTGCAGACAATTCCACTGCTGTTCCATGATATGTCACAACCTACTTAACCAAAGCAGAGAAAACAGAGCTTCAGGACCTCTGGGATGACATATCATCTGACAAAATACTATCACAGAAATTTTACAGTTTAGGCATAAAAATGCTCTCTCATAGAGAATGTGGCAGCTATGAAGCTGCAGACCGTTAAACTGGTACTGCCTTGTATGGAAAATCTGACAATATAGTATGGCTAAGTCTTGATCCTGCTAAATCTAGAAAAACAGTTCTCCAATCATATGAGGGCATAGAAGCAATAGCCAAAAATGATCCCAACAGCTAAGACATTTTGAAAAACAATTTACTAGACACATACTACCCAAACAGGAGTACCACTTTGGAAACCATGTGTCTCTACCACATAGACCAAAACTTCACATACAAAAAGAATATTAAAACAGATGAAAAGAAAGGTAGATTCAGAGTAGTAAATTGTGACGGCAGCTTAATGAAACTTACCAAACAAAGCTTAATTAATCATATCATATTGTCATTAATAACTCCTCAACATAAAGAACTGTATTATATGTCCCTGATACAACTTTTTAAACCATGGAGAAAAGAAGAAAAGTTACTGGATACGTATGACTCCTATGAAGACACTTTCAAAGCAAATGAAAGCACTAAAACAGACGTAAACTTTACACAGTACCAAACAATGTTGCACAATGAACAACAACATGAAGAACTCCTGGCCGAACTAGAAGTGGACACTCCC
The DNA here is from genome assembly GCF_040938575.1 of Ambystoma mexicanum. Lineage (NCBI taxonomy): Eukaryota > Metazoa > Chordata > Amphibia > Caudata > Ambystomatidae > Ambystoma > Ambystoma mexicanum. The sequence continues at coordinate 636,294,677 of NC_090932.1, read as the reverse complement.
GACAGTAGTCAACCTTCTGTAACAGGAAGCCATGAACCACTTGGATAGCCACTAATAGCAAATGAGGCAGAATTAGCCATGACAGAAGTAGAAAACTCCATGTGTCAGTATGAGCAATCTACAGAAGACTTTGCTGTACTGAAATCACAACTAAACAATGAGCAGCGTAGCATTTTCTAAGAAGTAACAAAATTAATTGAACATGGTGTGCAACATGAAAATAAAAACTGTACCTGCCAAGACTACAAACCTATACTGCTATACGTGAGTGGTCAAGCTGGTTCAGGCTAAACAGTCTTAATCAGAATCATCAGCAAGGTCCTCCAACAATTGACAAACAACACACTGTCAGCTATTGTAACTGTCCCCACAGATTTAACTGCCTACAACAATGGTGGTGTCACTTTACACCGATTAATATTCCTTTCAGTAGAAGACCAAAACAAATTAGACTATTACAAACTTTCTACAGAAGCTGCAATGGAACTACGCAGAGTTTTCAAACAAATGAAAATGCTCCTAATAGATGAGGTGAGCATGGTCTCCAACTTAATGCTGGCTTTAATTCACCTCTGATAACAAGAGGTCCTCGAAACAGACTAGAAAGAGCTCTTTCGAGGAAAACACAATATTGTTTTCGGAGATCGTCTTCAATTAATACCAGTGAAAGGTGAACCTGTTTTTAAAACCTTAGGGCACAAACTGTGCCGTAAAACTCTTGCATAGGAATTGTCAACCTTTGGCAACATTTCCAATACAGAGAATTAACTGAAAACATGAGACAGTCTGCAGACCTCACATACGCCATCCCAAGAAACACAATCTATATTAAAATCCAGGCACATCCGTGCACTCTATGGCCATAACTCATGTGCTACTGATGTCCTGGAACAGTTAGCACACAAAAATGTCAATTGTATGTCCTTAATGCCAACTCTTGTAAGCTGTTCAAAATGTAATGAAACAATGTTAGAAAAAGAAATGCAACCAAGAGTTCAAATTGGCTCCACAGACAAACTAGATATATGTGGTATGACACTACCCATGTGTCAACAAGCCACAACAAGTCTAAACACCTTGGAAACTCTATCTCTAATACAGCTGGTTTGGAGGAAATATAAAAATTATCTTTAAACTGTGGAGTAATGCTTAAACGTAAACTTGACGTGGACCAAGGACTAGTTAATGGAGCACTTAGTACAGTTGTTGGCTTTCAAACATACCCACGTGACAACAACATTCAATTTGTCAATATTCTCTTTAACAAACTATCCAAAGCCTGCTTTCTTCTTTTCAAAGACATGTATGTATGCAGAGAACAATTAGTATACACAGTCACTATTCACAAATCACAAGGTCTTACCCTAGATAAAGCATTGATAGATATTGGTAGCACAGTCTTTAAAGAAGGCATGAGCTATGTAGCACTATCACGCTTACCTACACTTGACAGTCTATTTCTAATCAACTCTGATGTAAGTAAAGTAAATGCTGATATTTCTTGTATTCTAGAAAACAATAGACTGCGTTCGGTTCACTATACACCGGGTATATAAAAACTTATCCTGTTCCGCAAAAACAAAACTTAGTAAAAGAAAACTACTTCAGACTCAATCTATGCAGGATCTCACAGCAATTCCTTCAAATAAAGTAAAAGAAGCTAATACTTCATCAAGGACCACAACCAAAGAAGAATCTTATGCTCAAAGTAACTCAACTACCTTGTCAAAAAATCAATGCACACTCTGAACAAATGACTTGGACACAGAACTGTCAGGTCCATTCAAATTTTCAAAAACAACTGGTGTAAATTGCTACGCAAATGTAGCAATAAATATTCTATTCTAATTGCCACCAATTATTGACAATATTTACTTACACGGTACAGACCAATTGTGTTTGCAAATGTTAGTCCTCCATAGAAATGCAAACAACAATCCTGACAACACTTACAGTGTTTCAGGAATAAGGCAGAAATTGGACTACTGTGCTGGAATGGTCAAATTCACTATAAACTCACAAGAAGATCCACACACATTTCTAATGTACGTACTACAAGTACTAGAAAACAAAAACATACCTATAAATGAAATCTTCCAGATTTCATACATGTGGAAACATACGTGCGCACTCTGCAGGCATGTAGTACAAGAAGAAGTTCCTAATGAATGCTTCGTGTATGTATGCATACCTAACTGTGAATCCATTCCATTTCAGCAACTTGTACAAAAAGCAAACCATGGCAGATTATGTACTACCTGCAATTCCGATAAACGTTCCACCTTACAAATACAGACACATAGTAAATACATAATAGTAATGTTTTTTACGTTATAATGCAAATGGTACCAAAAACAACTGCAAGCTGACTGGATTCACACATGGTCATGTATAACTTGGTAAGAAAACCTTCACAACAATAGGTATAATCTACCATGCAGGAGCAACAACAAATGCAGGTCACTACACTGCATATATAAAAAAGAATTGTGGATGGTTTGAATGTAATGATACTACCATTACTCTAAGGCTTGTAATATTGTAAAGGCTTACATTAAAAACAAAATGTAATAACTAATCTGTGTATGAACATAAACAAAACTTGAACTTCAAAGCTATGACTAGTTAGAATATGCCAACAGGTATCTAACTGCCCCAAGATTCTGCAATAAGCAAACAGATAAATGAATACCATTAAAACGAAACACGAAATAAACAGTTGGAATACGCCAACAGGTATCTAACTGCCCCAAAAATCTGCAACAAGCCAACAGATAGATGAATACCACTAAAATGAAAAAAGAAATAAACAAATAGAATACACCAACTGCTATCTAATTGCAACAATACTACCACCAATTCCAAATAAAAAAACATACACATATTCAATTCCTCCTACTGAACTGAATGAAAGAAATATATTGTACCACAACGTAGAAATGATTTTCTTTTATCCAGCATGGATTTTTTTCCCACAGACCCAATGATTTAATCAACACACACAGCAACTGAGTACTTATTATAAGGGTCGACAAAATACAGAGAAATGTCTACTATGCAATGGAATACTAATTATAAACTACCTACACTAACATGTGATTTTTTCTTTTATCACAGTAATTGAAAAAAATGTCTGCTCCAACTGCCCCTGTCATGAAAAAACTGCATACAACCACAAAAAGTCAAAGAGTAAGTATATAGTGATTGGACTCACAAACACCACATCATAACACACCCATTCAAGCAAACACCTGACCATAAACCACAATCCAAAATGTTTGCTTCCATGGGTATCTTATGCTGCAGCGCTTGTTGCCAAACACTACAATCTTGACTGCATGGCCAGGCCAAAACTCTTCATACAGCCTCAACAAAAAAAAACAATAAGTATATAATAATTAAACTCACAAACACTGCAACATAACACAGCCATGCAAACGAACACCTCACCAATAAATACAACCCAAAATGCCTAAAGTCTTCAATACCAACATTCTGAACACAATCCAGCAAACAAACTAACACACATCATCTCACTATCCTATACAAACTATTACAGTACTACCAATCAGTACACACTTTTTTGAAAACATATCCCCTAAGCAGCACACATACAACAGTCAAAATCTTTGTAACATGGGTGTGTTATGCTGCGGTGGTTGTAGCCAGGGCCTAGGTGTGGGTGCATGGCCAAAAGCCTACGTCACAACGGCCATGCACCCAAGACTCTAGGACCTGGCCACAACCACCACAGTATAACAGACCCATTGAAACAAACACCTACCAAATGACCACAACCCAAAAACATATTACATCCACCTCAAAACCTATCCACTTCAATTAACATTCTGAAAAATAATCACAACCAACGCACAAACTCTTCAATACATACCCTCTTCACCCAATGCTCGTCTAACGACCCAAAACCAACATCATACTAAACTAAAATAGCCAGCAGTGCGCCCAGTGTTTAGTATGTCAACAGACAACTGCCGTGATCGCGGACACCGCAAACACATCACAGCCTTCTCCCACCTAAACAAATACATCATTTAACCCATCTCTTACTGCCCCACCCTCTCCAAGCACTCACACACACCAACACACTCCCCAAAATTGGATTTATGCTCACTTCCACACTGCGCTGTTCACGGAAGTCCACAGATCCAATATGGCATGCGCATCGAAACAATGTGATGCACCTCACACCTCATCACAGCCAATCAGAGAACACGTCACCTGTCCGACATGACACAAGCCGATTATCCAATCGGTTTCCTGTCCGCAGAGGGAACAGGGAAGTGTGTTCATGGAGCAGACATAGATATCACTAATATGTTTGCCTTACATTTTGGTCGTTTAAAAGAAAACTACTGGATGTATTTGCACCAAATTAACAAAAGCACGCTTTCGGGCCCAAGCCGCTGTTCCTGCAGCAAATTTGGTGAAAATCCGAACTGCGGTTTGGGCTGTAGGCCCAACAGAAATTTGTTCCCATTATGTCTATGGGGCTCCCCCTATAAGTTTTCCCCCCCTTGACCAAACCTCACCAAACCTTGCAAACAAATTCAGAGCAGGCCATATACTTTTTTTGCAAAGTTTGGTGAGGATTCGTCCAGGGGGCACAAAGTGATAAGCCACCCGAAAAGTGCTCTTCGTATGGGTTTAGCAACTTAACCATAACTACACGGCCGCTCCGTATGCCATGTAATATATATATTTGGGTACAGGGAGATAACACGCTATCTGACAAAATAAAAGAGAATAAATACTGGATGGATTTACTCCAAAACAACAAAGCCTTTCCTTTGAGTGCTTTGTGCCCAGTTTTGACAAAATCCATCCAGTAGTTTGGGCTGTGCTCTTTGTCAAATATCTTCCCTATGGAAATGAAAATACTAAAATTGACAAGCAAACCTTTATTTGTGTGTTTTTGTTTTCCTTCATCATCACTTGTAAATCCTCACATGGATTCATACAAAATTCATACCATTTTTTTTCCAACTTTCGATGGCACAGTTGAAAGAATGTGTTTGGAAAATATCATCCTGATCCATCATTTGTGGCAAACATTGTTAGACATAGAATGTTCACATTTTCTATGGATAATAAGTTTCCCCTTAACTATAGGAGGATCATAGTTGCCCACATATTGATATTTTGGATACAATAAACATGGCTCATATGTGCAGGACTACTACATTTTGGAGGCATGTCACATGTGCATAATCACCCGCTAGGATGGACTTGTCTAAATTATGCAGACTAACTACATTGATGTGCTTGTTATCTCTCCAATTAAAAGTATCTGTTGTATGAGTGAAGAAAGACAAATTGTTAAACCCAAGGGCTAAACTCAGAAGTGGTGGCTTGACACGTCGTGAAGCAATTGAGTCTTTCTGATAATATACCCCTGAAGAGTACAAAAGGACAGATTGAGATGAGTATTGTATTTGGTACACCCTGGTACCCACACAGCTGGCTGCAAAAAAAAAAAAAGAAAACAAGGATTAATGTATTGTTCAGAGCACCAAGAAAGCTAAACAGTAATTGAAATTGTTACTCACAATCAAGGAATGAGTGGTTTGACTACTGTATTCCAAGCTAGTATGATAAGTAACCCTGAGAAAATAGAAGCAGCAATTACTGAAGGAAAACAAAGTAAGAAAGAACTAACACTGATGCAGTAGTCTGCTTACCAATAGAAGAATGTTATGCGCCTTGGGGTGTTCTTGTAGGAATATTGCAGCAGTGTGAATGTTAGTTCCGGAAATAAGTATGTTGATCGTTTCCCGCCGGCACGAGGATGCCTAAACACAAGTACTTGATCCTTGCGCCGTTGCGCCAATGTCCCCAGAATTCTTTGAAAGTCCCAAGTGGAAAACAGGCTCTTAGATGTGTGGAACAATGAAATATTCCAAATCCGTGACAATCCAATAAACGTTCTGAGTCGGCAACAGGTAGGAGGAGCATGGCAGGGGTAAGTTTTCACAGTCCAGTAAGCGTTCGAGTCGGCAACAGGTAATGGAAGTGCAAGAGGGAGAACCGTGACAATCCAGTAGGTGTTCCGTGTCAACCAGGTAAACAATGCAGAGCAGAATCAGGAGACGAAGCAAGGGTAGGCGAAATACAGACCAAGAGGTCAAGACCAGGAATTAAGGTATTTAAAGATGTAACAAAGCTTTCAGAACAAATTCAGAAGCAGTGCCATGCAGGGTGGGTGGAATTTATATTAGGAACAGCTGACTGCACGCACAACACGCCACGGTAATCTAGGAGGAAAACGTCTATGCAGTGGAAGCCACGGCAACCCATAGCGTTCTCTCGAACGCAAACTTCAAACAAATGTGTTTTCTGATGGTTTAGGAATGGATGTTTGAGTCCCCAATTATCAGAAATAGAGGTAGAAGTACTGGAGGCATGGGGATATTTCTTTTTGTGTGTAACTAATCCAAGACGTGATGAGGAAGAGCAGAATGGAACCCTGACACCCATAGAAGATCTTCAGATTTGTTGTTTATGTATGTAAATAATCTATATACAAGAGGTTTTGAAATGTCCTGAAGAAGGCAGATACAAAGATGTAATCTGAAACATTGTCATGATGTAGACCAATTATGCCATCTGTTTAGGGAATTCAGAACCTAATAAGGGGCTATGGATGATTAGCGCTAATTGTTATTGTGTTGTGAAAACATATTGTCTCTAACCAAACATTTATTTTGCTCAATGTTAGATATTTTGCATAGAAGCATTGGCACATTAGAGGTTTTTCCCGTATGAGATAACATTTGCACATTGTTCTCTGTTTACCCTTTAGATATGTACTGTACGAGATTTGGAAACACAAGAATGGTTTCTTAATATTTTTTATGGTGTTTTTATGTCCCATGAATTAGCAAATCATGCTTGATATGTATTAAGTATTTTGAGATTTTGACTGTTTAAAAAAAGCAAGAACACTTGTATAAACATGTGCATCCAGCAACATTAAATACTTGATCATGTGCAAGAAATGGCCCGGTTGGGTCTACTGGGTGGGGAATAGGACAATATTTAAATACAAACATGAACCTCCACTGTTAGTCAGGTGATTGCCAACAGAGAGTCCTGCTGGTGAGCATTTTTGGAAGCAAGTCATAATCTTGATGTTCTTGAAATCGCTATATTCGTGTGTAATTTCAGGACAGACAAAGTCAAGAAGACCTATGAATTAAAATGGATACAAATTTGAAATACACTGACAGGGAGCTTGAAAGGAAAATGTGGGTTCATGACTCACTATCCTAACTAATAGACACTCACTCCTTCCAAGGTAGAGATATGGTGATCACATAATTAAAACCGAGCACTTTCCATCAATTCTTTCAAAACCATTCACTTGCATTTGGTGGACACTTCAACAGCCCTACAAGCCTTGCTAAGGCAAAGGCTCATTGCCGGACTCATTAGAGGAAAGCCCCACAAGCAGTATAAAATCTCCTGCCTCAAAAGCTTCCAAGAGATCTTCGAGTGCCTCTGTCTCATTTCAGCCTGCACCCTTTCCTCATGATTGTGATGCAATACATATTTTGATTAAATTGAATACACACACTTATCACGATAAGCTCCATGAGTCAGAGGCCTACACATGACTGGTTGTACCTCCTCCCTACTTGCGTTCTTGATGAAAAAGCCAGGTATTTAAATAAATTGCCACCAGTGATCTTGTAGACTGATATATTGAGCTTGAACTGCACTGTACATGCAATGACTGACACTACCTCATCAGTTCCTGTCTGCCTTAGAGCATTCTAAAAGGGTGGCCATTTGATCTTTTCACTGTTTTCTATCCTTTGTCTTTAGTTCTACTGACACCTGCCCCACATAGCACCATGCACCTTTCAAACTTTGAGGGGAGGGGTGTGTGTGGGGAGAGTTTCTTTCTTTTCTTTTTTTTGACATAGCTGATATAAATCAACTTTACAATAACATTTTTATGAAAACAAAAACAAAGCAAAAATATAGTGCTTAAATTCATCATACAGCTGAACATTAAAAGAAAGTAAAAGAATGTAAAACAACACTGCAATTTGATACATTGGTCCACAGATCACAATTGATCAAAACATTCAAACATCGTTGAGCAGGAATTAAGAAAGGCTAGTACCCAACGCCAACTTAAGGGTATCAGCAGTAGAATAAAATCAGCATTTAAAGTAGCATGTGCGTACTTAAGCCCAGTTACACTCACATCCACTGCACTGTTCACCCATTTCTGTTTCAGCAGGATTAGATCACTAAAAAGTGTTCTCATTGCTCTTGTGAAGTTTCAAATCGTACAGAAACGCAATTGCTCTTAGTCTTGTCTGCGTATAAATGCCAGAATGGATTAACTACCATCAAGTTTCAGGAGTAAGAAGGCTAAAAATCTCCATCAAATACTTAAAATGAGTAAAGCGCTGATCAGTCAGTGCATCAGACTCTGTAAAAAGATGGCTTAGCATTTCCTCCTGTTCTTGTCTTTTACAGAAGCGACAATAGGTAGCTGAACTTTTAATTATTTTACCTCGAGCCAAAACCTGTCTTGTGGGCCACAGATTCAACCTTAAACTAATAAAGTCCTTTCTATGCTGTTCCGATGGTGATTGCAACAGATAGGGCTCAGGTTGACTAAATTTTTTTATGGCGAACAATTCAGGGTCGAAGTCTCGATACTGAATACATTTCTCCCTAGTATCAATCCAGTCTCTCTGAAAGAGTTTTGTCTTAACCTGTACTGGATTTGGAAAAAGAGTAACTAGAGAGACATCTGCAAGTGCAAGGGCATAGGTGACTAACTTACGCCACTTCGAAATGAATTTATCAGTCGATGAAAGAACAAACTCTGACAATATGCCCAACACAGAACAGGATTGAAAGGCTAACAGACGTTTTCTAAAAAGAGCAACCAACTGCCACATATATTGAGCATGCAAAGAAATCAGTCCTAGTTCATTTAATATCAATGCTACCAGTGTCGATTGGGGAGCTGCAAGATTCCTCGCCAGTATTTACCCTCCAGCCTGGACCAAAACTCTTTTGAAAGTTTCGGTTTTGACTCAGATGCATAGAGAAGAATAGGTGGAGTTTTCTGCCGATAATATGTCAGTGCTGGGACAATAGTAGATTTACCATACTTGGCTTGAATAATTTTTGCCTGCTGTATTGAGGTGGTAAATTTATCTTGCAATAACTGTTTGTAGACTAGGGTACCTCTTAGACTAGTAATTATTGTGCCTAAATAAGTGTAGTATTGAACAATTTCAAGCTGGGTACCACCAAGAAACCATTTACTATACTTCTTAATGGACTTTTTAGGGGGAAGAAATTACATAATCTTGGTCTTCTCCAAGTTTATTGTTAGCAGATTCTCTGCAGTCTAAATAGCCAATGCATCCAATGCTGTTTGGAGACCCTTCGGCATTTTTGAAATTAGCACTAGGTCATCTGCATACATAAGAAACAGAACCGCCTTGATGGCCAGTTTCGGAGGGTCAGTGAGGAGATGGAAAAAAGCTCTTCCGATATCTGAAATAAAGAAGTTAAAGAGGGCAGAGGCCAAAGTACAACCTTGTCTCAGCCCTCTAAACGTTCCTATTGGTTCAGATAATTTGCCATCAGATGTTAATCTCACTTGTATGGTATGTTCCATGTGAAGAGCTTCAATAAGAGACACAATGGGCCTCATTACGACCCAGGCGGACTTCGCGGTGCTAAATGCACCGCGAAGCATGGCGGAAAGCCGCCGATAGCGCCATGGGGGTTGGCGGATTTACCGCCCCATTCCGACCTCGGCGGAGCGGTAAATCCCCAATCCCCATTCTGCCCTTCCCCATTCCCATTTTTGCCCCATAGGGTATAATGGGAGTGGGGAAGGAGTTAATTACGCCACCGTAAAATACGGTGGCGTAATTAACAACGAGGTCCCGTAGCGCCATGGTTTTCTCCGGCTGGTAAAACCAGGCGGAGAAAACCTCCATGGCGCTACGGGAACTCGTAGTATGGCGGAGAGGTACGCCATGCACTACGCTGGCGTAATACCCTCTCCGCCAGGGTCCTAATGAGGCCCAATGTATGGGGGACACCCATGATGATGCAATTTTTGAAACAAGAGCTCCCTCAAAACTGAGTCGAAGGCAGCTCTTAAATCAACAAAGGTGGCATACAATGGTTGATTCAAAGAGCAATGATGTTCTATTATTGAAGTAAGTGTTAACAAATTCACGCTGGTGCCCATACCTGGAATAAATCCAGTTTGGAAGGGGTCCCTCTTATGCTGATCTGATATCCATTTGTTAAAGTTTCGCAAAATAAATTTGGAGAAGAGCTTACCAGGTGCGCCCAAAAGCGCAATTGGTCTATAATTGCCAGGATACGAGCGATAACCCTTTTTAAAGATAGGAACGACCACTGAAGTGCGCCATGACAGAGGAATTGTGCTAGCTGTTATAATTTGATTGACTACACTGTACATGATTTTTGACCAGAAAATGGGATTCTGCTTAAACATTAAATTGCATAGCCCATCAGGGCCCGGCGCCCGCAAGTTATTAAGTTTGTTAATGAAAAACAAAATGTCTTACTCTGAAATTAGTAGACCCTCAAATTTTGGCACCTCAGTGATTTATCCATCTTGATGATATGGTGATCTCATGCAAAGATTGGTAAGGAACAGCACCCACTCTTTCTCATTCACCCCATTCAGCAGCACCAGTTTTTGGGCAGCATTGTTTGCGATATTGATGAGAGACCATATTTGAGCAGTATTCTTTTGAGAAATACTGGGCAACATAGCCTCTCCATCAGATTGCATCATAACCATTCGATGGGAACAAAGCCAATTCTTATATCGGCATTGCAAATATCTTAGTAATTCACGCTTGTTCGTTGAATTCGTGGCCATAAAATCTGTTTTTGCTTGCGTAATAAAGATTTTTTACACTGAACTACCTCATCAAATTCATGTGTGGGCTTATGATGTATCAACGACTTCGATTGCACCTGTGTCTTGTATAAATGCAGATACGAGGTATAATCAATCAGTTATGTCAGCAATGCCATCACGATAAGCACTCTCAACATTTTTTAAAGGATGTTAGTGCATGTAAGTTCCATGTAAAGCATGTTCTAGCATTGTTAAGCAACATGGGCTGTTTGAAAGTTGGTAAAGCAGACTCATCCACCATCTTGTTCAACTGCCATCTTAAGTTCAACATTTCGTGATCACTATGGATCTGGGCCAATAACTTTAAAGCTTACGGCCACCTGAAATGTACTGGGGTCAACAAAGGCATTGTCAATGATTGACTCATTCAGGCATCTTCGCCATGTAAACTTAGAAGGAATGTCCCCAGGTAAAGCCCCATTACACATTATCAATCCTCTATCCTGCATCAATGACCTCCATCTCAAGCATGACAGATTGAACCTAGGATTGTTCACAGGTAGCAGTTTTAAATTCAGATCACCAATCAATACAAAATGTGTTATTTCACTTGCCTCAACATTGATATTCATCACATTGTCCAGATCAGAAAAAAAGTAATCGTCTATTATCCCCCCTGGGTTCCGATACATATTGACAATGGCTATAACGCTCCCCGGAAGGGATCATTTCATCATGAGTAAGTAAAAATTGGGAGCAGCCCAAAAGGAGAGTTGCCAGTTTGTGATTTTTTTATGGCAACTAGAAGGCCAGAGGAAGGACAACCATGGGCAGATGACTTAGCAGTGTGTAATATACTTGTGTGATCCTGCCATATCGTTTTTTGAAGTAACCACGTTTCTTGCAAAACTATGATGTTATGTGCTGCAAGAAAGGCAGCACTTTGACCCAATAAATGAGAAAACACTGAGGTATTCCAACTAGAGAAATGCAGTGAGAATCATGATTGGCTACTGGTTATAAGTTGGGACTGAGCGTTCCATTGCATAAGTCGAAGTGTGAGCCATGGTCAATATTGTTTGGTTCCTCATGTTGTGCAGCTGCTTCTGAAAATGCAGGTACTGAGGAGTTTGTAAATTTCCCTAGTCTTTTCTCACCATTATTGTCCATCATGACAGGGTCATGTGCCAACACAAACCCAAGGGCAAATATCTCGATGTGTACCTGGCAAAGGGCATTTCTAACTAAGTTAGAATGTAACCATAATCTAACTATTGAGAGATCCTTATCACTGATAAATTCAATTTGTTCAAACTCAGATGAGCTGATCTCCTGAAAAGAACTCACATCTTCACATTTGGCCAAAATACTTGTCCTGTTCATAATTATGATGGATAAGGACCAGGCTGGCATTTTAGAATAAGACGGTGGAACTTATCCCAGTTCTTTCTCTTACTGTGCTGGTGAGCCACCTTTTCCACCCGGCCATTAGAGCTACCTCGAACCTCAACATTAATGTCATGCCCTCTTTCCCTGGCTGTTGCTGCTAGGGCCAAGGCAGCTCCAGGCCCTTTTTACCGGAATCTAAAGTACCCACTTTCGTCAAAGCTGGCTTGATGACAAAGTTCTGTTTTACATAATTCTCAACCACCTTAGCAATCTGTTCGTCTAGCTGCAGACTGACTGGAATGTGTACCCTAAGGCTTGACCGGTGATTAGTTGCAACATCGGATGGATTGGCAGTGTATTTCTCTGTTGAGTTAATGTGTGGCAAAGTTGCAAGATGCTTGGTCTTGTGTATCTCCATATTGGGGATAACATCAGATTTGTGTGAAGCCATTTTTCCAACTTCGTAATTATACGACCTGAGTTCAGCATCCAATTTATTGTGCCCATCAGCAGCCTGAGTTGCAACCAACTGAATAGAAGATTCTGCTGTGTGACACATTGGCGGCCTTGAACCAATATCAACATTGTCAAACTGCGTTTACACTGGCAACGTCGCATTATCAGAGTTAGTTTGTTGAAAGGCAAAATATATTGATTAATCAATCTCTCTATTTGTTCGTGGATACCATCCAAAAAAGAGAATTTGCTCTTGTCATGATCATTGACTGAAAAGGTGACTTGTTTTGTAATCAGCAGGTTTGAATCAAATACATTAGTCTGTGGAGTGGCACTTGGCTTCTCAGCTGCTTTATCAAGAGAGATGGAAGCCACAAGATAATTTAGGGGGGGATAGTCCTCCAACTCAGTGATCTTCTTATCAGTTTCAATGTCAACTTGTTATTTTTTTCAACTGTTGGGTTGGTATTACCGCACAACCTTCAAAGACCATTTTATTTTTGGATGTTAAACTTTTTATTAGCTGTTTCATGGAGTCCTCCGTGACATACCCTTTTGGTTTTTAGATTTTTTTGGCATTTGTGGAACCGCTGTGGAATTTTCCTTACTGGTTTTAGGATTGAAGAGACCATACAAGACCGTTCGTTCCTCATGGTCTTCAATCACAGTCAAATCGTGATCTGAACCAATGGTCAAAAACAGGCTCAACCTCACTACTTGATGGCGAGGGAGGAGGACTAGGAGCTTTACTAAGATGTTCTTTCGCACAACCAGATGTAAATGGCTGACTCAACTCGCTCTCATCTTTATCTCCCATACCAATAATCTGAGCGATTTCAGGTACAGCGGTTTGGTGGAGAGCCGGAATTTTGGAAAAGTTTCCTTGGTTTTGGGTGCCAGCCAAAAAGGGAGGAACAAGACCATTATTCACATCCTTCATTATCACACCATTGTTCCGGCCATTCACACATCCATGTAACCAGTCGATCAATCTGCTTAGCCTGCTCATTTATTTTACATTCCAATGTTTCAAACAGTTTAGTCAATGTAACAATGGTCATATTCATTGCATTAAGTGCTATTTCAAGCAAGACTGATTGAGGTTGGACTATAGGTAAAGTATTAGGTGAAGAAGCTGGGCGACTGGTAGCAGACCGAGAAAAGAATGAATGAACAGACTGTACAGAGTTATCGAACAAACTAGGTGACTGATACAAACTGTTGGGCTCCGAGCATACTAGGGTGGATGAAGCTATGAGAGAAATATTTCCAACAGTGTTTATAATATTGTCAATTTGGTGTATAGAGTGAACTGCTGCCATACGATCAAGTAAGGGCTGAGTCTCCTCTGGTATGTTGTTCACTGTGAAACAGGTTGTGGTGGTGCATTAGGCAATGGGAAAATGTCAGGGACTTCAATAGTCAAAGATACATTTAATGTAATTCTGGCTTCAGCTGAAATCAATTGTGTGAAAGTGATGGTAGCATTAAATGGTGCTGTAGTCATCTCTACCAGAGGAGAAGTACTGTCCGATGATTGAGGAATACTGTCCACAATGGCAATGGAGCTATCAATTATGGGTTTACAGAAGTACCGAATGTCGTCTGTGCACATTTTCTTTTCAGAGTTAACCAGTGTTTGATTGAACATTTTGCACTTTAAGACGTTGGCCGGTGTTGATCTAACCAGCGTTGACTTTAAGACTAGGGAGGCACTTGATATCTTGAGAGTATTAGGCATCCCTGATTTGAGGGATAGATTGAAAAAGGCATGCACTGCCAACTCACTAGGTGAAGTCTTGTTTGTTTAAGGTTAGACTCTGTGCTTCTTTAGGCTATTTAGAAGCTTACATTGAGTACAAGCAAGAGTGAGCTAGCGACTGGTCAAAGGGCCTTGCCCCGCAGTTCCAGTCACGCCACAAATAGACACTCACGTACAATGAGACACAAGCGGCTGCTCCAAGGGTCTAGCCCCACAGTTGCAGATGCTACTTTTCACACAGCACAACAAAAAAGACGTCAGTGAAACCTGCTATCACAGTAAGGCACACGCAGCTGCTCCAAGGGTCTGGCCCCACAGTTGCAGATGCTACTTTTCACACAGCACAAAAAAAAAAAGACGTCAGTGAAACCTGCTTATCACAATAAGGCACAAGCGGCTGCTCCAAGGGTCTGGCCCCACAGGTGCAGATGATACCTTTCACACAGCACAAGAAGGGGGGTGTGTGTAAAGTTAATGACAGCACATTGTTCATCCTTTGCCATTTCAAAATGTTCTTCATGTGTGTTTGCATCATTTTCAGGTGAGTTTTGCTACCATTTTATATATTAGGGTATCGTTCTGGCCCGTTCCGGCCTGTTCCGGGTTTTACCCCGTTCCCAAGAAGGGAGGACTTCAGTGAGACCTACTTTGTGCAATCTCTGTAACCAGCAATGTAAATACGCGACGTGTGGCGTCTGCGTTATTTGTGATACGTCCGAACAAACAAAGGTCACTAGCAGGTATTATGGAACAGTCGTTTGTTGTAGATCAGAGACTCTTCCTTGTTGCATAAGCTCAGTTGGAAATAAGTAAAGCCACCAACAAAGTCCATAAAGCGACTAAACAAAATAGTCTCAGACCAAAACAAGTCAAAGCACCAACCCTCCGCATAAATAGCGCATAGATTATGGCTGCTGCACATGTTGCATACAAACTCCTCCGCCACGCGCTCCAGCAGATCTTTCCAATTACTATGGAAGATCGTATGAAAGAAAATATACCTTGAACGAGAGTCTAGCCGTATTGCAGTGCACGGCACACAGATGGTGGAGCTTTGTCACCTGAATCGATAATCAGCTGCAATTGTGCAGCACCTCCAGCACCAAACAGCAATTAGTTCTTGCCCTTGTCACTGCCAGGCTTCACGCCGCAAGGGTGCTGTAGTCGGGTTGATATTCCTACTTCCTGGGTAGGCATGTCTTCCATCGACCTTCCTTGGAGCTCTTACGGTAACAGAGCTCAATAAGGCAGGAGACATGAGTGAAGTGCAAAGTGGAAAAACACAGGGTCCACAACTCCAACGATCCACAGCACAAACAGCAATTAGTTCCGCCATTGTCACCGCAGGGGAGGGTTTCAACACTGAAAGCGTGTCTCTCTGAGCAAACTACAAACCAGGCACACAGAAAGTCACATATAACAAACACGAACATTCCAGGAGGGGCTATTTAAACTGTAATGCCCTTCAAAGGCTTAATTTCACCCCTGTCTGAGGAAGTGGCCAAGATCATGACTTGCAAATTAATTAGTCTGGTAAACTAATGAAGGTATCAACTTGTTGTTTTCTTTTTAATCAACACTCTATTCTACCCTTGTCTGACATGGTACAAGCAAGCTGAACTATTTATATTTCTCGTGCAAACCCTCTGATTGTGATTCAACGTTTTATCCTCAGAATAAAAAAAGACCAATTCTTATTGGGAAATGTCATTTTTTATTTTCAAGATTCTGATCAAAGCTAAAAATATCTTCATACTCTGTAGATTGTGTCACTTACAATGATGTCTGAGCTGTGAAAGCTCTGAAGCTAGAAAACTGGTTATGGTTTTTTGATATGCGGTGAAAGCCAAGCGAGGGAGGAGAGTCCATACTGCTCATAACTCCCAGAAGAGCCTTTCCAGAAGTACAAATTATGTTTTGTTGTAGTATAGTAGGGTTGGATATCAGAGACTAGATTTGTGGACTCTTTCGGTGGCTAAGGCTTTAAACATTTTGGTCAGAGCTTTGCAAAACCAGTAGACTAAGGACTTGTTAAAAATAGGTTTGGGGGAAAAATATTGGTGTTGCACTAAATGTAACATTATTTTTAGATTAGTGTTTCCCTAGATGGACATGACCTCTTAAGAATAGGCCAAAGACATGGTTATTTGTATCACCTTCTTTGAAGGTGTGGAGAAACCTCATTTTGGTGCTTCCCTATTTCTGACACTGTTTTCTGTAGGAACATCATCTTTAATTCTAGTTACTTCTTTACTTCCTAGATGCATTTAATCCAACCACGTCCCTGACAGTATAGTGAAAAACTATTTTGCTGATGCAGAACCATAATCTTAGAGTTTCATGTGTGTCATTGCTCAGCCTTTTCACAGAGACTACCAATGTATAAGGGATTTAAGAGTACATTTTGTGATGATTACAAAGGAGCACTTGTTTGATCTTTAGTCTTTCGAACCTCCACTGTTGATAATGCCACTGCTTCATGACAAATGACACGCTGCACTTATCTAATTGACAATGCTCAGAGGCAAATAAGCCAATTTCCATTGAAAACTACCTTCTCCCTACATCTCTCGTTCCTAAAACATATATATATATATATGCTGAGATGATCATTATCAAGCTCAAAGCCTTATTTCCATTATAACTAAAATCAATAGAGGACTGCACTGTTTGGGCTGGGACCTTTACTGCTCTACTCTCTGCTGCAGCCTCATCATTGAGTTATTGTAACAAAAGTTGTGGGCAGATTTCTTTTGGACTTCCTCTTTGCCTAAAATTTGACTCCGCCCTCCAAACCGCCTCTAACCTCTTTTTTTTTTAAGACGTTCGAGTCCACCAGCGCACACGCATCGAAGAGTGCCCGGAGAGTGCTGTTTGAGCTGGGAACTTTACTGCATAACTCTCTGCTGCTGCCGCAGCTTTGGATTCCTGCTGATTCCTGCCAACACGCGCAGCGTTATTGTAACAAAAGGTATTAAGTATACCACAGACTATTCAAACTGGTCTCCTATCAGCACATCTCTGGACACTTATTTATGTGTGTTTATTTTACTTTCTCCCTAGTTGTGCATGGATTTCTTTTTGACTTCCTCTTTGCCTTAAATTTGACTCAGCCCACCAAACCACCTCTAACCTCTATATTTGACCTGGACTGCCCGGAGAGTGCTGTCTCAGCTGTTTGGCGGCTTGTGGGTGATGGGGTAGGTGAGAGTCAAACTATATTCCCCCTTCTGCCCTTGTATATTTAAAAATTAGGAAAAAGGTCAAGGCGCTGCCTAACATACTTACTGCTCCACTTGTCTTTTCCAGCAGAGGCACCAGCATGGCCCTGGTATTAGCCCTGCTATTACCACCTTCCCCTATCAGGCTTTTGACATAAAGAAATGACATCTGTACAACTGAGGTTGAAAACATGCCACCAGGGTCTTTGGATGTTGGCCCAGCTCTGGCCATTAAGAGGGACCTGGACGTGAACTCCAAAGTTCTCCAAATTGACGCTCTGTCACCTAAACCTCTCTCTGTGTCTGGTGATGGTATCCCAACCCAAGCAGACCATCTAAGTGGCTCATACTTGAACACTCCTCAAATATTTAGTACTGGTGAGGTTTCGTTATTGACAATGCATTTAGACAAGTGTAATGGCAATTCTAATAACTTGACTGCGTCAGCATTTCAACAATTTGTGAGCTCATCGGCTCCAATTAATGATGACTGTAATCCATTGATAGTAGCTATTAAAAACTTACAAGCTATGATGTGTATGGAATTTACCACTCAAATAAGGCACATGTTTGACATCAGCAATAATCTTTCCTTGATATTAGACTTTTTAAAGACCAATATCCCCCAACCCATAATTGAACCGACTAGGCACGCCAGGCCCTCACGGGAAGATAAAGGCCCAGCTACTGCCACAGCCCCAGACATAACTTGCAAAGGCACAATGGGAGTCCCTGCTATAGACAATAATTCCTTTGGTGATAATATGGGGGAAAAAACGTTAAATAAAATTATAAGAATACCTAGGATAACAGTGTGTTAAATAAATCCTCTAGGACATTTATGAGAAAATTGGCATGGTCTGATTGTCGTGATTATGTGGAGCCGTGTGATTCCTCTCTAGAGGAGGAGGATTTGGTATGTGTGTGGGATGATAACCTTGATTTGGGTAGGGAACCCACATATGAAAAGGGCACTTTAAAGTATGGCCCATTAGAGGAGAGAAAATGTGGAACCTATGTTCCTGCCAATAGTAGACTTAGGGAGGCCCTGAAAAATAAAAATAAACATCTACCTACAAATACGTGATCGTCTTAAATGGCAAATCTAGAATTTTAACATCTTTAATCAAAAAGTGCCTATAACTTTGGGGGTCCCCTCAATTGAGGGAGCGATTGAGGGGGTAAGACCCCATTTGCCTATGATCCATCTTGGCTCTCCACATAGCTCTAGTATTGGGGTAACCATTGGTAAAAAGTCAACTAATGAGGTTTTAGGCTCCATTCCCTCTGAAGCCACTCTGACAGTAGTTTCAATTAGAAACACGATAAAGCAGATCATTTTGGAGGGCAAAGATAACAAATTCGCTGTCAACTCCCCAGACAAATTCCATCTTACCCCTGTTACTGAGGAGATTTCTTCACAGGCGATTGGTCTTGGTATCAACTGTATGTTAGGTGATTTTACAGTTTGCCCGGTAGGCCCACTATGATCCTCCTTAAATTATGGGCCAGTGCATGTTAATACAAGCGATGGACTAGAGGGTCAAATGGCTGCTCCCCCACAGAAGGAGCCTGACCACTCCGAGTGGAGTAGGATACCCTCAAATTATATTTAAACAATCCCTCGAAAAACTGATAGATCCTTTATTTAAAGATCCCACATTTCTGGATTATCCTAGCGTTACGTTGAACTACATGTTGGATGTGGGGGGGTCCAAGCTACTTAAACAGATATACAATACTAGCACTCTTTAATGAAATACCTTCTTTAAGACCATTGAGATCTAAATATATTGGGCCTCATCACAAGTCTGGCGGTAACCCTTAAATGCGGCGGTAGCGCTATTACTGCTGCATTTAAGGGTCCACCAGATCATGGCTCTGAGCTGGGGGAAAATCCGCGGCAAAATTGCCGATTTTCAGCGCAATTACCGCCAGTGGAAAATCCACTGGCAGTAATAGCGCAAATTTTCCCCATTGGCCAAATGGGGAATGAGGAATTCCCGAATGGGCCAATGGGGAATGGGCAATAACCCTTCCACCAAACCCATGATCCGGCGCTAATAGGCCGGGGGGTTTGGCCGTAGGGCCATTAGCACCGGCGCTAACAGCGCCGGCGTTACCACCCAACTCGTGATGAGGCCCATTATGTCCATTGATTTTATTCATCGGAAGCAATGTGATTATGTGTGTTTGGTGATACCCTTCAAAATGGTTTATGAAATACTCTTAAATGTATTTATTAGGATGGGTTTATTTATTTGGATTTGTAAAGCGCATTAACAGCCCAAGGTCATCTAGGCGCAGTTGCATGAAATCATCTTAATTACATTCAAGTTACTTTGCTCATGGTTACAGTGAGCTTGCAAACAAAACAGCCCGAGGTAGATAGCTTTGATAGTACAACAAGAGCATATACAGTGGTGGTTACAGTTTTTAGATGATCATACAGTTGTATTAAGAGTTACAAAGTAGCAAGGATGGACGTGCTGTCTACCTAGGGTGATGGTGCCCAAAGCTACTTAGACAAACAGCATAGTTTTTAATGCTTTTCTGAATGCTAGATACGACTCAATACTCCTCATGTGAGGTGGCAGAGCGTTCCAGTGAGTCGCTACCAGTACTGGGAAACTGGACACGCCTGCCTGCATTCTCTGTGTTTTGGAAATGGAAATCCTGTTAGTGTAGGCACATCTTGTGGGTCTGGCTGAAGTGGGCTTAACAATTCTTTGAGCCAACTACTGTGGTGCCAAGTTATGAATGTACTTATGCGTTAATGCAAGAGTTTTGACGACTATCCTTTCTTTAATGGAAAGCCAGTGAAACTGCTTCTTGGTTTCAGAGATATGTTCCCCCTTAGAGATACAGGTGGCGGCCCTCAGGACATTATTCTGGACAATTTGGAGCTTGGTGATGTTTTTTACGGATGTCCCTGTGAAGAGGGCATTGCAGTAATCCAGCCGTGACCCAATTATTGGTCTTGCAATCGTGAGACAGTTCTGTTCTCACAAAAAGGGTCTGGCTGCCTTAAGCAGTTTAAAGTGGTAGGCTGAGGTCAATGCAATGGCGTTGACCTGACGGTTCATAGAGAGGTCAGAGTCGAGGTAGACTCCCAGGGTCTTAGCAGCTTGCGATACAGGGATTGGAATGTTGTCATACCGCTGTATTGTTTGTCCATTTTCCTAAGGGTGGCAGGAGAACTCACTAACAGAAGTTTGTTTTTTTCACCATTGAAGCATAACCAGTTTTCTGCCATTCAGGTTTGGATGGTGGAGTATATGGACTTAAGGGCAACTATGTCAGCCTCATAGTCAATGGTCAGGGGATGATGACCTGTGTGTCATCCGCATAATTAGGTTATGCGATGCCCAAGGCGTCCAAGATATGGAACAATGGCCACGTAAACAGGTTATAAAAGGTAGGAGATATGCAGAAGACCTGTGGGACTCCACATTTAATGTTGCTTGGAAGGTCACAGGCTAAGTCAGAGAAGACTTTCATAGCCCTTTCTTGGAGGAATGAGGTGATTCAAGCAGCGGAGCATAGATGGTGGCAAAGGGTATTATGATCCACCAGGTTAAATGCTGCAGACAAGTCAAAGAGCAAGAGGAGAGTGGGTTTGCCTGCATCTCTGAAGTCGTCCAATTGATTTTTTAAGTCTAAAAGTGCAGTTTCGGTACCGTGTCCTGGACCAAATCCCTACTGCCGGAGGCCGAGCAGGTTGTTCACCTCTAGGAATTTCTGGACTTGCAGATATGCTGCTTTGTCGAGAATATTTAGTAGGAACGGGACCGTTGTGATGGGTCTGTAGTTCCCTGTCATAGAGGGGTCAAGTGAAGGAGGGGGCATACCCATGCTTCCTTGAGACCAGTAGGGACATGGCCTGACTGGTAGGATGCATTAATGAACGCAGTGAGGAACGGGGTCAGGGAAGGGGCACAGTCTTTAGTAAGATGAGCCGGGCAGGCATCCCCTTTGGAGAAGGAGGGTTTGATAGACCTAAGGAGAGTGCTGACTTCCTGTTCACTCATTTCCCTGAAAACGAAGGTAGGAGTGTCGCCAGCAGTCCTCTTTTGTGCTTCAGAAATTTGGTGGCTGAGTGCCCGTTGATGGGCAATGATTTTATCTTGCAGGGTGTTAAGTTTATCTAACATAGCAGTTTGGATCTTGGTACACCAGTCTTCATTTTTGTGAAGAGAAAATGGAGGGGGGTGTTTCTAACTCCCGGAAGATAGCAAACATTTCTCTGGTCCCAGATTTGGAATTTGCCATCCTTGTATTAAACAAGGAGGCTTTTGCTTTGACAATGGCTACTTTATATTCTTTAGAAATAATCTGAAAAGCGAACTTGGAGGAGTCATTCGGGTTTGGTTTCCAATGGGAGAGCGCTGTCCTTTTCCTGGCGCGAAGGTCAAGAAGCTCTTGGGAAAACCAAGCGTTGCAATGCTTGGAATGCTTGGCTTTCCATTGGGTGAGTGGAGCGATGGCGTCAACTGCAAGTGTGATGACCTCTTTAAAGGCACTCGCAAAGATTTCAGGGTCACTGGAAAAAGGGGCCTGAAGGGCAGGCACTTGGAGGTAAGGGGTGAGCTTTTCCTTAGTGAGCATTTGGGTACTTCTCGTGAGTTCTGGGGGAAGAGGAGTCTGTAGCTGTCCGGATTCCTTCATGGTGTGAAGTTTAAATTGATTGGAGTAATGGTCAGACCAAGGAAGAGGGGAGATGTCCTTGACCCTGAGGGAACAGTTATGATGGGTGACCCAATCAAGGGTACAGCCTTTATAGTGTGTTGGTTCTGTGATAGCCTGAAAGACTCCTAAGGTAGACCAGGCTTTGTTCAGGGAGGCAGCCTGGGAATCATTAGGGTCATTAAGGCCTAAGTTAAGCTATCCCTGGAGAATGGCTTGGGAGAATTTATTCAAGTTGTCCGACAGCGTATGGATCAATACCTCTTGGAATTTAGACACTGGCCCTGGTGGTCGATATACAATATGGAGGGCAATAGTGCAGTTGGAGGAAAGGTTAACTTTAAAATGAAGATAATCACTATTATGACCAAGTTACCCATCCACCCTTCTGACAGGGATGGAGTAGCCTGGTGGGATGGCGAGGGCCAGGGCTGGGCTGGATGCTTAGGTGAGCCAAGTTTCACTAATAATCAATAGATCAATGTTACAACTAGTGATAAGATCATGAACGTCCAATGCATGGGCAGGGCGAGAACGGACATTGATAAGGGCACAGGTAAGAGGAGCATTTAGTGAGGCCCTATGGGTGAATCTAGTTAGAGAGCTATTGGAGTTTGGCCCCAGCAGATCAGTATTAGGCACAGTCAAATCAGTTTCCAAAGTAGTAAGCACAAGCAGATAAGAATGTACAATATTAGGCTTCCTTAGATAACCATTAACAATCTTATAAACAGGCAAATCAATATTTGGCTCCTGCAGATCACCATTAACAATCTTATAAACAGGCACATCTATATTAGGCTCCGGCCGATCACCATTAGCAATCTTATATAAAGGCACATCAATATTTGGCTCCTGGAGATGACCATTAACAATCTTATAAACAGGCACATGAATATTTGGCTCCTCCAGATCACCATTAACAATCTTATAAACAGGTACATCAATATTAGGCCCCTGATGATCCCCATTAGCAATCATATGCACCAGCAGATCAGCTTTCAGGGTATTAGTTACAGGCAGAATATAGTGCAAAGTATTGGGCTCCCCACAGCTCACCATTAGCACTCTTATAAACAGGCACATCAATATTCAGCTCTCGCAGATCATCATAAGCAGCATCAGGCACAGGTACCTTAGGCACAGGCAAGTGAGCTATGGATGTATTGGGAATAGTAGGGTCAGTATTTTGAAGCATTGGGCTAAGACCCTCATGTGGAGCAGCGCTCAGGCTGCAAGAAACAATGGAGTAATCGCTGTATGGCATATCACAAGGAAGTATGATTGGTGGCAAGATATGGTCCTCAACATTCAGCGACATTGTGATCAGCGATACACAAGGACCCACAGTTTGCCTAAGCAGCACAGGGGGAACAACAGGAGGCGATATTTGAGCGTGTGCTTTTCCAATTGCAGCATTAGACAATGAAGGTACTTCTGTCCTACTGCATGACTCCTTTTGCTGGATTGCATGTGAAGGGGGCTAGGTAAGGTCTGAGGAGATGCCGGGTGTCTGAAGTGATACACAGGGCGCCAGGTATGGAGGTGATTCTCAAGCACAGGCGTGCATTCCTGGAAAAGAGGGACAGGGTTTTGGAATTATGGAGAGTGCAACAGGTTTGCACTCTTAGGGGTGATGCTCTGGCGGCAAGGAGGGGGTAAGCTGACCTGGTGACAAAAGGGGGGAATTGAGATGCACGGCCGCCCTTCTCTCTATGGGCCACTTACCTTGATAGACTGGAGATGGAAACAGCAGTTGCCAGCAGCTGAGAGCTGCAGAGAGTTCTTCAGGCTTTGTCCCTTGGCCTTTGTCCTGCAGCTTTGGCTTTCGGTCTCCCCCCTCTCCCTTTAAAGCAGGAGGGGCGTAGCAGCTAGGCAAGGTAGGCCAACCGGAACCGGGCCACCGGCATTGTATTCTTCATGGGCACCAGTGTTGAGCAGCATTGCCTCAGTGACAATGATGGCCACCTTTGCCTGGTTTGATGCTGCCTGGCAGGAAGCGGCTGCTTTCGGTGCGAGGGAGCACTCCAGTGTCCCTCGAGGCAGCAATCCTGTTGATTTCTGCTTGCTGGATGGAGGCTCTTGCAGCAGAGCTGCAGAGAGTTCTTCAGGCCTTGTCCCTTGGCCTTTGCCCTGCGGCTTTTCCTGTCGGTCTCCACTTCTACCTTTAAGGTGGGAGGGGAGGAGCAGGTAGGCAAGGCAGGCCAATCGGAACCCGGGCCACCGGCAGAGTATTCTTCATGGGCACCAGTGCTGATCAGCGTTGCCTCAGCAATGCTGTCGGGCATTTTGGCCTGGTTTGATGCCGCGTGGCAGAAAGCGGTCACTTTCGGTGCGAGGGAGCACTCCAG
Organism: Ambystoma mexicanum; assembly: GCF_040938575.1. Lineage (NCBI taxonomy): Eukaryota > Metazoa > Chordata > Amphibia > Caudata > Ambystomatidae > Ambystoma > Ambystoma mexicanum. The sequence goes on along the minus strand of NC_090932.1, from coordinate 636,269,906 downwards.
TGTCCCTTGAGGTGGCAATCCTGTTGATTTCTGCTCGCTGGATGGAGGCTCTCTCAGCAGAGCTGCAGAGAGTTCTTCAGGCCTTGTCCCTTGGCCTTTGACCTGCGGCTTTGATCAGAAAATCTTACAAAAAATGCTATGATTTAAGACCATTCTTGACCAAAGTTATATCTACTGGCATAAATGATGGAATGAGAGTGAATGCCTCCTCTAACATAACAGCTCCAATCGATAGGTAGGCAACAGCGAATGATGAAGTCACAGTCAGCAACGACAAGGATAGTTGGAGGTGGCTCGCTATGTCTCTTAGAGATTCGATATCACAGCTGAAGGAATTTAATGTCAGGTTTTAGCGAAAGGGAGTATTTGATCCTACTCTTGTGAAATGTACAGGGTTTTCCTTCACTATATAACAATATTGCCGTGTGTAAACACCTATGTAGATATTGCGTCTTTTGCCTTAAGGAAACATGGATCACAGTCTTCCCTATATCCCTATATTTGACTGGTATGAAATTGTAGTGGAAACAACGCTAAAGGGACCAAAGGGATACCTTGCAGGGGGTCTTTTGATTGCAGTTAAACAATGGATGGGTTTATCCATTATCGATTATTTGGTCCTATGTAAATGTGTTTTGTCAGTTTTGATCAAAATGGAAGGTCTTTCTAACGTTAAAAATATCCTTCTCCTCAACATTTACTGGGGCCAAAGGGAAAGTTATCTTCTACCTTACTAAAGATTAACCAAAACATTGGGGGTTGGCTTTTGATCTATTCGGGGGGTCAGGTGATAGTTGTAGGGGATGGGTTTATCCATTATCTCTTATGTGATCCTATGTAAAGCTGTTTTGTCAGCTTTGATCAAAATTGAAGGTCTTCCTAACGTTAAAAATGTCCTTCTCCTCAACATTTATTGGGGCGAAAGGGGAAGTTATCTTCTACCTTACTATAGATTAACCAAAATATTGAGAAATGGTATTTGATCTACTATCACCTGGGGGTCAGGTGATAGTCACAGGTGATTTTAATGCTTACTGTTCATGTTCGTCATCGCTCAATTAAGAAACCTTATGGCAAGATACCCCTCGTCAACTATGTTTATAGGCAGACAAATCCTGTGGGCTACAGATGAGTTGGTCTAACCATAAATTAATTCAAGGTCTTATGTAGCGCACTCACTTGGAGGGATGGGCACTCACTCTGGTATTGAGTGAAAAGAGCGACAGACATATGCAGGACACATGGTTCGATGCAACGTTTTCGTCTTGTGTAGGTTTTCTTTGTAACTAAAACTCTACTTAATATGCTGAGTTCTTTTAAGGTGACAAGCACTGAACTTAGTGACCATGCAATGTTAGCGTCAGATTTTCTCTTTGATAGTCATCATCTTAATTCCATATATCACAGTTCACCTATTGGGATAAACTAACGAGGCAATCACCTAAGGTGAAAAGACAAAAAGATGACTTTGTTTAATATGATGATTTTGAATGACTTTGACAACTCTTCACTAGAGAACTGAACATATACGGCTTTGGCCATCAATCAATATAAAAGTGGGATGTTGCCCAAGGATGTTAAAAAAATGCAAAAGATTAGACTCACCAAAGTACACCTTCATATATTTGACCCCATTGTACAACAGAAGAAAAGCCAACCGAGTAAATAAATTAGATTAGTGAAATGTCTGGGGTGGATGGATCTTTTATTCATGCAGTGTAAGATTAGGGGCATTAAGCAGTGACCGAGGAACTGGACGAAGAGCTTTAGGTCCAAATTGTTACAAGCCGATAGTGAGACCATAATGACCGTTTTAAACAAAAAAATTATTCACATTCCTTAAGGGCCTTGATTAACAATAGAGAAAGAACACACATTTATTTCAAAGTGAACCAACCCTGTTCGGGAGTAGTTGTGGGTGTGTAACTTAAGTGAATTATATAAAGCAGAATCCTTCTCGACCCCTATGGAATATGAAGGAAATGATAAATCCTGGGCACTAAAGTTTACCTTGGGGACATTGCGAATAGTTTTCTAATGCCAGTCGATCAAGAGCGGGGGTCCTAACTCCCTCAAATATACAATCTTTAAGCAACATATTGATCTCTGGACTAGAATTCTATTCATATTGTCTATAAATATCACACAGACCCAGATAATTCCAACATCGTGGAAAATCTCATGTGTTTGCCCAATATTTCAGAGTGGGTATAGGTTATCCCCTGCGAACTACAGACCAATATCCATAATGGACACTGATTCAAAAATATTTGCCTCATTTGTTTTGAAACATATTGAAAATTGGTGTAGGGATAAGAACATTTTAGATATATTCCAGTTGGGTTTTTGCAAAGGCATGGATACTGACTGTGTTGGCCTTCTATTGACCAGCCTCCAACAAAATATGTTCAATACAAAAGTGCCTACTGCTGTCTATGTTGTATCAATGGTCCTGTCAAAGGCATTTGATCTAGTGGACCGAAGGAAGTTATGGCAGAAATGATTCATGCTAGGCATGCCCAAAAGACTTTTGAGCATTCTGATTAGCCTCCACAGTGAATCCTCTGTGAGGGTGAGAATGAACCAAGAAAGTCACACGGCTCAAGCAATCCCCACCTATAATGGGCTAAAACAGCGGTGTTTGTTTGCCCCGACACTCTTTAACCTATATGTATCCAACATTGGATGACATTTAAATAAATGCTCAATGGTTCCTCCTAAAATTGGCAATATACCAATCTCATGGGCTGCATATGCCGACGACTTTATTTTAATAGACATACCGCCTATCGGTCTTCAGAGATTAATAGATGGTTTTATGCAATATATGAATCTAAATAACTTGATTATCAACCCTACAAAAACCATTATATTAAAGCTCTGTGGAACTCAAAAGAAGTGTTCCTTTACATGGTCCATAAATAAGACCAAGATTAAAGATCAAGGGGTTTTCATATTGGAAAGAACGTAAAGGAAAGGAAAAGTGAGTCCCTTCTCACTTTCAGCCACTCTCAGCCACTGAGCTCTAGCTACGCTTGCTTCCTGTTACAAAATCTGCCCCCCAAGTGAAGCGTAGCAGAGTGTGAGCAGAGTGTCTGGTGTCTGGAGGAGGAAGGAGGCGGAAGGCGGCAGATAATAGAACTATGTGCTTCACCTATAGACGTTAAGCAGGGAATGGAAACAGGGAGGTGGGGTATCCTATCCGTTCTGGGAACTAATAGAAAGAGCTCTGCGAGTCCTGGCTGCCACTGAAACCATGAGGTTATCCCAAATGGAAAAACCTCAAAAACCTATAACAGAGGAGGAGGGGAGAAGGGGCTCCTCACCCAGTACTCTAAGAACTGAGCTTAAACCCGGTGCTGGCAGTGAGCGGGACATTAGTGCCGTACCCGTGAGTTGCCCTTTTGATGTTCGGGTTAAGGTAGGAGCAAGTACTGCTGCCTACATCAATAACTTGAACATCAAAGAGGGCACACAGCACATCGCGGAAAATGGAAAGGCCGCCTTGGAACAAGCACAGGGTTACATGGGGGACCGGACAAGGAAGATTGGCCTAACAGTGTACACAAAAAAACTGCGCATCTCTGACAATGGAATCAGGGCAGACAGAATTAACTAATGAGACACCAAAAGGGGGAGGCGTCTCGACGTTGCTGATAGGTGATCTGAGAACAAAGCTGGCTTTGGAGGAGGGTGGAGAGCGGGACCTAAACTCTGAAATGACATGCAAACCCAGTTACGCATCACAAGGCAGGGTGGAGACAAGAGAGTCGACAAAAAGAAAAAGAAACTCCTCAGACGGGGACGCATGCCTGGAGACGAGCACACCAATTATGATGGAACTTCAAAAGACAGGAAGAACACAAACTGGTCATCCATTTGCTGACTCTCATAGAGAAAAACAAAATTAAATTAACCAAAGTACAAACCAGAAAAGAAAGGGGAGAGGTTGGCTATAGAACCTCGCCATGGTCAAAAGGAGTAAAAGCTACACACCCAGTCGGAAACCCGTTTAACTATACAACCGGGGAGAAAAACAGCTGGAAGCTCCCAAACTTCACTTTTAACAAAAATTTAAATGGACAGCGTTCTCGGACATTAATTTAGAATTTGGGGATGTGGAAGTCATCTGCCTCCAAGAAACTTGGTTGCTAGAAGCACCTCTTTTAGAGGGTTATTGGGTTCTCTTAAATCCGGCCATAAAAAAAAACAGAAATGGAGGCCAATTAGTGGTTTACTAACTGCATCCCACGAGTTGGGATGTTCCTTATTATATACCCACAATCATACGCCCTTTATACAACTAGTAGCAGTGAGATTGCAAAGTAACACCTTGGTGAACGCACGAGTGCTAATACTACTAAATCTATAATGCAACCCTATAGACCAAAGAAACTGCAACATGGCGGATGGCATTGCATCGATAATTGATAAGGAGAGATTCAAGTGGAATGACCAACTTATTCTAGTTGTGGGTGATCTGAATTATTCATGTATTGACCACCTGAATCAGCCAATAAAAGAGTACCTTTGCTCAGCAAGCAGAACAGAACAACGTGGAGCAATATGGAGAAAAACCCTACTGTCAAGGGACTGTATAATTTTGAACGGTACAACATGGGGTGATGTCCCGGGAAAACCGACACAGAAAGGAACTCATGGAGGAACTATATTAGACTATTTGTGCAGCTCTTCAAACATGTTAGGAAAAATCAAAAGAATGGAAGTGCGGTCAACCACAAAGAGTGATCACAATAAGTTGATATTGGTCTGTGAGCAGACAGATAACTCAAAAGCAGAGACTTATAACATCAAGTTATCCATAAATCCAGGTCATAATAGACTGCAAATTATAGAACATAACCTGCCAGACCTAACCAATAACCTCATAAGATTAATTGACCAAACATAGTATAATATAATTAATCAGAGGATTGACTACGTTCCCCAATTTCAAGATTATGTGGTAACAAAAAAAGCAGGAATTGCCAAGGCGATAATGAATCATCGTCACATATATAAGACAAACAGATGGTGCAAAAGAAAAAAGCCTTAAAAAAAGCAATTGAATGACTAAAAGTGAGTAAGACGATAAATAACTCCACAGGAATTCATAAACTAACAAGGTTACCGTAACTGCCTAAAACTATACAACAAACTATGCTAAATCGAGATGCTGAAGACATGCTACAAAAAATTCAAAACAGCAGCATTGTGGTCTACCATTAATGAAATGGAAGCACCACAAAAAGCCCTTTTTGCTAACACTATCTCAGCCAAAACCTTGTGCACCTACTTTAGCAAGTGCCAGGATTCGGAAATGGACCTGGAGGAGGAGATAACTCAAATGGAATACAGTGCCCACTTACCTGACATAGAGGTTCCCACAATTGAAGATCTTATTAAGAAATTGAAAAGCTGCAGAGCCCCGAGCCCAGACATGCTGACTAATGCACAATTAAAACAAAATCCATCTCAATGGGTGATTTTTCTACACAAACGTTTTAAAGGTATCTTAGACTCATCAAAGGTGCCCCTTAAATGGAATTCTGCGGTAGTCGTCCCAGTATTTAAAAAAGGGATAAGAACAAGCCCTGACAACTATCGTCCGATAGCCCTATTGGACGTGGCAGGTAAATTCTTTGCGATGACTCTGCTAAAAGCATTGTCAACATGGAGCAGTGAGACAGGGCACAGAGACCTATGGCCATCAGGTTTCATAACGGGCATTGGCACACCGCTTAACATCTTTTTGATAAACTTACTAAAAGGCAAGAAAATGCGTTAACCTGAACTAAATATATGCTTGGCCTTTGTAGATTTATCCAAGGCATTTAATTCCATAAAAAGACACAAACTGTGGACTAAACTGGTAAATTGGAAATGTCCGAACGTCTTACTGGCAAACTAACATCAAGGACCTCAATCATAATATATGATTTAAAGTGAAGCTGGACGCTCAAGGAAATTTTACGGAAGCAATCAAAATCACTGTGGGACTAAAACAAGGATGCCCGCTGGCTCCAGAACTTTTAAATCTTTTTCTATCAGACATCAAAGTAGCCTTTGAGGAAAATCGAACCTTCCCACCCAAGATCTCTGGTCAAAATCTGAATATACTTCTATATGCAGACGACATAGTCATCATCGATTAGACCCCAATTGGGCTACAGCGACAATTGCTAGCTCTGCAATACCATTTGGAATAAATTACCTTATAATCAATACAGCAAAATCAAGGATAATGACATTTGGAGGAGGAGCCCACCAGGGTAAGAAAAAATGACCTACCTGGTCACTGAAAGGGGATAAAATCCCTGAAGTAAATGATTTTACTTAACTAGGAGTGTGTGTTAACACCAGCAGGGTTGAAGCCACTAGAGTGGATACAATGCTAAAAAAGACCAAGAACCTTGCAGCACAGGGAAGGATTTTGTTAAAAAGATTTTGCCAATTCACGCTGACACCTTTAATATCATTCTATAGAATGAAAGTGGTCCCTTTCCTAATCTACGGTGCAGGAACCTCATTCTTGCTACCAGAGAACATCTGGTCCAGACTATAAGGAGCATTCTGGAAAGCTATCTTGAAGCTCCCTAGAAGTATACCCATCCAGCTAGTAAGAAGAGAGCTGGCATTGACGTCAATTAAGGCAACAGCAAGGTGGAAATCAATTCTGTTTTTCCGCAAATGTCTGGAGGAAACCCCCGAAAGGAGGCTTCAATGTCTTAAAAACGGCAATGAATGATCCGAGTGAAGCAACCTTGGTGGAATGGAAAAACATTTGTCAAGCTATTATTGAAGACTTAAATGAATCAGTTGACACCTTGCTGAGAGACCCTTCTAGAATTAAGAGAAAGTTGTATGTAAATAACTGGATAGAAACTCAGGACACCGTGTATCAGCTCAAACATCATGAAGAATTATGGAGTGGAGTCCACAAATTGAATATACAGCCAGCATATCTGAGTATTTTCCCAAACGGATTTCTGCAATCCCGATACATGCGATTTCATTTAAAAAATGTTGCAACTAGACAAGTGTTGAGCAAAAGAAAAAAACAACCAAATGACATTACATGCAGACTGTGCCACGAGAAAAAGCCTAAGAAGAATCATTGAAGCACCTAACGCTCACTTGTCGAAAACTCAGACCAGAACGAAAAATTTACTTAAGCAAAGTGATAGCAAAATATGGGTCCAAATCAGTTGATGAATGGTGGAAAATCCTCATTGACTGAGAGCAAACAAACATTACCTTAGCTTTGACCAAGTTTGTGATGTCCACCTTTGAGAAGATCAAACTACTTGCCCAGACCAAATAAAATAAATCAGACTGGTTTGACACAGTAGAACCAAGGGTGATCTCGACCTTTAAATGAATATGGACACCGTTTTCTTTTATTTATCTTTCTTTAATGATGAAAATGCATGATGCTTGATGTTATATCACTTTGCTTTTATGATGATTTTAAAGATGTAAAGTGGCTAAAGGTTTTCTAATGACTAAACCGGGTTGAGCCAATAAAATAAAAAAATAAAAATTAAAGCCATGAGTCATATGGTCTTTCTGGTTTTACCATTCTGGTACATCTAGCAGGGGATTTTATAGGAGTTATCTTAAAAACAAAGCCCTTTTATTGACTACACAGATGAGTAAGTTGGACAATAAATATGTACATTTCTCATTAGTACCCGCGTTAAAGTTCTATGTTGCCAAAGTTATTCCGAGATTAATTTATCGTCTTGAACTTTTTCTTGATTGGATTTTGGATGAACTTGAACGTTATGAGGCCTTAATATGGAGGAAGGGTCCATTCCATTTACCCTGCTGCATCACTTTTTCGGCAATGAGATATGACTTGGGTACTCAGTAATCAGCTAGCTTGGTTGAGTTGAAAAAACTGGTGCTTTTGAAGAAAATATGGTCTGAGACGACTTCTAACCTGTATGGCCTATTGGGTACCAAAGGTAAGAAGGGAAGAGGTAACAATGGCCTCATTCAAGATCTATGTATGAAATGCCTATCAGTCTTGGAAAAGATTGGCAGTTCAAAGACCGTTTTACTAAACAACCCCAAAGTTGTCAAAAAGAAAAATCGATTATATTGTTGGTCTAAAACAATAGATGTAACTACGAGTTCAAAACTTTACTGCCAAATAATCTCCTATAAACAGGAAATTGGTATTCCAGAATCATATCTTATACAATTTCCAGGACAACGGATCAGACATGAGTTTACGTGCATATGTTTCAATGTATTATTAACTAATGAAATATTAAATATCAGAGCTGTTAACAATTATTGTGATTCTTGCTGTTATAGGTACTGTCATAATAACCGCTCTCTTGAAACCCTGAGACATATTTTGATCTATTGCCCTGCATTAAGACCACAGAGACTGATGTTTTCTAGGGAAATATGTCTCCAATCTTGATTTTGTGCCACTGGACTGCTTATGGTTAAATATGTTCTATGGGAAAAATGTCTCATTCAAAATAAGTGTTGTAAGATCTCTAAGGGAGGTGTGTAAACTGTATAACTAATAATGAACATTAAGACATATTTTAGTTCCAGTTCCAGTTTTAGTATTCAGCTTGTATCATTTTTTCTGTTTTAATCAGATTGTAAGTTGATTTCATTGTTTGTCTAGAAGGGCATTTTCATTTCTTTCTAATGTTTTTTCATTTGATTTGACTTGATATTATGATTGTGTAAGGCCTAATTTCGGTTTGTTAAGAATGAACATTTGCATGTTTATAAGTCATTGATTATTAAGATTATGTATCCAAGGAATAATTTTGTTTGTTTTATTGGATGACATTATTTTGTTCTGTTTTGAAATTGCTACATCTTAAAAAAACACATTTGTAAAGGTTTTCTTTCTAAAACCATAAACAAATAAATACGTAAAATGCATAAAATCAGTAGATATCTTAATGATCCTCCTCTTTCCCTCTGCAGATTAATACACATTATTCATAATTAAGATTGTTAAAGTGACAATATTGTCTTTTATGCATTATCAAACACGATTGTCTTTCAGTAGGCATGCTCTAAAACTGAAAGGTTGACTGGCCCCTGAACGTTTTTTCCAATGGTTTGGAAGTCCGAGTGGCTTCTAAATCTTATGGACTGCCCTAAACAAATCTGGCTTCCATCCTCAAACCTCAAGGGAAATCTGAGGCATTTGAATCTTTAAACGTTGTTTGTGTACCATAAATCACTCTGATGTATCTTACAAAAAGGGTTGAAGCAATTTACAGGCCCAGATCCCTAATATGATAGATAGCTGCCTTAACAAAATGGCAGTCATCTGTGTATGGTCCATAGATCACATGTTTGTTTGTGGGCAGGGAGGACCCAGCCTTTTACCATTCTGAAGTTAATTAAATGACTGCCAATGTCTTCGTCATTCTAAAAGCTGTGGAGGGGAAGAAAGCGAAAACATGTGGCTGTAGATTTTCCTCCTGCATGTTAATCCTGATTTATTTTGACATGGGCAACATCTGTACAAGTACGAGATTTCTAAATCCATTTTGCAACCACCTGGAGTTTACCCGTGCTTTCAATAACACACACTCCCACCCCCCTAGAATAATGTATGTGATCCATCCCTGGTTATTCTTCGGAAACCTGTTGCACTGTACAGAAATTAATGGGGACATTATGGACTTCATGTTTGCAATTATGGACAGTATTGCAGTTCCACACAGTGAACACCACAAAGTTATTGCATGTGTGTGATGGAAGACCCTGCCACCCAAGTGGATTCCAATTTCTGGTGAGTTTTCCTGGACACATGTGGGGAATCCTTAATACATTGGTTGTGTGAAGGATTGGATCAGAAATGGAAGATACAACCCTTCTGCAGCGGTGTGTTTTTCTGTCAAGTTCTTTCCTCTAATTAATCTATGGCTATCAGAAACAGCCAGTGAGTTGGGAAATAATGCATGCTATTGTACAAAGTAACCACTCCATTTGTGTTTTTGCTATATCAATATTACCTACCCTCCTATTAGTCTTTTGTAAGACACCAGGCTTTAAACGTTCTGGAGTTGATGAAATAACACCTTACATCATGCAAAGAAAAAATCTAGTTTTGGTTGGCACTATATCAATATATTCTCCTATTATTTTACATTCACACAAAGAAAACCAGAAAGTATCTACCCAACCATTCTTGAAATATGACCCTAGTTTGTTGTTCTTGAGCTTTACCACAAAATCATATCATATCATATCCAGTAATAACATAGGAATGGTCACATGTAGAAGCCTCTGGAGCCATATTACAGACATACACTCAAGACTCGAAGAGTCAGACTCTTCTACAAGAATAGATGATTTAATTCAGATATTTACAAGATCTTTGGATTCTAAATATGTGATAAATAAGTATATCCTCAGATTGATTCCATCCTAAAATCAGCACACACAATCACAACCTTCTTATGGGTCATTTCTGTTTTCTAGGTAATACAGTCACACATCATATATTGCTGGATGTGTATAAGAGAATACATTTTCCTACTCATCTCTTTTCCAACTATTAAGGTAAAGATTCCTATGCAAGAATAATTATACTTCACTTGCAATACTCGTTCCATTGTTAGCAATCTCACAGGCTTATTTGGTTTATGTGTTAAAGCGGTTGCATTCAGGAAGAGGGACATTAGCTTTGACATCCAACCTGAATGCATGCACTCATGCAGAGGATCAGAATTCAGAAGAATTGTCTCTCAATCAAGTATGACTGATGAACACGTTATTGTTTAAAAAGATATCCTCAATAAGATAAAACAAATATGCATTGGTCCAAAACTATTTTTTGGGCCATACTGAACATTCACACCAGAAATGTGAATTTGTTTGTACATAAGATACTTTTTTCTCCCTGATTAATGTCTGAATTAATTGTAAAGGACAGAAGCATGCAAGAGTACGACTGTATATGTGAAGTTTCAAATGTAATCATTTTGTGATTTAACTGAGTTGTTTCCTTCAAATGTGTACAATTTTGTTTATGACCTTATTGTACATTTTGTATTACTATTGCTCATATTCGTCTGTTTTGTCGTGGTGGCACTGGTTTAACTTACATATTATGTTATGTAATTTTGTTGTTGTATAACTCCTGAATTCATAAATTTACTTTTCTATGGACGGAACTTGTTTTTCTTACCCATTAGCAGGGAATTAGCATAAGGTAAACAAGGCCACAGTGCATAAACATATGCTTTCAATGCATTTTCCCACCAGGGCACACTTTTTCCAGGTTCTATCATCATTGTGTGTTAGCTCGACAGCAAAACTGCATTTAAAGGATACATTTTTTGCAGCAAGGCACGTTTTGCCCTAGTATTAACACTGTGCAAATGTGCATTCAACCGGTGTAACGTTTCTGTTGTACAGGCTTAAGTTTTCTTTTGTACTTCTAAAAGTGTAAGCTGTAAAGGGCAAAGAAAAATCAGAAGTCTATATTAATACAGCATACAAGACCATTAAAATTGCTTCTTGGTGCAATATTAAGAATTATTTAACAAATCAGTGGTACACATTCCATGGACTTCAGAAGTCTTCATGAGAGCAACCACCTGAGTCACCCATGCCCACATGGAAACCTGATGTCTGTGTGTCAGAAACTGATCACTCAATGCTCTCCCCTCTATTAACAAAGAGTTAAACAAAGGAAGATAACATTGATATTCCGTGAACAACTTGGGCCATTCCATACAAGCTCATTTTGCTGAAATATTTACCTGTGGAATGTAAAGGAGGGCTCGTACAAATCAAGGCATGTTCTCATTTTGTGTCTGAACCATCCTAAGCATCAGACATATTTGCATACATTCTAACAGGAAGTAATGGCATCCTGCAGGAAGTGGTGGGGCAAACAACAGGCACGAAACTTGAGTGGGTCCCTTCTTCTTGGCTGCAGGGTATCGCTGTATTATCCTGCAAAAACCTTTCCTTCTGCCTTCGCTCCCCCTCTCCACTACTGATATGCTCTCTCTTGGAACTCTGCACCTGACCACCCTCTGTCCTCTGGGCCCTGGTACCTGCTCACACTGCCACCCTTCTGCACTGCCTCCTTGCCACCCCTTGCACTGGGGACTGAATCTGTACCCATACAGCCCCCACCCCCATTTTCTTCTTGTTCTGCACTTATCAGACTTACCCAGTCTGCTACCTTAAACACAGCACTTGCCACTTGCTGGCTGCATTACCACTGTTTATTGCCTCCATGTTCTATTTATTTTTATTTATTATTATTATTTATCTGCTCTACTCCGCACTTTCCACTCTCCCCCTTCCATGCACTTTTTCCCTTCACCCTTTCCCATGCACTTGTGCGTTCTTAATGTCACTGGGCCTAGTAAGATAGTTTGTGTTGTGTTGTGTTCGCCCCTGTTCCCCTCCCTTGCCTAGTCGTGCTCTGAAAAACTTGTGTACGAACGGGATACAAATAAAATATCATATCATGTCATATTACGTTTAGTCAGAAAATTGTTGGTGGGGTTGTCATATTGGACTGCTGCTATTCAGCGTATGGCAGTGAGTGTGAACTAGATGCTGAATAAAAGCCATTATCCCACTGAAGGGTCTTTAGAGACTAAGCAGAAGTAAAGCCCCATATACAAACCTGGGAAGAAAGGACAGGCAGCTCGAGTATAACACTGGGTAATTCAGTCACTGTGGATAAGTGAGACAACCATACGCACTTCCTTTGTAAGTGATAAGCAGTGAATTGATGTAAGTACATTTGTTAAGAATGGACCTGTGTTGGTAGGGGTGATATTAAAACCCCACAACATAGCTTTTATTAATGTTACTATTTTATTTCATGGAATTCACTAAAAAATATATTGCAATTTAAATGAGGTCATGTTTAAGAGTTAAGGAGACCAGGATATGTTATGTATCTAAAGACTGCAGTTAAAGAGGTCTGGGCAGATGCCTCTGGGCTTGGAGTACTATATACAAATAAACAAAATACAAATACAAATACCCAGCAGGATTATTTCTGTTACTATTGTACTTAAATGTCCTAATTACACACGCTCTATGAAAGTAATGTTTTAATTCTTTGAATAGTAATCAGGTCGAAACTAACGATTTACAGAAATTGAAAATGCTCCCGATAGGATAAATTGCTTAGAGCTGTATGGCTTAAAAGCATTTGTGATTTCGAGAGGGGATTATAATGCTTAATTGTATGGGTCCCCCTTATGACAGTGAGTAGTTACCCAGACATGGGAGGGGCTTTTTTTACAGAGTATAACTGAGGCAGCAGCTTTGAGGTGCATAAATGTAGGGACTCAGATGATAATCCCCAAACCACATGTATGTAGACAGATGTTCAAAAGGTATTATAGCTTATGTCTTCCTCCCTGTATCTTGGTGAATATTAATATTAATATTAATAAAGTATCTAATTAATAGTGGTGGACTCGATAGTCTCCATTCACAATCCTATATTTTTGACTTTGAATCTTCTATGGCTCCCCGTGAAGGAATCTGCTTGGGATCTACTTGTATCAGGAGGACTAGATGACTCGTAAGGAGCCTTTAAAAGGCACCTGTAGGGTTCTTCAAACCGTAGGGGTGCTTTTTGGATAAAAAAAAAACTTGGGATGAAGTTATTAGATTCCTTGGCCCTTCTATTCCCGCACAAGAGGTACTGAGTAGCTTTGAAGTCCATATGTATGTAACAGGGGAGCATCATTCCATGGTAAGTTCCAAGGGAACCTAAACAATCGTTTCTATGAAACTAAGACACAAGATGGGTCCTTGCACTGTTGTCAGACCCCTGGAGTTGAGATGCAGTCATTTGTTCCTGTTTTGCTGGCTCTAGTCTATGGGAAAGTTGGTTATAGCAATACTTCAATGCTGCAGGAACAAGATTGGAGTGAGATGCTTCTGAACTGATGAAAACGACTCGAAATATCATCACTGTGCAAGCGGTTTCACAAAACGTGTCAAAAGCCTGCATTAGAAATGAGTGAGTTATAATCAGACAGACAAGTCAGGTGAAATATAAGTGCTATGATATTAATATTCATTGTTTTTTTTTTAAATACAAATAATCATTCATTTATGTAGGGTTGTATTTTACGGCAAATCAAAAATCCCATTAGAGTACAGTACTCTCAGTGCAGCTATAATAATAACAAAATTCTATAGCAGACAATATATGCCACACGTTTTAGCAGTCCAAAGTGCATGATGCTCTCAAGCGCAGGGATGAGATTTTACTTTTGCTGGTCTGTGCTTGGGATTGGGAATTTGTCTAAATCCAGTTAAGAAAAAGTGTAAAAGTGCACATAAACATGAGCTGAATTGGTCGACAATAGATGAAAAAAGCGCAGTGGCACTCCAGAATGAGAAAATCAGTAGAAACCTGATGCCCTCTTATTTGAGACAAAATAAGACACATGGGTGTTCCACATTCAGTTACACAAAATGGGCAAAGAGACTCAAAAGCATCTTTTGCCATTCAGCAGTCAAAAGATAATTAGTGGGTACATAATTAAACTGCAAACTGGTGAATCTGACTCTATATTTTAGAAGTGGGGAGCATTCAAGATACGATTGTAGACTATTATACATAATAATCTCCAGTTGCTGCTTTAGTGAGCTCATTCATATCTCACTGGTGTTCATAACATGGTAATAGGGCCAGCCGAAGGTCCTTTAAAAACATCATGACAGCCTTCAATGTCACTATTGAATCCTGTCAATAATGTTCTTATTACAGATTAGTTGTGACATGACTACTGACCGCTAATAAGAAAAGGACATCGCTACTGCTGTGCCATCAGATGTTATGCTTCAGTTGTGATATCACAACGCCTGCTGCTTGAGCCAGCACAAGACGAATTCAGGCTACCAATTCAGAACGTATTCAAAGCCCTATGAACCTTTAAAAGCTTCTTCAACAATTGCTTTCTAAGACACTTTACAGCCATTAACTAATAAGGAACTGTTTATGGTAGTGTGTTTATGTTGTGCACTGCTAGAGTTCCATACAAGAGAGCAAGAATCCTCATGCTATTATATTGCTTACTTAAAATCACACATTTGAAGCGTCTTTAATAGGCTGTCCTTGACCCTCTCAAACGTCTAATTGAATAGCTGCTAATATAAACGTGTTTTTAACCTACTCTTTCAGTCTGGCCTGAACCACTTTTTTCTGTACTACAACTCACCTGTGCAGCACTCTGTCACAACGTTCGTGCACCTTGCCTTTGCCTCTACTTCAGTTCTACTATCTAGGTCACCATGGAAACAGTGGCTGCTCGTCTTTTCGAACATACCATTCGCCAAGTGAGAAAATCTCTATCTCCCTTTCTATGCTTTCTTTCTCCTTCTTTCTCCTTCTTTAACGAATACAACATGCACACTCTGGCATGTTTTTGTTTTGTTAAGCCTATTCCCCAACATCGATAGGCTCAAAACAGGTGGGCAGAGTCATTTCCCGGGTCTACAAGTTTTTGTTTTCTTGTTTCCACCCCCGGGCCCCCTCTTTGGTTTGCCCTGCCCTGTGGAATCATGGGACCTGCCACGTAAGGTCTCCATGACTACAAGACGCTTCTAGCCACGCACAGATACTTCATTGAGCAGCTCCTCCAGGATTCGCGACAGAAGGACTTTCTGCATTAGCTTCCTGCTTAAAGTAACTTTTACTTTGTGCATTACAACCAGCAACCACAGTCTGAAGCACTTTTCAACCTAGTCCTCACGTTTTTTATTCGATTTTATTACTGCTAACAGGCACGCTCTCACAACGTGCCTCACTCTGTGCAGGCGCATCCCACTCACCCTGCAACTGGGACGACCTGTCTCGCCCATGCTTCCAGCATGAAACCAACAATTAGTGCTTCAACTAGTTTCTACCTATGAGAAAAGTCTACTTCTGAATGCCAGGTATATATATATTTATATACACTCTATTTATGTTTTCTTCATTTCCCTGCTCCTCTTTCAGCCCCTTCTCCCTTCTCTTCCCCATCCCCACCTTCTTTTTCTTCTTTCTCCCACCATTTTAGCTCGCTCCCCCCCCGTTTTCTCATTCCTTCCCCTTTTCCTTTTCTTTTCCTTCTCTACCCCTACGCCTCACAATTCAGCTAGCGGACCTTCTTTTTCTTCTTTCTCCCTCCTTTTAGCTCGCCCCCCCCCCGTTTTCTCGTTCCTTCCCCTTTTCCTTTTCTTTTCCTTCTCTACCCCTACGCCTCACAATTCAGCTAGCGGGGCAGTTCATGATCACCAACTCTTCTGGTGACCACTTTTCCGAATGATTCCCTCATCCATGACTTGTATTTCTTCCTTCTCTCCCCTGTCTACCTTCGTGCACAGTGCCGCACGCCGTCTTCAAGACAAGACTTCCCCTTCTTGCAACGCACACTACACCCTGCCGGAACTCCGGCCCAGCCTGGTGTACTCTAAGGAAATAACACCGTCCACAGAGAAAACAAGCCATATGCAACCAGGAAAACTTTTGGTAAGATATCTAGGTCCTCAATAGCATCTCAATTTGTTTCAATGCCCTCAGGTTGTTGCATTGCCTCAGTACTAAAGAACAACCAACGACACAAGCAGATGTGGCCCACACTCTGACATCCTTTTTCTTTCCTTTTCTGATTTCTTTTTTCCTGTTTCGGACTCTCCAGTCCCTTTTCTTTGGACTCTTCAGTGATCCAAGTTGACAACTGCGAGATTCAGGATCGCAGCCCCAAGAGGAAAAGTCCGTCGCCAGCAACCACAAGGCTCATTAGTCTGCATACCCCTGTTTAACATACAGGGTGAGTATTATGCAGAACCCCCTTTTTTCAAACCCATATAAGCAGTACCATCACTCCCCCAAAAAATGTTTCACTTCTGGTAGGAGATACCTTATATATGCTGGAAAAACTCGATATCAATAAATATATACATCTGCCTCGTTTTGTCTCCCGGACTCTTTCTAGGTCCGTTTTGCCCTGAGAAAGGCTCCGAAATCCATGCAAACCAAAATGGCGATAGCCGAAACGTGCCTTCAGTACCTGCCTATTTGAATGTCTTTTTGCTTAAAAACCAGCACGTTGGCAGATTACAAAACATGATCATACATTGATCATGACACAGAGAAAAATAGAGAACTCTCTGGGAATAGATAGTTTTTGTAAACTTTGTAAACAAACATATTAAGTCTATTGTAGAATAACTTTTGTATTTATTCTTGTTTGCATTTTTTCTTGTAATATCTCTGATATTTTATTTCTGAATATGATATTTTCTTTGAATATGTTTCTTATTTTTAGGGAAATGTATTTCTTTCTGTGTTTGAACAATTTATTATCAAGCTTTGTCTAATTTATATTTTGTTTTGGGAATCTTTTTTTTTCATTAATAAATGGTCAATATCTTTCCAGACGCATCTTCGGTGTTTTCCTACCTGTGACTCTATATATGAGCACAACACATTTTTTGGTAACAATAAGTAAAATAAGGACAGTAATGTTTATGTCTGACCACAGTGTGATTTCTCTATTTTGTTTGTTCTATATTTTGCCCTGAATCCACACTGACACTCCAGGGGCTACCCTACCATTTTGTATATGGGTGGAGTGTAGAACAATCACTCTATTCCAGAAAGCGCCCCGCCACTCTACCTTATCTTTCCTTAATGTAAACTGCCATAGACTCACACCATGCACACCTAGAGAGATTTGACGACCAAGCTAAATCCATTCAAGGCTGGACTGTAAATATTGTCCTGCATAACATACTAACATACTTACCAATGTTGACTTGTGCCACTGCCAGAGACAATGATGAAGATTAGCTAGCCTCACACTAAGACAGGTGCAACAATGTTACCAAGAGCCACACTTAGATGGAATCATGAATGATAGCATGTGCCACATTTAGATAAAATTGTGAATAATAGCACGTGTCACACCTGAAAGGAATTGTGAATGATGTCATGTCCCACACTTAGATTGAATTGTAAATGATAGCATATACCTCATCTAGACAGATTTATGACTGGCAGCATATAGCTCACTTCTTTGGAATTGTAAATGATAGCATGTGCCACACTTAGATGCACTTGTGAATGATATCATGTCCCACACTTAGATGGAATTGCGAATGGTAGCATGTACCACACTTAGATGGAACTGTAAATGATAGCATGTACCTCATCTGGACATAACTATGATTGGTAGCATATCCCTCACTTAGTTGGTACTGTAAATGATAGATAGAATTGTGAATGATAGCATGAACCACACTTAGATTGAATTGTAAATGTTAGCATATACCTCATCTAGACAGAATTATGACTGGTAGCATATAGCTCACTTAGTTGGAATTGTAAATGATAACATGTGCCACACTTAGATGGGATTGTGAAAATAGCATATGCCACACTTAGATAGACTTGTGAATGATATGATGTCCCATACTTAGATGGAATTGCGAATGGTAGCATGTGCCACACTTAGATGGAATTGTGAATGATAGCATGTACCTCATCTAGATAGAATTAGGATTGTAGCATATCCCTCACTTAGTTGGAATTGTGAATGATATCATGTCCCACACTTAGATGGAATTGCGAATGTTAGCATGCGCCACACTTAGATGGAATTGTAAATGATAGCATGTACCTCATCTAGACAGAATTATGATTGGTAGCATATCCCTCACTTAGTTGGTACTGTAAATGAAAGATAGAATTATGAATGATAGCATATCCCACACTTAGATGGAATTATGAATGATAGCATGAACCTCATCTCGACAGAATTATGACTGGTGGCATATAGCTCACTTAGGTGGTACTGTAAATGATAGATATAATTGTGAACGATAGCATGTGCCACACTTCGATTGAATTGTAAATTATAGCATATCCCTCACTTAGATAGAATTTTAAATGATAGCATGTGCCACACCACAAAGGAATTGTAAATGATAGCATATCCTGCACTTAGATAGACTTGTGAATGATATCATGTCCCACACTTGGATGGAATTGCGAATGGTAGCATGCGCCACACTTAGGTGGAATGGTGAATGATAGCATGTGCCTCATCTAGATAAAATTATAAGCGGTAACATTATCCCACAATTAGTTGGAATTATAAATGAAAGCATGTGCCACTCTTAGATGGAATTGTAAATGATAGCATGTGCCTCATCTAGGTAGAATTATGATTGTAGCATAACCCTCTCTTAGTTGGAATTGTGAATGATAGCATATCCCGCACTTAGATAGACTTGTGAATGATATCATGTCTCACACTTATTGTTGAACTTCGAAATGGTGCCTAATGTACGCCCCCTGTCCTGCTCTCGTGCTTGTTCGCAGGCGCTTTACTGATAACCACCATATCTCACTACTATGCTTACTCTCCCTTATACACCATCATTCAACTAGAACACAGCTGTACTATGACACATTGGGTCTAGCTGTTCTCATAATGACATGACCCCACAAATTCCACATTATCCTAATAAATCAAAGCTAGCTGAGCACTTTACGGCTAGCTTAAGCGTCTCCTCAGGCCTAATGTCCACCCTCCAGACTGAACACATCCAACTGGTTTCCTCAGCACCACACCTACCGCTAAGACACAGCTATCATGCAACAACCACACCATCTGCACACATATCCGTTGCACCCACGCACCATACCACACTCTCTCTCTCTCTACTGACTGAACTGCGGTTCCAGATAGCGTTCAACCTACCATCGTTTTGAGATCATTCCAATGATACATAAGGGGCTATATAAATGCCAAATAACATAACATAACATAGACCGATCTATTGACCAGAATCTTGACGGGCCAACAATCTTAAATCCCAGTGGATTGTGAGAATTAGCAGGACGCTAGAGAACTATTGTATACCTTGCCTTATCTTGTTCCAGCTTAAATCTCTGAACTACCCTTATTTCCATGTCCTGTAACAGTGTCAAAATCTTAGTGCTGTCTTATCTTGTCTATTTGCTAAAGAGTCATTTTCATAGTCATTTTCATTTGTGTAACTCTTCTCCATAAATCCCACTTCGAGTGTTTGGACTGGTTCCGCCGGGGAAGGCGATGGGGATCTGTTACTGAAGTCATGAATCAGTCTCATCAGAGCTTACTTCGTCCTAACTTGGTTGTCTAGTCCGAATGCTCTATTCTTGAGTAAAAGCATAACCCATATTTTCTGATTTTAAACTGAAGTGCTTGTCCAAATGTGTGCCTTTATTTCTGAAAAAAACACCTCTCACTAAAACCTTGATAACTCCCTCAGTTTTTAAGATAGAAACAAAATTTCAATTCCTACTGATACCTAACATCCTCAGCATCAAGGAACAGTGTATTTGACCCATTTTTGTAAAAAATTGCATAGTAAAAGTTTGCCACAAATTTACTTTTTGCAAAAGTTCTATACGTGTGAATTGCCTTTAAATTATTTCCCACTTTGCCTTTGAGATTCCAAATGTTTTCTTTTGATTAAATCATTTCTTTTGCTTGCTTGCATCTGTTCAAAGCAGCTCCCGTAGAAATTTATAATAATTTAAGCATTTTTGACAACATTTAGTGTTTTTGCTCAGCCAGTTTCAAAGCCATTCTGACAGTTGAAAAGTTGAATCTGTTTTTCACTTGTGTGTAAAGGGGGAAGTGGAGTGTGATATTCTGTTTGGTCTGTATTATTCCTCAGTACCTGCTCTCTCCTCAGATCTATTTAAATTGCCTATTGGTGGGTTGAGGGGTGCTGCCGGGGAAACCTCTAACCATAGTGCTATCTGTTCCAAAACAGCCCAAAAATATTATTTTCCTTGCTGCATTCTTTTTGTGTTCGTAACTTGATTCCCAGTGCATTCAATATATTATTCATTGTTCCTGTCACCCCATTGTTGTTACCTATTTAAAATATATTGTGATTCAAATTCTAATACATAAATAAATATTTACTGTTGCAAACTAGCCTGATTCCTGGTTCAGTGTGACCCCGGGGGGAGGAGGTATTTTAAGAAGGGTGTGATATGAGTGGTATATGATTCAAAATATTGAACTTATAGATAAAAATAAATAAGGGCTTCAATTGCGCACAACATGCTAGGCGAGAATTGGGTGTGTGCCTGATTGAAATCCCTTACAGTTTGGGGCTCGTGACCGGGATCCTGAATTTGCATACCACTCGTGTCAGTCTAACACAGCATACTAACCGGCGGGGTACATACACCTTGTTGGGTTGGCATACTGTGCTACACTGTACAAGCACCCCTCAAAAGAAATACTCAAAAGAAGTGGGCCTGTTTGCAAAAGAAAATTAACTTTGAGATAAGTCAGAAGGAAATTGACATTTCTGAAATGGCGACCCCAGTGGAAATTAATATTGCTAGGGAGCACTCCCTGCACAAACTGTTTGTCAAGGGTGAGTTGGCAGAACAGGATGAACATGTATGGCTGCAGGAGATAAAAAAAACAAGTCACTGCAATTTACCTTAATACCTGGCAGGACAAGGGTCCATTACATCAAGCACTTAGTGAGTTGTACAGGGACCCAAAATTAAAAGAGGAGCAGTGCAAAATTGCAAAAATAGCAGCCTACCTGTACCTCCACATAGGAATCATAGGAATCATATAGGAAAAGCATGCAGACAATATAGATTTGACACAGAAACAAGGGGAAGCACTGCAGAAAATCCAGACCAATCTGGACTCTGCAGAGCAAAGGCTCCAGGATAGCCAAGAATCTGAAACAGAGGCTAGGCAGGATATCGCCAAACTGAAGGAAGATCTGGCTCTCTTGCAGCAAAAAAATGAAGAACAAGATCTCAAATTACAGATACTGCAAGATGAGTATCAGGAAAGAGTTGACTCTCTACAAAAGAGTCAACAGAAACTGGCGAAGCAATTAACTTTTAACAGAGCATGCGCAGAACGGATAGTCACTTTAGAGAACCACCTAGAATCCTTAAAAGACTGCCCAGAGGGGCACTCAAACTCAGGAGAGGGACGCCTTAGGCCAGGAAGTCAGCCAATTAAAAACTAAGTTAGAGGAAAGAAAGCTGGCCCTTCAGAAATTTAGTGAAATTAAAACTGATTATGAAAAGCTGCTAGAGCACACCAAGCGGGTGGAGGATGCGCCAGCAAAGAACACTCTGGCCAATAAGGGCCAAACTCAGGAGGTGAGTCTCCTGCAGCAGAAATTGGCCCAGAATTTACAATCCAGTCAGGAAGCACAGAGAGACAATGAGGCTCTTTGTGACAGGAATGACAGGCTCCACAAACAGATAGCCATGCAAGAACAACTTATAGAGACCAGTAAGGCCTTAATAGAGGAGCAAAAGTTGGCATGTCATCAGAATAGGGGCTGAAAGAGATGAGGTAAGAAGGTACAGAGAAACTCTAATCCCTTCAGTTCCATGGACTCTGCCACCCTCATGTCCACTGGCGCATATGAGCCAAGGGCCACGTGGACGGTAGACTTCAGCACAATGGGAAACATGGGACTGACAGATCAGTGCCACCCAGAAATGGATGGGCGGGCATCGCTGTACAGATTCCCAAATGTCTCTGATCAGGAAGACTCCAGTGAGGGGAAATCAGAGATTTGGATCCTCAAAAATATTGCCTACCAAGGGATCAGTCTGTCAAATTTGGTGGGGAACTCCATGAAACTAGACCCACCAAGATTATCTTAATAACCTCTTCCCAGCTAGGGCAGTGGGGGGGGGGGTACTCAGCCAATCCTGGGAGCAAGGGAGAGTCAGAAGTCTCTTCTGAGCGCCACAGGTCTGAAGAGACTAGGCCCCCACATTCTGCAAGCCATTCCCAGGCCCACAGAATCAGGGAGAGCCTAGAGAATCAGATAGCCACCTCCTGTAGCAGTGCCTCTGAGTCAGAGGATGAGTGGACAAGGGTGACCAAAACTAAAAAGGCCAACAAAATTAAGAGGGCCCTACTGAAAGATCCCCTGAAGCAAATCAAGGCCATTAGGAGTGTCATTACTCCCTATCATAAAAATGCCAAATATTCAGTTTGGGAACACCTTGAGTTGTATGAGCAAATGATGGATACTTTCCACCTGAAGGATAGCCAAAGTTGCATTCAATATGTCAAGGGGACATTTTCCCCTGAAATACTCCAGCTTCTTTGCAGGGCTGGAGGATCAGAACCACTGAAGATGGTCCACATATAGGGTGGCCATCTTAAAGCATTTCTCCATACATAGAAACCCTCAAGAGGCCTGCAAGGTGGCCTACAATCTGCAATGCGGGGAAGATCAGGCCCCAAAAGAATTTGTACAAGAGTTCAAACGTGCCTTTGCGCAGACCACTAGGAGGGTGCGCACAGACAGTAGGGAGTTCATCAATACCTTCTTCCATGCACTCCCTAAATACAACATGACCCAGTTGGTGAGGGACTTTCATGAGAAGAGATCCCTAGACTGGGTCATTGAACAGGCAACTCACATTTATGAAGTGCAGAAACTGGTAGACAATAAAAGCACCAATAAAAGCCCCAAACCAACCAACACCCCTGCTCCTGCTAAGGTGGCGGAGGTGAAAGTTTCCCCCATTTTAGATCTGGAGATGGGGGCCTAAAAATATTCCTGTGCAAAATCCTCCTAACCAAATACCCAGAAGACCCTCAGGCCAATCCCAAACAGGTAGTCAGGGAGGTAACCCCACAAATGGGACCCCTAACTCCCCTCACTATATCAGCCCCCATTACAAGGGTTGCAGAGCCCTCCTTGGCTATGTGTGGACCCCCCGAGCCCAAGGGGGGGATCCAACCAGGCAGCGGCAACCCAGGGAACTTTCTTCCTAACTTCCCCCATGAGGGCAGTAATCCCCCAAATGCCGTGCTGAGTTTCTTTCCCCAGTACCCGCCAAACATCAACCCCCAAAACAACCCTGCTTTCTTTCCCCACATTCCAGAGCCCAGACAGCCCAATCCGGGAGAGCGGAGGCCAAGGGTGGAGGGGTACCAGAACTATCCCAGAGACCCCCGTACCAGCCAGAGCGGGTGTCCCAACTGGAGCAGCAGGTCCAGAACTTGTGTCACGTTCTGGGTCGCATGTTGAGGGCTCAGCAGAACCCTCAGATGAACATGGCGAATCAGAACCCCTCAAATCAAGGGTCTAGTACTCCAGAGCAATGACTGGGAGAAAACCCCGACAACCCACCGGTTCCCAGGGAGGAGGCACAGGGGAAAGGGTGGTGTAAAGCCTTAGAGGAAGCTTCCTTCCCCACTTGCGAAAAAGAACCGGAACCAAAATCTCCTGCCCCCGAAAATCTGCAACCTAAGCAACAGAAGGGGGTTAGGAGAAATAAAGAGCCTAAAAAGACCCATTTTGTGGAGGAGGTTAAAATCTTCCAATTTGAAGGAGAAGGGTCCTCAGGGTATTCTGGGAAAAGGATCTTCTCCTTCAGGGATGTGGGAACTCCTCCCAAAGAAAAATGTGTCCCGAGAGATCCTGATCCAGACTGGGTAGATGTGGTGACTGAGCTAAAACCACCCATCATTGAACCCCAGAATGAGTAGCCAGAGAATCACCTGGTCGAAACCAATTCTGGTGACTGCCTTCAAAAAGGGGGGGGGGCAGCCCAGAGTCAGAACCAGGGAGTCCAAAACTCCCCCTATATCCAACTGTCACCTTTTTCTTACAGGTTCCCAAGCTCCCAAACAAAATCCCACCCAAATGACCCCTCTGTCAGAATCCAGAGCAAAGAAATTAACCCACCGATTGGCCCAAAATGCACATTATCTCTGCCATCTTGAGGAAAAGGAGGGAAGATGTTATGCCCCAGTCCAAATACAGGGGCAATGTACATTTTTGGCACTGGTGGACACTGGCTCCCAAGCCACCCTTCTGTCAAAAAGGGCATTTGATCAACTGAATTCAGGAAGGGGGAGGGATACCAGATCCCTATCACCCCTTTTCCTGGACAACTTCAGAACTTCGATGGGAAGGAAATTCCTGTTGAGGGGACTGCGGATTTAGATATTAAAATTGGGCGACACAAGGTCAAACACTCAGTCATAGTTGTGACTCCAGAGGGTACACCATGTTTTCTATGGAATTACATCCTGCGTAGATTGTCTCCCCTAATAGATTGTGTAAACAAGGTCCTCTGGACCCAGACTATCCGACCAAAAAAATTAAAACATAGTGTCCACCATGTTAGTTGAAATGGCACATGAACATTGTTGAACAAAAACCTGACCAAATTGAATTCCATATCCAAAACCACCAAATCCCTGACGTGACAGTAATTACAGTAGGACAACAAACTGGTGATGGGAAGTCCTCTCTATTTCTGAAAATCAACCTTCCTTCCAGTCTCAAGTGGCATTCCACACTGAAAGGGAATACTCTGAAATTGTATACAGATTCACAATCAGAAAATCCCACTGCTATAGTTCAAAATGATGAGAAACCAGCTCAAAGCTTGGCTGACCTTCAGATAATTGGAGAACAGTTGTTCAACCCCATTCAGTTAAATGGGGGGAACAACGGTAAGAGCTTCATATGCGAGGCCATGTTACGAAAAAACTCCCAAAAGATCCAGCCATTCCGACATTTAAATTGATAGACAAATGGGAAATGGACCGGGAAACACCCAATTCCAAACATCTCCTGCCTATCAGGTGTATGCTCAAAATTTCCATAGGCAACAAGAGCATAGTCCATAATTGTTGGGTAATGCGAGAAGTCCCTGCTGCATTTTATTTAGACCTTCTCAATCGCTTTGCCATTACTTTGGACCTAGTAAACTTCAAAGCCTGGTCCCGTTTAGCAGGTAATCCCATGGACTTTGATGACCCAGAGAAAGCATTTCGTCCAGCTCAATTGCTGCCATATGCATTTGAAATTCAGATTGGAGAGGAAGTCACCATCCCAGAACAGACCCGACAATTCACACTTAAAGTAAAAATTAAAAGAGGACAGAAACTGAAAAATCCTGACGCATATGTTCACCTCAATGCCCATTTCCAACAGCAAGGGTTGAGGTTAAACCCAGCACCACTAGTTACTACAGAAGACACCATTCCAATAGTGGTGAATAACAGCGACCTTAGGAGTATCACTCTGGGTGCAGGCACCATTATTGGAATGGCAGTTGATGACCAACATTTTTCCATAGATTTAGGTAATTAATTGGTAGGACCAATTCCCAATGACTGTTTTGACAGTGATAGCGACAATGACCCAACACCAGACAGGATCTTCACCCGGCATGGGGAGAATTTCCTGGTGTACTCTTCCTTCCCTTATGGTAAGGAAGAGGTGACCTGTGACTTCAGGAGGGATGAGGTGATCTTTCAAGTTCACCAGGGCTGCCTTCCCCACCTGAAGCCATCAATCCAAGTCAGTACTTTAACCAGGGACTCCTCCACCCAGCTGGAGGAGGCCGCTGAGATACCCAAACCAGATGTCTTTCTGGGCTTCAAGCAGATGGTTGAAGAGAGAGTCAGCCTAGCTGATGCCTGTGAGACTCTGGAGCAGAAGCAAAAATTGAAACAAGTTTTCTTAGATTTTCAAGATCTCTTTGCAGTGGACACATATGACTCCTATGACTGTGGTCGCACCGAAATCCATACAACAACAATTCCCACGGACCCTGGCATTACTCCAATGTTTGTGAAGCAATATCGCTTTCTTCTCACATCAATGGAGTCCCTTACAGACATAATTAAGAACCTTGAGTCCCATGGGATAATTCGTCCAGTTGACAGCACCTTCAATAATCTGCTGCTGGGGATTTTGAAACCAAACGGCCAGTGGAGACTCTGTGCTGACCTAAAGCAGCTCAACAAACGGGTCCACACTTCCTGATGGCCTCTCCCCTACATTGACCAAGGGCTGGCCCAGATCCAGGGGTCAAAGGTATACACTGACATTGACCTGACCAATGGGTACTGGACCTGACCAATGGGTACTGGACTGTACCTGTCAGTAGGGAGGACCAATACAAGCTGGCCTTTACCTTCAGGGGGGCAGCAGTACACTTGGACCCGGACTCCCTTTGGATACATCAACTCCGGCATGGCCGACTTGGGTGAAAGAGGTAACCTGGCCTATGTAGATGATGTCCTAATCAAAAGTTCAACTTGTGAGGAACACATTGCAGAGACCTTTATGCTCTGACACAGTTGAGGGCTGCCGGAGCAAAACTCTCTTTCCAAAAGACCAGGTGCAGGACCCGTGTCAACTTCTTTGGGCATGAGATAACTCCTGAGGGTCTCTGTCCCCAGGAAAAGAAAGTAGAAGCACTCCAGAAAATCAAAGACCCCACAAATCTGTGGGAGTTAAGGAGCCTCCTTGGACTGACTAATTATAGCAGAAAGTTCATTGAGGATTACGCAGAGATCACAAGACCCTTGATCCATCTGTTGAGGGGGGGGTCAAGTGGGAGTGGGGTCCAGAAGAAGCCGAGGCAGTAAGACAACTCAAAAGAAGCCTCTCACAAGCGACTTGCCTAACTTACCCTGTCAAAAACAAGGAGTTCTTCTTGGAGACAGGGTTCTCAAATACATACTTGACAGCAGTATTATATCAAAAGTATTTAGTTATTTATTTATTTGCATTTGTATAGCACACTTGCAGCCCAGAGGCATTGAGGCGCTGTTACATGAATTTTAGCAGAGTTTTTAGATTAAGTTGGTTCACATGCCACCGTGAGGTCTCTTTGTTACAGGTACATTAGTATACATACACATATTACACAGTGGGCATTCGGCAGTATTCATATGGAGAGCTTAGTTTTGATTGCTTTGCAGATGGCTTGGTGAGACTCAATCATTTTTAGGTGGGTTGGAAGGGCATTCCAGTTGGAGGCGGCCACAGTGGGAAAACTAGATCCCCCAGCGCAGATTCTTTTGGTCTTGGGCATGAGAATCATGTTGGAGTAACTCTTCCTAAGAGGTCTTGTGGCGGTGTGTTTAACAATTCTTTGGACGTGGTATGGGGGTGCAGGATCATGGAGGCATTTATGTGCCAGGGAGAGGGTATTGAAGATGATTCTCTCCTCAACAGGGAGCCAGTGAGCCTGCCTTCTAATTTCGGAGATGTGATCTTTCCTTGAAGTTCCAGTAGCTGCCCTGAGGGTGTTGTTTTGAGCCAATTGGAGTTTGGCCAAGCTTTTAAAACAGGTCACTGCTAGGAGGGCATTGCAGTAGTCAAGCCTTGATCCAATTATTGCCCAAGCAATGGTAAGGCAATTCTGGCGTGATAGGAAAGGACTGGCTGCGTTGATAATTTTGGAGTAATATGCTGATGAGGTGGCAATGGCATTCACTTGTCTGTCCATGGTAAGATCCGAGTCCAGGTAGACTCCCAAGTGTTTTGACGTTATCAGATATCTTGATGGGAATATTGTCAATAGTGAAGGGGGCGTATTGCTGATCAAGGTTACGCAGGGTGGTGGGCGAACCGATAAGCATAAGTTCTGTTTTTTTCACTATTGAGGCATAGCTAGTTGTCCGCAATCCAGGATTGGATAGTCGAGTAGATGAAGGTGAGATTGGTCATATCTGCCTCATAATCACCTGTGAGTGGGATTAGCACCTGTGTGTCATCTGCATTATTAGTATACGAGATGCCCAAGGAGTCAAGGATGCTGAAAATAGGCCTCGTGAAGAGGTTATATAGCGTGGGTGCTATGCATCATCCTTGTGGAACTCCACATTTGATGTGGCTCGGGGTGGCACAGGCTGAGTCGGAGAAGACTTTCATGGCCCTTTCTTGGAGAAAGGAGGTAATCCAGTCACAAGCTTTAGGGGGGAAGTTGGCAGCAGTTGCAAGATGGTGGCAGAGGGTGTTGTGATCGACCAAGTCAAAAGCAGCAGATAAATCAAGTAGCAAAAGGATCACAGGTTTGCCTGTGTCTCTAAGATCATCCATTTGATATTTTAGGTCTAAGAGGGCAGTTTCTGTGTCATGTCATGGGCGGAAGCCAGATTGCCGCTAACCGAGGAGACGGTTCCCTTCCAAGAATTTTTGGACTTGCAACTATGCTGCTTTGTCCAATATTTTTAGAAGGAATGGGACAGTAGTGATGGGCCTGTAGTTCCCCAGGATAGTAGGGTCAAGGGATGTTTTCTTACGAAGAGGGCGTACCCATGCTTCCTTGAGTCCAGTAGGAACGTAACCTGCCTGGAAGGACGAGTTAATGAATGCGGTAAGGAAGGGTGCAAGGGTGTGTACGGTCTTTGATGAGTTGGGCTGGGCAAGCATCCCCCTTACAATTCGAAGGTTTGATGGACGTGAGCAAGGTGATAACCTCCTATTCAGTAATATCTTTAAAGTCAAATGGTGGGGAGGACTTAGGTTTAGAGGCTAAGTATTTTGAGAGCTTTTTGATGGCCAATGATTTTAGTTTGCAGGGTGTTGAGTTTGTCTAGCATGGCTGACTGGATGCTATTACACCAACTTTCATCCTTGAGTGTGGGTGGAGGGGTGGATAGTTTTTCCAGATCGCTAATTTGGATTTAGCATCATTTATCTTAGAGTTAAATGACATGGCTTTAGCTTTGGTGACATTGTTTTTGTATGAGTTGGAGATGGCCTGAAAGGCATTCCTCGTAATTTTGGATGGATTGGGTTTCCAGGCAGAGAGGGAAGACCTTTTCTCTGAGCATTGTTCAAGCAGCTCCTTAGAGAACCAAGCGTTAGAATGTTTGATCTTTTTAGCTTTCTTTAAGGCAAGTGGAGTGATGGTGTCAACAGCTGGGGTGACGATGTGTTTAAAGGTGTTGGCTAGAGTTTCAGGGTCATTAGAAGATGGGGCCTGCAGAGTGGGCACTGTTGGGTATTTTGTGGAGATTTGGGGCCTGACGGTATTTTATTACCGCCGAAAATAACTTAGCAATAATCACTCTTTGTATTCAGATTTGGCCATGTGCAACAATAATACAATGGACATGCATTATTTCAGCACCCAGACCTGCATATTTGGTATACGTGGTTGGTGGTATTTTGGTGAGCATAATTCCCTTGTTTTATTTGTGGCCCCAATGTCCAGAATCCCTTATCTTTGCTTAGATTTTTCGTGTGATCACTAGAGAGACCTCAGACCTGCATTCTAGGAATACCACATTTTCCAGTGATAGTGTTGGTGTGCCACCATGGGCGAACTCACTGACT
Source organism: Ambystoma mexicanum (assembly GCF_040938575.1). Lineage (NCBI taxonomy): Eukaryota > Metazoa > Chordata > Amphibia > Caudata > Ambystomatidae > Ambystoma > Ambystoma mexicanum. The sequence continues at coordinate 636,239,759 of NC_090932.1, read as the reverse complement.
TATTTACGACAGAGAGCTATATATGGTAGTCTTGTGGTAATTTCCACTACCTTATATACGGTAGGGAGCTATGTTCAGAGAGTCTCTCTTCCCGTTGGCTCATGTACCTCCAACGAGCTATGCTACAGTCACTCACAATTATTCATACTGATTCTGACATGCACACATCTGTCTTAAAATGACCATTGCACTGTTTAAAAATCTCCCCACATCATCAGCATTGTAATAGTAAACAATAAACATCACCCGTCTGTTTTCAAATATTTTTCTGTATTATAAAAGTTGTATTTAAACACGATCTCATTCTTTACAGAAATAAAATGGTACAGTCAAAGCATTGTCTATGACACACTGCAAAGAGCGTGGCGGAGAACAGAACTCAAATTGCAACATTGGTATTTGATTAAGACACGCACAGGAATCCTACACTGACTGCATATTACCGTACACACTCAGCTCCCACACTTCTCATTACCTTATCTTTTTAGTTGTTCTCTTTGGCTGTTCTCTTTGTGAATGTGGCTCCCTTGAAGATTAACTCCAGCAAAAAGGAACGCTTGCCTTCTCAAACCGGGGTCATTGCCTGGAATTCTCAGCTTTTGCAGATAGGAATGCCTCAGCCAGTGGAAAGGTCCTTCTTTCAGCTCTCCCCAATCTCGACTGCAGCAGGACACAGGAATCTGCATTCAGTCAGGAGCCCCACAGCCAGGTCTTCTCCCCAGTAGTGCAGAAAAGTGTCTGCCTGTCTTTTTCCCCGTTACTGCCCACTAAAACTTTCCTCTCAGCCCTCTGTATGACGTGTCCCAATGAAATCCATCATCTCTCATCCTCCTACTCTTCAACAATAGCTTCGCTTATACATTTGCAATTGTTGCAAATCTGACTTCCTTCTTCCTGCAGTTACTGTGCACAAAAACACGGAGAAAAAAAAAATCTGCACACACATTTAAATGGCTTTCAGAGTATGCCTAATTCTGCAGTGGAGAACACATTTTATTAGTGGGTTATGTTAAATAAGGTTTTATTAGTCAGGTTAATGGTTAATAGGTTAGCTGTTAATTTTCAAATGTGTCTCTCGCTCCATAGGCATTTCAGGTGAAAAATAGTGTGCATTTTTAAATGAGCACGTGTGCTTTTAACTGTAAAAATAGATTTGCATCTTATATGTTAAAATCGTTTTTTGACTGAATAGCCTGTCTTTCCTTGTTAATCTGGTAACCCATATAGCAATGCACCGCACCCTTGTGGTGGTGCTGCAAAAAAAATGTGCTACTTGTGCAGTAGTGCTGTACTCTGTGCTGTAACATGCCAAATATCCTTACATATACCCTCCTTTTGTTTTCAGGATTTGGCTATAATCCAAGCCAATTCCTAAAAACAACTTGTTCAACTTGATCCAACAAAATGAATATTCATGTGCATCAATGAAAATTTGCAATCAACATTTCATCTGAGTCCATCAGTTCATAAAATGTTCCACATTTGCCTTCTCAGTTGAAGTGGCATTACTTTATATTTAGATTTTCCAAGTCCATTAAAAACAAAGAAATAAAACAACTAACTAAAACTAATAATTAATATAACAAATTAAAACAAATAATTAAAATAATAAATACGTGGAACTCCATATGTCAGTAGTCTTGTCCGCTTCTGTTATGTCCCGACCAGCGATGTTATTCGGTTCATTCGAGTACTCTTTCATCTTGGCAATCTTGAATCCACAGTAGTCATCTCTTTTGGCATTCCGGTTATTTTGTCTTCACCTCCACCTGGAGGCAGGCATCTTTTGGTCTTCATCCAGGGGACTCCAGGACTCCATCGTCTCCCGTGGCCTCTGGTCCCGGAACCTCCGATCAAATAATGTTAGTTTTCTAAATCAAAAAGAAAAGAAACAGATTAAGTACATAGCACAATACTAATTTCCACCTTTTGCCAAAAATAAAACATGCTTGGTAAAAATATTTCGTTTATATATATATTTTTTTTTTTTTCTGTTTTTTTCTGAAATCAAATACAAGTTAAAAGAAAACAAGCAGATATTCAATATTTAACACATTTTCTCTCTGCACACCAACCGTGAGCTTCCATTATATGTGCATTTATTTATTTATTTATTTATTTATTTATATATTTTTACATATATTACAGTGTTTATGTGCCATCATAACAATCAACTTTTTTTTTTAACTTCTTTGTCACTGCCTCCGGATTACACCCATTTATTTTCTCAAGGGACTCTATCTGTTTCTACATGCTCAAGCTGCCTGATCTCATGCCTGGGATGGCATGGTTTGATTTGATTTACATGACAAACTGCTCTATTGCTGTTTCACCTTCATTTTTCAAAATTTTATACACTACAGGAGAGACCTTATCTATAATTCGAAATGGCCCCTGCCAGGCCGCTAGGAATTTAGAATTTTTCTGTTTACTTTTTCCAAAATGAAACTTGTACACCTGATCCCCTACACTGTGTTCCTTTACTGATGTCTTTTTATCATAATATGACTTTGCACTGTCAGCAGCTCTTTCCAGATTTCTCTGCACAAAACCAAATGCATGTTGCAAATGCCTCCTCAGTTCATCAATATATTCATGAACTGTGGATGCACTCACTAGAGTTTGCTCATGTGTTCTGTATAGTAGGTGTTGTGGTAACACCATTTTCCTACCTGTCAAGACCTCATGGGGGCTAACACCTGTTGCTTTGGCAGGAGTCGATCTGATTGCCATCAAAACCAATGGTAAACGCAAATCCCAGCTGGAACCTGCTTCTGCCACAAATTTCTTTAAAATATCCACAACAGACCTATTGCTTCTTTCAACTGTACCTGAAGACGCCGCCCGATATGCGATATGTAGTTTCCTTTTCACACCTAGTATTTGCCATACCTTACTCATTAGAGTACTTGTGAAATGACTTCCTCTGTCTGACTCAATTCTTTGTGGCAACCCAAACCTTGAGAACACATGGTTCACCAGCAATGTGGCTGCTGTTTGCGCACTACAATCTGGTGCAGGAATGCACTCAATCCACTTTGACATCAAACATACCACACTCAAAATATAACGGTGTCCCCTGCTCGACCTTTTTAAAGGACCTACATAGTCTATTTGCAAATCTGACCATGGGAGAGTTAGGCCTCTTTTCATCAATGGTGCTCTATGCATTGGTGAAGCAGGTTTAAATTGTGCGCATACTAGACATCCTCTAGTATATAATTCCACATCTTGGGACATATGTGGCCAGTAAGCATAATCGTTTAGTATTTCTAATGTTTTTTGTGAACCTCTATGGCCTGCAGTTATGGCATCATGTGCATGGTGTAGCATTAGTCCTCTGAATGAAAGGGGTACTACCCACTGTATTTGCCCTGTTATGGACTCTCTAATCATGAGTCCATCCTGTAATCTAATTCGTGTTTTGTTCTTTAATAACACCCTCAACTCTTCTTTTCCCATACAATCTTTTTCTGTTAAAGGATTTTGTTCAGGATCTATCAAATGATTATAATAGATTCCCAAAATTTGATCATTCTTTTGTGCCTCAATCAAATCTTGGTCTGGCGTGTCATGACTCCACTGCACCACCGGTTGATCTACCTCCTTTGGTGCTTTAGAACGTGTCACTGCATCAATTTGTATTTCACCCATTAAATAATCAATATGTAGCAATTCTCCCATCACAGCCCCAATCTTAGCCAGATGGTCTGCCTTATCATTTCCCTCCTTATCCTCTCCTGGTGTTTTTAAATGCCCACGAATTTTTCTCCAGTATATTGTTAAATTATTTTCTGACACCAATTTGTCTATGGCTTGTATCATTTTTCCATGTTTAAGTGGCTTTTTGTTGTATGTAACCATGCCTCTTGCTTTCCAACCAGGCAAATACTCCACAAAGCTACTCCGTGCATAGTCAGAATCAGTCACCAGGACAATTTCACTGAACTTTTTATCAACTGCAGTAGCAATTGCTTTATAAATGGCTGCCAATTCCGCCACCTGACTGCTCCTATCTCCAATCCTCATCCCTATACTAGGAACGCCTTCACATTTCAACCAGACATTTCCTATTCCTGCCACTAATTGTTTATTACTGTCATTTTCAATGTGAAAAGCACAACCATCCACATATACAGTTGGCAAATCCTTGCATGTTTTTTCATCAAAAGCTTTGTGTGGTGATTGTTCAAATTCCTGCAAACTAGTTTCCACTTCCATTTCATTTGGTATTTGTTCAGCTGCACAGTCATGTAAGTCAGCTAACCATTGATCAATTGGGCTCTTTTTATTTTGTCCATATCTCACTTCTACGGGAAAACCTTGTAATGCCAGCGTCCATGAAGTGATTCTGGATTGCGCTAGATTGCCTGATCTAATTCTTTTACTCTCTAAAAATTGCAAAGGTTGATGATTTGTTTCAATAATCACCTTTTCTCCCTGAACAATGAGGCGGGAATGTTGTAGCGCCCACACAGTGGTTAATAGGGCCTTTTCGCATTCATTAAATTTCATTTCAACTTGGGAAAATGCCTTACTTGCATATGCAATGGTTTTGTGATTCAAATCGTGTTTTTGTGATAATACTGCTGACATACAATGTTCAGAAAAACCTATTTCTATAAAGAAATCCCTGTCCTTTATGGGGTATGCTAAACATGGTGCCTTTACAAGACATTCCTTCAATCTAGCCACTGCATCAGACTGCTCTCTTTCCCATCTCCAGGGAGTATTTAGTTTAAGCAGTTTAGTGATTTCTGCATAATTCTCAATGAACTTTCTGTTATAGCCTGTCATCCCTAATAAACTTTTTACTCCTTTCACATCTTTAGGATCTTTTAATCTTTGTATGGCCTCTATTTTCTTCCTTTGTGGATTTAGCCCATGTTCGGTTACTTCATGCCCTAGAAAGTTCACTTTTTTCTTGCACCATTGTGCTTTTTGCAAAGATACTTTGGCGCCTGCTTTCTGCAATTGGCCAAGTACATGTCTTATTTCATCAAAATGGCTTTTCAGGCTTTCATTTTTTATCAGGACATCATCCACATAAACTATTGTTCCTCTTTCCGCTGCATCCGGCATGGCCTTTCTCAAAAATATGCCAAATTCACTCCAACTATTGATGTACCCGAACGGAGCTCTAAGCCAGGCATATTGAGTCCTGTCAAATGTAAAGGAAAATAAGTGTTGTATCTCCTCTGCCAATGGCACACACCAATATCCAGATGTGAGATCTAATGTGGTAAATACATTTGAACCATGTATCTGAGCTAGGCCCTGATCAATGAATGGTAGTGGCCATCTAGATACTGGTACTCTTTTATTTAACTCTCTTAAGTCTGCACACAGCCGCCATTGACCATTTGGCTTTAACACACCTAAAATAGGCGTATTGGATGTGCTATGAATGGGCCTGATTATTCCCCGTGATTCCAAATTTTTAATAATCTCTGCCAATGATTCTAAACATGCCAGCGGTAGTCTATACTGGCGTACAAACACTGGATTTCTGCTACAACCTTCTGGTAGTGTGGCCATATGTAAATCAGTTAAACCACAATCATAAGCATCTTTTGCAAATACATCCTTAAACTCCATAAATATTTCCCTCAGATTGTTTCGATCCCCATCGCTGTCACATGCATCCGCTAAGGAGATCTGCTCTTCTACCATTCTGGAAAATTCTGGAAACTCTTCTGGTAAAGGAATCTCAGAGCTTTCCTCTAACTGTGTGGCTGTGTCTTTTTGTAGAGCTGCCACTTTTAAATATTTTGGCATATCAGCTTCCACTTCAATGGGCTGATTTCCTGTTTCATTTTCATTTAAATTAAATATTATGCAATCCTCTTGATGGCAGCACACTGTCTCATTTGAATCATAAGGATACACAGAATGAATTTTAAATATTCCTTTGGGCTGAGAGTCCAGGTGTTCTGGCAACTCGCCCTTGGCATCTACATATTTTTCAGGAATATTCCCAATCACCATGTTATTTAAATCTGCCGTATAATGTGATTTTTGTATGGCCATTCCTAATGGGGAGTTTTCCTCTAAATGAATGTCCTGACAACCTTTATTATTTACCATGATTTTTACAGATCCTTCACCAATGTCTACCAATGGAATGTATTCATAATCCAGGCCTTGCTGTTTTATGGATTCATTCAGGCATACAAATGCATCAGAGCCTTTCATCTGCTGTCCATTTTTGCATTTCAGTGTTATTGCAAACTGTTTTGTAAATGCAGGAATAATAGTATCTTTCCTTATTTGTAATTCGATGGCATAAGGAACCAGTTGTGCACAATGATAAGCCCTTCTTTTGTCTTCAAATTCAGGTGCCGGACCACCTAGGCGTGACCATATTTTTTGATTAAGGAAATCTAACACCATACACATTCTGTGCATGATGTCATTGCCCATGTAAAATTCATTTTGTGCTCCATTCACTATCCATACATTATGGTAAATTGTTTTCTGGCCAATGCTAATTTTAAGCATGCATCTGCCTGCAATTCGGTTTTCAAAGTCTGGATTGTCCAACCCAGAAACATATTGGTTTTTAATCCTAAATTTCGGGATTTCTTCCCTCTCCATAATTTTTTGCAACAATTTCTCATTAATGAAACTCCTTTCATGTCCAAGCGCTAAAGTGGCTTTTATTGTTTTAAGATAATCATTTATACCAACATGAACCCATGGTTGCTCATCTTCCATGTGTATTTCTGCCAGAGTGGTAATGTGTTTTTCTGAATCTGTTTTAGGAACAATATTCTGTTTGCATGTTTTCTCTTTTAAATAGAAACGTAATGTGTGCTCATCTATGGCAGTCTGCCAATCTTTCCTTGGGTCCAAGTATATTTGTATAGGTAGTTTTTCATTGTCGCTCTGATCTTTGTCTTGACACATTAATATAACAGTGACACTAGGTATGCAGCTATTCTGGAGATATACCTCCACAGCATCATTTGTTTTGGCAACGGTGTGACATTCTTTTATATTGCTGTTTTGTGATTTTAGTTTCTTAGGCCTCAATGGTTTTTTGGTTAAGGACCACAGCACTCCATTCACCCCATCTATGAGAGGAGACAATCTTTTCAGGCACTCTGTCCCCATCAGAAATGGAATTTCACAAATAGATGTGATCAATACCTCTTGTTTCATTCTGTGCTTTCCTATTTTTATGTCAACCTCAGTTACACCTATGATGGGCACCTCCTCCACATTAAAGTTATGCACTGGGCCTTGATTTGCCTTCACTGTGATCTGACTCTGTGGAGGCCTCCCTTCATTGATACTCTTTACCAGCTCCTTGGACATAATTGTGGCCTGTGCGCCAGTGTCAATCATAGCAAAGGTGTGGCACTTTTCTTCTACAGTGATGGGTGCATAATATCTGTCCTCAACTTCCTCTAATACACATAAGAAGTGTGAATTCTTACTGAGTTCAGGGCTCACCTTTCTCAGATCTTTCTCACTTTTGGCTAAGCACATTGGTAAATGAAACGACATTTTTCCCTCCTTTTTACCCATTTCTGTGCGAGATATTTTATTCATTTCTCCATGTTCAGAGGTTTTTTGGAGTGTGGCCACTGTTCGCCCATCCATCTGGGTAACATCAGAGACCACATTACAACCTTCCAACTGAACATGTGTAACAACATCATTCAGCAATTTGTCATTTTTTAATTCTGTGCATTTGTGATCATTTAGTGTAATACCAGCCCTTTCAGCCTCTTCAAAAATATGTGGCTCAAAGAATTCTTCAGGTGATTGACTTGTACCCTCCTTGTGAGTATTTCCTTTTTCTGTCTGTGTTTGGTCATTGTTTTGCTTGCCCAGGGAAGGAGCTATGGCATCCCCACTTACTCCCTGTTCACTGGTATTCCCCATGCATGAGTCATTTTTCTTAAATCTGTTCCTTTGTTCTTTTGGAATTCCTAATGTTTCTTTTTCATTTGTGCAAATCTTTACTGTTTTATTTAGCTCTAAGTTAAACCGTACCTCTTTTTTAGAAGTATTTGCACTTTCTATCACAATTTCATTTACTGGTACTTTCATTTTTAATCCATTAGGCATCTCAGAGTCGTTATGCAAAATTATATCAGAGCAACCTGTCATTTTGGCACTGCAGTCATCATGAGTACTTAGTCACTTTTCGGAAGGCCCCCGGTCATTGCTATGGCCATCAGCCCCCTCTTTGGAAGGTTGTTTTTGCGCTGTATAGAGCTTTCCTATTTGCTCAGCTAACATTTTCACTTGGGCCTCAAGGCACTGGAACCTTTCCATCTCTCTAGGATCCTCTTTCTGTGGCCTAGGTCGATATTGGTTGTTTTCCCCCTGATTGGATCTATTCTGATACCTCTCAGGTGATTGATGCCGGTTGGGATGGTTTCTGAACTCTTGATTCATTTGTGGAGGGGAGTGGGTTGCACCCATCCTTTAATTATAGTCCCCTGGTGGGGAATCATTGTACTGGCGTGGACTGTAGTTCACGTTTTGCCTCATGTCCTGTCTCTCAGATTGTGGGTACTGGCCCCTATGTTGATTTCCATTATCAGTAAATCGATCCACATATCGGGGCCTATCCTGATTACCATATATCATGGTGCTGGGATCAAATCTGCTCTGTGTCCCCAATGACTGGTAGGGACCATCATTTCTTTGATCTTGATTTTGTCTCTGGATATTGTTCATACCTGCCATATCAGGCCGATATCCTATCCGGGGTCTATCCCCTAAATATCTAGGGCTGATGTAGCTCTCTCTATTACTAGGATCATGTGATTGGAACATTGGTACAGGAAATGGCGATCTTTGTTGATTACCCCTTTGTTCAGGTGTCACATTATTTTTACCTTGGCTTTGAGCAGACTCAAGGGACATTTTGGCTGACCTGATTTCCATTACTGTGGCTGAGGGTTCTTTAGATTTAGGCCTGGTATCTTTCATTTTATCACTTTCTCTACCCTGACAATAGAGTACCTCATATAGCTTTGTGCTTTGATGTACAATCCATTCAAGGGACTTGTCACGGTCAAATTCACGGACCAATTGGGATATGATGTCTTTCTGTAGCCCATAGAAGTATGCAGTTTTAAACTCATTGGAATTTGAGTCAAAAGATACATCAAAGCGAGAGAATGCTCTTTTTAAGTCTTGTAAAAATTGGCGAGGGGATGTATTAGGTCCAGCAGTAATTGTGTACGCGACTTTCTTTGCCTCCTGCAATGACTGAAAAGGAGAAAAATGACGCCTAATTTCTTTTTCAAACTCCAGCCATGTCATATTCTGCTGTTCATTTAATCCCCTTATGATGCTGGCCGTCGGGGCATCTAAAGTTAAATGAAAATATTGTCTGTACTGTTCCCTAGGTATCTGGAGTGCTTTAAAAATGTCATGTACCGCTTCTAAGTGATCCTCAATGCAGCATTCACCTCCCTTTTTAAATGGTTTGATCAGGGCTTTAATGGATTTCATTATTTTTATGGGGCTACTTGTTGCAATGCATGGAATTGCACTATTTTGTGATTCAATCCTGTTTTCAGGTGTATGAGATTGGTGGCTGCCCCCAATGGGAGTATCAAATCCCCCAAGGGCGCTGCAACCAAGTTCAGTCACCGGCCCAGTCTCTGGGGCACTAGCTCTTTGGGCAGAGCTAGACTTCACCTCCACTCCATTGAATGTGGTACCCTGCCGCCTCTCCTGGGACCTGGGAATGCACATTTGCTGTTCTAAGTCCTTACACTTTTTAAGGAGTCTATTGGCTTCATCATGCAAATAATTATTTTCATCACTCATTTTATTAATCACCTCCTGCATATCGCACATTTGCATTTGGCATTCATTGAACTCTTTATTTCTCTTGTCTCTTTCTTGAATCATTTTAATCATTTCTTGTTCTGCACTCTGGAGATCACCTTCTTTTTCACAATGTTCTTTTTGTAAAATCTGCATTTCTGAAACAACCTCATGTGATCCACTAAGGCTTTTAAGTGTGCCAATTCTTGCTCACTATCTTCAAATTGTTTCTTGCTTTTGGATAACTGAGTATCAAAGTCTCTGCATTTTAATTGCATGTCTTTTTGGCATACATCCAATTCTGCTCTCAACATTTCCTGATTTTTACTTGCCCCCTCTAATTCAGTCTTTAACCTGTTAATTAGCTGAGTATCATTCTCTTGCATTCGCAGGGACTTGTTTAAAATAAACCATATTTTGCCGCATAGCCGTATTAAACAGTCTTTCTCTGCACTTTTATCAGCTGCATTCAATAATCTTGTAAGGCAGACCTGAATTATGCTGCCTTCTGCAAAAATATTGTCTAGTTTTTCTTTCTGCACCTCACCCTGAATGCGGTTACTCCATTCTAACGTGCTATTCGAAGACCAATTCCCATGTGCAAATAACTTTGCCTCTAAATATTGCACTAGATCTGAGAATGTGGTTTCCCTTTGTGACATTCTGAAATTCGTTTTTAGTGGCACACTGCTATTATAAAATGGGTTCCCTTTAATGTGCAAATGGCAGTGTGAGACACGCTTGCCACGCCCAGTAGGTACTCTATGATCACTTTCCCGGCCTGCAACGCACCATAAATATGTTGGGTATTTTGTGGAGATTTGAGGCCTGACGGTATTTTATTACCGCCGAAAATAACTTAGCAATAATCACTCTTTGTATTCAGATTTGGCCATGTGCAACAATAATACAATGGACATGCATTATTTCAGCACCCAGACCTGCATATTTGGTATACGAGGTTGGTGGTATTTTGGTGAGCATAATTCCCTTGTTTTATTTGTGGCCCCAATGTCCAGAATCCCTTATCTTTGCTTAGATTTTTCGTGTGATCACTAGAGAGACCTCAGACCTGCATTCTAGGAATACCACATTTTCCAGTGATAGTGTTGGTGTGCCACCATGGGCGAACTCACTGACTTATTTACGACAGAGAGCTATATATGGTAGTCTTGTGGTAATTTCCACTACCTTATATACGGTAGGGAGCTATGTTCAGAGAGTCTCTCTTCCCGTTGGCTCATGTACCTCCAACGAGCTATGCTACAGTCACTCACAATTATTCATACTGATTCTGACATGCACACATCTGTCTTAAAATGACCATTGCACTGTTTAAAAATCTCCCCACATCATCAGCATTGTAATAGTAAACAATAAACATCACCCGTCTGTTTTCAAATATTTTTCTGTATTATAAAAGTTGTATTTAAACACGATCTCATTCTTTACAGAAATAAAATGGTACAGTCAAAGCATTGTCTATGACACACTGCAAAGAGCGTGGCGGAGAACAGAACTCAAATTGCAACATTGGTATTTGATTAAGACACGCACAGGAATCCTACACTGACTGCATATTACCGTACACACTCAGCTCCCACACTTCTCATTACCTTATCTTTTTAGTTGTTCTCTTTGGCTGTTCTCTTTGTGAATGTGGCTCCCTTGAAGATTAACTCCAGCAAAAAGGAACGCTTGCCTTCTCAAACCGGGGTCATTGCCTGGAATTCTCAGCTTTTGCAGATAGGAATGCCTCAGCCAGTGGAAAGGTCCTTCTTTCAGCTCTCCCCAATCTCGACTGCAGCAGGACACAGGAATCTGCATTCAGTCAGGAGCCCCACAGCCAGGTCTTCTCCCCAGTAGTGCAGAAAAATGTCTGCCTGTCTTTTTCCCCGTTACTGCCCACTAAAACTTTCCTCTCAGCCCTCTGTATGACGTGTCCCAATGAAATCCATCATCTCTCATCCTCCTACTCTTCAACAATAGCTTCGCTTATACATTTGCAATTGTTGCAAATCTGACTTCCTTCTTCCTGCAGTTACTGTGCACAAAAACACGGAGAAAAAAAAAATCTGCACACACATTTAAATGGCTTTCAGAGTATGCCTAATTCTGCAGTGGAGAACACATTTTATTAGTGGGTTATGTTAAATAAGGTTTTATTAGTCAGGTTAATGGTTAATAGGTTAGCTGTTAATTTTCAAATGTGTCTCTCGCACCATAGGCATTTCAGGTGAAAAATAGTGTGCATTTTTAAATGAGCACGTGTGCTTTTAACTGTAAAAATAGATTTGCATCTTATATGTTAAAATCGTTTTTGACTGAATAGCCTGTCTTTCCTTGTTAATCTGGTAACCCATATAGCAATGCATCGCACCCTTGTGGTGGTGCTGCAAAAAAAATGTGCTACTTGTGCAGTAGTGCTGTACTCTGTGCTGTAACATGCCAAATATCCTTACAGCACCATTAGAAATGGTGCAAGATTTTTGGCGGTCAGTTTGCGTGAGCTTCTAGCGAGGGCTACTGGACATGGGATGGTAGGCACTGAGTTCCCTTTTTTGGTGGCGAGATTGAATTGAATATAATGGTGGTCAGACCAAAGGATTGGAGTGTTGGCGGTGATTAGAATAGAGCAGTTATGATGATTAATCCAATCCAATGTACGTCCTTTGATGTGAGGGGGTTCAGAGATTGCGAGAATCCTAGGGTGGATAGAGCTTTGTTGAGGGATTTGGCATGGCAATCCTTCGGGTAATTCAGGCCTAGGTTCAAGTTGTCCAGGAGAATGACTTTGGGATGTCTTTTTAATGTCAGACAGGGAGAGGATGAGGGAGTCCTGGAAATCGGCACTGGGACCTGGAGGTTGGTACACAATGTGCATGGGAATGGTGCAGTTGTGGTAGAGGTTAATTTTGAGCTGGAGGTAGTCACAGTTATGCCCAAGTTGTCCTTGAGTTTCACTAATACTGAGAGTTTCCCTAGCTATAAGGGCCACATCCCCACCTCTCTGGTTAGCACAATCTTTCCTGAAGGTTGTGTGCTCTGCCGGGATGGCGAGAGATAGAGCTGGGCTCGAACAAGGTCAATAAAGTCATCTCCTATGCGAGTAAGACTATATCCTCGGTGGAGGAAAAATTCAACGATTGTGAGAAGGCACTCCTGGCAACGGTGTGGGCATTGAAGAATTACTGCCCGTTTATCCAGGGGAAACACATCATAATGGAGACTCCACACCAGCCTCTGCAAAATCTCCAAAGTGACAGAATCCAGGCTGGAAATGTGAGTGATTCCCGAATTACTTCTTGGATTGTGTCAATACAAGGCTTTCCTGTGGAGGTCAGATATGGCCAAAACAAGAAGAGTCCCTTCTGGCTGACTTGCATTGTTGTGCCAGAGAAAACTGTCTCGAGGACGAAAGTCATAAAGTCAAGGACAAAATGGAGGCATACCTTAATTCCCCACACAAAGTCTATGAAGAAGACAAGTGTGAGGGAATGCCCACTGTATATGTGGATGGGTGCTCCTACCATGTTGACAACAACGGGGAAAAGGAACTTGTGGCTGGTGTGGGGAATGCATTGGTTAAATGATGCCCCAGAACCCTCCGCTGGGTACAAAATCGGTTAATTGGAAAACCAGAGTCATGCTATGTGCTAACAATAAACCACTAAAATATGGACAATTAATACAAAATATTGGTGATCTGGTCACCTCGAATGGGATGACCATTTACTGGAAAAAGATTAAGGGTCATTCTAAAGTAGAGGGACCAGACAAAACTGGAAATGACTTAGCTGATCAGATGGCCAAAACCAGAACATCCAAGGGGATCTACTTGAGATTGAGTCCCTGTTGGGGGAAATCCAAGTGACTGCTATCACTAGGTCCCATACAAATGCTCACAATTAACTCTCAACTGCCCAATGTAGTAAGGAGACCCCAGATGCTGATTTGATTACGGCTCAAAAAGGGGATACAATAATTGGTAAGTTTTATCAACACATTGAGGACCCTGAGAACTTTCCCCCGACGGATACCAATTGCCTTGGGAAAGAGGACCTCAGAGTGTTGATGAAATGTCCAAAAATGTTCTGAATCCAAGACGGTTTGTTGGTGAGGAGATCCATATCTGGCCATGACCAGTGGGTGGTCCCTACCTCATTCCGAAGCCTGATGCTAAGTCACGCCCATGATGCGGCTACAGCCGGTTATCGGGGGTTTCATACGACATTAGAAATCTTGAGAGAGGTTGCATACTGGCCACACATGGGGCAGGACTTTGGCCAATACTTGAAGGGGTGTCTTGTGTGTGCACAATTTCACCCAATAGCACTCACACACCGTGCTCCCCTCCAAAAGAGGGGGATGACGCTGCCTTGGTCAGATTTGCATGTACATTTTATTGGACCCGTGATTCACTCCTCTAGGGGGAACAAGAACATGTTGACCGTAACATGCTTGTTTACTAAATGGTTGGAATGTCTCCCAGCCCCAAATTGCAAGGCAGAAACAGCAGCTGCCTTGATGATCGATCACATCGTCTTGCATTTTGGACTACCCCAAAGGATTGAGTCATACCGAGGTAGTCACTTCACTAGCGAAGTGATGACAAAGATGTGGGAGCTACTTTGGGTAAAAAGGAAACTATACATTGCCTACCGGTAGTCCTCTAGTGGTGGAGTTGAGAGGTACAATAAAACTATTGTGAGCATATTAAAAAAAATTTTGGCAGATTCTGGGCCAAGTTGGGACATTCGATTACCCCTTGCCCTTATGGCCATCAGATCTACCCTTTCTTCTGTAACAAAAATGTCTCCATTTGAGCTGATGACTGGGTGAAGGATGGTGCTACCCCAGCATCTGCTCTACAGAACCCAAGAACTGACCTTGATAAATGCCTTCACAACTCATGAGTATGTTGAGAATCTGAGAATCTGAGAAAATACCTTCAACATGCTTTTGCGAATGCTCAGCAGAATCTAGAAGATCTGCAGACAGTATGAAGACCCACTATGAACTTAAGACAACTAAAAAGGAATATCAAGTAGGAACCAAGCCAAAGAGCGCAAATTCCTTCCAACTTGGCGGGGTCTTTTGAAATTGTGGACAGAATCTCGCCAGTCGCCTACAGAATGCGCATCCCCAAGGGCAGTTTGACAGAAGGGGAAGACAAGTGGGTCCACATAAACCAGCTAAAGACTTGCCACCCCAGACATACTTTGCGGCAGATAGAAGGACTTACCGGAAACCCAGAGAGGGCAAATAAAGACAGCTGGAAAAATTATAAAATATTAATTTCGTACACCTGAGTAAATGATCACTGAATATAGATGGGGAATATTGCCAATTGTACGGAATGCAAGTGTCTTTCCCACTGATGAGATCCCCCGAAGATGTGTGGGCGCAGAAGTGGGAACATTTTCATAACCGTGTTCTGTTTTCTAGTACTGGCACTAAATCCCAAGAATCACCAAGGAGGACCACTCAGGGACCGGGAGGAAAAACCCAAAACCCGGAATATCGTCCCATCCCAACCTGAACCGGTGAGGAGAGGGGGTCGCCTCAATCGCTGACGGGAGAAGCAACTGAATTTCTCCACATGGACAGAAAAGAACATCCGAATCGCCTGATTCCACCTCGACTGGAAGTCCAAATGAAGTCGGGAGGGGGGATTTGTGGGATGTATTGACCCACTCTGCTATGCTATGCGGCCTCACTCTGCTATCTATGGTGCGAGAAACAGTAAAATGGCGGCAAAACCCTTGTGCGTGCCAAAACCTCCAAAACATTGTTTTGCAACACAAAAAAAGATGGCTGCACAACCTCCACTCATGGTGCATGTGTTGTGGGACAGAGCACATGCTGCAGAAAAACTGCCAGTGGGCTCCATGGCAAGTAAACATAGAGTGCAGAGGGAGAAGCAGTGCTTTGCAAGTGAAACTCCCAAATTCACCTGTAAATGACATTTACTTTGCTGCTGAAACTTCAAAATGCCTGTACAAAACACTCTCCAACACTCAAAATCTTGCTTGGCGCTAAAATTCATTTAATCTAATGAAGCACTGTGAATTTATAAGGTCCTGAAATGTTAAAATCAAAAATGTTCTCAGCAAAACTGGATTGCCTGTGAATGACAGTTCCTGTCAAAAATCTGTGTGCAGCCACACTGGGCCACCTGTGAGTGACAGCCCCTGTCAAATGGGCTTTCCTGATTAAACTTAAAAGTTGTCTAAAACTAAAGATCTGCTGGATTAGCAAATATAAAAGGACTGTTGCTGAAAGGTACACAGATCTTTGTTGTTTTGATCTTACATGTTTGAAGCTAAGAATGTAATGTATCTATGTCATCTAAAGCAACAAGTTTGTTTTGTGGGTTCAAGTCAAGAATTCAAATATAAGTTAGGCTGGCTGGGCTTGCAAGAAGTTGAAAAACATGTTTCCACCCAAGGGGAGGACATTCCTCTCAGCAGATGCTCACTGACATATGATAATTGTGGTGCAGGACAGACTTTTGTCAGCTCCCAAGGACTGAACAATGGCAGATCCTCCAGGCCAGGAAATGGATGTGTGAAAAGGTCGTAAACCAGGCCTGCAGAAGGAAATCCCAAAGGTGGGGGGCTGCTCCTTGCCTCCAGTGACAGACAAAAGGCGGACCATTTGCTGCTAAGAATATGTAATGAACATTTTTTAGAGACTTATAACTTGCTATCAGAAGTGGTGAAAAATATAAAAAGGGCAGAGTTGTTCATTTAATTTTTGGCCCTACATTAAGAAAATGTGGTGGAACTGTATAGCATATTCTGAAAAGGAATGGCAATATGTGTGGTTTTATGGGAACTGTATTTATACTAGAATTGTTAAACTTTGCACACACATTCCTATGGTAAACACGCATATGTGTGTAAATTTGGAGAAAGTTTGGAAAATGTTTTCATGGAGAAATTGACAAAATGCTGCAGAAAGGCAGCTGCAGGATTTTTGTGGAACAGATACTACATAAAATATGCAATTCTTGTACGTGATTTTCATAGAGGTTACAAATGTATAAATATGTATTTAGGACAAAATTCAATTTTGATACTAGTGGCTAGGGGAGGTTTCTAAGGATTGTGAAAACCAAACCATAAAACCTGACATCCTCTGTCCTTGATCCAATCACTCGGGTGCAAGGCGGAGATGAGGCTCTGATCCAATCCCAGTTCACTGGGGCAAGCTTAGTTAAGCCGGCCCATACACCCATTTTTGTGATGGCATTTGAATGGATAGAGACATCTGACAACACATAGACACACTCTCTCTTCTGATTCCAGCAAAGCACTCTGATCCAGCATTCAACATCCAGCCTTAAGCATCTTCCAGATCCAGATGCCAATCACCAGGCCAAGCAGTAGCTGATCCATTTTCCACTAGGCCTCTATCATCAATTAATCCTTAACTAATCCTTACAACCCAGTGGACTGCTGTGGTGTGGGGAAGCATCCTGAAATTATCTGGCTTGCTACCATAATGCTTGCCTGCTGAACTCGCAATCCCGCTGATCTGAAATATCCAGAAACAAGAAGGGCAGATCCTGTGCCGTTCCAGTGACTGGCCTAGCTGATCCTAGCTGATGTGCTGTCCTTCCCTGATAGACCAATCCATTGGCCAGAATCTTGATGGGCCAAAAATCTTAAATCCCAGTGGATTGTGAGTATTAACAGGATGCTAGAGAACTATTGTATACCTTGCCTTATCTTGTTCCACCCTAAATCTCTGAACTACCCTTACTTCCATATCCTGTAACAGTGTCAAAATCTTAGTGCTGTCTTATCCTGTCTATTTGCTAAAGTGTAATTTTCATAGTCCTTTTTATTTGTGTAACTCTTCTCCATAAATCCCACTTCAAGTGTTTAGACTGGTTCCGCCGGGGAAGGCGATGGGGATCTGTTACTGAAGTCATGAATCAGTCCCAGAGCTTACTTCATCCCAACTTGGTTGTCTAGTCTGAATGCTCTAGTCTTGAGTAAAAGCATAACCCATATTTTCTGATTTTAAACTGAAGTGCTTGTCCAAATTCGTCTCTTTATTTCCGAAAAATACCTCTCACTAAAACCTTCATAACTCCGTCAGTTTTTAAGATAGAAATGAAATATTAATTCCTACTGATACCTAACATCCTCAGCTATCCCCACAACTAATAACCGCATCACAGAACATTTTTGTCAAAAATCGCATAGTAAAAGTGTGCCGTGAATTTCCATTTTGCAAAGGTTTTACAAGTGTGAATTGCCTTTAAATTATTTCCCACTTTGCCTTTGAGATTCCAAATGTTTTCTTTTGATTAAATCATGGCTTTTGCTTGCTTGCATCTGTTCAAAGCGGCTCCCATAGAAATGTATAATAATTTAAGCATTTTTGACCTTAGTGTTTTTGCTCAGCCAGATTCAAAGCCATTCTGACAGTTGAAAAGTAAAATCCGTTTTTCTCTTGTGTGTAAAGGGGGAAGGGGGTAGTGGTATTCTGTTTGGTCTGTATTATTCCTCAGTATCTGCTCTCTCCTCAAATCTATATAAATTGCCTATTGGTGGGTTGAGGGGTGTTGCAGGGGGAACCTCTAACCATCTGTTTCAAACCAACCAAAAATATTATTTTCCTTGCTGCATTCTTTTTGTGTTCGTAACCTGATTCCCAGTGCATTAAAGATATTATTCATTGTTCCTGTCACCCCATTGGTGTTTGTTGTTACCTATTAAAAATATATTGTGATTCAAATTCTAATACATAAATAAATATTTACTGTTGCAAACTAGCCTGATTCCTGGTTCAGTGTGACCAGGGGGGTATTTTGAGAGGGGTGTGATATGAATGGTATATCATTCAGAATATTGAACTTATAGGTAAAAATAAATAAGGGTTTCATTTGCGCACTACATGCCAGGCGAGACTTGGGTGTGTGCCTGATTGAAATCCCTTACAAGGAAGAACCAGGACTCTAGAGACAGTGATCTTCTGGGCAAATTAAGAAAAGGAAGAATACCACTGAGGAGGTGCATCTGGTAGTGGGCCTTCCTGGCAAGGTTAGTGATGTGATAAGAGAAGGAGAAAGTTGAATCAAAGATGACACCAATGTTTTTTGCTTCACAGGAAGGCGAAGGAAGAGGGCACAAGAAAGGCGGCCAGAGTGAGAGAGGGAAAGCGGGAGCAGGGGTCCCAAGGAGAAGGATGTCACTCTTACTGGCATTAAGGCAGAGATCGTTGAAGGCGCACCAATACTGAATCATGGATAGATAGGCAGGAATGAGCGAGAGAGGAGAAGAGAGGAGTCTGATGGGAGCCTGAAAGAGAGCTGAGTGCCATACGCTTAACACTGAAGGAGAAGGTAGAGATTAGGTGTGCCAATGAGGCCAACTAGACATTGAAGAGCCAGTGTGAGAGTATAGAGACCTGGGGGACACATATGGAGAGAGAAGTAGTGGATTGAAATGACCTGAGTTGAACCTGCAAGGGTTGGTCCAGGAGGAAGGAGGTCAAGCACTTCAGGGCCTGATCCATGATGCCCAGGTTCTCGCGGAGTCACTTCATCAGGATGACGTGATTGACCATGTCAAAAGAAGAGGAAAGGTCCAGGAAGATGAGGACAGAAGGAAGGCTAGAATCAAGACTAGAGAGCAGATCTTCACTGGTGTTCAGGAGAGCAGTTTCCATGCCTCTTGCTACTCTGAACCCAGACTGAGGATCATGCAAACAGCCAACAGACTTAGTGTGCCAAATAGGGTGGGCAATGGCCAGTTTGTCCAGGGGTTTGCTCAGGAAAAGAGAAGTAGAGATTGGACAATAGTTTGCCAGACATGTAGGGCCAGCAGCAAGCTTTCTAAGGAAGGGGGCACAAGGGAGTGCTTGAGGAGAGAGGGGAAGGAGCCAGTGGCGAAGGAGTGATTACAGAAATTGGCCAAGCCTGGAGAGAAGGTGTCAATGTGGTCCATGGTGGTTCTGGAGCAGCAGGGGAGCACCTGTTTGGATGACACTTTCATATATCAGACTAGTCTAGAAACGTCTTTAGGTGTTAGAGAAAAAGAGCAGAAAGGGGGAGTAGAGGGAGAAGCGGCCAGAGGAGGTCAGAGAGAGGTAGAGCGAGAGGAAGAGGACAGCGAGGACATGATGCTCTTGGTTTTTGGGGTGAAGTGAGAAGCCAATGCCATACAGAGGGCCTGGAAGAGAACAGGAGGGATAGAGATTGCAGAAGGATTGGCCAGCTGCTTTCAGATTTTAAAGAGTTTGGCCGTGTTGTTAGAGGCCGCAGTGATGCAGATTTGGATGCAGACTTTCTTCTTGGACAGGACAGAGAGTCTGTATAGCCTTTGTAGCAGGCGATAAGCCAATTTGTCAAAGGATGCATCCAAAGTCCTCCACTTCCTTTCAGCAATCCTACATTTGTTCTTCAGGACGGCAAGGTTGGAGTCATACCAAGAGTTGCATTTGGTGGTAGTCTTCAGATGGATTCTCATGAAAGAGGCAAGGATGTCCAGAGCATTGGCGATAGAAAGATGGTGGTTAGAGAGGGCTGTGTCAGAGTGTGAGTCAGCTGCAGGAGTATGAGGAGCAGAGAAGCAGAGGCAGAGGCATCCACTGACGCATGCTCCATGGCTCAAATGGCCGAGAAAGTATATGGCGAAAGTATATGGCAGTGCTGAGGCGGGCTTTGCTTGAGGGACAGAGAGTTTCATCTTAGAGGAAAGCAGAAAGTGGTTGGGCCAATACAGACGAGTGGTGAGGGGGCTAGAAAGGGGGATGTCTGAGGAGATGAGAACATTGAGTTTTCAATTCATTGTGTATAAATCCTTCAAGCTGTATCATAAAAGTTAACCATAAATTATAGTGAATGAGTATCTGCATTATTTAGACAGAAACCAATGTTGCTAACAGATTATGTTTTTGAAAAACAGTGTAACTGTTTACATTTAAGTTTTAGAAAGCTGCTGGGAAGCAGAAGGCGCAGAGCTGTCATCAATTTTTCTCGAGTAGATTGTGACATTATTTATGGTGCATTAAACTGAACACGTTCTGCCAAGTAGAATGAATTGGTGTGTGTGTATGCTGATAAATGTTCATTTCCTGCACAGATTTGGATGACTTTTTCCAAATATGAACTCAGTCCTTGGATGTCCCAAACTGGACATTTTGGGAAAATTCATTCAACGTTTGAAACGTTAAGACAGCAAAAACACTTTCATTGTCATATAGAGAAAAAGTTATTTCATTGAACACTCATAGCGCAAACACTGCTGGACGGATTTGCACCAAATAAGAAACAAGTTGGGCACAAAGCGTTTCAGATGTACCTTTTTTCTGTTTGGTATAAATCTGTCTAGTGCTTTCTAAATAATTTGACAGAGAAGGGGGTGTACACCAGTCCTAAACACCTATTAGTAGATCTTCCGTGGTGCATTGCAGCAACTGAGGCTTTTTAAAAAGGCCGTTTTGTTTTTTCATTGATGCAATCATTTTCTGTATTTTTGTGGTAAATTTCCAGTATTTCCATTTAGTAAATGTGGTCTTAACATGCAACATCTCTGTGCAGTATCTGCCCTGTCCCCCCCCCCCCCCCAAGACCGCAAACCGTATATGGGTGCAAGTGTGCTGCTGTGATTTCAGCCAAAAGTAATTAGACACATATTTCCAACCTGTGATCATGGACCAGCAATTGCAGCACTTCAGTCGTACTGTGACCATTCTGTATTTTTTACTAGTTACCAGTAGGTTTGCCAGATAAAATATTTCATGTGGTGTAGAAAATTAAAAGGAGGAAAATGAGACTTCCAAGCCAAAAAATATATAAACACATACTTTCATAAAGAAATGAAATTGCTACCGAGATTATATTGTGCGTGTGTGTATATATTTTCAAAATCAGCTAGGATTAAGCAGCCACCGATTTTTATAAACAACGATTTATACAGATTTAGCAGGAATGGTTGTGTGAAATGTGGAGCATGGCTTATATTTACATTGTAAGACTTTGGTCACTTGCGTGGCAGCTTAGAAAAAAGGATCCATAGAGCCAAATATGAAAGACAAATCGCAATATTGAATTCCAACCATACATGTGCATATGGCTATGAAAGGCTTCTGGTGTACAGTGGATCACTTCCAGATGTGCACTGCTAAATTGCTTTTTACTGTACAGTGTAATCTACGCAATTAAGGGCGGACCTTCATTCCCCACCAGTTTGGTGACTTTAAACCGCCGCCATTATGCTTTTTCAAGAAAAATAAATAACACGCTGACTTATTTTAATGTCAAACTGCAAATTATACCTTTAGAAAACAGTCCTACTAATGGCATTCTCAAGCTGAATTCCGCGAGAATTAGTAAGGCTATCCTATTAGAAGTAGGCGTAGAATTACCACAAAACGTATGGAATTTGGTAAATTCGCTACTAACCTGTCACTGTGCTGTCTGTAAGTTTATATTTCAAAGCCACTGCACCTGCAGTGGACATAAGAAATCTATGGTGAAATGCAATAGGCTCTACACCTTGCCTAGTGTCGATCCGGCTAACTCCATGACTCTGGTAGGATGTTAGATGTACGTGGCAGGTAAAAAAGGTTTAGCTACTCTCAGCATCTTGCCTTAGCTCCCCATTTTCAAAGTTCATATACGCCACATTTTCTGTAAAAGATTTCTTGAGACAAATATATAGGTCTGCTTCCCAACATTGTCTACCTACATAATGCTGTAGATTTTACGCACTTTGGAGTGAATGTTCAAAACAGCGGGCGTATAAGAATAGGATATTTCCCATCTGTGAAAGGCACAGTGAGTAAAAGCAGTGGCTGCGAACTCTCAAGTGGTTGATAACCACTGAACAGGTTATCATGTCTGTTCTTGCGAGAGAGGGGCGCCCGCTACCTTTGTAAAACTATTTGTTAAGGAACCTGGGATTGGTAACCCTAGGTCTCCTGGGGGCAACCAGACGTGGTCTCCCTCTCACTGTGCTTAGAGAGGCATCAGCTTCACCTCACTGATGATCCCCAACAAGGGTGAAACACGTGTATGGGGTTGCTGGTGGTACTCTCGTTCAGATTGGAATTGCCATTGTATTTCGGTGCTGGACTGCCCCTGGGCAGGACAAAGACTGATATGCAAATGGATATTTCCCATCTGTGAAAGGCACAGTGAGTAAAAGCAGTGGCTGCGAACTCTCAAGTGGTTGATAACCACTGAACAGGTTATCATGTCTGTTCTTGCGAGAGAGGGGCGCCCGCAACCTTTGTAAAACTATTTGTTAAGGAACCTGGGATTGGTAACCCTAGGTCTCCTGGGGGCAACCAGACGTGGTCTCCCTCTCACTGTGCTTAGAGAGGCATCAGCTTCACCTCACTGATGATCCCCAACAAGGGTGAAACACGTGTATGGGGTTGCTGGTGGTACTCTCGTTCAGATTGGAATTGCCATTGTATTTCGGTGCTGGACTGCCCCTGGGCAGGACAAAGACTGATATGCAAATGGATATTTCCCATCTGTGAAAGGCACAGTGAGTAAAAGCAGTGGCTGCGAACTCTCAAGTGGTTGATAACCACTGAACAGGTTATCATGTCTGTTCTTGCGAGAGAGGGGCGCCCGCTACCTTTGTAAAAGTATAAGAATAGCACAGAGAATGCATTGTTTTTAGATGCCTGATTTTAGGAAATGCGCAGGTCACCATATTCTCAAAAATGATGTGAGCATTTCCAGAGGGATTAGCTGCAGAGCAAATGTTGCACTACCCAACTCTCTTTGAGCATGATAGTGTTGGGGGAGCACTCCAGACTCTATGGTTTGACCAGGTGGTTGCTGGAAGAGCGTTTCGCCATCACAGACTCGTAACGGGTCTTTCACTGTGAAATCTCAACCAAAACAATTCCTCTTTGAGAGACTGAAATGCAAGTGTGCCATTCACTGTTGCATTTAAATAAAAATGCATGACAGAGTCAGTAATCAGCTTGTCATGATTTCTTTTATCTCCACACGTGTCTTCCCAACAGTCGAAGGTGAATGTGCCTAATTTATGTGCGTTTTTAAAGTGCATCTTCTTTTTGAATTCGGGATGCGCTTTGAAATTAACGGTAATGCCCCTGATTTGCTGAAATATGCGTGAAAAAGGGAATCTTATGGTGGGCATCTAAGATGAACACATTAAGCTGCCCGGATCGCGTGCTCCTTTGTTTGGTGCAAGTGATGAGATACACTAGTGCATCTCATCACTTGTGCCGACAAAAGGTTTGAGTATCTGGCCCGCTTTCTCTAAACTGCTGACTCATATGGTTCATTGTAATCCGTGGGCTTTGCTGATAGTGCCTGGCTAACTGATGTTCAGTAGTGCACCTTTCTATCCTTCCTTAGTTCGTGTTCAATTGGGTAGTGACTAAGAGACAAGCTCTCTATATCGGGCCAGCCTTAGCAAAGCCAGCCCCCTGGGTAAAATAAAATGTGGTTTTCCGCATAAAATGGTGCACATTGTTGAACACAATTGCGCAATACTAAGAATCTTTAAAACATGATGCAACCCCGTAATGCAAGGTACTTGGGGTGAGAAAAAATAAAATCACACTGTTGTACCTCAACATTTCATCATCTTCTCTTATTGTTTTTTGTATGTATACAATTTCAATTTTTTTTGCATTCAGCGCTTAAATCAAACATCTCTTAACTCACTCATTCTTAATAGTTGATCAAGGTCAATTTATTGGTTATTTCTTTACCAATAGAGTTTCTCCATCACTTATTTTGTGCCGATGTACATGTTATATCGTTCATACTCATATGCACATTTTGTTTTAACATCAAAGTACCCCCTGTTCTTTATCATTTTTTCAAACCAGTGGGGGTATATATACATTTACAGATTTGTTAACAATCATATCATGATCCCTAGGTGCTGTTTGTGCAGCCTCCATCACCTTGTGATCTAAAGACCACTAAAAACACATAGGAAACATTCTTTAATTGCAACCAGGTCAACGTCGGGTATAGAAACACTTTTGCAACTAATTATGTTCCTTTATCAATAGATTTACGTTTTGGTGGAAATGTGGTATTTCCACCTTCCTCGGAACCGTTTTGTATATAGGGACCCTGGGAAGCAACAACAATATGTGTGCAAAACTACTGTGTTAAAAAATCCCTTTGTTTAAAAAACTAGAAAAACTAAAATGATCATAGAGTCAGAGCTTTACTCTGTGACCGAATCACTTTAATACTGACCATGCTCAATACGTTAGATATCCTCCTGTTCCTAATGTGTGCTGGTTTGGTGTTCCCTGCCTCTGTCTTGGGCCTAAGGGAAATAGTAATCATAAATACTGGGTTAACCTGGTGCCAAATTGTACACTTGTACCTTATGTAGCCATGCTCCTGAAACCAAATTATTAACCTGTAATGAGGGTATCTATTGATGTTACCGAAATGGCTTTACCGAAAAATGTTTTACTGAAAAAATATTACCGATTTCTTTTCTCTGACATTTTTTTACAAAATGATGGGGGGTAAAGGGAAAAAATGGGTACTGGGGTAGTTGGGATGGGGTTACAACTAGAAAAACAGGGGGCTTTGGGGAGACACCCCCCAAAAACAACAAATACCAAACAAAATTCCAGTAAAATCAGCTTGGTAAAACAGTTTCCGGTAAAACACATTTCGGTAACATCACATGAAACCGTAATGAGTGTTGCTTTGGGTATTGCAAGGGTCTTCTGAGCCGTGGAGAAGTGTAACAATCTATCTCTTCCCAGGGAAGGGGGAGGGGGGGAAGTCTTGGCTGTTAGCCTTGAATCTGCAAAATATATCTGTGTCTATTTAGAGTGTGTTTTTGTAATTTTTAACAAAAACGTTTCTGAAAGGATTGCATCTATTTCTCCCTCGGTCAGACACTGGGTCTGCATTTTAATGGCACACAATGAAAGTGAGTACCTTGAACATATTTTGCATAGATAGCAGTGCATCAGGTAATATTTCTTCCTTGTCTGTAGCTGATCCCCTGTCAGAATGGACCACGCGCATTGTTGTGTTTGAGCGACTGAAGTGGGGAAAGATAAAAGGTAGGAGGATTAGGTGGATTTTCCTAATGGGAGCTGTGATCTTGAGTAATCAAACTGAAATTTAACGGTGTCAGTGGCATGGTGGAACTTACTTTTGTCAGATGAGCATTCATGCTGAGCGAGTGCATCCTTGCAGAGGCTATGTTTCGCTATGTTTATCCAAGCAGCGCTGCAGCATGTGAACGTCTGCTTTGATAAAAAAAAAACTTTACCGTTGCCAATGGCAACCTTGGTACTGCGTATGCATGACGTGACAGTCGCGTCATGTTGCCTAGTAACCAGTCATCAATTGCAACGCTGGTTTTACAAATGCCCCATCAGCGGTTCAACCCTGTAAACAGAGGTATACGCCATTTCTTTATTTTTTTTATTTGTATTTGGTTAATGAAAACCTTTTACAAAAACTTCCATTTCAGTTTAACAGTCGAATAATAAAACTTTAAAAATGACAAAAGAAAAGAGCTTTTTCCAACATACAGGCTTCTTTTTCTAGTCGCTATCATAGCTTTCCAGCGCTATGCCTGAGAAGCCAAATAGAATGGTGCGCACTTTATGGCTTATGTTTTGTCCAGAGATCGCTTAATTTTAAACTTATATATAAAGAACAAATTATGAAGGATCTAATGACAGTACAAATACAAATACGATGTGATAATCCTCCAGCCTACTGTTCCACTGTCCATGATTTGTCACAGTGTGCAGATTTTTCTAAGAATCATTTGACGCCTTCTTGGTCTTCACAAAGTCAAATTTCTCAAGAACTTTCACCACTGCTGTTGTTAATGCACTCGAATTACCGGAAATTAGTCTGTTCCAGAACAGGTCTGGAATGTGGGTTACCCCACCGTCCAAATCTTGAAAAGAATAGCGGTCTCACCAGCCAAGTTCCTTCACAGTCCATAAGTAGATGCTTCAACAAATGATTAGAGGGTATTTCACAGATGTCGCACAAGGCAGTTGCCTCTGCCCCTTTTGCCCTGACTGAAAGAATCTCTCCTGTATGGGCTATATTAAACCTTATTCTGAGGAAGTTCATTCTGATCCTCCAGCATGGAAATATCAGAAGGTATTGGGCCAGTACTGCCTGTTTTTTTTCTGCTTTTAAAAAACTGTTTTCTGGGGTATGAGATCGCATCTTGTCAATTGTGAAATGTGCCATTGCTGCTGGTGATATGTTTGTAATTTTCTATTATATTTTTATTTTTCTATATTATTCGATTAGTGGAATCCAATATGCATGACCCGCTAGAGTTGGTATGTAACATTGTGCATGCATTAGCAGACACAGCATGAGCTGTGCAGTGCTTCATGTTGCTTGGCAACCAATGCTACTTTTCGCGCTGTTGTTTTAGTGTAGAGTCACCCATGTGCGGCTGTTCCAAATATTTTGAATGCATCTGTAAATCACCTTGCTGTAATTGGCTCTTAGTTCCATGTCTGTGCCTGTGGAACTGTTGATGGTATTGGCATTTTCAACCATAAAATATGTCGGTAGACACTTGATCAGTCCTTTATGTTGTACCCTTCAGTGTGAAATATCTGCTTTCAACTGCACTTCGAAAAAATGCGTGCCTAACACTAGTGAGTATGAGGTTCCAGCACCATATATTCACTTTAGTGCATCTCCAACATGTGTGTTTATTGACCCAAAATCACAGTGGTGATAGGCGCCAGGCTCTGCATAGCTGTTATATTCTACAGTACATGCCAACCTTGTCATGCAGTGCAGCTCTCAAACTATTCCAGTTCTTCTGATTTATAGAGTGTTCCAGAGTGCAGTCGCAACTGACTATGCATTGGGTGCATCCTAAGTCACCATGCCAGGCCGTGCATTGGAAGCTAAGGAGGGTCAAACTGATGCATGCTAGGTTCACAAACTGGTCCCACACCTAGGTCCTCCAAATTGGGTACTCAAATGTGGACTCGATCTAGGGTCTCCTTCTTATCACATGAATGTTAGTTCTTCATTTAGTCATGTCAGATTTGCGCCCAGTTTATGTATCCACCAGTACTCCTTGTGTAGAAGAACCCTGTGCTGTTTGCAGAGTTTCATACTATGTCTATAATCCACCATGCCATATCGTCAGGTGTGTGCTGGAGACTTATTTAGTGTGCTATGAGGGGGTCTGTTTGTGTTTTGCATCTAATGCAAGAGAGATGCTCCCCTATTCTCTTGTGCATTGGTCTTGATGTCTGCCCAAGTAAACTGCATTGGATGTTTTGCAATTAGTGAATTGTTTTAAGACCCATGGTCAGACTTCCACTTTGAATGTGTTCCTTTTACGTGTGAATCTCCACACTGTGCAAGTTCCACATGGGTGATATCCCACAATTTTTCTCAGGCTTCATAGTGATGCTTTCTCTGGTTGTTTAGGCATGTGTGAGATGTTCTTTGAGATTTTTTTTTAATGTTTTAATGCCATTCTGTGAAATGGTTCATCATGTAAGACTCGTTTCACTAGTGACCAAAATGTGTTGATAACTGTTTTTACCTGGGGAATATTTTGGCAGTAGGTGGTGACACATGTCCATTTTTTGTCACTTTGTTGTTCTGGTCTAACCTTTGGTGTCAGATGTTCTTACTGTGGGGTGTACCTGGCTCTCTTTCTGGACTGGCAAAGTCATTTTCGGGGTATCCTCTAGCTTTTAATATATCAGTTAGATCCCTGCATGCACATAATAGTCATTTGAGATGTGCATTTGTGGCGTACCCTCAGAAACTGTCCATGAGGAAGATTTTGTTTCAGAGTAAGAGGGTGTTTTTGAAATGCAGTTGAAAGGAGAGATAGCCCACTGCAGGGTACAATATTAAAGGACTGATCAAGTATCTGCAACAATTTTATGGTTGCAAATGCCAATACCATCAACATTTCCAGAAAGCCCCATCAGGAGCACATACGAAATTAAGCCCACCACAGCGCTTTACAGATGCCTTCAACATATTTGGAATGGCCATGCATTGCCGACTCCACACTAAAGCAACAGCACAACAAGTAGAGTTGGTTGCCAAGCAAAATGAAGCACTGCACAGCTCACGCATGCACAATGCTTCATACTGACTGTAGTGGACGGTGGGTGGTCATAATTTCGAAAGAAAATGTCGACAGACAAAAATGTCGACAAAAAAATGTCGACTTTCGTTTTTTTTAATTATAGATTTATTTTAGGGGTTCGGGAGTTAAAAAAAAGGGAAACATTTTTAAAAAAATTAAAAAAGGGGGGTTGGGGGGAACCCCCCCATTTAAAAAAAAAATGCATTGAAAAAAAAAGTCGACTTTTTTTTTTCGACATTCTTTTTTCGATATTTTGACTTTCGACATTTTTGTTGTCGAAATTATCACTGTAAACCGTAGTGGACAGTGCTCATTGGATTCCAGAAATCGAAAAATATAGAAAAGTAGAAATACAAATATAATGGGAAATTACAAACATGTAGCCAGCAGCAACGGCATATACCTCTGTTCACTGGGTTGCGCCGCTGATGGGGCATTTGTGAAACCAGCACAGCAATTGACGACTGGTTACTAGGCAACGAGATGCAACTGTCGCGTCGCACAGTTCCAAGGTTGTTCTTGGAAATGGTAAATGGGTTTTCTATCAAAGCAGACGCATACGTGCTGCAGCACTGCTTGGAAAAACACTGAGAAACTGAGCCTATGAGAGGAGGCGCTCGCTGAGCAGGAATACTTATCTGACAAAGGTAAGTTCCATCGTGCCACCTGCACCTTTCAATTTCAATTTTATTTTGATTACTCAAGATCACAGCTCCCAATCAGAAAAATCCACCTAATCCTCCAACTTTTTTTACCTTTTATCTTTCCCCACTTAATTTCCAGAACGCCCCTTCCGGCGCACATATGGAATTGATAACAACACAGCGCTTTACAGATGCCTTCAACATATTTGGAATGGCCGTGCCTGGCCCACTCCACACTAAACCAACAGCGCGACAAGTAAAGTTGGTTGCCAAGCCACATGAAGCACTGCACAGCTCACGCATGCCCAATGCTTTATACCGACTATAGCAGACAGTGCACATTGGATTCCACACATCGAATAATATAGAAAAGTAGAAATAAAAATATAATAGAAACTTACAAACATGTCGCCAGCAGCAACAACGTACACCTCTGTTTACTGGGTTGCACTGCCGACGGGTCATTTGTGAAACCAGCACAGCAATTGATGACTGGTTACTAGGCAACAAGATGCGACCGCCGCGTAGAACAAAGGCTCCCATTGGAAACGGTACATGGGTTTTCTATCAAAGCAGATGCGTACGTGCTGCAACGCTGCCTGTAAAAACACAGTGAAACAGAGCCTCTGAGAGGAGGCGCTCACTCAGCACAAATGCTTATCTGGCAAAACTAAGTTCTACTGTGCCACCTTTCAATTTCAATATCAATTTCATTACTTAAGATCACACCTCCCATTAGGAAAATTCACCTAATCCTCCTGCCTTTTTTACCTTTTATCTTTCCCCATTTCAGCCGCTGAAACACAATGATGCAAGCAGTCCATTATGAAAGGGGATCAGGTGAGACTAGGAAGAAATATTATCTACGCAAAACATGCTCAAGGTACTCAATTTTGTCATGTACCATTAAAAAGCAGACACACATTGTGTGACCGAGGGAGAAATATATGCAATCCTTTTTGTAAAAAACATTTTTGTTAAAAATTACAAAAACACAATCTAAATAGACCCATACCAGTTTTGTAGATTCAAGGCTAACAGCCATGACTGCCCCCTCTCCCTGCAAGAGATACATTATTGCACTTCTCCACAGCTCAGAAGACATGGCAATACCCAAAGAAGCACTCTACAAGGAACTGATTACAGGGTAAGTTATTTGGTTTTAGGAGCATGGCTACATACGGTACAAGTGAACAATTGGGCACTAGATTAACCCAGCATTTATGATGACCATTTCCAATAGGTCCAAGACATGAGGCAAGGTACACCAAACCAGCACAAATTGAGAAGAGGAGTATATCTAATATATCGAGCAAGGTCAGTATTAAAGTGATTAGGTCACAGAGTATGTAACGCTCTGACTCTATGATTATTTTAGTTTTTCTAGTTTAAAAAAAGTGTTTCTGAAAACAGTAGTTTAATACACATGTTGTTTTTGTTTTCCAGGGTCCCCATATACAAAACAGTCCTGAAGAACGTGTGAATACCACATGTCCAACGATACGTCAATCTATAGATAAAGGAACAGAACTTGTTGCATTTGTGTTTCCATACGTGACATTGCCCTGGTAGCAATTAAGGAATGTTTTCTATGAGTTTGTAGTGGGCTTTAGATCACAAGGTGATGGTAGCTGCACAAACAGCACCTAGGGCTCAGGATAAAATTGTTAAAAAATCTTAAATGTGAATATAGGCCCACTGGTTTGAAAAAATTATAAAGGCCAAAATGTGAATATGGGTATGAAATATGTAACATGTACATCAGCACTAAATAAGTGATGAAGAAACTCCATTGGTAACGAAATAACAAATACATTGAACTTGATCAACTATTAAGAATGAGTGAGTGGCTATTTTTGATTTAAGCATTGAATGCAAAAGCAGTGACATTGCATACATACAAAAAACAAGAAGAGAAGATGAGGAAATGTTGAGGTACAACAGTGTAATTATACTAACAAACTGTGCAATAGAATCGTTTTTGAAAGTTCTTGATAAGGTTGCTACTGAACAATTGCAGATCCACATGGATAGAAACAATCTTCTACACCCAAAACAGTCAGGCTTCAGAGGAGCCCACAGTACAGAATCCGCTCTGTTGGATCTCCAAACTGAAATGCTGGCCATTCTGGACAAAGGCAAATCGGGCCTACTGATACTCCTGGACCTCTCGGCAGCTTTTGATTTGTTAGACCATCCGAAGCTCTGCGAGGCCCTGGAACTATCAGGAAATTGCTCCTACAAGGCTATTGATTGGGTGTCTCCCTTTCTCCAAGAAAGACATTCCAAGATTATATAGGGTGAACATGCATCTTCAACCAGGCTACTTCAACCTATACTTGTGTTGTCTATGCACATTGTTAACACAACTAGGCGTATTTTTCACCAACTTCGCCGACGACACGCAACTGATATTGGAACTTAGCGGGAACTATTGCCAAGACAGTGATAAACTATCTACCCTATACAACTTCATACAAACATGGATGAAGGCGAATTGGATGTGCCTAAAAGGCTCCAAGACCAAGCTCATGATTTCTGGGTCCATCAGCACCAGAAAAAAGCTTGATACCCCTTATTCCTCATTTAAAATCAAAGAGACAGTAATTAACGTTTCCGAAACAATAAAGACGTTGGGCATCTACCTACAGGCATCACTTGGGGCAGA
This sequence comes from Ambystoma mexicanum, assembly GCF_040938575.1. NCBI lineage: Eukaryota > Metazoa > Chordata > Amphibia > Caudata > Ambystomatidae > Ambystoma > Ambystoma mexicanum. Next base: position 636,207,534 of record NC_090932.1, on the reverse strand, counting down.
GGCCCAAGTTGCCTACCTCAAAAGAAACTGTCAGTACCATCAAAGACAACTCCGAAACATCAGACCATTGCTCAACAAACAAAATAGCACAATTGCCCGGGCCACCATCCCGTCGAGACTTGACTACGGAAACGCCCTCCTTCTCAAAGCCAGCATTAAGAACATAAAACAATGCCAGACAATTCAAAACAATGCCATACCGACAATAATGGGCAAAACCAAAAGAGAATACATTTCAGGCGAGAGGAGGGACCTCCATTGGCTTACCATAGAAGACCGAATATTATTCAAATCCTTAATACTAGTCCACCACTGTCTGTACGGAAAGGCACCTGAATACATAAAGAAGCAATTCTCCTAGTATGAGCCAAACCACAATTTGAGATTCAGTAACAAAGGACACCTATGTGTACATCCCACAAAAAGAACTAATGGCTTAGGTAGATCCTTTGCTACCAAGGCTATCACCAAATGGAATAAACTGCCATTGAACCTAAAAACTGAAACAAACTACCTACCCTTTCGAAAGAAACTTAAAACACAACTCTTCAAATAAAACCCAAATCCTTAGTGTAGGCCTCAAACTCTAACATTCATCTCTCTTGTCATGTCACTTAGGCCCAGGTTTTATCGTAAGCGCTCTGATGCCTGCGGGTTGCAGCGCTATATAAATACATAAATAAAATAAAATAAAAACACACTGACAAAGAGAATGCGAGGTACAGGCTACACTTGTTGAGCGCGGGTGCAGGCAAATGGATTCATGAGATGGAACAAATTACAGCAGAAGAGAGCTAACAAGTGGGAGACGTAAAGGGGCTGCTGGCGTCGATCCTCAGAGATACTGCTGATGACATATTCAAGAGGGCGAAGTTCCCCAGGGGGACGACACAGAACACGAAGAACAATGGTTCACCACTTGCAAACTACAGAGCTGTAGTATGGCGACCACTGAGGACACAATACCCAGAATCCTCAGACATTGGGGCAACTATGTCCCGAAAGCTGAGGTGGGACAAAGACCCCATTGAATCTTGCTAACCATGGGATAAAATAGTAGCAGTGTTCTACCATATACTTTGCCAGGAGGAGGAAGACAAAAATGGAGACGAGAAGAAGTTAGTGCAGAAAATATTAACAAAGTACTCCATAGAAGGAGCGGTACTGATGATTGCAAGCACACAGGAGACACAGCAACTGCAGCTGCAATATACACAACCACACAACCACCCATGGGGGGAGGGTTCATGTGGTGGGGTCGGATGCAGCAAGGATTTAGTGGAAGAGGAGGCCTTCGAAAGGCCACAGTTATGGACCACAAACACATCACAACCAAGAGGGATTTGCAGGAGGGTTTCTAGGGTACGCACAGGAGGGCCCAGGGGATTACAGGGGTGATTTCAAATGTCAAGGTAGAGAGCTACCACAGCATTGGTCATTTGGCCAGCTGGGACACATTTGGAGATCTTGCAGGAACAGGGGAATGCTGCAGAGTTGGGCAGGAGCATACCAGCAGATGTGTCAGGAGGATCAGGGTGATTACTATTCACAGGACCAGATGCAGATACAGCAAGGGCAGACACAGAGGGTGCCACACAGGCACAACAGCCAATGACACAGATACAACAGATGCAGGCACCTGTACAACAGACACAGGCACCCGTACCGCAGATGCAAGCACCCATACCGCAATATTTACAAGCATCACAGATTTGAGGAGGCACACAGCAGGTGCCACAAATGCAGAGCAAGATACAGCAAAATGACAGCACAGGCCCACTCATGGACTCCATGAGCACAATACTCATTAGGAAACTGGGAGGGGTCCCAATGATCAGGAACAACCCATTTACGGGAAATGGAATGTCCACGTACCCTCAATAGGACAGCCCACAGACGGACTTGATGTGTTCCATCCTGTCAATCACACCCAACCCTGAGGATGAACCTCGCATAGGGGTGGTGATAGGTGACAAGACTTTTTCCTTTCTTGTAGATACAGAAGAGACTAGGTCCCGCTTTAGGGAAGGAGCATTTACCTTGTCAGGCAATGCCATGAATACTCAAGGATTCTCTGGGGCTCGGGAAGTGGTTCCGTTCACAGACAATTTCTATCTTTCTGTAAGAGAACACAATTTATCTCTGCGTTCACTATACACTCAACAGACACCTGTAAAAATACTGGGAGGAGACATTATGAGCTGATTGAAAATGACAATTTCATTTACAGAAAAGGGGGTAGTGTGTTCCACACCAGGAATGGACAAACTCAATTTAGCCAAAATCATTCAAGCCTATTGTGGGCGGAAGGTACAGAGGGGGGTGCTCATGAATAAGGAACTGTTCCAGTATAGAGTTGACATGCCAATTGCATGGCCCCCAGGGATTGCAGGGATGATGTGGCATATTCTAAATGAATACTTTTTCAGACCTGAGATCCCTATGTATGAGGATGAAGGGACGATAGTGCCAATAGAGATTAAGGAAGTAGTTCTGAGGGACGAGTGGATAGCAATACATGGGATGGATGACACAGGTAGGTCATGACTTGCAGTGATCACGGTGGCAGAAGGGTGAAGTCTAAAGACAGTGACAGGTGAAGAATTATTCAGAGACGAACGATCAGAACACCAGATGGAGTTTGAAATGAGTGTGACATACTGGCTGAGGATACACTACAGGGAGTTGCCACAGAAGATGACAATGGTGTTGGAGGCACCACAATCTTTCTGTGAGGGGAATCTGGCCAAGGTACCCAGCACCACAAGTCTCTCTGATGTGGGGCTTCTGAAAGGAATATAGGGAGTGATGCTAAAATTGAATCAGGAGCAATTTTACCAAGAGTAAAAGAGTATCCACTTTCAAAGGATGACAATGAGGCTGTTTCTGAGATGATTGCAGCACTAGCGGAGGCTGTGTACCCTGTTAAGGAAGCAAAGTTTTTTTTTGCATTTATCCAGGACTTACACCCCCTGAACCACATCGTAGAGGCAGAGTATCCTTTAGTCCCAAATCCAGCGACAATTTGTGCAGCATTCCAGCAAAAGCCACCTGCTTCAGGGTCATAGACTTGAAACATGCATTTTGCTCAGTATCACTACAACCAGACTCACAAGAATTGACTTCCTTTATGTATAGAAACCAGAAGTGAAAACATACAAGGCTCTCACAAGGGTACTGTGAGTCACCCTTTATATTCCCCAGGGTCCTCCAGATGGACCTAGGCAATGTACAGATAGAAAGCACGTTTTGCAATATGTAGATGACATTTTGATTTGCAGCACGACAGAAGACAAATGTAGAAATGACTCGGTGCACATGCTGACTGTGTTAGCAGACAAGGGGTACACGGCCAAACTACAGTACTGCCAGAAAGAAGTATTGTACATTGGACAGACAATTTCCCAAAATGGCCGACAGATCATGTCAGATAGGGCGGATACAATACACAGGATAGCTAAACCCACGACAGTAAGAGAAATGCAGCAGTTCTTGGTGTTGTGCAATTACTGCAGAACATGGGTATTCAACTACAGTACATACACAATGCCATTACTGTGTGCTCTAAATGAAGCACAGAAGGGACACAAGACACTTAACTGGACGGATGAGATGACTGAGGCATTCAATACACTAAGGGAAGCAATATGCACAGCTCCTGTGTTAGGAATCTCAGACTACAAAAAGGAATGTTTCATGTTCTCACACACTGACGGGGTAGTAATGAAGGCAGTACTGACACAAAGGACCAGTTTGGGTCACAAGCCCATAGCTTCCTACAGCAGAACACTTGACCTGGTAATGAGAGGACACTATCAGTGCGAAAAAGCTTTGGCTGCTGCCACATTTGCAGTGGAGAAATCAGCAGGGGCTTCCATGCAGCACACACACTTTGTGATACTGTAGAAGCCAAAGAGCACATTGACAACACAGAGAACATCAGGATACAAGGTGATACTATCAAACTCCTCATTTAAGATAGTGAGGTGCAGAGTTGTCAATTCAGCAATTATTCTTGGAGGTGAGCGACTATGCACACGACTGTACAGCAAGCATTTTTTTTTTTTGAAAAATTTTTATTGGTTTTTCAAAACATATAACAAACAGTGCGTGGTATGGCGGTGTAATATGTGTAACACCCACACAAAAAAAAAAAAAAAAAAAAAAAAAAAAAAAAAAAAAACCCCAACAACCTCAACAATCCCTCCCCACCCGTTCCGCCCCCCTCCCCCCGAGACCACAGGTCAGTCCCCAATCATTCAATATGCTCATGTGTCGAGCAGGGACTACCAGGACTGTTTGGAGTGCTGGCCGATGTCGCTGAACGGAGGAGCGGCTCAGTCAGTTCTACCCAGCGGAGAAGATCTGCACTGGAGTCAAGTTTTTGTACCTGGATGGCCATTTCCCAAGCCGCCGTCTCCGCGGCGACCCATCTCTTGAGATCGTACCACCAAAGGGCCTCACCAGGTCCTCGTGCGCTCTTCCAGCTCATGGCTATGCGCCTTTTCGCCGTTATGTAAATCAAGTCCAGGAGTCTATTTAGGGGCTTGTTCTTGGTGCTTCGCTTGTAAGCCCCCAGTATGCAAGCTGCTGGTTCGTGAATTTCGACTTCTATCCCGGCCAGCGCCACCCTATCTCGTACCTGGGTCCAGAACCTCAGGACCATGGGGCAGCTCCAGAACATATGGGTCATTCCTGCTTGTGGCGCATGGCACTTGGGGCATGATTGTGGCGAGGCCCCCTTGAACTTAGATATGGCGTCAGGTGTGAGGTAGGCTCGGTTCGTGATGTATGACTGTACAGCAAGCATATAGATGTACAGTGACACCCGCCCGGTACATGAGGATGCACTTGAGGGGGGGAGACGTGATTATATTGACGGATCTTCAACAATTGACCAGTCAGATGGGGTCAGGCATGCAGGGACAGCAGTGGTGAGATTGGGGGAGGATGGAACAAGCTATGTACTGGCAAGTGCGTGATTACCACCAAGTTATTCAGCACAAGCAGCAGAGTTGATGGCCTTAATACTGGCATTAGAAAACAGCAACATGAAGTGACCGTATACGTGGACTCCACGCACGTGATGTCAACAGTACATTCGGGACCCTCTTTGATGGTTTGTTGTTCTTTCTGAATTGAACTACATAACGTGAACAAAGCTTTCAAAATGTTCATATAGTCATGCTCACAAGTATCTGACTCCACGGGAATGGGGAGTTACGGAATGCCGGCTCTGGAATTACTGGACCACCAGGGCTGGCAAGTCCGGAGTCAGTAAATTCCTATGAGTCTGGTGGCAGCCTGCCGGTTTTACAGGCACAGCTACCGCCGGGCTCATAATGAGCCCCATTATATCCTGAAACCACCACCTCTGGATAAACAAAATGTGTGAATTGTCCACAAATCTGAAAAGTCTCCAGCCTGACCTTCATGAAAATCTCATCCTAAAGAATGTAAAAGGAGATGCCTCACAATTGTACTCCTACAGAAGGTAACCACCTTCACATCACTAGAATGATGGAAAGTGGAGCACATCTTATTAACTAAAAGATGTATACATTTATGTATTTATTGGCAATTTATATAGTGCTTATACATTTAACAAATGTTTCAAAGCTCTCCAACGCAGGGAGGGTGAGAGGAAGATTGACATTCTTAATAGGCATTGGTATATTCAGAATGGGCAAGTTCTATGCGTTTACTGGTACAACATAGGAACGGAGGAAGACAAAATGTTACTACATATGACAGAAAATATTGCACGTGCCCGACGGTCATTACAATAAAGCAAGAGCTTTACATGAAGAAGGTGGAGTGGGGAGGGAGGCGGCGTAGGGTAAGATAAACAGAGCAAAATAAGTGCAAGGACACATAGAAGGAGAGGAAGTGGGGTTGCAAAGTGGTTGCCGGTGTTAAAAACACCTACATTCGAATTTCAAGCAAGGCAAACAGTTGAATGAAAAGAAGCCCAAATTCGATTTATTATGTAAGAGACACTAAACACATGAACCAAAAGTGGCAGTAGATGGAAAATCACCTAAATTCAATTTTTATGCAAAGCACAGCAAACACATGAACCAAAAGTGGCAGGAGATGGAAAAACGCCTACATTTGATTTTGTATGCAAGGCACACTAAACACGTGAACCAAAAGTGGCAGTAAATGGAAAGTCACGGGTAACAGAATTAGTAGAGCTGCCTTCTCACAAGTGTGACTGCATGCGTGCTTTGAGTTTCTGTATGGCCAGGCCACAATTCCACACTTCCAGGTGACTTCAACAGGATGTGCAGTGTTACGGGTCAAAAAAATGGGGGCCAACAAGACCAGCCAGTTCTGGACAGGCACAGACAGGATCCTTAGGAGTGGGTCCTTGGAGAGGGGGGCCAGCGTTTGCCTGCCGGCTTCAGGATTGGCCAGTAAGATGTAGACACTGGCCAATCGGAGTGAAGCATCAGGCTGCTTCAAGGTAGGGCTGCAGAGGGCAATCATCGGGCAGCCATGTTGAAAAGTTGATGAGGAAAACAAAAGAATGGCCACTTATGGTGAAACTAATGACCCGGAGCACACACACACTGATTGCAAGATGGGAGTGAATCGGGGTGCAATATGGCTGTGAGCATTGTTTTTGAAAACAGACAAAAAAGCCCTGCGAACATTGCGCTCCAGCAAAGCCTACCTGATGTAACATGAAGGATGCTGCTCCCTGAAGAAAGCAGAGCCTAATGAAGAAGGGAGAGGCTCTGTGGGCCTAAGACAATTCAGCATCGGCATCTGTGCAGGTCAAAAAGGAAGTGAGGTATGTGGCAATGGAGCCTATGAGTGGGGCCTTGGAGAGGGGGCCGGTGTTCGCCTGCCGGCTTCACGATTGGCCAGTAAAATGTGAGAGGCTCTGTGGGCCAACATTATTCAGCGTAAATAAATAAAGACGATGGATCAATAGAGGAGTGTATGCCTCACATAATGTAAGTATTGAAAAATAAACGACTCAGTCCCTGATTTCGATACCTTGATTTATAGAAGTATTACATTGAGTAATATTTCTCTTGGGCTAGTAGCATAGCTCAGTGACATGTGGCCAACCTGCAGTTAAAGGTTTGGAACTTGGAATGGTTGACTTGACCCTTAATTCCTTCAGGATCACTGCATGGATATCATTCAGTTGGATAATAGCAGTACCCTTTTTTATAATACTGACAAGCCTGAGGTGATAAGCCTCAGGAATTGTGCATGAACTGCGATACATATGTGACCAAGCAACTAGCAGTTGTGAAACACGTCCTTTTTTTGCCACCGCCTCCGCTTGTGACCTTGAGGAGCTGCAGGGATATTTTAAATACTTATTTTTTAAATAAAACAGATACTTTTAACCTTTTACTGTGGTTACTGATGTTCTCTGATTTTGATGACTTTTTGCTTGAATGTACTGACTGGGAGTGCGACTCACCTTTGCCTGTGGGATTACACTGGCTCAAGCTGGATATGTATATATATATATATTCAGTAAAAAAACTTTGTTAAAGGGACATTATGGTTAACTTGTGCTACTAAAAACCTATGAAATTCAGTAAAAAAACGTTGTTAAAGGGACGTTATGGTTCCAAGTAAAACCGAAAAACCCTTGAAATTCGCCAGTTATGGTAAGCTAAGCAACCATAACTCGTGCCACCACTGTGCACTGGTATGACTAACACCCAGGAAATCAAAGATGACATCACAAATTTCAAGCCGCCTTTCTCAGTTTAAAAATAGAACTATCAAGTAAACGGTGCAGGCCCCCATGCATTTTTTCAAAAGTCCGTGGCCGAACCTAGAACAGATACAATTTTGGGGTGCAACCCTAGCAAAGCCAATGCACCTTTCTCTGGGAGTAAGTGGTGGCTCTGAAAAGAGCCAATTGGTGGTGTTTTGTGTGTTTCAAAAACTTGGATTAGTCAACATGTAATGCAAAATAGATGACTATACTTCCAAAAAAGGTTGCAATGCATTTTGAACATTTCAAATAAAAATCTGATTGCCAGCATATGTAAGATGGACACCATCTGTGCAAAAAGTGAATGTGCTACATCTCTTAGAAAGGCACAAACATCCTTATTCACATTGCGCCTCGCTTTCTCCATTTGTGGACCAAATGAAGAAGAACGCAGCCACATTTGTATTTGTGCAATACGTTAACAAATTACTTGGCAATTTGGAAACATGTCCATGACCTTCTCAAGTGCTTCATTCATTGCAAATTGCAAAGAAATTCCGGACACCAGACAACTGTTCCCTCCACAATTAATTATAAATATGTTAGGATGACGCTCTGTCTGTAAATGACAACACAGAGGCACCAAGTCCAGCCACTTCATTCCACACACTCCATGCCAGTGCACTTACAAATGAGGGAATCCAAGATCTGCAGATATACCACCATTTTCTGCATGCACCATCAACCAATGTATCCATGAGTCTCCCAAAATCAGATAATCTGTTTTCGAGCACACACAGTCATAGCTGTCTGTTCTCCTCTCAGGAAAAAGACGTCCTCACTAAATCTCTCTGTACACAACACACCCACTAAACTTTACTGACCAATCCCTAGCTATCCTCATTCTCATTTGCATGCCTCTCCACCCCAGAATCCCCATATGTAATACGCGCTTTCCGCAGACTACCGCCATGTCCGTGGGCATATAGAAAATCTGAGTGTCACAAATGTACATTTAAATAGTATTCCCCATTGCCCCTTTAAGGTGGTCTCTGAAAAGAGTTGTTTTTTTTGTTTTTTTGCAGATGCCTGACAGACACCTGTTATTTTGTATTTTTTTCTTCTTAGTTTACTCCTAAAATCTACACATCACATGTTCCAAAGCAATCCTTATATTCCTAAAAAACATGGCATTTCCTAAAAAAGATAAAGAAATACCATCTGCTTCGAAATAATCCACATTACTCGAAACAATGTTCTCGTGCCTACAGAAAAACATACCAGCTATTAGCATGAAAGCACACATGCCTCGAGTAATTGCACACCTAGCAATGCTTTGATCAGGACAAAAAACAAAACTGTTCTCCCATTTTGCTCTAGGAAGTAATCCAGAAAAAATGACTTTCGCAGTTGCAAAGATGTTGATTACTGCTTGAACCAACTGTTCCAAATCTCCCAACAAAGTAGGGGAACTCACATAGCCCAAATGGGAAGCACCATAGTGCAAAACTACCACATGGGGACTGTTCATCCTACGCATATCTCTGCAAACTTGGAGAATTGCCTCTACATTGCAGTCAGTCGCAGCGCTCCACACCACCTCCACTCCTCTGAAATTGTTTGCCACATGCCTGCATTGAAAATAGTGCTTTAAACCATGGACAAACATATCTCCGAGCACCAACACCCTGACTGTCTCCACCTCTGCCATCTTCACTACACACACACTCTCTTTCTACACAAATCAACAAGTCAACATCTGATTGGCTGATCCCTACAGTCCCCTTTCCATGCTGGATTTGCTGTAAAACCCTGTATGTGGCACGCCATACCCACAGACAGGCGCGGTGTCCACACGGCACGTAACTCTTAGCCAGACCGTCTACCGTTTCCACATCACTCACAAATCCATTCCCTCATTGGACACAGCTAAGCAGTCACACAACCATCTACCAATCACATCCAAGACCTCTACATCTAACTCCATCATTAGAGTTCCGCACTTCAAATATACTGTTGATCACTCTGAATACAAGTCTCATATCATTGGAAAGCACCTACAACAAAAACTACTGTGCAAGTCTTCAAGATTTCTACTTACAGCTCCATGCATATGCACATACATGATTACAAAGTACAGTTATGCATATTTTATTCATAGTACGTGCACAACAGTTATAAATCCATATAAACAAAGTAATGCCACTAAATCTGCATAGCCAATACATACATACCAACGCTCCTGCTTTAAGCCTGAGACTCCCAATTTTTCATTGAAAAATTGCACTACTTTTTTCTATCTCCCCATAACCTATACATACATGCCATCCCTCCCGATTTAAGCGGGAAACTTGATTTTTCATTAAAAAATGTCACAATTTTTTTGTGTCTCCCGTCAAATTAATACTAATCCCAATGCGATCATATGAGAAATATAAACGTTCCTGATTGCTATGGTGAAATCTCCCTCGCAGGTGCTCCTGATCGTTCGCATGTCTAGTTATGATATGAAATTATTCACATTTTTCCCTTCTACTATAATGAATTATCACTTCCAAACCTCTCTGCTATCTACAATACAGCACGCTAAACAATAAGGGAATTTCATGACCTTAAAATTGTACTCATTTGTGAAGCTGGTTGAACTAACATACTGCAAATATCATATAAAGGCTGCACATAGTCAAATAAAATGCGTGCATACACTATGTTCAGATTTCAAACGAGAATACTACCACAAAAACATAGAGGGTAATGTGTACATTAACATCACTGCTATAAACACACACATTACTAACTTGTTCCTTTTACAATTGCAGTGAGGACGACTCTCCTGAAAATCAACAGCATCTAAACTACAAACAACATATCTGAAGCAACTTGCTCATTCCACAAAAAAAATAAGTAGAATAATACCTTCATATTCTTCCTGTTCCTCAAAGAAACTGTGTGGTTCATTCATGTAATTTGCGCACCAAAAAAAAACATTGATTTCTGAACCATTCTGCCCACAAATCCCCATTTACTGAACAGAGATTAACAGGCAGAATGGCACACAAATCTGCGTTTTTTTTTTAACACAAATAACATACTCAAGCCTTAGCATGTTAGTACTATAAAACAAATAACTGTTTTAATTTTATACCTTTATGTTTACTATTAATGCTTCTCCTCACCACTAGCTCACTGTCTACTCTCATCTGAAACAGAGTGTAGTAACATACAAACAGAAAAATAGCCTTCCCAACTCATTGTAACTGCCCAATGCACATTCACACACCATCACAAACATCTTCCCCATCAAACTTATACAGGCAATCACACAGCACACACACATGGTAAAACAGACCAACCCATACCTACTTTTTTTTTAACAGACCACAAAGGATGCCTCCCAAAAAGCAAGTCCATAGAAAGCAACACAGATATAGAGCAAATGAAAATAAAAGTGTCCAAAATAAGCACCCATCTCTTCCAGAGTTTGTACAAAACATTATAAACAAAACAGCTAATTCAGTCATTTAGTGAAACAAAAGAAGCTTCAACTACAGAAACTTTGCCTACTCTATCAAAATGTGAAACGAAACAGAACATGCTTAACAAGAATTTGGCTACCACTACTACTAACACTGCTCCTATAAATCATCATATAGTAGCAAGAAACCATACTAAAACAAGTATTTTAGCAAAAATGTTCCGCCACAGAGTCCTTCAGAATCTAATAGGAACAGGAGCGAAATCATCCACAACCTTTAAAACCTACCGTAGAAAACTAATCCTAGAAGCTCTCGTATACAGTGCAATCCTTCTCAAAAGGAAGTTATTTATTTTAGTTTTAAACAGGATGAAACCACTAACAAAAGTAAGTACTAAACTAGAAAAGAAACTTCTCAATAAATGAAATGTCAACAAAAATAACTTCTTAAATATCTGTGGAGGTGAATGGAGTTACACCACAACCACAGAACCATATTATAATTAAGAAGCATACAAACAAATCCAAACAAACACAATTGCCATCCATAGCAGTGGATGAGGATATGAAAAAATCAATAATAGCATCATGGAGCAAGAAACACTGCTTACCAAAGTATGCCCAGAAAACTCAGAATTACCTCTAGATTCGACTGAATGTGAACTTCCAGTATACAAATGGCTGTGCACGTCAATGTGTAACATTTCCAACAAATCCTTCAAATCTTTACACCAGTTCCTCAATTAGTATGTGAAAGGTAAAGACAAAATCAAAATGAAAGTGCTGCAAAATATGGACAACTGTCCAGTGCGCAAATGCACAGGACTACAAGAACATTCATAAGCCTGCATTTCAGGACCTATTTGCAAAAGCACGTTCCATGATATCAAAATGATATCAACACATCATTCAAATGTAAGAAATCTAGTGTATAAACTGTCCTATGCTAAAGGTCCTGCTTTGGAACTAGCCAATTTAAATAACACTCTACTACATTGTACACCCAAATACCTACAAGAAGAAATCTACCATATCCAGAGAAAATATTTTGGAAGTGAAAGCCACTTACAAAATGCAATAGCTTTAGAACAGACTAGCAACAATTGTGCACATGGCAACCTTCTATTACACACATACAAAAAAGAAATACGAAAATTAAAAGTACATCCACTGAAGTACCAAACCATGTGTGTGTGTGTTGCTGCAGAACTTTTTACGTAAGTAACACAAAAACTATAAACGTAACATACAAAATAGAAGACAATGAATATTCCAAATGGTTTGAATTAGCTCTCTAACTTTTTGCAGAAAACAAATATGAAATAAGTGAACCCTTAATATGTTGCAGTTACTGCACTACAAAACTTGACAACAACCAAACTCCTTCACGTGCTATCACAAATAACTTGGAATTATTCCCATACCAAAACCCCTGCAACAACTCAATTTGTATGAGTGTATCATAATTCAAACAGTACACCCATTTCAAGCAATAATACGCCTTCAACCAAAAAAAGCAAAATTACCTCCCTCTGAATTGGTGAAAGGCATTTGTGTCGAAGTAGTTTATTTGCTATTAGATCTGACAGAAAATGTGCACTCTCTAGGAGTGCAACGTCCAATAAAGCATTCTTTAATTGTCTTAGTAAATGGTATACCAACAAAAGACAAAAAAAATTGGCAACAACTCCGGACTTACATAAAGTTGGACAAGCATTGCAATATCTGAAAGACAATAATGAATACTAAAAATAAATAAATATTGAACAAAGCTTAAGGGAAACAACTGAAATAATTCGAGAGTCATCAGAAACTGGTCAATATGAACCTCTGGATCCTGCTGCAGTATCCACTCTTTTGGACCATTATACAATTCATCCATTGCACTCTAATGAGAGCATAGATGATGCACTAGAAACATACCAAATGTGACAAACCAAAGGTTCCTCAATGAGCACATGGGAAAAAAGTATAGAAGAACATCCTTTTCCACTACTATTTCCTACTGGTAAAGGAGGAAGATACGATGATAGATCCACTCAGATAACAGCATCAGAATACCGCTCATTACGAATGTATTCTGAAGATCCCAGATTTAGACAAAATGTGGAATACATATTCCGCCTAATCTTTGAAAGTGAACTAGCAACCCTATGTTACGGAGTTGCACACATATTGAAATCTGGAACCCACTTTCAAAATATGTCAGCTACGCAATTAATACATAAGGTGCAAGAAAAAGATGACGTTTTACAATAAAGCATAACTAATCTGTTTGCAAACATGCGTGGTACAAAATAATACGGGTTCCGACGTCACAGAGATGTACGTTGTATGATCAGAAACCTTGGACCACCCATTTGGTTTGTTACATTAAGTTGTGCAGAATATGCATGGGAAGATTTACATGATTTCCTGCGCATATCAAACAACAGCAAAACCGACATACTAACACCTGTAGACCTTTGCTCTCTAGATCCTGTTAATGTTGCAAGATATTTCCACCATTATTTCATTGCTATGCTACACTTTATTTGTAATAAAACTGTTCCTCCCCTCAGAGAAGTGCAACACTTCTTTTGGAGAAAAGAATACCAAGCCAGAGGAGCACCACATATCTACATGCTTTTATGGATTAAAGGTGCACCTAAATTTGGTCAGGACAGTGATACCACTGTTTTGCAGTTCATCCAAAAATATGTCACTTGTGAAATCCCTTCACAAACAACACATAGTGAACTTCATGCACACATTTTACAATTTCAAAGACACAAATGTGGCAAATATTGTCGTCACAAATACAAAAACAAAGGAAAATACTACACCAAATGCTGCTTTGGTTTCCCTAGACCAGTTACAGAAACAGGTGAAGTGAACAACTTCATGTCTTCAGTTCGACATAGTGTTAAAGGTAATTCCATAAAAAGAACAGAAGAATCAAAATATATCAACGGTTACAATGCAATCATTGCCTTCTTATGGAATGCAAACATGGATGTGCAGTACATTGCAGAACATTACACTGCAGTTGCACGATATGTTACAGCCTACTTAACAACAGCAGAAAAAAACAGAGCTTCATGATCTCTGGAATGACCTATCATCAAACAAAACACTATCTCAGAAATTGTACAGGCTAGGCATAAAAATGCTCTCTCACAGAGAATGTGGCGCCTACGAAGCTGTAGATCGTTTAACCGGTACTGCTTTGTATGGAAAATCTGAAAATATAGTATGAGTAAGTCTCGGTCCTGCTAAATCTAGAAAAAGAGTTCTCAAATCATATGAGGACATAGAAACAATAGCCAAAAATGACCCCAACAGCCAAGACATTTTGAAAAACAATTTACTAGACACATACTACCCCAACAGGAGTACCACTTTGGAAACCATGTGTCTATACCACATAGCCCAAAACTTTGCATCCAAAAATAATATAAAACCTGAGGAAAAAAAGGTAGATATAGAGTGACAGATTGTGAAGGCAGCTTAGTGAAACTTACCAAACGAAGCTTAATTAATCATGTCAAATTGTCATTAAAAACTCCTCAACAGAAAGAACTATATTACATGTCTCTGCTACAACTTTTTAAACCATGGAGAAAAGAAGAAGAGAGATACTAGATAATTATGACTGCTCTGAAGACGCTTTCAAGGCAAATGAAAGCACTATCACCGATGTGAACTTTACGCAGTACAAAACAATGTCGCACAATGAACATGAACACGAAGAAGAACCCCACGCCCAACTAGATAAGGACACTCCCAACAGTAGTCAACCTTCTGTAACAGGAAGCCAAGAACCACTGGGACAGCAACTAATAGCAAATGAGGCAGTATTAGCTATGACAGAAGTAGAAAACACCATGTGTCACTATGAAGAAGATACAGAAGACTTAACTGTACTACAATCAAAACTTAACAAAGACCAGCGCACCATTTTTGAAGAAGTAACAAAAGAAATTGCACCTGGTGTACAACACGTAAATAAAGAATGTACCTGCCAAAATTTCAAACTATACTGCTGTACGTCAGTGGTGGAGTTGGTTCAGGCAAAACATTCTTAATCAAAATCATCAGCAAGTTCCTTCAACAATTGACAAACAACAAACTGTCAGCTGTTGTAACTGCCCCATTGGTTTAGCTGCCTACAACATAGGCGGTGTTACTTTACACCGATTACTACTCCTTCCAGTAGAACACCAAAACAAATGAGACTATTAAAAACTTTCTACAGAAGCTGCAATGGAACTACGCAGAATATTTAAACAAATGAAAATGCTACTAATAGATCAAGTGAGCATGGTCTCCAACCTAATGTTGGCTTTGATTCACCTCAGATTGCAAGAAGTACTTAAAGCAAACTACGAAGAACTCTTTACAGGAAAACATATTATTGTTTTCGGAGATCTTCTACAATTGACACCAGTGAAAGGTGAACCTATTTTTAAAAACTTAGGACACAAACTCTGCCGTAAAACTGTTGGCAGCATAGGAAATGTCAACCTTTGGCAACATTTCCAATACAGAGAATTAACAGAAACCATGCATCAATCTGCGACCTCACTTACGCCAACATTTTAAAAAGTATTGGAGTTGGTGTACTATCTCAAGAAGCACAAGCAATATTGAAAACCCGGCACATGCATGTACTTTATGGCGATAACGCATGTGCTACTGATGTTATGGAACAATTAGCGCACAAAAATGTCAATTGTATGGCCTTAATGCCAACTCTTGAAAGCTGTTTCAAATTCAATGAAACAATGTTAAAAAAGAAATGCAACCAATAATTGAAATTTGCTCCACAGACAAACTGGACGTACATGGTAAGACACTACCCATGTGTCAGCAAGCCACAACAAGACTAAATACCTTAGCAAATTCAATCTCCAACACAGCTGGGTTGGAAAAAATATTAAAATGATCCTTAAATTGTAGAGTAATGCTTAAACGTAACCTTGATGTAGAGCAAGGACTAGTTAATGGGGCACTGGGTACAGTTGTTGGCTTTCAACCATACCCACGTGAGAACAACATTCAGTGTGTCAATATTCTATTTGACAAACTTTCAGAAGTAAAAAGGACAGGGCGCTCAACAGCTCGACTCCTCTTTAAAGACATGTGTGTATGTAGAGAACAATTTTCTCTAACTCTTGCATATGCAGTCACCATTCATAAATCCCAAGGTCTTACCCTAGACAAAGCATTGATAGATATTGGGAACAGAGTCTTTAAAGAAGGCATGAGCTACATAGCACTATCACGCTTACGTACACTTGATGGTCTATTTCTAATCAACTTTGATGAAAATAAAGTGAACGCTGATATTCCTTGCATTTTAGAATGCAATAGACTACGTTCACTGTACACCCCCATCTGAAATCATATCCTGTTCCACAAAAAGGAAAACGTTGTAAAAGAAATCTAATTCAAACAGAAAAACAACAGGATCTGACTGCAAATCCTTCAAAGCGAGTAAAAGAGCTAATACTTCATCAATTACCACAACCAAAGAAGAACCTATTAGTGAAAGCAAATCAGGTACTTCTTCAAAGAAGGAACACAAACTCCGAAAAAATCACTCGGACACAGAACTATCTGCTCCATTCAAATTTTCAAATGTAACTGGTGTAAGTTGCTCTGCAAATGTAGCAATATATATTCTATTTCAATTGCCACCGATTGTTAACAACATTTACTTACACAGTACAGACCAATTGTGTTTGCAAATGTTGGTCCTTCAAAGAAACGCAACACACAATCCTGACAACACGTATAGTGTTCACGGAATAAGACAATAATTGGACTACTGTGCTGGAAAGGTGAGGTTCACTATAAACTCACAAGAAGATCCACAAGAATTTCTAATATACTTACTACAAGTACTGAAAAACAAAAACATACCTATAAAGGAAATCTTCCAGATTTCATACATGTGGAAACATACATGCACTCTCTGCAACAATGTGACACAGGAACAAATCCCTAATGAGCGATTTGTCTATGTATCCATACCAAATTGTGAATCCATTCCATTTCAGCAACTTGTTCAAAATGCAAACCATGGCAGATAATGTACTATCTGAAATTCAGATAATCGCTCCACCTTACTGATACAAACACATAGCAACTACGTAATACTAATGCTTCTACGTTACAATGCAGATGGTACCAAAAACAACTGCAAGCTGACTGGATTCACACACGGTCAAGTGTCACTTGGTAATAAAGCCTTCACAACAATAGGTATAATCTACCATGCAGGAGCCACAACCAATGCAGGTCACTACACTGCATATATTAAAAAGAAATGTGGATGGTTCGAATGTAATGATAGTAGCATTACTCTAAAGTAGAGATTACCAGCAAATCTTACAAACACTTATTTAATCTTCTTAAAGCCAAAATGAAATAACTAATCTGTACTTCAACATTAACAAAAATGCAATTAAAAGAATATAAACAGTTAGAATACGCCAACAGGTATCTACTGGCCCAAGATTGTATAACAACCACACAGATAAATGAATGGCACAGAATTGTAACAATAAATAGGCAGTTTGAATACGCCAACAGGTATCTAACTGCTTCAAAAATGGGCAACAAGCCAACAGATAGAACATTAACCAGAAACAGCAAGTGAACACTCGAAAGGAAACAAACAAATAGTGTGTAGCGTAACAAAAAAAGGATTTTTTTTAATCCAACAAGGATTTTTTTCTCCCAGACCCAATGATTTGAAAAACAAACACAGAAACTGAACAAAATACACAGTACCCTGGTTTGTAAACTAAATATGAGAGTTGAAAAAAAGCTAAAATTTCTATTATGCAATGTAATAAGTCTTTATAAAATACATACACTAACATGCTCTTTTCTTTTATCAGAGAAATGGAAAAAGAATATTTCCTCCAAGTACTAAACTCATGTAAAAAAAATATCGGATCTCAACAAATGAAACAGTAAGTATATTTTCAAACATTTCATACATATTCAAATCTATACATGTGATATATGGCTGCAATATGGTGCGGTGGTTGCAGCCAGGGCCTAGAGTCTTGGGTGTATAGCCTACGGCCTATGGCCTTCAGCCATGCATCCAAGACTGTAGGTCCTGGCCAAAACCACTGCAACATATCACACCCATTGTGGCTTATAACTTTAGTACTTCCAATTTTGGCCTTGTGTGCATGGCCTGTGGCCATGCACCCAACACTCTATGTCCTGGCCATAACCACCGCAGTATATGAAACCCATGGTGGATTATAATTTTACTCCTTATAGAATATCACACCCATAGTGGCTTATAACTTCAGTACTTATAACTTTGGTCTTGGGTGTATGGCCTACGGCCTATGGCCATGTACCCAAGACTCTAGGCCCTGGCCACAACCAACGCAGCATATCACACCGATGGCGGCTTATAACTCAGTACCACACCCATAGAATAAAAATGTTTAACTGCGGCATGTACTCAATTTTAATGACCGCTGACACCACGCGTGTCCTTAGAACAGTTTCAACTTGCCTGCGCATAGCACGGACGGAAATACTATCCTCATGAGACCCCTAATTTTCAGTAATTACAAACATCCCGGACAGCGCGGTCATTAGCACCTGCCACCTAAACAAATTCAGTATTTCACCCATCTCTTACTGTCTAAACCTCCCCAAGCACTCTAAAACACTCCCCGAAACTGCATTTCACCTCTGTTCGTCACCGCGCTGTCGGCGGATCCAAGATGTCGGGCATCCGAACAATCTGACGCACATCACGCCTCACTCAGCCAATCGGCGGACACGTCGCGTGTCCGCGGTCATGACGCAAGACCATTAGCCAATCGTTATCTTGTCCACTGAGCGAACAGGGAAGTGTGACCGTGGAGCGGACATAGATATCACTATTTTTTTGGAGACATACTTTGTGGTCGTTTTAAAGAAAACCACTGGACGGATTGGCACCAAATTTACAAACGCACGCTTTCAGGACCAACCTCCTGCTCCTGCCACAAATTTGATGAAAATCCGTCCAGCGGTTTGGGCTGTAGGGGTGCGCAAAGTTTTTCCCCCATTCAGTCTATGGGAAAAATAGATGTTTTGGGACCCCGCCTATAACTTTCCCTTCCTGGACCAAACATCACCAAAACAAATTCAGAGTGGCCCATATACTTTTTTTACAAAGTCTATGTGATGATTCGTCCAGGGGGAGCAGAGTTTCCTATGGAAACAGCATATCATAGAAAAAACAATGTTAAAGGAACATTAAGGTTACAAGTAACACCAAAAAACCTCAGAAATTCGCCAGCTATGGTAAGCTAAGCACCCATAGCTCGCACCATCAACATGCACTTGAACGTGCACTGCTAAGAATAACAACCAGGATATCAAAGATTACATCACAAATGGTCCTTGCCCATGCTCCTTACATGAGTTTGCTGGAAATCCATCCATTTTAGATTTTTTCAAAAGTGTCAAAATGTATGTACACACAATAGTCATGTAACTTAGCCCCCACCTGACAAAATCCTTTCAGACTTTACACAAACATTGAAACTTTCTGGAAACATTTGTTCACATTTGTCAAACGTCAACAAAGTGATAAGCCATTTAAAATGTTGAGACCGCCCTTTTAATTTAGCCCCCTCTTGACAAAATCCCACCAAACTTTACAAAAACATTTATATCTAGATCTAAAATGTTTTTGCAAACTTTTGTGTGGATTCGTCAAATAGCACCACATTTATAAGCCTTTACAATATTTTGGGACCCTCCCTCTAATTTTGCTCCCTCTTGACAGAATCCCACCAAACTTTGCAAAACCATTAAGCATCAGGTCTACAATACACATTGCATGCAGTTTCATTGAGTGGTGCCAAAGTTATAAGCCATCCAATAACTGCTTTTCACTAACCCTGTAGTGCAGAAATAATCATAGATGCCCCGAACATCTCAGATGTCCCCGAACATCCGGACTGTTTGCAGAGTTCGAGGATAAAAACACCAGTTTTTTGGCTTCTTACGGCCATATCCCATCCCATCCTCAACACCCGTCACCTCCCCAGAGATTGTTTGATAATTTTGACAAGTGCAATGTTGTGTTTTTTTAATATGTTTTTACCATGATATCTGCGGACAGCGTCCATTGTCTGCGAATCCAACATGGCAGGCCTTTACCAAAATCTGACACACTTCACGCTTTTCACCATCCAATCAGTGGGCATTTCCGCGGACATCATGTCTCCCTCTAGGCCAATTGGATTCCTATCCACGGACCAAACAGGGAAGCGGGTCCGCGGATCGAACCCAGATATCACTAATTTTATTTTACCTGCTTTTGGGCAATTTTAAAGAAAACGACTGAATGGATATACACCAAATTTATAAATGTACACTTTCAGGACCAAGCCACCACTCCTGCTGCAAATTTGGTGAGAATCCATCCAGGGGATTGGGCTGTAGGCGTGAGCAAATTCTTTTTTCTATTATGTCTATGGAAAAAAACAAGTTTTGTGACCCCCCTATAACTTTGCCCCCCCTTGATGAAACCTAACTTGCCATAAAGAATTCAGAGCAGGCCATATACTTCTTTTGCAAAGTTTGGTGAGGATTCGTCCAGGTCAAGCAAAGTGATAATCCGCCCAAAAAGGGCTCTTCCTATGAGTTCAGGAACTTAACAATAACTAAACAGATGCTACCGCAGGCCGTCTAATATATATGCATAAAAAACATTGATTCTATTATCTAAATATGTATGGACAATGTAGGCTGTTCATATTGAATGTATCTTGAGTTTGCAATCTATATTTGATGTCGTTTTCATCATGCTAGAACCACAGAATAGTGCAAAATGATCAGGTGGTCACATGGAAAATATAGCAATCTGTACGGTGCACGGAGTGATACATCGGAAAGG
The DNA here is from genome assembly GCF_040938575.1 of Ambystoma mexicanum. Taxonomy (NCBI): domain Eukaryota; kingdom Metazoa; phylum Chordata; class Amphibia; order Caudata; family Ambystomatidae; genus Ambystoma; species Ambystoma mexicanum. The sequence continues at coordinate 636,186,450 of NC_090932.1, read as the reverse complement.
GGTGAATGTAGTCAAATAAAGAGGTTGAACAAAGAGGAGTATGGTTGTGAAGACGCGCTAATTAGAGTTGTAGGGTTCACAACATTTTTCAAAGATGGGCTGGGATACCAAGTATTTATAAGGATGCAACAAACAACAGTTGCCATATTGGTCTATTCTATTTGTGAGGTAGGCAAAGAATTAAGATTAATTCCAGGAGGCGGTCAATGCCTGGTTAGGATGGCAAAATACTGAAAACAAAAATGAATCAACAATAAAAGGCGTCAAACTGTATGTTCATGTGGACATGAGGACAATATTTATGTCGTATTGCTCACATGTTGGATATGTGCAATATTGCAATTTAAAGAAATGTCAACAGGGACAACAGCCATGAGAACATTCTATACAGTAAAGTAAACAAAAGGGTGGTGTTCAAGAAAAGGAATAAACAAAACACTGTTTACATAAGTGAATGAGTGAAAGATATCTTTCATTTTGAAATTAGTGAACATAAAATATGTAAAATAAGCTAATGAAAAGAATATTAATAAAAGTCATCCTGAATATTTACATTGTTGCATAATCAATCCTCCATTTGTGGGTCCTAGCTACACAGAGGTTTCTCTCTGCTACCATTCGGCGTAGGAGTAATCAATGAGTGTGCCTTCCTCAGTATCCAACTTGTGGACAAGATCTACTATTTTGAGTTATTCAAATTTTTCCTTATAGACACTGAATACATAATGGATAATATTTTGGACACCTTACAATGATTTAGAATGTATTGACTTAGATCTAAGACTTTGTTTTTGATGATCCCACAAATGGAGGTTTACGCGGGTGACAGGTAGTAACCCCACTCAGTAGAAATAAGGATATATAAGGTTAACAAAGAACTCAAAGGTGCAAAGGTTATTGAGGAGAGACATGAAGACAGACCACAGTGTAAAAAAGCCACCAGAAATGTTTGCACTTATGTCAACCTTTGCACCAGCTTGCTACAGTATGCCTAATATTCCATACAGATAGTGAGTGGAGTTGTCTGCAACAGTCATCAGTTGCCTACTTCAACATCGCTATATTTAAAACTCCTCTTACCGCTTATGCAGCATTACTCCTGCCTATTGAAGATGTGATGAAGACAGGGTTCACTGTCTCATTTGTTGGAGGTCCACAAAGCCCCCATGAAAATCACAGACACACCCCCAAAAGATCTAAACATCTGTTTAAAATATGCAAGCAGTGATGTCAAGGCCTAAGGTGGGGTATAGGTGAAAAATGCTGGGCCTTTGTGGCATACAGCCAGCAACATCAATATATAAGTCTGTTCGTCCATGCTTCATGGCATATTCTCAGAAAATAAAGTCACAGAAATGATGTCCAACAGCACATCTGAAGTGGAGGATTCTAGGGAGAGACACAAACATAAAGGAGACCTCACACGAATCTTTGAGTACTGAAACTGTTTCAACCATTGCTAAATCTTCCATCATCCATCCCCCAACTTCACACTCCACCCCCATAGAAGACTGTATGATGAGTACTAAACATCCTTATGACACACACAAAGGAAAAAAAGGAAACATGGAGTGAAGAGAGGCAAAGAAGGACTATGCAAAGTGACCCTCTTGTAGTGTTTGAGTTCAGAATACAATAAATGTTGTGGCAAGTACAAAAGGGGGGAAAGAAGAGCCTCTATAAGAGGAGGATTGGAAATCACTTTGACCAACTTATAAAACACATCCATGCATGCCAACAGCATCCTTTCAATTCGGGAGATGCTAGTCCAGTCATGGTTTTATCTTGGTATTCTGTGAATTGTAGTCCTGGTTTTATAATCAGTAAAACAAGGCCTACTAGCCCCAGACTGCAAAGTTAAAACTAGGACTGGACCAGTGTCTCCCGAATGGTATGGATAATGTTGGCATGCCTAAACATCCATGACAGCAGACCAATGAAACCATTCACGTATAAGAAGGAACATGGTTAGGGGAACAGGCCTAGAGCCACCAAACAGCAGCCACAACTGTACAAGTACACAAGTCACCCAAGCCACTAGAACAACCTTTAACATGAAAGCATTAGTCCCTGGAGGTCCCATGATACAAGGAAATATAACAAGAGAGACTAAGCGAGAATCTCAAGATACCTTTCTGGTAATTGCCCCATGCACCCTATTTCTTCCCTTGTCTCTGGACTTTGTTCATGGGTCCTCCCCTTGCTCCCTTCTCGGAAGCTAGGAATTGCAGAGTCATCATTGACTCCTCTCTCTCCTTCCTCCCTCATACTCAGGACATTGTCAGGAAGTCTCACTTTCAGCTCTTCATTCTGAAAGTAATTCTACCTTTTCTCATCTTCCCACAGAGACTCAATGTTACCTGAGCTCTGGTTCTCTCCAGGCTTGACTATTGCAACAGCCTTCTTTTTAATCTTCCTTCGTCCACTCTGTGACCCATCCAGCTAATCCAGAATAGAGCAACAAGATGTATCCATGGCCTCAAGCCGAGGGAAAGCATTTCTCCTGCCATACAAAGTCTTCACTGGCTCCCGATCGCAGCGCAGATTAAATTCAAATCCCTCTGCATCATCCACAAGGCTGTCTGGGGCCGGGGACCAATCTATCTGCAACTCTTTCTGACCAAATACTCCCACTCTAGACAGCTGCGCTCCTCTGGCACAAACTCCCTGCGTGTGAAGTGGTTTGCCAAACAGACAGCAGGTGGTTGTTAATTTTCGTCAGCGGGCTCCCTTTTTTGGAATAGCTTCCTCATCCCTCTTCATCTTTAATAGGACCACCTTAAGTTTTGGAAAGGCCTCAAGACCTTCCTCTTCTCCTCTTCCTTCACTCCCTCTATCCCCTGTAAATCTCACAGTAGCTTGACTGAAGTGCAGGGCCCTTATGCATCCTCAGGGCCCTGAACTCCCACTTCTTATCAACTCAGCTGCTTTCCACACTCTGCACTTGCCTTGGCTCACCCTCCCCATGGAGGTTGCACTTAGCACTTTACCTGCTGCTCACCATGAGGACCACAGCACTTATCCCATACCACTCTCTCCTGCACTTGCATGTTCTGAACGCGCACAAGGCATAGTAGGTTTTTCTTCCCTTCCCTTCCCTACTATCTCCATTGGTTTATTTATTTAATGGATTAATTAATTATTATTGATGTAATTACATTTTTTTTTGATCCCCGGTCCCCTCCCTGTTGCCCTGTTGGTGCTTTGAAACAATGTTTGCTTCCTGTATAAGCGCCTAACAAGTGAACAATAAAAAAAAATACACCCATAATTGTATCTAACAAGTCTTGTGAGAAATCAATAGCATTGGTAGTTGTCTTAGAAAAACCAAATGAAAAGCAGTAGGAGGAACTGCATGCAATGGTAAGAGAAGTACATCACCCACTAATTAACACAAATTCCATTGTGAGAGCCATTCTACATGTATTCATTCTCCAGCTTTGAATAAATGGTCAACTGAGAAGCCATATGACAAACAGGCTAACCACAGTTATTGCAAACGTGCATAAAATGTTGAAAGCAGCAAGATACGAACCTTGGGATGCTCTTAAAAAAAAATATCCTAGCCTGGATTAGAGAAAAGCGAGCCCCTGAAACAGTGTGGAGGGTGCAAAGTAAAAGCTTCAGTTTGTCTGTTGTCAAAAGAAACATGCACATTATATTCTGGGCTCTCATTTGAAAGCGTCACCCTTATGAGATTGTTGAAATGTCTTTCAAAGAATTTGTGGCACAGTCTGGGAGTTTGCAAATTAGAGCAAACACTTGAAACGGGTTGACCCATATATGCACTTCATTGAACTTCTGCAGCAGGATGTTTGAAATAAGAATTCAGTTAACATGTTACAGCAAAGTCGAACAAAATGAGAAAAAGCACCACAGTGTTGTGTTGGACTCAGACCTCCTACGCATGCATTGAAATAACTGTTTGACTTGACGAAGTCTGGGTAATGTGGACTTTACAAATACCAATTGTTGCCGAAACAATTGCCTTTATTTCCGTTCTAATGGAGTTTTATGAAATTATGTTTTTTAAATAAAATTCATCTAAAAATGTGATGTGTTTATTTTAAATAACCTAAATGTAGCAATGCTTATGTGCAGTGTCCAATGTGTGGCACTGTTAGTAATATGTCTTGAGACATTGTTGTTTAGGATTCTTTTGAGACAAGTGTATACATGTTTAAATGTAATTTGTGCTTACATTTGAGACTGAACCACTGATTTTGACAAAAAGAAAAGATAACACATATTTCCTTCATTTGCATGTAATTTTTTCATGTTATCTTTCTATAGTAAAAATCACATCTACATTTCGAAATTACTATGTTAGTATTTGACCCTGTTTTACGTAGGGCATTTACCCAGGAGGAAATATATGTCAATCGGGATTTATAGATTCGCATTGCCCTTGATAAATACATTGTTGTGGATCCAGGTTTTCAGCTGGGGGAGATTTGAGGTTCACTCTATCCTTTTTATAACATTAGAATGTGATACATACATTGATGGTGTTCTCATCAGTTTCAAAAGGGGACATCTCAAAGAGATGTACCAAAAAAAAAATCAAGCATCATTTCTGAAAAGTGGTCTGTGATCTTTACGTTACGTTTCTGTGGACACGTTTTCTTCTCTGAATGAAGCAGCTCAGGTTGAAAACTGCTACCTAAACCTTCAACATTCCCCCAGTGCAGTTAAGTTAACCCTTTAATACAAAATACCAATTGCTCTCTTTGCCTGGATGTGTTTGCCATCCCATGCAATGACTCCCCTCCTTGATGGCCCAAATAATGTAAATCACATCCATGTTTGCTTAGTTCACTGAAGCATCCAGATCCACCTTCTGCCAAGTCGGATCATTGCTATTTTTTACATTTCTCTCCCCCAAGCTGTGATCCCTGTTTTATGATGTTCTACTAAGTATTTCCCCTAACATATTTTAACCCCCTTCCCACATACCTCTACTTGTTATTTTAGAATGTTTCATTCTTTACTGGTGAAGTAATCATTACATGTGTAGATTATTTTCTTTTAAATCGCTATTTGCCTTTTTCTATCCAATATTCCTTTCTTGTACTCCCAGTTCTATTTGTACCATATGTGAAATTCTCTATGGATGTCTGTGTATTCGTGACTGAGTATCTGCACAGCCACCCTTACCTTGACATCTGGCTTCCCTTCTCAGCAACTCTTGTTCTTTAAAATTCGGCAACGAGACAGTAAAATATTCTCTGCCAAAGCAAGAAGTAAAACAGCCCTAAGACTCCAAAGAAATAACAGTGATCATACCCAATAACATTCAATTTCATTTAATTTCATCCTAACATCCAGATCTTAAAGCTGTCCCAATCAGTATTTATAGTTGATGGTGGCAAAATCATTAATGTCAGAGTGTGTGTTGTCCAAAATTAAATGATCACCAATCCCATCATTGTAAGACACTCTGCAGCAAACGATAATGGCCAATCATAAAGTGAACTGGGAAGAACCTTCCTAAAAGAGTGAGAGATACATCATTCACAAATTATGCCTCCTGTGGAGATGTCTGCTTCTTTTTTCGCTGCCATGATGAAACGCATGCCCCTGGAAAATGTAAGGTGTAAATAAATATGTGCATGCTTATGAACATTTTTGAACTGTATAAAAGTGAATTTTAGACTGCAACCATTTACAAGGCCTTTTGATTTAATTTAGGGACAGGCTTATCTGTGCTAACAACATGCCAAGAACTGTGTCCATGTACAAGACAAGAACCAGAGCTTTGGCGTGTTTGCCATGAAAAGAACTCAGAGGTTTGCAGAACATCGATGGAAGAACATACCACAAATGGAAAAGTCTGGGATTTCATTACATTTATGTCACTGTACTCCAAGCACATACCATGATTCACGTGTGTATGATAGAAAACTGCATTCAATTTCAATGACTGTACTTTCCATCTATTGTGTTTTACCAAAATAATGTGAGATGTAATGTAGAAACAGGAAACAGCATATAAAGTTCAATTTTGTTCTGCCATGCATTAACTTCAGTTTGAACTACTCTGCAACTTGCAATGGAACATGTCTGAACAAATCTTGGTGTTGAATTGGGCTTATTGAGAATTAAAATTTCCTCCAGAAAGTACAGACACAGCATAGGATTGAGGCCATGCAGAATGTTGGGCTCTATCATGTTCAAACTGGTTCTGAAAGCCCAGCTGCTAAACATTGCCATGGTCTGGCTTAATGGATACACTTCAAAGAGACCTGTCATAGTTATCAAACCATAGGCATCTCATAAACCCATTAGTTGAGTGATGACAAACAGCTTATTGATCATTAACAAGGAAACGAAAACATGTTTTGACATGTATTACACAGTAGGAAAGAAAATGTGCTTGGTATGTAGTAACACTGAGCTCTATTGGTCGAAGTCAGAATCTCTTCACTTGCAAATTGAAAAAAGTACTGTGTGTGCTTTTTAAATCAAAAATGTAATTATTTGACAAAACAAATATTTTGAAAGCAAGGTCCTATCAACCTGAGACCAGCTGCAAATCATAGAAAATAAATATGTGCTCCAGACAGTTTAAAATCTCTTTGGGGTGTAATAGAAAGATTTAGATACTTGGGAAAATATGTACCTCTGGAAATACTTAATCCATAGTGACATTATGGTTTTTGAATTCCTTTTACCTTGTGTGTAGATTGCAGTGATCTGTATTTTATTAATCATGCAGGTTCACATCCAATGTTAAATGGCATAAAGAAATGACCATTTAATGTTAGGAATTAGTATTTTCTCTCCCTTTGCAGCCATGGCACTGGTGTAAGCTACACCTAGACACAAGGATAATGTCTAATAGCATTCTCATAGGGGAAGAGGATTAAGAAAACATTTTGAGTGAATTAATATGGGGAGATGAACATTGAAGAACATGTATGTATGTAACTGGAGAGAGGTGGCCATGTGGAGCATAATTGAACACATCTGGATAACTGATATCGATGCAGACTGGAAATAGAAGCCATTGAGGGAGGGTTGACCAGCTCAAGTTGGAAACTGGTTTCCATACAGCCAGCTTACATATCAGCTTGCTGCTGGAATAATCCCAGACTCAGTGGGTCTGTGCTGATTCTCCAGAAATTAAAAGCTATATTTAAAAAGTAAGTAGAACTCTGAAATAACCCCAAACTGTTTCTAAAGTAGCCATGGTAAAGTTCCAGGAATCAAAGGGGCAGAGAATTATAGGGGAATAAAATATATTTATAAAACACAAATAAATGTTGCCAATAGGGAAAATTTGGCACAGAAGCTATAACACGGCACATTTTTGTATTTTCTACCAGGCAGAACTTGAATGGCATGGTAAAATATATTTATAAACAAAAATACATTTTGCAATGGAAATAAGTAACTTCAGAGATTTGGGGAAGGAACAGAAACATGCTTAATTTCAAAAATACCCCATAGGGCTTGGTGAATATAACATCCTGTGTTACATATCAGTCTGTCATATAGCTACACACTGCCATCTAAATTACATTGTTTGGATACTCAAAATCAAAAAGAGAAGCAATGGAAAAACCACAAAAAGCAGCCTCTCCTACAACTACACTAAGTGTGATGACTCCACAGGGTATAGAGGACCCATTCTAAATTAGATAATGTTAATGTTTACTTCATTGGAACAACACTGGTGACTGAGTATTTCTCATTGAAGAGGGCAAAGCTACCCATTGTTTGCCACACGTCCAATGATATTTTTTTTAATTTGAATGCCATTAGCCAATGGCATGCACAAAGTGGACATAACACGTTGGAATGATTTGCGTGAAAAACCATGGAGGAAGCCTATACCAGGGCACGCAGTAGCACATGTGAAGGCACCAAAACACTGGAGGGGCTGCAGGAAAACATGATATGGAAACCTTTGCTCTGGGGCAGTGAGCAGCATACAACTTGAAACACTTGAATTGTGGCACTTATTCCCTGAAACTGACTTTCCTGAATTTCGTGGTTGATTTGGGCAGAGTCATTTGCTTGGTTCAAATTAAATTGTATCAATATGGCTGCATGTTTCAATTCAAAGTCTTGTGTAGGCAGAGGCAGGATATTGCACAGAGTTTTAGAAAATATGATTTAGTTTGAAAATAGATAGAATATGTTGAATATAGGTAGAATATTGACAACATTTTGATAAGCGTGAGGCAAAAAACGGATAGGATTTAATTGATGGAGTGGTATACAATTAAAATAGACTCTAAGTGAGGCAGAAAACTGAAAAAGAATAGGTAATTTGAAGTGAATATTACTTACCTTGCATGACATAAATACATGCCCCTCTGTCAGATTGTGGGGAATTGCACTACATAATTGTGTGGGGACAGGAGGGAAATTAGATGTAGTGTCTGTACCTAAGTGTGCCACCTTTGTGGCTGTTTGGACATAATGTCACTTATGAGGGTGTGCAATTCTGTGTTCTCTTTTAATTTTGACATGAAAGTTAAAGTGATTTCTCTGCAGGAAAGTGGTGCTCCTAAATAGACATACTTTCCATACATTCTCTGCTGCCTAAAGGATACTGCCAGTGATTTACACAAGCGCTGGGTTAAGTCACATAATCACTGTTTTTTCATATAGTGGACCCAATTAACTGGGTAATTCATAGAATTTCGCAGAAAAGTGTCGCAAGCGGCTGGCGCAGAGTGTCCGCGTGCGATTGACTGCGCCAGGCACGTGCGCTAAAACCGATTTCCGCGCACAGCGTATTCATGGATTTCAGGCTTCCAAACCAGCCGTGGCGCAGAGAATCGCAGCGACCCTGCAGCAGCGCCAGTAACGCCCCCAAGAACGCCCTCGCGCAAGGAAAAGCCATCAAAATCGCTAAATCATCGCAAAGGGCTGCGCTAACCCTGGACCAGTTCACCGGGCTGGCAAACAGCAAACGCCAAGCGGGGAACGTGTATTGCAGGGGTGCGCAGGAAGTTCCACACGCGACTGGCCCCGTGCAAGCAGGGTACGTGAATTTCAGGGGTGCGCGGGAAGTTACACACCGATTTCAGCAGGGTACGTGTATTTCAGGGGTGCGCGGCAAGTTCCACACACGATTTCTGCAGGGTACGTGCATTTCAGGGGTGCGCGGGAAGTTCCACACACGAATGGGCCAGTGCGAGCAGGGTACGTGTATTACATGGGTGCGCGGGAAGTTCCACACGCGATTCCATCAGGGTACGTGTATTTCAGGGGTGCGCGGGAAGTTACACACGCAAATGGGCCAGTGCGAGCAGGGTACGTGTATTCCATGGGTGCGCGGGAAGTTCCACACGCGATTTCATCAGGGTACGTGTATTTCAGGGGTGCGCGGGAAGTTCCACATGCGATTGGCCCAGTGCAAGCAGGGTACGTGTATTTCAGGGGGGCGCGGGAAGTTCCACACGCGATTGTCCCAGTGCGAGCAGGGTACGTGTATTTCAGGGGTGCGCGGGAAGTTGCACACGCGATACCAGCAGGGAATGTGTATTTCAGGGGTTCTGGGGAGTACTACACGTGAATTGGCCGTGTGGGTCCTCCCAGGTGTACGCTCCACAACCTCCATGGCCCCTGCAGGCAGCCCACACCACGGGGGACTACCCTGCACCCCTGCTCATGTCCCGCAGGCAGCCCATCCACCATGGGCATGCCCCGCAGCCAACCCACATGTCACCTTGCACTACTGATCAACAATGCATGTCTACCACCACCCCCACCCCCCAGCAGTGCAGGGGCAGCCTCCACCAGGCCCCCACTCATGTCTACCACCACCCCCACCCCCCAGCCACCAGGGGCAGCCCCCACCAGGCCCCCACCCATGTCTCCCACCACCCCCACCCCCCAGCATCCAGGGTCACCCTCCACCAGGCCCCCACTCATGTCTCCCACCACCCCCACCCCCCTGCCACCATGGCCAGCCCCCACCAGGCCCCCACTCATGTCTCCCACCACCCCCACCCCCCAGCAGTGCAGGGGCAGCCTCCACCAGGCCCCCACTCATGTCCACCACCACCTCCACCCCCCAGCCACCAGGGGCAGCCCCCACCAGGCCCCCACTCATGTCCCCCTGCACCCCCACCCCCCAGCAGTGCAGGGGCAGCCTCCACCAGGCCCCCACTCATGTCTCCCACCACCCCCAACCCCTGCCACCATGGGCAGCCCCCACCAGGCCCCCACTCATGTCTCCCACCACCCCCACCCCCAAGCAGTGCAGGGGCAGCCTCCACCAGGCCCCCACTCATGTCTCCCACCACCCCCACCCCCCAGCAGTGCAGGGGCAGCCTCCACCAGGCCCCCACTCATGTCTCCCACCACCCCCACCCCCCAGCAGTGCAGGGGCAGCCTCCACCAGGCCCCCACTCATGTCTACCACCACCCCCACCCCCCAGCAGTGCAGGGGCAGCCTCCACCCGGCCCCCACTCATGTCTCCCACCACCCTCACCCCCCAGCCACCAGGGGCAGCCCCCACCAGGCCCCCACCCATGTCTCCCACCACCCCCACCCCCCAGCATCCAGGGTCACCCTCCACTAGGCCCCCACTCATGTCTCCCACCACCCCCACCCCCCAGCAGTGCAGGGGCAGCCTCCACCAGGCCCCCACTCATGTCTCCCACCACCCCCACCCCCCAGCAGTGCAGGGGCAGCCCCTACCAGGCCCCCACTCATGTCTCCCACCACCCCCACCCCCCTGCCACCATGGGCAGCCCCCACCAGGCCCCCACTCATGTCCCCCTGCACCCCCACCCCCCAGCAGTGCAGGGGCAGCCTCCACCAGGCCCCCACTCATGTCTCCCACCACCCCCACCCCCAGCAGTGCAGGGGTAGCCTCCACCAGGCCCCCACTCATGTCTACCACCACCGCCACCGCCCAGCATCCAGGGGCAGCCTCCACCAGGCCCCCACTCATGTCTACCACCACCCCGACCCCCCAGCAGTGCAGGGGCAGCCTCCACCAGGCCCCCACTCATGTCTACCACCACCCCCACCCCCCAGCATCCAGGGTCACCCTCCACCAGGCCCGCACCCATGTCTCCCACCCCCCCCACCCCCCAGCAGTGCAGGGGCAGCCTCCACCAGGCCCCCACTCATGTCTATCACCACCCCCACCCCCCAGCATCCAGGGTCACCCTCCACCAGGCCCCCACTCATGTCTCCCACCACCCCCACCCCCCAGCAGTGCAGGGGCAGCCTCCACCAGGCCCCCACCCATGTCACCCACCCCCCCCACCCCCCTGACGTGCAGGGGCAGCCTGCACCAGGTCCTCACAATCCCCAATCATGTGCGTAATGGTCAGCCTCCACAGCCAAAAAGCCCTACCAAGTAACCCATTCACCCACATGGAAATGGAAATCACATGTTACACCCCCAATGTTCATGAAGCTAATGAACCCATGTCCGTCACACACAATGGTTGCAATTGAATGGGAAAACACACAACATGACATGCATGAAACCAATGAGATGATACCACACCGTGAAGTATGGAAACAAAATTGTATTGAAAAAAATAAAGAATGCTAAAGAAAGAAAACAAACTACAATGTGAATGAGAAAAAAAAAGCTGCATGTCCGCATGAAAACACAAAACTGCAAATCAGAATCCCAAAAAATGTAGTCCAAAGTCAAATGTAAAAAAATCTCCATGCAATAAAGAACTATGTACAAAACTACCAAGGGTCCATGAGCCCAACTGAACAAAGGAAACCTACTAAAAAACCTACCTAAAAAACAACTATATACAAAAAGTGGAGCAGTGTCCGTCGACTCCAAATCATAATAAGAAAGAAAGGAAACCTAAAACTAAAGAACTATATACAAAGGCGGCGGGCAAGTCCAGCGGCTCACTCCGTGGTGTCCCGGGCCAGGGCATCATCGAACTCCTGTTCGATGTCCCAGAGGCGGTCCAGTTCCATGGCCCTGAGGGTCCGCAGGGATGACGCCGTGTCCTCCTCCAACCCCCTGCGGATTGCCTCGAGGCACTCGACCCGCCTCAGGGCCCTCCGCATGGAGTTCTCCACCCTGACCATTGTGAGCCACGCCTCTTCCGCCCGCCGCCGCTCCGCACCTATGGCATGGCCCAACCGCTGCCACACGGAAGACACACTCTGTCCTGGGTCCCCCTGCCCCTCCGATGTCGAAATCCCAGAGCCTTCATGTCTCCCACCATGTTGCTGCTGCTGCTGCTCTGCCTCTGCCCGTGCACTGCTGCCTGCACATCCTCCGCCAGCTGGGGTGCAGTTGTTGATGTGGCCACCCCTGCTGGACCTCCGACTCCCGACTGTGGCAGGGATGCCTCTTCCACCAGCCTGGCCGCACCGTCAGAGGCAGCTCCACAGGGCACCCAGGTGACTGATGGGTGGGAAGATGGCACAGAGGACGACTGGCGCGTAGGGGGTCCAGTTGAGGAGGGGGTCGATGCAAGCCCCATCAGACAGCGGAATCCGGCCTGGGTGACCTGTCCCAGCAGTCTGACGTGGTCAACGAGCCATTCGAGATGACGTGCAGTCTCTCCATGAAAAGACTGCAGGTCACCTCGCATGGCCCGTTGACGCAACGCCACACCAGCCAGGGACAGGCTCAACCCGGACCTGGATGGCCACGTCCGCAGGCAGAGGAAGGCCAGTTGACGTCAGCTCATCCCCTGCCTGAAAACGGGTCTGGAGGTAGGCATCCCTGCTGGTGCAAGATGATGCAGGGACAGGATCGGGGACAGGATTGCACACAGGCACCTCCGCGGCCGCCTGTGCTGCCTCCTGTCCCTGGTCCTGCACTGCACCACTAGCACCAGTGGGATCCCCACCTCCAGACCCTGTCTCTGGTGCTTGTACGGCCTCCTCCTCCACCAAACCCCCCACCAACCTGGATGACTCCGTGCCATCTTCCCCTGTTGGGCCCTGTGGGGTCCCAGCTGCCCCTTCTGCTGCCGAGGAGTCCAACTGCAACCTCTGCCTCTTGGACCTCCCCCCGGCAGCTGCGGCCTGGGACGTGGCACCGGACTCCTCACACCCCGACGAGATGACAACACGGGAGGGGAGCCGGGCCTTGCGTCTCCGGCTGGCGGTCGGATCCCCGCCGCTGTGCTCCACAGCACCTTCTCCGCCCTCTTCATCAGTTGACGCTGCAGACAGGGAGAAACAAAACACAGGCATCAGGGCACTGTACAATGGACACATACACACATGACAGTTGCACATGAGTGGCATTGGCAAACCTCAGACATGTCATCACAATCCCCAACACACATGTCATTGCAACTCGCACACGTGAGCCATACCACAGCCATATCGCAACTGCCACCACCATCCATACACATACAACAACATGAGCAGCCAAAGGGGAGCCAGACATCACATGCAACACAGGAAGTGCACCACAAATGTACACACACCACCACACTTGCATGCATGTCTACACCTCTGCCAAGTGTCGCACTGTTCAGACGGGCATCCATGTCACATCTGCCAATCAGGCTTCCACATACCGCTGTCACATGCATCCATGTTGCATCACTGTTGCACCCTTGTCAAATACACACACATGCACATGTACACAGTGCTCATACATGCAGCCAAAAACAACATACATGCCTGACATCACGGACATTCATCCAAACATGTGTGCACGCACAACTGCATTTTCCATGCAAGCCCACACACACAAGCACCATCCATGTCTCACACATTACAGCCCTCGCATGTGTCAGCCCCACGGCCCTGTACACCCCCACCCATACTCGACCCCATACAAACAGATGTGCAACCGGCACAATGCCGAATAATCACCACACGCACTGCTCACAATCAGGATGCATGTACACTCACCGTTCGACTCCAGACGGGTCTGCTTCTCTAGGACCTGGACGTGGAGCGCTGGGGATATGCGTTCCAGGACCCCCATCTGTTCTTCCGACAAGTGGCCCCGGCGCCCCTTGGCATCCGCTGCCTTCAAGAGGCGCCGGGCCTTGTTCAGGGTCCTGGACCTGAAGTCCTCCCAGCGCTTCCTGACATGTTGTAAGTCCCAGACTGCCACCCCCTCCGCGTTGATGGCAGTCACGATGTCAGTCCAGATCCGAGTCCGTCCTTCCTTGTCGGCGCGGGAACTTCCGAAGAGGGCATCATACTGCCCCAGGACTTGCTCCACCAGGACACCAACTTCGGTGGCACTGAAGCTGGTGCCCCTCTGCCTCTCTGGCCGGGGGTTGTCAGTGGTCGCAGATGGTGTTTGTCCCGACATGACAACCCAAGAGGCAGGAGTGGGTGGGCAACTGGGTCCTGGGGCTGGGCTGTGGAGCGATGGAATTCCAGTCGGGAGTCTTCGGTTCCAGCAGGGGTGGTCACAGCAACAGCATCCCTGGCTGATGTGCAGGCAGCAAATGGCAGTGCACGTGGGCAGCAGGCAGTCAGGCAGCAGCAGATGGCAGGTGGGAGCGTGCTCGGGTCTCTGGGGGGCAGTAGTTCGGCCTTCTGGGCAGGAGCGTGGTCTTCCGTGTGCTTACGCGTGGCCAGCTTGGTACGGAGTGATTTGGCACGTGAAAATCCTGCACGTCAGCGTGAAAACCGAGGAAAGGCCCTTAGCGCGTAAGCGCGTCAGCACGCATACGCGATTCTATTGGACCAAAGGCCCTCAGCGCGTAAGCGCGTCTGTGACGTGACCCGCACGGGTGTTTCCCACACAGCACGTGATTACAGAGCACACGTGGAAAGACTGCACGTCAGAGTGTAATCGCGTGTGATTGGTGGAAATGGCCCTACACGCATAAGTGACAAAGCGTGTAATTGGTGGAAATGGCCCTACACGCATAAGTGACAAAGCGTGTAATTGGTGGAAATGGCCCTAGCGCGTACACGCCGCGTAAGTGACGCTGGACGTGTGGGCCTGTATAAAAGGTACGCGTAGAACACCATTTCCTTGTACGTGCTTTTCGTGGAGAGCGAGTGGGTGAATTCTGTACTTCTTGTCGTTTCACACGTGATTTACTTCACAGCGTTTCAAGTTCGTATTCCCTGTTACCTCTGACAGCTTTTTTTCTTTTTTCTCTTTTACTGGTTTACCTGGGCCTGTTCCCTCAAACAGTGTTCCCTTCTACTGTTGTCCTGTCTCCTCAGACAGCGTACAAATCTTCTTTTGGCGGGGGTGTTGCCAACCAAACGCGCTCCTTTTTCACGCTCTTTTACCTGGCAGACGGTGAGCGACGCACGTATCTAACATCTATGCTTGCCCTGTGTGTAGCCTACCCCTTCAGAGGTCATTCTAGGCTGCGTGTGACACGCATACGTTCATTCTTGTGTTACTGGGTGCCACAGCGTAGTGCAGGTTTTTCTTTCTGCACACGTGGTCTAGGAGGGGTTGCGTGCACGTCATCTCCCTTTTTTGGGGCTCCTGTGCGTAGCGTGACCCGTCATCTTTCCCCAGGGGTTACAATCAGCCTTGCAAGAGCACTAGGGTACAATTACCATCTGGTACCCAACCGCTTTGACCCCCAATTGCCCAGGACAATATTTTACAGCCACTCCCATACGCACATTAACATCAGTGCCATGGCTGGGAGGCGAGGATTCCGTAAGGGTGGCAAAGGTGGAAGAGCCACAAGTGGTGGCCGTGGTGGATCCGGTAGGGGACGTGGTCGTTACTTGCAGGGAGAGCCTGTCCCCCCATGTGTGGAGGACCAGTCAAGGGCACCCATAATCCCCCCTCCCCTCCCGTTGAGGCTGATGTGGCTGACACCATCCATGCTCAGCCCTTGTTGGACCAGCCCATTGTGGCACCAGACCTGGCTGACTCCATGGCTGACTTCCAGGTCAGCAGGCCTATGACACGTGCGCTGGTGCACGTTGATGTCACCATGCCACGTGCATCTGGGGCAGCAAGGTCATCTGCTGCACCAAGTTGGCAGGGCGGAGAGGCTGCAGGGGCAGCTGCGGCTCCATCCACCCCAGCCCTCACACACCCAGCCCGGACAGTGTCGGTCCTAGTCCATGCTGCTGACATTCCCCCTGACACCATCACACTAGAGCCAATGCCTGCACCAACTCCCATGCTGAGTGTGCAATCCCACACTCCTGATACAGAGTCCACCAGGGCTCCTGCCCCTAGTGTCCAGAGCGGCGCAGGACACTCAGGATCACCACCACCTTCCAAGCGGAAGAGGAAGAGTGCTCGTCCGGCACAGGCTGATGCCCCAGACACGGCTACACAGTCCGGCCCATCCAGGAAGCCCAGCTTCACGGATGACGAACTGAATGCACTTGTCGAGTATGTGTCCGCACATGACAACGAGATGGTCATTGTTGCAGGATCCAAGACCACACCTGCACAACGCCAGGCACACTGGCAGACCGTTGCGGACATCGTAAGTGCCCTTGGAATCGTGAGGCGCACAGCCAATGATTGCTATAAGCGCTGGAATGACCTAAAGCGCAGGGCAAAGAGTAAGCTGGCCTCAAGTCATGCCGCAACTCTAGTGACTGGAGGTGGGTCTCCAGTAGTAGACATGGAACTCACTCCACATGAGTCAGTCGCTGGGACCTACGTCACGGAGGAACAGATCCAAGGCGTGGGAGATTTGGCTGATTACGAGGCATTGTCCGGTGAGTGCACATGCATGTGTGTGTCATCCATGTGCATGGTGTGTGTGAGAGCTTCTGTCTGTGTGACAGGTGAGAGTGTGTGCGCCTGAGTCGTATGGGTCAGCCATGTGCTTCATGCAATACATCCTGCGCAGCTGCATTTGGCCATAGCAGTATCCCTTCTGCCAACAGTAGACATCTAGCCCAACTGCACGCCAGTTGCCCTTGAAGTGTCACCTTGCCACAACATTGTTGCTTAATTTTTCACTGTTCATTTAGTCAGATTGTTTGCATTCCACCACTTTTACTAGGCATGTCGCAGTCCTCTAGTCACATGTCTGACATGGCTATGGTAAAGTGGAGTGACTTTGTTACCTGGATATCATTTGTTCAAACATGTCCCTGTGCAATTGCACCATTTTGGACTGGCAGCTCCAGGTGAAGAATCTGACCTGTTTGAATTAGAAAAGCTATTACATGCGGGAACTGGACTGAATGAATAGGTGCTGCCCTCGTCTCCATCTTCACTCAATAGCAATGGTACACGCCATCTGTGTGATGTCATGTGTGTTTCACCTGCCAATCACAGGCCAATGTGTGATGCCACTGCCAGGCAGCATGCAGGAAATGTGTTCATCTTCCATCTTGGTGTCATCAGTGTGTGCCATTTGCCTGCCCTTCATACGCAGTGAGGGTGCATGCATGGGAGGGTTTTAGTCATGTGGGACATGTGTCAAACAAGTACTGGTTCTCTTGCTTCTCAGCCCTCATTGTGTGCCATGGTGCTAATGCCTGTTTCCATTTCTTTGTTTTTATGTCTTTGCAGGGGAAGACGCACCTGATACTGCTGGGGTTGTGGAGATGGTGCAGACCCAGGAGGGGTCCGAGGGCCGACCAACCACCAGTGAGGGACGTGGTGTGGTGATGGGTGAGAACCCACAAGTGCTGCAGGTCCTGCTCCCAAGGGGTGTCTCTGGCTGCACCTCCCCCGAGCTGTACTCAGGTGTTGATTCGGATGAGACCTACGTGCCGTCGCAGGTGAGTGTTCCAGGGAGGGATTCTGTTCTGTCTCACCCACCTGCACCAGGGTCAGAACCCTCAATGGGGATGTCAGTGTTGGCAGCTACGCCTTTGGTGGTTACGGATGCAGGGTCACACTCCGCGACATCTGATCCTGTTCCTGGGCCAGCAGATCAGAGGGGGAATGCAGTCCTGCAGCCTCAGGCAGTGCCGGCACAGCAAGGCGCAGTTCGCCTTGCCCCAGACAGGTGTGGTGCCCGCCGACGTGGTGGCCGTACGCCACCTGGCAATACCGCATGGGAGTAATCCATTTACGGTATGGCAACCCAACAGGCAGCATCATCCGAGATGATGGCTCAGGCCATGGATAGGGTGGCCACTTCCATTGTCCCCCCTGACAGGCTGATGGAGCGACTAGAGCAGGCAACCGACTCCATCTGCCAGTCACACAGGGAGGACATGTTGGGGTCCAACAGGGACAGGCGGGCGGCACTGGCGACTCTGCAGGAGGCCATCTCCATTGAGTCCCAGGGCCACAGGGAAGCCCTGAGGCAGGAGCTCCTTCACCTCAGGACGACTCTTGTTGAGCTTGAGGCTTCAACACACCAAATGACAGAACAGCAGCTGGAGCATCTCACCCGTACGCTCTCAGCTGAGATGCAGGCAATGAGGGCAGAGGTCCGGGCATCCCGTGAGTTGTTGCATGGGTACCTCCGCACACTCATCCTCCAGAACCAGACCTACCACACCCGCATGCTTGCAGCCATGGAGGAGCAGACTAGGGCCTTGCGTGGGCTGCCTCCCATAGTGCAACCACCTCCGGATGCAGCTGCACAGGGTGATAATAGCGACAGCAGTGATACTCCCACAATAGGGTAGCCGTGTGGGCCATGAGCCCATGGAGGTGTTTTTTTTTCCCAGGATCCACGCAGGTGGGTTCTGGTGTGCATCCTGTCCTCGGACCTCCTGGGTGGCCTCCCCAACCCCCCCGGGCCCTTCAATGGCCATTTTTGATTTTTTTTTATTTTTATTTTTATTTTTATTTATTTTATTCCCAATTTTATTGGGACGATTTGTTGGCTTCCGTGGTTCCTGTGGGCATACGCTGCATTGTGGCTGGGCACATGCAGGCTTGTAATGTATTTGGTTCAGATGCTTGGGTTTGAGTCACACACACCCCTCCTGCTTCCCGTTTCCATGGGCTTGCAAAGGGTGTGCCCAAGTGACAGTGAATTACACAGTGACGTTGGACTCCCATGAGCTGTGTGGGCAGTCTGTAGTCAATACTGTGTATACATTCCTAGTGCATATTGCTGTTGTGTTGTACACTGCATGTTGCATTGATGTGTAACTCATCTTCTGTGTCTACCTCCCAATTTGCAGGTCCCTTCCTCATGTCTACACAAGGACCTCTAGTCTGGAGATGTGGTCCATGTTGGCAGCAGTGCACCTACAACTCTACATGGCGCCAACACTGCACAGTTGGTAGTGGTGGGAGTGCAGGCATTTCCAGGTGGTGAGACTACCAATATTTAACATTAGTGATGTCATGTTAATGGTAGTACGTGCTCAAGTTTGTTGTTGGTCCGGCATTACTGTGAGCATTTCAGGTGTTGCAAGTTTCTAATAGGGACACTGTACATTGTGACACTAGTGTCATGTTGTGGGGATTACTTTGTTTACCTGCAAATAGCATGACATGGCACGGTGTGTCGTGTGGCGGTGCTGGGGTTGGGTTGGCTGACATGGCACTGTCCTCTTGTTGCATTTTGCAAGTGGGTATTCATTTTAGCTGCTTGAATGTGTAACTTCCCAAAACTGCATTGGTGGTGTCTGTGTGGGTAGGGATGCACACATTGTGACACTTCCAGGTGAACAATCTCAGGCTGATATGGTTTTCACGGTTCTTTCTCCAGACATTCAGGATCAGTGTCAGGTTGAGTCATCATTGATTGTCAGATGGAATGTGCCAGGGCAGTGTGCACTCCACAGGGGTGTGATTTCTATGTGAAGTAATTTGCCACTAGCTGTGTACGGGCTGCCTCCCCCGTGCCCTTTCCCCTCCCATGCGCAGCGGCTGTGCATGTGGTTGGGGATGGGGGGGCACCACCATGTCCACGGCCAGGCCCCGGCGTGTTGCAACGTTGTGCAGGACACATGCTGCCACTATGATCCTGCACACTACTGGGGGAGCGTACAACAGCTGCCCGCCAGAACGGTCAAGGGAGCGAAAGCGTGACTTCAGCACTCCGAATGTGCGCTCCACTATGCCCCGGGTTGTAATGTGGGCTACGTTATATCTTACCTGGGGTGGCGTGGTGGGGTTCCGAATTGGCGTCATCATGTGGGGGCTGAGAGGGTAGGCACTGTCCCCTGTGGAGGTGGTGATTGGTATCATTGGTGGGGTTGTGACCTTGCTCAGTATCTGACATGCATGCATGTGCAGTGGCATTCATACTCACCAAGCAGCCATGTATCGTCATGCCGCCCAGCTTCTAGGTCCCGGCTTAGGGTGGACATTCGGTAAATGAAGCTGTCGTGGGTTGACCCGGGATAGTTGGCATATACTGAGGTGATGATTCCCTTGGCATTACATACTACCTGCACGTTGATGGAATGCCAGTGCTTGCGGTTCCTATAGATGTGCTCAGATGCCCTGGGGGGACGTAGAGCCACATGGGTGCAGTCGATGGCACCTAGCACTTTGGGGAATCGTGCCACAGCGTAAAAATCCAGGGCGGCAGCATGCCTTTCTGCAGGGGTTCTGGGCAGGTATATGTGCCTGCGGACTGATGGGCGTGCAGTGATGATGTTCAAGACCTGGTGTAGGCAGCGTGACTGGGTGGCCTGTGATACCCCACCCACAATGGCACTTGTCCGCTGAAATGATCCAGTGGCTAAGAAGTGCAGTACATTGAGGACCTTCTCCAGGGGGCTGAGTGCTTGGGAGCACAGGGTGGGTGATGTGAGGTCATCCTCCCACTCACTCACCAGGTCCAGTATGATGTGTGGTGGAAACCTGTACCTCCCATGCACCTGGTCATCAGGCATCCCGAAAAGGCTGGTTCTGGGTGTGAATATTCTGGCCCTGACTATCCTCCTCCTCCTCCTTTGGTAGGCCACGCCCACTGCTGCTAGGAACGGTATGTTCATCCTGGGTCTGAGCTTGTTATTTTGTTAGCGCGCAAATTAATACGTTGCGCGTGTTGTAGGCGAGCGTGTGACCCGCGCACCCCTGAAATCCAGTACCCAGTCCAATAGCGTGTGGAAATTCCCGCGCACACCGGGATACAGGTGCGCTGACGTACTTGCGTGTGTAAGTGTCCGCGCACACCTGATATACACGTACATAGGCCAATCGCGTGTACGCGCACTTTTGTCCAATTACACGCGATGATACCCTGACGTGCTGTCCAATTACACGCGATGAGACTCTGACCTGCTGTCCAATTACACGCGATGAGACTCTGACGTGCAGTCTTTCCACGTGTGCTCTGTCATCACGTGCTGTGTGGGAAACACCCGTGCGGGTCACGTCACAGATGCGCTTACGCGCTGAGGGCCTTTGGTCCAATAGATTCGCGTATGCGTGCTGACGCGCTTACGCGCTAAGGGCCTTTCCTCTGTTTTCACGCTGACGTGCAGGATTTTCACGTGCCAAATCACTCCGTACCAAGCTGGCCACGCGTAAGCACACGGAAGACCACGCTCCTGCCCAGAAGGCCGAACTACTGCCCCCCAGAGCCCCGAGCACGCTCCCACCTGCCATCTGCTGCTGCCTGACTGCCTGCTGCCCGCGTGCACTGCCATTTGCTGCCTGCACATCAGCCAGGGGTGCTGTTGCTGTGACCACCCCTGCTGGAACCGAAGACTCCCGACTGGAATTCCATCGCTCCACAGCCCAGCCCCAGGACCCAGTTGCCCACCCACTCCTGCCTCTGGGGTTGTCATGTCGGGGCAAACACCATCTGTGACCACTGACAACCCCCAGCCAGAGAGGCAGAGGGGCACCAGCTTCAGTGCCACCGAAGTTGGTGTCCTGGTGGAGCAAGTCCTGGGGCAGTATGATGCCCTCTTCGGAAGTTCCCGCGCCGACAAGGAAGGACGGACTCGGATCTGGACTGACATCGTGACTGCCATCAACGCGGAGGGGGTGGCAGTCCGGGACTTACAACATGTCAGGAAGCGCTGGGAGGACTTCAGGTCCAGGACCCTGAACAAGGCCCGGCGCCTCTTGAAGGCAGCGGATGCCAAGGGGCGCCGGGGCCACTTGTCGGAAGAACAGATGGGGGTCCTGGAACGCATATCCCCAGCGCTCCACGTCCAGGTCCTAGAGAAGCAGACCCGTCTGGAGTCGAGTGGTGAGTGTACATGCATCCTGATTGTGAGCAGTGCGTGTGGTGATTATTCGGTATTGTGCCGGTTGCACATCTGTTTGTATGGGGTCGAGTATGGGTGGGGGTGTACAGGGCCATGGGTCTGACACATGCGAGGGCTGTAATGTGTGAGACATGGATGGTGCTTGTGTTTGTGGGCTTGCATGGCAAATGCAGTTGTGCGTGCACACATGTTTGGATGTAAGTAGACATGTCCGTGATGTCAGGCATGTATGTTGTTTTCGGCTGCATGTATGAGCACTGTGTACATGTGCATGTGTGTGTATTTGTCAAGGGTGCAACAGTGATGCAACATGGATGCATGTGACAGCGGTATGTGGAAGCCTGATTGGCAGATGTGACATGGATGCCCGTCTGAACAGTGCGACACTTGGCAGAGGTGTAGACATGCATGCAAGTGTGGTGGTGTGTGTACATGTGTGGTGCACTTCCTGTGTTGCATGTGATGTCTGGCTCCCCTTTGGCTGCTCATGCTGTTGTATGTGTAGGGATGGATGGTGCTGGCAGTTGCGATATGGCTGTGGTATGGCTCATGTGTGCGAGTTGCAATGACATGTGTGTTGGGGATTGTGATGACATGTCTGAGGTTTGCCAATGCCACTCATGTGCAACTATCATGCGTGTATGTGTCCATTGTACAGTGCCCTGATGCCTGTGTTTTGTTTCTCCCTGTCTGCAGCGTCAACTGATGAAGAGGGCGGAGAAGGTGCTGTGGAGCACAGCGCCGGGGATCCGTCCGCCAGCCGGAGACGCAAGGCCCGGCTCCCCTCCCGTGTTGTCATCTCGTCGGGGAGTGAGAAGTCCGGTGCCGCGTCCCAGGCCGCAGCTGCCGGGAGGAGGTCCAAGAGGCGGAGGTTGCAGTTGGACTCCTCGGCAGCAGAAGGGGCAGCTGGGACCCTACAGGGCCCAACAGGGGAAGATGGCACGGAGTCATCCAGGTTGGTGGGGGGTTTGGTGGAGGAGGGGGCCGTGCAAGCACCAGAGACGGGGTCTGGAGGTGGGGATCCCACTGGTGCTAGTGGTGCAGTGCAGGACCAGGGACAGGAGGCAGCACAGGCCGCGGAGGTGCCTGTGTGCAATCCTGTCCCCGATCCTGTCCCTGCATCATCTTGCACCAGCAGGGATGCCTACGTCCAGACCCGTTTTCAGGCAGGGGATGAGCTGACGTCAACTGGCCTTCCTCTGCCTGCGGACGTGGCCATCCAGGTCCGGGTTGAGCCTGTCCTGGCTGGTGTGGCGTTGCGTCAACGGGCCATGCGAGGTGACCTGCAGTCTTTTCATGGAGAGACTGCACGTCATCTCGAATGGCTCGTTGACCACGTCAGCCTGCTGGGACAGGTCACCCAGGCCAGATTCCTCCGTCTGATGGGGCTTGCTCCGACCCCCTCCTCAACTGGACCCCCTACGCGCCAGTCGTCCTCTGTGCCATCTTCCCACCCATCAGTCACCTGGGTGCCCTGTGGAGCTGCCTCTGACGGTGCGGCCAGGCTGGTGGAGGAGGCATCCCTGACACAGTCGGGAGTCGGAGGTCCAGCAGGGGTGGCCACATCAACAACTGCACCCCAGCCGGCGGAGGATGTGCAGGCAGCAGGAGGCAGTGCACGGGCAGAGGCAGAGCAGCAGCAACATGGTGGGAGACATGAAGGCTCGGGGCTTTCGACATCGGAGGGGCAGGCATCGGCCGGAGGGCAGGGGGACCCAGGACAGAGAGTGTCTTCGGTGTGGCAGCGGTTGTGCCACGCCATAGGTGCGGAGCGGTGGCGGGCGGAAGAGGCGCGGCTCACAATGGTCAGGGCGGAGAACTCCATGCGGAGGGCCCTGAGGCGGGCCGAGTGCCTCGAGGCAATCCGCAGGGGGTTGGAGGAGGACACGGCGTCGTCCCTGCGGACCCTCGGGGCCATGGAACTGGACCGCCTCGGGACATCGAACAGGAGTTCGATGATGCCCTGGCCTGGGACACCACGGAGTGAGCCGCTGGACTTGCCCGCCGCCTTTGTATATAGTTCTTTAGTTTTAGGTTTCCTTTCTTTCTTATTATGATTTGGAGTCGACGGACACTGCTCCACTTTTTGTATATAGTTGATTTTTAGGTAGGTTTTTTAGTAGGTTTCCTTTGTTCAGTTGGGCTCATGGACCCTTGGTAGTTTTTTACATGGTTCTTTATTGCATGGAGATTTTTTTACTTTTGACTTTGGCCCAATATATGTTTTGGATTCTGATTTGCAGTTTTGTGTTTTTATACGGACATGCAGCTTTTATTTTTTTTCTCATTCACATTGTAGTTTGTTTTCTTTCTTTAGCATTCTTTATTTTTTTCAATACAATTTTGTTTCCATACTTCACTGTGTGGTATCATCTCATTGGTTTCATGCATGTCATGTTGTGTGTTTTCCCATTCAATTGCAACCATTGTGTGTGACGGACATGGGTTCATTAGCTACATGAACATTGGGGGTGTAACATGTGATTTCCATTTCCATGTGGGTGAATGGGTTACTTGGTAGGGCTTTTTGGCTGTGGAGGCTGTCCATTACGCACATGATTGGGGATTGTGAGGACCTGGTGGGGGCTGCCCATGGTGGCAGGGGGGTGGGCGTGGTGGTAGACATGAGTGGGGGCCTGGTGGAGGCTGCCCATGGTGGCAGGGGGGTGGGGGTGGTGGTAGACATGAGTGGGGGCCTGGTGGAGGATGACCCTGGATGCTGGGGGGCGGGGGTGGTGGTAGACATGAGTGGGGGCCTGGTGGAGGGTGACCCTGGATGCTGGGGGGTGGGGGTGGTGGTAGACATGAGTGGGGGCCTGGTGGAGGCTGCCCCTGCACTGCTTGGGGGTGGGGGTGGTGGGAGACATGGGTGGGGGCCTGGTGGGGGCTGCCCCTGGTGGCTGGGGGGTGGGGGTGGTGGGAGACATGAGTGGGGGCCTGGTGGAGGCTGCCCCTGCACTGCTGGGGGGTGGGGGTGGTGGGAGACATGAGTGGGGGCCTGGTGGAGGCTGCCCCTGGTGGCTGGGGGGTGGGGGTGGTGGGAGACATGAGTGGGGGCCTGGTGGAGGCTGCCCATGGTGGCAGGGGGGTGGGGGTGGTGGTAGACATGAGTGGGGGCCTGGTGGAGGGTGACCCTGGATGCTGGGGGTTGGGGGTGGTGGGAGACATGCATTGTTGATCAGTAGTGCAAGGTGACATGTGGGTTGGCTGGGGGGCATGCCCATGGTGGATGGGCTGCCTGCGGGACATGAGCATGGGTGCAGGGTAGTCCCCCATGGTGTGGGCTGCCTGCAGGGTCCGTGGAGGTTGTGGAGCGTACACCTGGGAGGGCCCACACGGCCAATTCACGTGTGGTACTCCCCAGAACCCCTGAAATACACATACCTTGCTGAAATCGCGTGTGGAACTTCCCACACACCCCTGAAATACACGTACCCTGCTCGCACTGGGCCAATCGCGTGTGGAACTTCCCGCGCACCCCTGCTATACACGTACCCTGATGAAATCGCGTGTGGAACTTCCTGCGCACCCCTGAAATACACATACCTTGGTCGCACTGGGCCAATCGCGTGTGGAACTTCCCGCGCACCCCTGAAATACACGTACCCTGCTGAAATCGCTTGTGGAAATTCCCGCGCACCCCTGAAATACGCGTACCCTGCTGAAATCGCGTGTGGAACTTCCCGCGCACCCCTGAAATACACATACCTTGCTGAAATCGTGTGTGGAAATTCCCACGCACCCCTGAAATACACGTACCCTGCTCGCACTGGGCCAATCGCGTGTGGAACTTCCCGCGCACCCCTGCAATACACGTACCCTGATGAAATCGCTTGTGGAACTTCCCACGCACCCCTGAAATACACATACCTTGGTCGCACTGGGCCAATCGCGTGTGGAAATTCCCGCGCACCCCTGAAATACACGTACCCTGCTGAAATCGCGTGTGGAACTTCCCGCGCACCCCTGAAATACACGTACCCTGCTGAAATCGCGTGTGGAAATTCCCGCGCACCCCTGAAATACAAGTACCCTGATGAAATCGCGTGTGAAACTTCCCGCGCACCCCTGAAATACACGTACCCTGCTGAAATCGCGTGTGGAACTTCCTGCGCACCCCTGAAATACACATACCTTGCTGAAATCGCGTGTGGAAATTCCCGCGCACCCCTGAAATACACATACCCTGATGAAATCGCGTGTGGAACTTCCCGCGCACCCCTGAAATACACGTACCCTGCTGAAATCGCGTGTGGAACTTCCCGCGCACCCCTGTAATACACATACCTTGCTGAAATCTCATGTGGAAATTCCCGCGCACCCCTGAAATACACGTACCCTGCTCGCACTGGGCCAATCGCGTGTGGAACTTTCCGCGCACCCCTGAAATCCACGTACCCGGCCAAATCGCGTGTGAGACTTCCCGCGCACCCCGGTATACACGCACACGTATTTTTTGTCAGCGGGTGTCCGTGTTTGTGGGTACCACTTTGCACGTCATTTGTCCTGGAGGGCCACAGTATAGGACATTCATCATGGCAGTATATAGGTGCTATTAGTTGGCGCACCTTTTGGCGCACATTTCTTACAGCCGCAGAGACGCTACCGCCTGCTTTCTTGTGGCGGTCGTGTTCGTGCCTGTGCGCTGGTTTGAGCGTGCGCTTTTTTGCCCTATTCTATTCCATGAATACGTGTTGTAGGCGAGCGTGTGGGCGTTCCGCGCACTTGTGCCCTGTACTTCCCCTGTGACGCCCACGTTTTGGCAAGTTGTTCCCCATTCCGAGTGTTACGCCCGTGTTCCGCCTACTTTTGTTGCGTGCGCCGCGCTATGTGCGAATTTCGCTGTGGCCTGTGTGATTTTCGCTGTGACCTGGCGCACGCTGTTAGATGGCCTGTGCGCCAACATGCGCCGCGCACTTTTTTATCGCACATCCGCTGGTTTTCTCGCGCACGGACTTCCATGAATCGATGTGCGCTGCTTTTCGTGCGATTTTCGCACTTGCACTGCGATTTTCGCTATTCCACTGCGATTCGCACGTTTTTGCTCACTTGCGCCGCGCTAATTATTCCATGAATCGCCCTATAAATGTCTGCTTGGCATGGTGTCCAATTATCCCAGCAGTTGAAATGTGGCTTACCTTTTAAAACCTATAGTGGTATTTTGTAAAATATATTGTATCATACAGCTGTCTATGGTTCACTGTGATTTCATTGCAGAAATAACAGAGACGTACAATTACAGAGTGCAAAAAATATTACAAGAAAAAAATATGAAAATGCCTTTTACAGTGCACATTGTAAACATGCCCAATTTCGGGGGAGACTCCCGAACCCCCTTTACCTCTCATACTCCTAAACTCTCCCAGTCTCGCTCTCATTTATCCTAATTTTATCCTAAATCGGTTTATTTGTTTTTACACCTAAAACCCACCCCTATCATTACATTTTCTTTTATTTATTTTGATATTTTTTCTGCTGTTGGGTATTTTTTACCTGCGCTATTATTTCTTGCAATATTTTTCCATCTTTGTAAATTCATTCTTTATTATTTCCTGCAATATTATCACTGGATACCCTGTCTATCATTGCCCGTTACCCTTTTAATCAAATATTAGAACCTACGAGAATATGGTCTGGAATTACAAGCAGACAGCTAACACTAAATTCTTTTTTTCATCCCATTAGAAGGACTGTTTTAGGCATACCCTAGAAACATTGGTTAACCTCATATCAGATGGCATGGTAAATGTCTCTTTTAACTGGGGGATATCCTAAAATATTTACACAAACCTTTCTTATTAAAAGATTTATGTAATGATTCATGAGGGGATTAATTAATTAGCCAAAAACACATTTTCTGGCCTATTTGTTCCCCATACTCTGGCTTTCCTCTTTTTAGTACAGATGAAAGTCATTTGCTGCAGGAACACGTGTGCAGGTACACACACCCAAGGAGTATAGTACACCCACACTTCGACACCTGTCACAAGAGGAGATAATGGGTACTTTGGGAACTAGGGCTGGGGACAGGCACCTCAAGGGAAGCTGCAGGACAACAGGGAATCAATTGAAAGGGGACAATCTGGATGGGCACCCTTTGATCTGCCCTCGACATGGATGAGGGGAGATCCAATGAAGCCATATGTCCAGAAACCCATGGGAATACAACATTGGCCATATTGGATCTTACTGCACATCTCATCCTTCAGAATGATAGGCTCTTTAAAGGCCTATCACAGTGAGAGGTGCTCACTGCAACCATGTTCTGTGCTGGTAGCATGTTATACATTAGTGCATGGAAGGTACTCCAGACACTAATATATGCAAGAGAGCTAGCCATCGCATCTTTTGTACTGCACATCAGCCCCAGTGAAATGTGCAGGTCACCTTCGTGGAGGATGTGAGATGCACATTTTCAAAATTGGGCCATTTATACAAAGTGCCACTCCTGCATTATTTTTTGCTGCCCCACTTTTTGAGAAGCTGGACTTCAACGTCCAGAATTCCCCTAAACTTACTGCAAAACAAGGAAAATCTGTAACATAGACCTTGGGCCTCATTACAGCATTGTCGGTCTGGAAACAATGCCCGGAGATCTGACACCAGCATTTTTTCCAGACCGGCAAAGCACAAGTATGACGATAGAGGCCATGGTTCTCTCGGCAGGCCTGACCTGCCAGTAGATCAGGCCTCCACTGGCAGATAAATGCCTTAATCACCGGCACCGGTAATTATGGTGCCAGTGATTCAGTAAACCCCATCCCATGCAGTTCTATGGGACTCCTTGGGAATGAGAACTTACCGGCCCTCCGCCACCCGTAATATCCCAGTAATACTGGGATATCAGGCATGGGAGACGGTAAGTGGAGTTTGCCAGTATCCCGCCAGAATTATCAGCGGGATACTGGCAAACTTGTAAAGAGGGCCAAGGACTGGCCTTCAATAGAATGCTAGAAAAAGTACCACTCCCCTTTGAGGCTTTGACTATTTGTGGTGGGGAAAGCCCCAATTAGAAGAATCATCTTGTTGAGCTAAAGCTGTTCAAAGTACCATGTACACTGTGAAGACAAGATTTCCAGAATGGCTAACGGACCTCCCTTCAACAGTCTCTGGAGGGCAAGGGAGGTGACTACAAGAAGTAGCCTGCTAGTGAAAACAATGGCCACCAAGAAGCACTGTCCATGACAGTTATTTCATGCCAGATCTGCACATACGTTTATCTTGTGTGGACATCTTTATGCAACAAAAAGACTTAGGAAACGTTGTGTCAATGAAAAGTCTCAGACATCTTTATAGCCAAGTGAGTGCATTCAGTGACTGAAACCGGGAGTACCTCATTTCTAGCCGGTTTATATACCTTTTGCTTGCATATAAAAGCTTAACAATTCATGCCAGGCAGGAGTAGATTATATTAAGTGGCTGTAACTGAATGAGCCATCTCAGTACTAGGCGAACAGAACACCAGTGACCACTCTGCATGAAAAATGCACATGACAGTGCTTCCTTCCAAGGAGAATAGGATGACAGAATTGTGTTGAGGCAGCTGCAGACAGGAGATTATCTGTACATTTTCTGTCTTTGCATGTCCAGACAACAAACATGCTGCTTTACTAGAAAAGTCTTTGAATTCTTTATTGGCAAAGGACTGTATTTATTGACCCTAATTTAGTTCGTAAACGTGTTGTGGGCTGCCACAAGCAAGTAGCTTCAGTAGAAATGCCTTTGAAATCATTTTGGAAATGAAAATGTTCAGAAATCTTTTTGACAGTGAAAAGTCTTAGAATAGTTTTTCCTAATGGGAAAAAAACGTAATAATCATTGTAAAGCAAGAGAGTGCTTTCGCTGGCTGAAAGAGAGTGTGTAATCTTTTTTTATGACCAGTAAACATTCTTCTTGTTTGAATAAAAAAACTCTTAGGGGGTCATGATGTGATGAGTGGTGTGGAAAATGAAAGTATAAAATAGCTTTTACTCTTTCATTTTCAAACCGATGTCCTGAGGCGTAGCGGGTAACATAGTGGAGATAACATCTCTGCTTTGCCTTCCTCCTCCATCTCAGGAGAGCGCTACGTTTCATGCCTGCATGGCATTTTTATTCAGTTGTAAAAGGAATGGATTCCAAGAGAATACCCCTCCCCTTACCACCTGCCAATGAGCAGGCGGATTCCACTGGAAGGTATTATAAAACAGCGCATGCACAGCTTATTTTGCAGGCAGTGTTTTATTCCTCTCAAAGCGGAGGGTAAAAGTAAAGAGTAAAGGCGATTTCGCTTGTACACTCCGTTTTGAGAGTGATACAAATTTCATGCAGGACACCAGCAATATGTAAGTGTCAGCGTTGATGGTCCTTTGCATGCAAAAAACATTGCATTTAAAATGACCTCATTAGATTTATTTGGAGGCAGAGTAGAGATTGAATTCAGGGCCAGATTCTCAAACCATATTTGGCTCAAGTGATGGGATGCACAAGCATTAGACACATATGCAATTTATTCACATCTGGCTGAATATGTGTGCCATGGATGCACTCATTTCGGTGCCCTTTTACGCCCCTTTATGCAAATTAGGCATACTTTCAGTGCATTTTGAAAGGTATCCTGAATTCACAGATGGGATGCTCTTTAAAATGTACAGTAAACAAACATATTCCCCTACACCTGCTTGGAACAGGCGTAGTGGAATGCACAATGTGTGATAGATGAATGTATGAACCTGCCATTCTTTTATTTTGAAATGGTACTGTCCCACTCACATTATGCGTTCAACAGGGATGCATCTTTTTTTTCTTTTTTTAGCACTTCGCTATGATAGGCTCTTTAAAGGCCTAACACTGTGAGAGGCGGTCACCACAGCCATTTTCTGTGCTGGTGGCATGTTATACATTAGTGCATGGAAGGTACTCCAGACACTAATGTATGCAAGAGGGCTAGCCATCTCATATTTTGTGCTGCACCTCAGCCCCAGTGAAATGTGCAGGTCACCTTCATGGAGGAAGTGAGATGCACATTTCCAAAATTGGGGCATCTATACAAAGTGCCATTCCTGCATTATTTTGTGCTGCCCCATTTTTTGAGAAGCTGTACTTCAATGTCCATAACTGAGTACATCATCTTTTTTTGGCTAGACAACAAACTGTTCTATTACTAGACAACTCCTAGAAAGTGATTATTGCTATTGTAAAGTCTTAAAAGTCTGTTTGTGAATGAAGCCTTACAAATAGTCGTACCAATGAAAAGTCATAAAACTCTTTGTACTCACGAGATTGCATTTAGCGGCTTTGACTGTGTTTTTCATATTTTTGGGGACACTCCACACCCGTTTTGCTTGATTAGAAATGTCTTACAATTCTTGGTAGGTCTGAGGAAACTTTGTCACTTCATCATCTGGTCAGAGGAAACTTTGTCACTTAATAATTTGTCACTTAAACATCTGGTGTGCCAAGATGTCTAGAGCACCTACACATGGAAGCAGGATGCATGCAGATACAGGGTGCTTTACATCAGCACCCACAGCTGTTGTTTGCACCAGGGTAGCCTGAAATTGGGTGTGCCAAAATGAAGTCATATCTGTCACATAGAGCAGTACCTGATTCCCAGAGGCTAGTAATACATGTGCAGGTATTGTGGTCAGTTAAGCTGGAATTTCAGTCTACTGTCTCATGGAAAGAAAGTGGAGTGGAGTAGATTGTCCCTAGTAATGAGCCACGATAAATAAAACATAAAACACAATGTATTGCAATCTGATGCATCAGCAGAGACAGCACACAGTACCGGGAAAGATGATTATCCGAAAGAACTAGAGCACAGCACATAGGGGCATCATGA
Organism: Ambystoma mexicanum; assembly: GCF_040938575.1. NCBI lineage: Eukaryota > Metazoa > Chordata > Amphibia > Caudata > Ambystomatidae > Ambystoma > Ambystoma mexicanum. The sequence goes on along the minus strand of NC_090932.1, from coordinate 636,154,648 downwards.
GCCAGGACAAAACCACAGTCTAGGGAATGGTGATTAGTCAGAGAAACATCACAGTGTAGCAGAGCAGGATCCGGGAAGATACTAGTCTCCATCCATCACACTTAGTGAGTTGTATGATGAGATACATTCTGATTATTGGCCATCCAAGCATTAGCAACACCTGATTCTGGAAACCACTGAAATGAAGAAGAAGAAGAAGAAGAAGAAGAAGAAGAAGAAGAAGAAGAAGAAGAAGAAGAAGAAGAAACCCCCAATTATTTGACTAGGAGGGACAGACAGAGCTGGTTGTCAACCTATGTACAGTGTTTTTTAAACAACCTGTAAGAAATGACAGGGCAAACGGAGTTTCTGTGGTAGCCAGACCACCATGCCAGCACCACAACCACCAACCCCATCAACCCTAGCACCGCCCATTCGCCTTCAGATGTGTGCAGCAGGCCATTTTGCAATTCCTCACAACAATCTAGAGTGTGGAATTTGTTCATAAACATCTTGTCTAATGCACTGTGTTCAAGCAAAGTTTTTGCAGGGTGTCAACTTGGAGTCAACTTGTTTACCTCACCTTTGTGTGTCCCTACTCATGTAACATGCAGTAGCACCATAGACAGGACAGAATGAATACAAAATAACTCAACTGGAGCCCTCCCTCAAGCATCCACTCACTATCCCTCTTGGACCAATTGTCACATATAAAATGTTGCTAATATGCCAACATTATTCTGAATAAGGATCCCGGGCTCTTCCCGCCGCAGCGCTGTGACCCCTGTCTGTCTAATTAGTGTGATGGAGACATTACATCATGAACAGTAATATCACAGGGCAGATGACAGTGTGCACTTGCTCACTGTTAACCTGCCAGTAATTATGTCTAGTGACATCTTGCTGAATTCTTTTGTGAAAACTTGCCTTCTGACGGTTCATGAGTAAAGTCCGAAAATGCCAGGGCCATTCCCAGACAAAGTTACTTTTCATGCCAGGCATTACCAGATTAGTATGAGGAGGTAGTGTATTCATAGGGCAGGAACTATATCAGTCAGAGGGCAAGAAACTCAAATTCACCAATGGACATATGAACCAGTAGATAGAGCAGTGACTACATGGATGTGACTGCACAATGGAGGACCTTCCTCTTCCTCACTGTGCCAGGAGCGGTTTTGACCCACAAGTAATCCTTGGGTGCAGCAAATGCATGCAATCTGGCAAGAGCCATTTTATGAATTCAGGATTTGAAGACAGAGGCAGATGACATCTGGGAGGAGTTTCAGGAGATAGTGATTCAGAAGCTAAGACCATGTTATCGAAAGCTGGGCTTAGTAACTACTGGCAAAAGGCCCAATTTCCTTGCTGCCCCATGAATAGAAAAGGCTATGCTTGTATCTCGATTCGCGCATGGCCTGCGTCTTGTGGTGCCATGTTTCATTAGCAATTTCCAGACCAAGAAGTTCATGATTCTTCTGACCCACAACATCTTCTCACACTTGAGCTCTTCCTAAAATGCAAGAAATGTGCTGCACAAATGAGGGTCAGGTCCATTTTTACATTCCCATTGAAACTTGTAAGATCTTGTATGAATATAGAATATCAATAAAGATACTGCTGTGAGATAATGTGTGTGCGTTCATCCACACATACGCAATAATGCGCAGTTTAAGTTACCCATCACAGATGGAAGGCTATGAAAGTAATATCTTAAAAAAAAATTAAAAAAATATTTGCACACACTATTTTTGGTGCCTTATACTGAATAATATACTTTACTGCAACCCCAAAACAATGTACCAAAACATTTGCACGCCCATTTGCCAACAATGTCATTGAAGGGTGGTACATGGCTCTATTGAAGCCCATGGCTAGTGTAGTAGAGTAATCGTACCATGCACATGCTGGGAGACAGGTGTAGGCGAGCACAACAATATACATCTATAACATGTAACATATAACTTTAGTCGCATCTTACCTGTCTCTAAACCCTGCTTACCTGAGTTTTTGATCACCTTGGTTAGCCTTGTTGGGCAGAACAGAAGAGATAAGAGACGGGAAAGTAATGGTTAGGGCAGGATGGAGAGCATCACGAGTTAGAATAACTTTGCACATAAAAGGAAAGGCGGACAATGGAATGATGGTGTATGGTTCTTTAGTTGTTCCTTAGATTTTCATATGCTTTCTTCTGGTACACCAGCAGTAACTTTCATGATTTCTGTTAAAAAAACAGGAAAATCTAAACTAAATCTAAGCGACTGTGTAACACATCCTTTTAAAATATAAACATTTCTTTGAAAATATGAAATGTCCTTCAAAATGTATAAAAAGCCTCAATATAGTGTACTGTAAAAAAATATATATAAATGTTCTCTTTCGGTGATGGATGGATCTCTTACATGCAAACATTCTGTGGAGAGACAGGCAGCAGTGTGTAGGGGGTTCCAAACTCTTTACTCTGGCTTTGCATGCAAGGTGCAGCCAAGGAAGTGCCAGAACTGCGGGCGGTCAATTGTATAATGTTGCATATGTCAGATGCAGCCCGACATTGACTGCAGCAGTGAGGGGCACTCACAGATCTCTGCAAATAAGGCCATGTCTGCCGGGTGTGGCCCAGGGAGTTCTGGTTGGCTGCCTGGTAGATGGCAGCCCCTTTAAATAAATAATATGTGGCCTGGGAGGCTGTAAACATTGGATGTTCCCCACTGTGGGAAGCACTGGTAATTAGAGAGCCCAGGGTCCATGGCAGTGTCAAAAGTGTTGTTGGGGAGGCATTAGTGATTTGGGGTGTTCCCCTGCCTATCAGTGGAGTGCCTGCATGAAGGTCCTGACTGTGGACCGCCTCTCCACCCTCCACTCAGAGGGTTGAAAACCATTGATCCCTAATGGCATTCCGCTCATGCTGAGCAATTTCTTTTTCTTTTTAGATTTAATGATGATCCCTTGTGCGGCCATGCAAGATGGTCCTTTACTCTAATGTTTTTATTTTCATTTACAAGGATCCCAGGGTGACTTCTCGCAACAGGGAGCATTGTATTCTTTTCATTTATTTATTGTTCCCCCTGTAAGTGTGATACACTAGCATTCCACTAAATGAAGAATGTATCTGATTTCAATATTGCAACACACTATCATTCCCAAACATTCACCCTGCCTAAACTGCCTTCAGATACCAAATATAATGCACCCCCAATTGAAGTTTATGGATACACCTTCCCAAACCACATCCAAAATCCACCCTCTCAATTAAAAAACAAACATACGAAGTATGATCAGTTTCATAGCCTGATTTGTGTGTTCAGTGGCCTGGGAGGAAAATCACATCAACATGCAAATACCAGCGACTGCCCAAAGTCACTCATAATACAAACTCTAACGTATCAAAGTCAACTAAAACATTAAAGAGCAGTTAGTTATCATTATGAATAGCAGTGTGGAATATAATATTTGCCAATTTCTAGTCTACATATTCTGTAAAAGTATGTGTACATTTTCACCATTTGTGCAAAAACATGACATTTTTAACAAATGAGTTGTGTTTTTTGCACATGTTCTGGGGAGAAATTCAGAAAAGGGACTGCTGCTGGAGATTTTCTCAGCAAACTACTTCACTTGTACTGGTAAGACATCTGCAAGAAGTATTAATCTGGATTTCTTTGTCTAGCAAAGAAAGGGGAACATTCAAATAGTTTTAAACTAACGTTTTTAACTTATTTTACTAATAAAAAACCTGAGAATTAATTATTGAGGAATTTATTTCCCACACACTGTAAGAGGATTCAATTCAACACTACAGCTAAGTCAACGCCTAGTCTATAATACTGAATGAAAACCCTTATTGATATATCTTTATGTCCAGTTCATGCGTTCTGGATGACTACCCCTATATAACACCCCTCTGTTGGAATCCCCCTGACCCCACTGAGCCAAGAAGTAGTTCTGTTTTGCAAGTTAAAGGTTTATTTGAGACTTTAAACAATATAGATATATATATCACACTTTATAATAAATTAATAATTGAATATCACACTTAATCTGATATGATAAAGATTAACAACGGAGAATCTGGCACTAGCACACTTCTTTATAATCACTAAGGAGTTGACATGAAATGGATAAGGTAGCACACTGGTAAATAGGGACAGAAGAATAATGTGGTAGAGAATGCTTTATAGATTTCAGATGGATGCAATGTTGAATGAAATGCAGTACAGAAAATACTCAATATGATTTCAACAAAACAATGTAATCACTTTTCTCTGGCAATTCACCCCCCCCCTTTTATGCAATGCAAGGAAATGGAAGGAAAAGCACACAGTTCTCAGAAATGCAATCAAATGTGATTCAGTTCACCCCAGCAAGCTTAGACAACAGAAGTTTAAAACACAACCCAAAATGCTTCTATATGTGCTGGCAATGGAGTGAAAAATATGCTAAAATGCTTTTAATTCCCTGTAGAGGTTCAGGGTGAGTGGTGTCTAGTTAATATTAGTCCAGGCTCACACTAGCAATGATTCAGGGATGATTAGTAGGTTAAACGAATTTCTGGCAAATGGAAGGCAAGCAGCATCAGATTTTTACACGTGGAGAAATTTGCAAATCGCGGCAAAATTCGCGAATGCGTGTTCCGCGATTGCGGTAAAACTATAAGGGGTAGGAATGTGGTTCTTGGTGCGATTAAAAGCTAAGATTCTAAGCTTTCAGATGAAAGTTACTGCAAACGGTTACAGAGTTATGACCGATTTAGTAGAGGTCGTTTTTAGTTTGCAAATTTTAAACGCAACACTTTTTCAGCTTTAAAAATGATGGCAGAATAACACAATTTCTAAGCTGCAGTTCTACTTACATTAAAAATTGATTGAATTATATGATTTTAACTAAGAGATGTGTTCTGAGTTTTGCCGAGTACTCACAAGAGATTTTGAACCGGAAAGCGACTTGGTCACGGACTTCAGTCTGGTCAGGTCTTCCCGAGTTCCGCTCACAGCGCCTGGCCTCTGGAACTGCTCACAGCATCGGGGTCAGCACTCTCTCTCTCTGGGTACAGCACTGCTTCTGGATTCTGGAGATTGAGGGATTTGAAGTCTCTGTTTATCTTGGAGTCCAAGTGTTGGCTCTTTGAAGGTTGATGGAGGTAAGTATGGATTTTTCCGGCAGAGCTTCCAGCTGCAGATGGAAATGAAGCTCCCTATCTGTCCTGACTGTCTGCTTTTATGGGTTTTGAGAGTGGGTGTGTATGCAGCATCACTAGACCCTACCCCTCTCCACTTGCCATTGGTCCAGCTTTCATTTCTCCCCTGATTGGGGGAGCTAAGTTGTGTCAGAGTGATGTCATTTTATGGCTTGCAGAGAGGACACTCCCCTGTCAAATTGCACACATTCTATATTTGATAACAAAAGACATATTTGCACAGGTACACATTTGTTTAAAATGACATACACACATGAGGCATTACTGATGTTAGCCCCTGTTCTGACTCTGGCGTTTCTAGGAGCTTGCATCCAGAAATGGCAATATTTTGCGCGTTTTAATGTGCTAAACAACATTGGATCTTCATTAAATTTTATACAACTGTTCCTCACATATCTATCCACATACCAATGCATTTTCGTTTGTCTAGCTGAAACAGGGAGTCTGTAATATTAATAAACAGCAGGGTTTTGTCCCAGAATATCCCACAATTTGGAGTTTGGGCTTGAATTAAAGGTACATTTTTTTAAATTAAGGCTCTCAAAGTTATACATTTCTGTCATTTGATTACAAAGAGTTATCAGTGTTTTTGTAAAATATATATTTTGCTTTCAAGTCAGTTCAGAGTGTTGAGGTCCGCCTCTAAGACTTGGGTGGGTCAGTCCTATGGGCAGGCAGGGCTTTGTTGACATTAAACAGTCAAAATCAACATATTCCTTTCAGAGGAAAGGGGCCATTGTGTGGTCTCTGGGAAGCTCCCAGCCAGTCTGCCTTCTATCAATCAAGAGGTCATGTGAGATTCTAACTCCTGGTGTGAAGCTCTGGAGGTGAGAGGGTTTCCCAGGCTTCAGGCCTCTGGGAACAGCATGTGGCTAATTTTTAATTAAAATGCAGCCTTTGAAGTCAGCTGAGTCAAATCCCTTTGTCAGCAACTGCACTTAGTTCTCCTGTCAGAGTTTAGACCGCTAGCGCCCCCTTGAGGATTTTGTTGGTACTGCATGCAATTTTGGGATTTTCTTGGATTAATGCATTCTAAACAGGAATGGTTCTTACATGGTAGTAAATCCTTGCTTAACATTGTTTTGATGGGGCTCCTTACAGTAAAATGGTTATGTGGAACACCACAAAAGGGTTGAATCTTTAAAGTGGTCCAATGAGTCACGATTTCAGCAACTTTTTGACATCAGTAACAGTGGATTTTGTTAACAAAGACCTTTCTTTACACTGGTGGGTGGCAAGTTTGGTAACCATTTTGGTGTGCGCACAACTGTGCAGCTCTCCTGGATTCTGGGATGAAATCATGGGCGGCGACAGCGCATCCCCATCTTTACCCACTCCAATGATTTATTTTTGTTCTGTGGTAAAATGATGGGCAGCGACAGCTTAATCCCCATATTTACCCCGTCTAATGATTCCACATGGGTCAAAACCCTCCACAACACTCTTTGCTAGGGTGGTCTACTTATTTCGTTAATCGAATTCTGCAAACTGGCCATATGTAGAAGACATTTTTCAGTAACTGCATGAGAGGTTTTATTTGGTAAAATACATTTTTTTTCTGCTATTTCACATAGTGATAAACTGTTCATTTCGCCATCAGCATTTACATTTCACACACCCGATTTCTGAATGAGCCTCTGGTAGGAGTTCTGTGTGGAGCTGTAGAAGAGATATAAGCAGAGCTATAAGCAGGAACTTGAGTGAAAATGTAACTTCAGCTGTGATTGAGAGTAGGAGTCATGTTTTGCTACGATTTATATTGTGTCCCACTACCATGAGTATGGCCTCCAGGTTCTGCAGTGGGCTTGAAACAGAGGGGCAGGGGGTTGGTTAGAGAAAGGAAGAGATGGAAAATGCAAGATAGCTTTGATCTTCTGTTGATAAATGCAGAACGGAAGTACTCTGAGATATGTGTGTGGGTTTGTTTCAAGGTTTATTTTTGTCGTTCCACAGAGGCATTTGTTTCCCTAGGAGAATTGTGTTGTTCTCATGGTGCTAGGATACATTGGCTGGACTGTGTTGGAAGTTGGTGGTGTGGCATGTCTAGGCCGTTTGTGTGGATTGCTGTATATTACTGTTTATTGCAGATATAGGCGCCCACAAACCAGTTAACATTTGTGTTGCAGGTGTTAAGTCCCTTGGGGGCCCAAGGGGTACTTGGGTGACACCATTGGGCACCCTGAGGCCCTTGAGACTGAGGATGTGACACAGTAGCCCAGTGGTTTCATTGTTTTCCATGAGGAAGGTCTTCATTCCCTGAATCGTGGGGTTGCCCAGTTCATTTTCTTCATTGAGTCATTAATGGTTACTGAGGTGTTTAGTAGTATGATGGCTGTGATGATGTTGGCATTCACATTGATATTAAATTCAGCCCAAATAGAATGAAGTGCAGATTCTGTTCCTCTCATTGATATAACACATAACTTTGTGTGTCAACTATGTTGATGGACTAAAGGTACGGCAGGATTCAACTCCAAATATTGTTTTTAAGGATAGTACCTGGATATAGTATATGGAAAAGGAGTACGCATTTTGTGGGGCCATCTGCATTTCTAGAGCTGTTTGCGGGCAGTGGTTTAGCATAGACACTCTTGGAAAGTCTCTGTTCTATTCTGGTATCTAGTAAGCAGTTCACGAATTCACTCAAGCAAAAGGCGTGTTCCGAGCATCCCTCGAAGCCCCCCTTGCCGCTACTTACGAAATATAGACAAGACACATCCAAAGCATCATTCATCCAGACACAAGACTCTCGTCTCTTGGGCATTTGAGCTGTCCAGCACCTGCTCTTTCAGACAAGGATGGAGAGAGTGGTAATAAGTCAGACCCATGCTCGTTGTGCATTGCAAAAAGCTCCCTAGATTTAAAAAGACTTGTGAACAGTTACACAATACAACCTCGGTGTGCTTTCATTCAAGGTTGTCATGCGTTGTATTGTTTTTTTTCGCTACTTTTGCAACACTTTTTGACAAAAATCTTTATCTAATGGTAAAGCAATGATTCTGCATTTTATTTTGCGTATGTACAATTCGTGGCATTCAAGAACGACCACACAATATGGCAACAGGTTTGATGTTGCACGAAGGCACACAGTGTGTGCCTTCAACGAATTGTTCTGTGGGTATAAGGCTCAAATCTTCATCGGTTTCAGCGCAAACACACGCTGTCCTAAACGAACAACTCTCTAACTAGTTATCACCGTATGTATCTTAAGACCTTTCAAAGATTCTCCATGAACCCATGTAGTGCAGTTCCCTTAGTTACGCAGATCACACAGGCCATGTATTGAGGTCATTGGTGCCAGTTACAGTACGTGTTGCAGATTCAGAAGGAGCGTGACGCACAGCGTTTTATGTATGTCTACGTTCATGGCAAAAGTGCCCTGCTAGTTCCCAGTCCACTGTGATTACCATTACTAGCTATGGCAGTGTGCTCAGCTGCCGAAAACCTATCACGTGGGTTATAAGTACTCCATGTTAACTCGCCGGTGACCATTCAATAGTTTAATTACCATGAATAGACGTTTTGAAGTGGTGAAGACTCATCTTGACAAGTCATACTTAAAGATGATTTTTCAAATTTGTATTTGATATATAACATACCTGGGTTCTTGTTTGCTTGTTAATTCTGATAGTTTATTTGTAAACCTGTATTGATTGTTCAGAATTAATGTTGTCATGTGTCATTTGATGAGTCTCTTGTGACTTGCTTTTGACATGTGAAAATAAAAATGTTTAATTCAACATATTTGGATGAACATTGATTATTGTTTAAACACAGCCTGGAACAAGGCACAAGGGCAGGCAATTACATAAATATTGTTTGACACACCTTACACAACAAAGGAAATAAGGACCAGTTTAGAAACTGCTCTTCAGAAATAAATGCATAGTTACACTGCAATAAGCTATACACCTGCCTAAATTTATTGGCAACAGGGTTGGATTAGGGCATACCATTTGTCCAGGCACCAATGAAAAAGTGTCACATCACACATTACTACAGTCCATTACTAATCAGAACAGACTGTTTGAGTACTATCCCAGAGGTTGTCTTGATAAAATATGTTGCAAATAATGAATTTGAAAACATTTTTGCTCAGTACCACTGGTGAAAACGGGTGGAGGAACGTATGAAAATATCCCACTCTGGCCAAAAAGTGCTCCATTCTGATTTCTGATTTATAAAAAAATGGCCCATCCTAGAACCATTGGCTGGGACTTTGTGCTTTCCCCAATTGTCCTATATGCGAGTCAGAGCCTAATTGGCTAACACAGTCAAAGATATACCTGTCCGTTATATCCCAGAGTTTACAAAAAGGGCTTGTTGTGTGCTAAACTGAGGAGTACTCTTTTCTGCAGAATGCAATAAACTCACTATATGCTCTGGAAAGTAAGGTTCCAGCTATTCTGTAGGTACACCTCCACTGCAGCATTCGTTCTGGCAACAGTATGGCTTTCATTTATACTGCTGTTTTGTGACTTTATATTCTTAGGTCTTAATGGTTTTTTGGTTAAAGACCACAGTACCCCATTTACCCCATCTATGAGAGGAGACAATCTTTTCAGGCAATCTGTCCCCATCAAAAATGGAATTTCACAAATACATGTGATCAATACTTCCTGTTTCATTCTGTGTTTTCCTATCTTTATCTCAACCTCAGTAACACCCACAATAGGCAGCTCCTCACCGTTAAAGTTATGTACTGGGCCTTCACTTTGCTTCACTGTGATTTGATTCTGTGGAGATCTGGTCATTGATACTTTTTACCAATTCTTTGGACATAATTGTGGCCTGTGCGCCTGTGTCAATCATTGCAAATGTAGTGCATTTCTCTTCCACAGTGATGGGAGCATAATATCTGTTTTCAACTTCCGCTAACACACACAAAAAGTGTGAATTCCTACTGATTTCAGGATTCACTTTTCTCAGACCCTTCTCACTTTTGGCTAAGCACAATGGTAAATGAAAGGACATTTTTCCATCCTTTCTGTCCATTTCCGTTTGAGAAACCTTGCTCATTTCCCCATATTCAGAGGTCCTTTAGAGTGTGGCCACTGTTCGCCCTTCCATCCGGGGATCATCAGAGTCCACACTACAATTCTCCAACTGAATATGCGTATAAACATCAACTGATAATTTGTCATTTTCAAATTCTGGGCACTTGTGGGTATTTGGCATGATACCAGTCTTTTTAACTTCCTCAAAAATCTGTGGCTTAAAGAACTCTTCAGGTGACTGATCTGTACCCTCCTTTTGAGTACTTATTCTTCCTGCCTGTATTTTATTAGCGTCTTGATTGTCTACGGAGAGCGTTCTAATATCCACACTTATTCCCTGATCAATTGTATTACCCATGCATGAGCTATCTTTCTTAAACCTGTCTCTGTGTTCTTTTGGAATTTCATGTTTTTCTCGTTTTCCTTGTTCATTTGTGCACATTTCCAAGGTTTGATTTAACTCCAGATTAAACCAAACCTCTTTTTTAGCTATATTTGCAATGTCTGCCTCATGTTCATTTGAAGGTATTTTCGTTTTTAAATCATTAAACAGCTCAGAGTCATTATGCAAAACCAGATCAGGGCAATCTGTCTTTTTATCATTGCAGGTATCATGAAGATTTAGTCACTTATTATCGGAAGCCACCCAGTCACTACTATGGCCTTCTGCCCCCTCCTTTGATGACTGTTTTTGGGCCGTACAGAGCTTTCCTATTTGTTCAGCCAACATTTTCACTTGGGCCTCGAGACAGTGGAATCTTTCAATCTCTGTAGAATCTTCTCTCTGCGGACTATGGCAATATTGGTTGTTTTCCCCCTGGTTGAATCTATTCTGATATCTCTCAGGGGAGTGATTCCTATTGGGGTTGTTTCTGAACTCTTGATTCATGTGGGGTGTGGAGTGGGGTGTACCTATCCTTTGGTTGTAGTCCCCTGGTGGCGGTGATTGATTGTTTTGATGTGGGGCATAATTCATACTCTGCCTCATGTCCTGTCTCTCATTTTGTGAGTATTGTCCCTGTTGCTGATTCCCATTTTCAGTTATCGATCAACATACCGGGGTCTGTCCTGATTACCATATATTATGGTGTTGGGTTCAAATCTTCATTGTGTCCCTAATGTTTGGTAGGGACTATTATTTCTTTGGTCTTGATTTTGTCTCTGATTATTGCTCATACCTGACATGTCAGGCTGATATCCTGCCCGGGGTCTGTTTCTTAAGTACCTAGGGCTAATGCAGCTCTCCCTTTTACTAGAATCATGTGACTGAAACATTGGTGCAGAGAGCGGCAACCTCTGTTGATTACTCCTCTGTTCGGATGTCACATTATTTTTGCCTGGGCTTTGAGCGGACTCAAGTGACATTTTAGCTGACCTGATCTCCATTACCGTTGTCGAGGATTCTTTAGATTTTGATCTGGTATCTTTCATTTTATCACTCTCTCTACCCTGACAGTATAGCACTTCATATAGCTTTGTACTTTGGTGCACAATCCACTCAAGGGGCTTGCCACAATCAAATTTGCGGACTTAGTGTGATATAATGTCTTTCTGCAACCCATAGAAATAGGCAGTCTTAAACTCATTGGAATTGGAATCAAAAGATACAGCAAAATGAGAGAAAGATGTCTTTAAGTCTTGCAAAAATTGGCGAGGGGATGTATGTGGCCCAGCTGTAATCATGTATGCAACTTTCTTTGCCTCCTGTAATGACTGGAATGGAGAAAAATGATGTCTAATCTCTTTTTCAAACTCTGCCCATGTCATGTTCTGCTGTTCATTTAATCCTCTAATGATGCTGGCTGTGGGAGCGACCAGAGTTAAGTGAAAGTATTGTATATATTGCTCCTTTGGTATATGGAGGGCTTTAAATATATCGTGCACCGCTTCTAAGTGGTCCTCTATACAGCACTCTCCTCCTTTTTTGAACGTTTTGATCAGAGCCTTGATTGATTTCATTATCTTGATAGAAGTACTTGGTGCCATGTTTGGGATTGCACTACTTTGTGATTCAACCCTTGTTTCAGGCATATAGGATTGGTTGGGGGCCTCAATGGGTGTGTCAAACCCCCAAAGGGCACTACAATCAAGTTCAGACACCGGCACAGCCACTGGGGGACTATCGCTCTGTGTAGAAATACAATTCACCTCAATTCCATTGAATGTGGTGCCCTGTCATTTGTCCTGGTACCCGGGCATATTTGCTGTTCCAAATCCTTCCACTTTTCAAGGAGCTGATCTGCCTCGTTACGCAAGTAATTGTTTTCATTACCCATCTTATTAATCACATTTTGCATATCGCTCATTTGCATTTGGCATTCATTGAACCCTTCGTCTTGTCTGTCTCTTTCTTGAAACATTTTAACTATCTCTTGTTCAGCAATTTGAAGATCACTTTCTTTCTCAAAATTTTCTTTTGGTAAAATCTGCATTTCCAAAATAGCCTTGTCTTTATCTTGTCTAATATGATCTACCAATCCTTTCAAGTGTTTTAATTCTTGCTCACTGTCCTCAAAAGTTTATTCCTTTGGGACAATTGATTGTCAAGTTCTTTACACTTTGACTGCATGTCCTTTTGACATACCTCCAGTTCTGCTCTTAACCTTTCCTCCTATTCACTAGCTCTATCTAATTCAACTTTTAATCTGCTAATCAGCTTGCCATAATTTTCTTGCATTCGCAGAGACCTATTTAAAAGGAACCATGTCTTGGCACATAGCCGTATCAGACAATCTTTCTCTCCATGTTTATCAGCAGCATTTAATAATCTCAGAAGACAGACCTGAATTATGCTACCTTCTGCAAAAATGTTGTCCAATGGTTCTTTCTGAACTTCCACATAGATACGGCCATGCCACTCTGTGGCATTATTTGATGACCATGTCCCATGTGCATATAATTTTGCCTCCAGATATTGTACCAACTCTGGGAATGTGGCCTCCATTTGAGACATTCTGAGATTCACTTCCAGTGTCACAATGTTCTTATAAAGTGATGTCCCTTTAATGCACGTATAGTAGTGTGGAACACACTTGCCTCGCCCAGTAGATGCTGTACAGTCACTTTCCCAGGCAACACACCATTCTTTGTAGGAGATTTTGTCTTCTTGGGGTAAATTCAGGATTTTGCATTTTTTTCTTACTGTAAAAATATTGGCGGTCATTTAGCGGTAAATTAGTCTTATATTTAGAGTGGGTCTGGTATCACACTATTTTAGTTACCATATCTTGTTAGCTTGTACTGGTGGTAATTTTAGTGGTATCTTTTTTTTTACAGTATTTTATTCCTGTGGTATAGTGGTGAGCATAGTTTCTTTTTATACTACAACCCCATCATAAAACAAACCTTTCCTTTCTATTAGAATGCCTTCTAGTTATCTGTAGAGAGCCCCAGACTTATGCACTTCAGTGAACCCAATGAATGTATTCATAGCTCCACCTACAGTTTGTGGCTGGTATTACTGGCTTGTACATCCAGTAATCTATGTATCAGATTAGACATCTTCCCATCAGCATGCAAAGAAGGGCTCACTCATGACATAGCACACACATACTTTACCTTGTAAATATTTACTACTGACTTTCTCTTCTTTGCTTTTTCAATTACAGTGGCAAATTAGTAAATGCACTACTGCACTTATGTAAACCTCTCCTTTGTACTTCACTTATGTAAATAATTCACAGATACACGAATGACACAAAAATCCCAATTGTTTTTATATATGCTTTTTGTATTGCATCTCATTTACAATTCACCAAATCTTACCATGTTATTTACAGCATCTGCAATATAAAAGAACAAACAGAACAAACAGGCATTTTGTAAACATGGATTAATGTTCCCACATTTTGCATATAGAGAAAAACAAACATGCAATGATTTCTAACTTGTCTGCACTGCAAAAATCCTAGCCACACTCACAGCATACAAATTGCTCACTTGGCACAAATCCATTACCAAGACCAGTAATAATCTGATTCCCGCATGACTTCGCTGTCTCTTGGAGTCCCAGTGTCAACGCGAAACCCCTCCATAAACTTGTGTGGGGGAGCACCAACTGATTATTCAGTCAGTGCTCTACCCCCTGGAAACTCCATCTGTCTGTCTCCTCAGCCCAGCATGAACTAACTGCTCTCTTCATTTCTATTTCTCAAGAAAACTTTTACCCGTCCCTTTATTGACGTAGCTTGTCTGCCTACATTTTCTACCAATCGGGTTAAAAAGAATGTGCTCTGTGCCAGCCTTTGTTTTAAGAACAATGAATTCTTCATGTCCATAATAACTGATTCACTTTGCTTCCTGCATCTTGCACATTTTCTGTTCTCACAAGTTAAATAAAACGCTAGTGTGCATTTAAAAATGAATATCACCAAAACATGGATTTCACCTAATTTTGCATAGACTACATTCTCATGTTAAAAATTAGCACTTAGTAGTTATGTTAATCATGTTAGTCGGTTATGTATTCTAATGTAGTCTTCAAACATGAAGCATCCAAAATACATGGTGCATCTCATTATTTGAACCTGGCAGCGCACTAAGTTTTTCTATGTGTGCTCTGAATATCTGCAATTTCAAATGGGCTTGGCTGTGTTATAAATCATGAGGTTTGCATGCTACCAATAATTCTATATGTTATACTGGCAAAAAAATGCTATATTACATACTGGCAAAATGCTATACATGCTAGCAAAAATGCTATAAATGTCCTTACATGGTCACGTTTTGTGTCCTAATAATGTGTGTAATCATGTGCCACTTACCCCTTGAATGCCATGCCAGGTGTGTATACGTGCTCACAGGGATTTTCCTTGAGGTTACAACATGTAAGATCTTGACAGCAACCTGATTATCTCTTAAGAATAAATGTGAACCTAGAGGTTTGCCTGTCCAAAAAAAAAGAATACCCTCAACTCATTGATCAGTGGCTACCCAGTTGTAAGATTTCAAGTGTGGAAATTAAGGCAGCGCTTTGCCCACTAACAACATAACCTCTTTTCACTCAGGTACTTACCTTTTCACCCAAAGGAGGAACATTTAAAATGAATCCACCTAAGGTTGGATGGATTGAGGTGAATGATGAAAGCCTAGAAAAGGTATAAAAAACATTCTTATGGGATTTATCTTTCCAGAAACTGACAAGGGTGGGCACACACACCTTTTCTTAAAAGTCCCAGCCACCCAGAACTCTATTTAAAAAAAAATGTTTTCTGTAATGACTGTATTTTTCCAATAGGGCATACCAGGATTTAAGGCTAACATTGTTTGTACATAGGTATATTCCAGTACATTCCATACGATGGGCTGAGACCTGGCAATGATAATTCTAAACACAGATACCCTACCAAATCTAATGCAATTTGTGAGGTTATTGGAATTGCTTGAGAATGGTCAAACAATATAGCACCGTATCATCGATGTAGAAAGTTAGTTTGATCTCCTCATCTTTAACTGTGCATAATGGTTTAGTATTGCTTCTGTGAGCAGCCTGTGTGCTAATGGAAGAGGGCAGTGCAATCTGGTGCCTCTGTTAACCAGGTTAGATTCTCTTCCTCACCTAAAGCTTCAGGAACTAACAGAGTTCCAGAAAACAGGCCTGAATCCTGCAAATGTCTCTCAGAGGAACACCAAGTCCACCCTGTGCTAGGCTTTTTCGATGGCAGCAAATGTGCTAACGGTTCCCTCCTGTGGTGACAATTTGCAGCTAAACTACATTTGTGTGGTCAGTTGTGCACTTTTTTGGCATTAACACATGCTAATTGTTGCAGATTATAGTTACAGCAACCGATGACAGCTGTTGTGTGAAAACATTCAGATATGTTTTATTGACTGCATTTGGGAGTGACATCAGCAAATATGATGAGGCTCAAATGGTGTTTCCCTGTGTTATGCATGACCACTTGATTTGCCTTTACCACGACTCTGGGACCATAACATTCTGGCCAATATCTGTAATTACTTTACTTTGTACAGAAAGTAGAAGACATCTGAATATAAGATAGAGCTCAGGGAGCATCCCACCCAGGCAACCTGCTTTCCCCTTGAGAAGCAAGTGCAGAGCCCCATGTTTCTCCCCTTGGGATGGTGCCCCTGCAAGATCATGCCCATGGCCTGGGTGCAGATCTGGAAGCTAAACCAAATCCGAAAAAACATGTAATACTTTCTAACATGTGCTAGTTTCTTTTTTACTATATCATTGTGCATGATAAATTATAATATGTGAGTTTCTCCAAAACGTCTTCAGGTTTGTACACAATTTGCCTATTTAAAATTTAGAAGACTAATACCGTTTGGTCCATATCAATATATAAGGCCCATTGAGACAAGTCAGATGCCTGGCATTGACTTGCCGCGATCAATCAATCTCTGTGCGGGCTTGACTGATTGGACACAATTTCTTGGTAAGCAAGTAAAATATTAAAAAAAGCGCTAATAAAAAAACTATCACCAGCAATTCAGCAACAAGACCCTAAAACAAAAAAAGCATGATACATAACACATAAAAACATAGCATGGCCATATAAACAGTACAATAACATGTATAATAAAAGTTAATGTATATTCAACAGGGCAGTATCACTATAATTTTAGCAAAGTTCTGAGGAGACATTCCCAGTTCCCCAGGAGATTCAGCAATTAACGTAATAATGAGAGAGTTACTTTGTGTTCTCAGATTCCTTGTTCATCCAAAAGGAAGCGTACTTTCAGGGAACGCTATGGGTTGTCATGGAAACGCTGGCACCCATTGCATACCTGCAGGCGTTCCAGCCTACAGCGGCGCATTGTGCGTGCAATCAGCTGATCGGTATATTAGCCCCGCCCCGCTGCATGGCGCTGCTTCTGAATTTGTCTTTTCTAAGATGCATATTTTGGTACCTTTTTCCCCTGTTCCTCGTCCTCTGTTCTACCCTTGGAGTTACCTTGCCTTGTCCTTTTGTCATTGTTCATTGATCTCTGTTGCCGACCCGGAACGTCTCAGGACTGCAACCGCTTAGCCCTTCAAGTCTTACGTTCCTGCTGCAAACTCGGAACGTTATTTGGACTGTCTTCATTTTATCCTTCAAGTCTTACCTGCCCGCTGCAAAACCGGAATGTTATTTGGACTGCCTTCATCTTATCCTTCAAGATTTACCTGCCCGCTGCAAACCCGGAACGTTATTTGGACTGCCTTCGTCTCACCCTCCACGTCTTACCTGCTTACCGCCAAGCCGGAATCTTCCCTGGACTGCATTCGTCTCATTCTTCCACATCATACCTGCTGGTTACTAAACCGGAGGACTCTAAAGAACTTTAAAAGACATCAGTGCATCAGCGCTTGGATCAAACTTAGGCGTCCTCGTACCGGTGGGAATAGGAAATAAGACTTTGTGCTCCCAGAACTACCAGGCAACTACAGCAGTCTTCTCTTCAGAATTACATCAGAACTCAACCAATCTCTTGGTAAGCTGTCGCTACCTGGTTCCTTCTTGTTTTGCTACTTTGTATTAATACTCACAGTAATAGCTACATCTCTTGTTTCAGGATGCTCACCTATCTAGCTTGGAACTTATCAGTCCCATCCACCATTCTTGCTTGTGAGTATCAGCTCATTCTTGCCTAAGTATTTAATTGTACTGAACCATACATATTAATATTTGGTTACTTTTTCTTGCAGCAAGCTGATTAGGTACCAGGGTGTACCAAATATTTTCGGGCAATACTCACCTCAATCTGTCCTTTTGTACTCTTGAGGGGTGTCAGAAAGACTCAATTGCATCACGATGTGTCAAGCCACCACTGGAGCATTTCGTTCTTGGGCCCTGACAATAAGTCTTTAATATATTTAAACCATGTATCCTGCAATATATGGTCAAGTCGAAAAGGTGACTACAACTTTCTGAGTTTCTTCTAGTTGGACCAAAATTTGTGTGCATCATATTCTTTTAGCCATCCAAATAACTTTAACCAATTTGAGTTATTTGTTGAGTATTTATGTTGTTTCAGCTATCAGGGCTCAAATGGGAATGGGGAAGGGCCCTGGTGAATGGGGAATTACCGGTCCCGCCAACCTTGGAATGGACAGGTAATTGCTCCATTCGCCAGGGCGGAGTCAGAACGAGTTTGGAGGCAGCCATGGCGCTAATAGCGGCATGGCTACCTCCAACCCCGTAATGAGGCACATGGTCACTCCGGTTAGTAAATTGAATTTTAACAGGACCACAACACTTTCAAAATGACATCTGTTATTACATAATCAATATGTGATCTCACGGTTCCATTAGTCCAGGTATGACTATCGACATATGTAATTGATGGAATAAATCGTAAGTATGTCAATTCAAATAAATTAGTGAGACGTAACCAATGTTAATATACATCTGAGATGTATTAGGCTGGTGCAAATTTCTTTTGTTAATATCACCTGCTATCACGATAGAACCCATAGGAAATTTCTCGCATACTACTGTAACAGAATATGATATGATATGATAATGTATTTGTATTGCGCTCATACACAGGTGTTTGAGAGCGTGATAATATATTATGAAATCCCCCTGATGGGTCATATAAGCTTATAATCAGAATACAAGATAGTGTGTTCACTGTCGACTACAAAATTGCTGATAAAATGTAGGGCGAAAGAATGTTTTTGGGGTTTGTGTCCGGGGTAGATCAGTCTTTGCCCCGAACGCAAGACCACCACTGGCACGTCCCCTATTGGAAGGAACTGCATGATTAAATATAATCTGATAACCATCTACATCAAACGTGTCAGTGCACCACATTTCCCATAAAATTAATATATCACTTGACTCAATAGTCTCTACCCCAACAGGGTGAACGAGAAATTAGCAATATCCCTGTGTGTTCCAGCACACCCAATTTTGTCTGTTTTTATTAGTCCAAATTCAATTCTCTTAATTTATGATGCGTTCAGGTTTCCAATAATCAATTTCTTTGACATTGGTCTTTGCTGAATCACTGTTCGCTTGAAGAGCACACAAAGTCGCTCTTTCCAGTTCTTGAGCATCTTTGAAATAGGAGCCGTTTTTTATTACTTGTGTGGCAGCTTCTGAACATCTTTATTTTTGGATTGGCCCAGTTGAGTAAAAAATGCTGGATTCTTTTTTTTTTTTTTAATAGTGCCACCATCAGTGATGAGTTCAATTCTGATGATATCAGATGTAGTTATCAAATCAAAGTATGGTAGCTGCTTGCATATGGATAATAGGCGTGTCCTAGTCAAAAAAGGGCTTTAGTTGGCGGGATTGGTTTCCTCCAAGATGATCAATTTTCCTGAGTCTTTCATTACGCTGCTTGCAATAATCGGTTTATCAGTTATCGTAGTGTTAAACCTTATGTGAGATGGTGGCATAATCTCAATTTGAGCAGTAGTAGTTGATATTCCAGAACCATTTTCAATTCGAATACTTTGTCCCCGATGGTTAGGCAATTTTGAATGGTAACACGCGGCTTCAATTTCCCCATCAGGGTTTCCAGTCTTATGTGCTCGTGTATCCCGATGGTCAGTAGAGTGCTGGTCAAATAGGCCATTGAGCTGTACCTGCCCAACCGTTCCATCTGATAAAGTGTTTGATACTATTACTTTCTTCTTTGGTTTTTGAACTTTTAGAAGTTTTGTTTTGGATATGTTTATTTTTGCGTACCTTTCATTAGAATGATGTTGCAAGAAATTCATACAGCTACTTTGAAATTTGGCCACTTTGTTGTTCGTTCCGACATCTTATTTTTTTTATTGCCCTTTTACACCTCTAAGACTGACGGGATATGTATTTTCTCATACTCCCAGGTTTCAATTTGGGCTTCGGTCGAATGAACAAATGGGCAAGGTGCCACGATTGGTGACTTGAGTATTCCCTCTACTGGGGCCAGCGGAGTACTAGATGGTTTTGTAATCGTTTGGCTTTCTCTTTTTCAAATATTCGGATCAGCTGATACTTATTTTGAGATCGCTGTTATTACATCAATCACCTTTATTAATGTTAGTTTGATGTCCAATTGATCCTTTACTATGGTAGCTAATAAAATTGAAAGGGCAGCCTCTTTTGATATAATAGTGGTTATACCATTTGGAACAGATGTGGCATTTATCCAAATATGCTTGTTTGTTAATACGTTAGTTTCATGGCTTTCACTACTTGTTTCAAAAGGGCTGATGAGCTTGAAATCAATGCAAAGGCAGCCAGATCAGGTGAGTTGGACAGATCCATATCAATAATGTCATCATCGTTATTTTGGCTGGGTAGCTCTTTTCCACCTCCAATGGATGCACACTGTAAGCCGATGACCATCTTCAAGAGTGAATTATTATTGTCTATGGTGTGGAAGAATGTATTATCTAACATTTCTGTCAATGATGCAGAAGAATATTTGTTTTTATTAGCAATCTTAGCTTTAAAAAACCCAGTGATAGCCGAACGAAAGAGGTGTGATTGCTTAGTCATTTGCTTCTAGCTTACAGTGCACTTTTATTTTAAAGGTTCAGCTTGTTTTTTTGTAGCACACGAGGTGCAAGCAGTAGCGCTACACAGCGTGGATTTGCATAATAAAATGTTTTGATATTTCAGTTTGTGATTTATTCTGTGTAGATTCTTAACTGGTGTGCTGGCAGGTCAGCCTGAGGCACACAAGACACAGGACACTGCACCAAACTCAAGCTCACACAACGCATGCACAGACGCGCATGTCTGATGTTCTTATGGACGTGCCTTCAGGCAAAGTCAAGAGCTCAGAGTGTCGAGTGCTGAGTGTCGGTTAGCTGCAGACATGAGCAAACGAGCCCCGCTTCACAGATCCAATAGATTCCGGTTCTCAAATAAGTCCAGTATCAGGAAGCATCCAAATGCCCCAGTAACACAGGATACTCCACCACACTCAAGCTCACACGATGCACAAATCAACTTATATGGTCAACCAAATCCTGTACTTAACATTGTCAAGTCACCTCCCAAACACACAGGAGCAGGCTAGGTAATCAGAACCTCAACCAATTTTTGAAAAGATTGAACGTCATCTTTGTTGAGTGAATACACAGATATCAGGGCAAATCCTAGACCATGTAGTTTGTGTAATCCTTTAAGAATCCACCACACTGATCTGCTATGTACATATGTGTGCTGTTAATGGGATTATATATTAATATTGCTACCTTCCTTAACATGAATTGTCTGAAAAGTGACTGCGGTCTTACTGCCTTGAGGTCATTTTAAAGACCTCCTTTGAGAAAATGGGATAGGTGTCTGTTTTAGGCATGCCATGTCTGCTCTCAAGCACCAAAGGTGTGCAAGTAGTAGCCAATATTATATATCTTGTTTCTCTGCATGCTATAAACAGCAAAGCACCTCAGTAAATGTCTCATTCACACAGATAAGAAACCACAGAGCAGAGTTTAATGAAATGCTTACAATGAGCCAATGCCAATTGGAGACTTTTGTGGCTGACGACCTCGACCAAGCTACTTTGGACTCCAAGCAATCTCTCTGCTCTTGCTTCTGGCCAAAGACTGTTGCATGCTGGCTTGGACTTTGCGTTAGTTCTTAAAATCTCTGGGTGACCGGAGCCTATTGATACTGCAACATGACATCCATCTTCTGATGCCTCTAAATCCAACCAACAGATGCTCCAGAAAATTCACTTGCAAAGCCCTTTTCAGATTTGGCTAGGAAGACAGACCTTCATACGCACAATCGTTTTTGTTTGTCTTTCTTAGTTTACCTGGGTGAATGAGAGAGCATTGGAGAGCAGAGCATGCAGACAGGAGATATATGAATGTAGCCTCTGTAGGGATATATGGCAGTGATTTTCAAAGCAGCTAGTAAAATGTCTGCAGATGACAGTAGTTTTAAAAGCAGCTAGCAAAATGTGTGCAGATGACAGTAGTTTTAAAAGCAACTAGCAAAATGTGTGCAGATGAGTCATTTTAAAAGCAGCCAGTTAAATGGGTGCACATGGGTAGTGGAAATGCAGAAAAGAGACGGCTGAAATGCCACATTAATTCATTATAACAGTGAATTAGGCCTTCCATGGGAAAGCTGAATGTTTGCAAAAAGACTGTGGATTCAAAGTGCATTATATATATGGATTATGAGAATTTCCATCTGTGTAAAATTGCATTATGAAAATGACCTATTCTAATTAACTAACGTCCCTATTATTAATGACACCCCAACAACTAACTAGTTCTCCTGATTAACATTGCAATGCAATGACAAAAGAACACGGATGGAAATTCTGTCTTAGTTTTTCTACAAGGAAGAGAAATTAGCACTAGGAAAAAAACACAATGAGAAATGGATGGGCTGGTTTTTTCATGCATTTTGAGAGTCCTTTGTGTGCGAAGGAAGCAGGAAAGCCAGTTGATACATATATCAACTCCTGCAGGGGATTGGTACGTGGGATCAGGAGCATAGGAGGTGTTTAGCTATGTCAGAAAGGGAGGCAGTTTTGTGTGATTTACAGGAAAATTAAATAAATAGAGGTGCACACAAGGGAGGGGGCTTTTTGTCCTCCTGGCGCTGCAGTCTGCTGATGGGAGTTCAGTGAGAAGGCTGGCTGCCTTGGCATTGAAGCTTGCTGGGATCCCAGTGCTGACTCCGGGGGCGCAAGCATTTGGAACACTTAAGCACAGACAAACCACGGCAGAAAGAGATTGTTCCAGAGAAAGTGCAGAAGTCTCATAACTCATTGTAAGTGAAGTTAAAACATGAGAAGCGTGGACGGTTGAATGCGGTTCTTATCAGTTAGCACAGGGAGTTGTTTTTAAAACAAAATGTTCGATGTTTTCTTTTGCACGTGCTAAATGACAAAAGGACAGAATGCCATGTTATAAATATTTTCCATGTACTGCAATGCTTGTTTATATTTCTTCTTTTAGGGAACCACATTAGTTTTGATATGTGGGTAAGAATTTGTAAATGTATTGTTGTCAATTGAATTATGTTTTTATTGTAAATGACATGATGTTTAATAGATTCATAAAGTAGGTGAAAGCTGACTGCTGTAAGAATTTTTTTTTGTATGTCGCCAATGCTTATTAACTAACTGAGGCAAGATAACTAGGAGGCGCTTTTAGTGCCTACTCCACAGTGGTAAAGTATTTACCGCCGGAGGTAAAATAAGAAAAAATATATACAAGCTAGAAAGTTTGTGTGTCATTGTGATTGTGTTCCACCATGTATGCTGAGGTGGAACAGAGCCCTCTGAGTGCGTAGGCTAGTGATGTAGATAAGTCATTAGTACAATTTATACACTACCTATGAAATTATTTATAACCCTAGCAAGTTCCCTCTAAATCTGCTAAGCCTGGGTGGATGCCTACAGTCAACCGAAGTACAGGACATAGTTATAAATGTGGAAGGTTTGTCTTATCATAAAGGGAAGTGTTAGGAAAGGTACACCCACCACTAAATTACCACAACATGAGGTAATGCCAACTTACCGCCAATAAACCACAATACTTAAATACCACCAAGTTAGGTACACCTCCTTTCAAAGAATTAGTTTTGAGTCCCCAATTGATTTGCTTTTACTTTTGTCTCGTAAATCCTGTGTTTTTCCCAACTCTGACACCACCAAGGACACCCACTCTGTATTATACAGAACACTAAATAATGCACGGTCAAAGGGGATCATTGGAGATTTCAAATGCTGATAGGGCATATACCAAATAGAGATTCCCTGTGATTCATGATTGAATCATTAATTGTGCATAGCCACAACGTGAGTCAGCTGTGAGGTGTACACTACACAATAATTAGTAATGAATCACGTATTACTAAAATGCTGCTACAGTTTTGTAACATATTATATTAATTTTACATGCATTTGTGTATTGTTATTGCACATTATAAAGTGCAACAACCTTTGGTCCTGAAGACATTCATTTTTTATTTATTGTCCCTGCCTGCACGACATGACTAGGGGTGCAGGGTAGTCCCCTGTGGTGTGGGCTGCCTGCAGGGGCCGTTGAGGGTGTAGAGGGAACACCAGTGATACACGTACTCCACTCGCACAGGGCCCTTTCGTGTGTAAAACTTCACACGAACCCCAGGAATACATGTTCCCCACTCAGTATATGCGTGCTTTTTATTTGTGCACACTTTTGTAATGCGCAGGGACGCTACCGCCTGCCTTCGTGTGGCGGACGTGTTTAGGCCTGTGCGAGTCTTTGCCCGTGCGTGGGTTTGCCCTATTCGATTCCATGAATACGTGTGGTTCACGTGCGTGTGGGCATTCCGTGCACTTCCCAGCAGTAATTCCCCCATTACGCCTTCTTTTTCACACGTTATTCCCCATTCCCTGTGTTACATTGGGCCATATATACTGTGTCAGACAGCTCCAATACTTGGATGGTCAGAAGTAATGACTCTATTGTGGTCCAAGAGTCATATGGAAATGTTTCCTATTTGCACTCTGAATTTGAGGATCTCAGGGTGCTGCTCACATGTTCAGCTCACAATTGACAGGCATGGTAGCAATTATGCATAAAGTAGGAGAATCATGGAGGATAACTGCATAACTCCATCTCCAGGAATCGTTCTCATCCAACACATTCTGAATGATCAACCAACCAGCAGAGTTAATGTTCTTAGATAACATTATTCCCAAAATAGTCAGCCAAAATGGACAGCTGAATGCCTGTAATTCTAAGGTAATGCCCCATCAAAAGCGATGGCAATAAACTGGGGCAAACGAACCTTAACACTGTACATAGCCTGCAGCTTTGGGCTATTAACACCTTCCTCAACCAGCCAGACACTCATCTTGAAGGAATGCTTTGAATAAAAGCAAAGAGTAGATCTGGTTGCGTGAGGGGCATTTTGCAGTATAATAAGAGCTGAATCTCGAAAGTAAAACTGTGCTTTCAGTGGAGAGTGCTGCTTGCTGCTAATGTATCAGAATTTATGTTCGACATAGGGAGCAAAATTGCAAAACAAAAGCAGGGAGAACTGATAGGGCATGACCGGAAAGAAGCATGGAGACAGAATCAGTGAGCATTGACATGAGTGGTTTATTCAAGCTATGACACAATATTAATGGCTATTCCCAATGTTCAAAGCAATTCAATTGGCTAGAACGCTCTAGTAAGGTGATAATCATGTCTACATCTCGGGCATAGTTGCTGTAATATTATGCCAGGTAATCCTGCAAACAAGTTAACTTTGCCATTGTAATGTTGTTTTCAGGGAAGTGATGGGCAACACCAGTGCTGGGCGAAAATTTCTGCCCGTGAAGCAAAACCGCAAAATTCGCACCATTTTTCACTTCCGCCCGTTCCGTAGCATCTCTAGCACAGTCCTGCAGTGCCTGGAACTGCACGCACAAACCAAAATATTTTGCCACGTGCTGTTTCGAGAATTTCATGTGCCATTGTCCGTGTTTGCCCACACAAACCTTTTCATGTATCAAAACCCAGGATCTTTCATGTGAAGTTTCAATAATGATGCACACCATTGATAGATTTCACCTGTGCAAGCCATTTGGTGGTATGCCGGCTCATTTTGCGACCCAGGACTATAAGTGGTGGTGGAACAGCAAACCATTTTGGTTTGGTAGTGCTGCAACGCAAAACTCCACGCAAGTTTTGTTGGGTCAGGGGTCTCTATTGGACTTTAGTAGAAACCATTAGGGAATGGCCAATAGTGGGTGTTTTTTATTTTCCTTTTACATTTGTGCCTATCATTTAAGGCAGAAAGGTAACAAAACCCGTCCAGGCCACTATAAATATCAGTGCTTTTTTCTGGTGTATTTGTCTATAGCAGGTGTCTTCCTCTGGGACCCTAGGCAAGAAAGGTGACCATGACAACCACGACTGTTACACCAACCACCACAACCATGCTGTGTTCGAACTGCTGTTCCACCTTGTTGCAATGGTAGATAAGCATGGTAGAGTTAACTTGTGGATCGTTGCTCATGCATTAGTGGACTGGGGCAACATGTGTATTGCTAGTGAATGGGGGGCTTGTACTTGAGTTGTTTTGTCTCATCATGCTTCCACATGCCCATTTCATCTTAAGTTTCATTAGGGTTGGTGTAGGGTGGCAGGGTCAGCTTGTTTATCGCTCATGCCTCAGGGTTGATGGGTGATTTTGTTTATCGCTCATGCATTGTGTGGGCTTGTACTTGAGTTGTGTTGCTTCATCATACTTCCATCTGCCCCTCTGCCCCCACTTTCATTTGAGATGGGTGTAGAGTAGGCAGGATCAACTTGTGTACGGCTCGTGCATTGTGCAGCGCTTGTACGTGGGTTGTGTTTTCTTAACATCCTTCCACATGCCCTCCTTACCCCCACATTCATTAGGGGTGGGTGCAGGGTGGAAAGGTTAACTTGTTTATCACTCATGCATTGGCAGGCACTTGTACATACGTGGGTTGTGTTTTCGCATCATGCTTCCAGCTGCCCCCCCTTAATGCTCACTTTCATTAGGGACTGGTGTAGGGTGGAATGGTCAACTTGTGTATTACTCATGAAATGGGGGGACTTGCACTTGAGTTGTGTCATCTCATAATGCTTGTAAATTTGCTCCCTTTTACTCCCAATTTCATTAAGGATGGGTGTAAGGTGGCAGGGTCAACTTGTGTATCGCTCATGATCTTTCCTGAATGGGGCCCTGTTTCTGTCATTCCTACACATGCCTACTCCTCCTGTAAAGGAGTAGGCCTGCGTACAAATCTATCTATCTTCAACACTCTGCACATCCTTGTCTAAGTCATGGGAATTCATCTGAAGCCTACTTCCAAGTTTGACTCTTGGTACGACTCTGGCCTTGACACCTCGAAACGCAAGTGCAGAGTGGCTGAGAGGAAGTGGAGGGCCTCCGGCGCATCCTTTGAAAAACTGTCCTGCCGCCGGCTCCAAAAGCAATATAGACTATCTGTCCTCCTCACAAAGAGAGTCAATATCCAAGCCTGCATCTCTGCGGCCTCATCCAACACGGACAAACTC
Organism: Ambystoma mexicanum; assembly: GCF_040938575.1. Classification (NCBI taxonomy): domain Eukaryota; kingdom Metazoa; phylum Chordata; class Amphibia; order Caudata; family Ambystomatidae; genus Ambystoma; species Ambystoma mexicanum. The sequence goes on along the minus strand of NC_090932.1, from coordinate 636,127,536 downwards.
TTTAAAATCTTTAATGAGCTGGCCAATCCTAATGCATTCTCCACTTCTTATGTTCCCTCCCAGGCCCTCTGTATCACTCTGGCCTCTCATTTCACCACTTAAACTCACGATATCCTGTCCTTGCTTAGCTCTTCATCTCCCATACTTCTCTCAGGCCCCTTTTGGCTGCCCCTCCCTCGGCTCTTCCATTTTCCTCCTTCACTCTCACAGCACCAGATGATCTCTCTAGAAAAGTCTGATCTATAAAAATGTTGTCCAAACAGGTGCTTCCCTGCTCTTACAGAACCATCAAGGATCACATCGCCACCCTTGCTCCAGCCTTGGCCGATTTCTGAAATCACTCTTTCCCAACTGGATCTTTGCCCTATCTCCACAAGTACTCACTTCTGCACCCCCTAATAAAACAAAAAGCCTTCTGCAGATCCTACATGTCCAACATACTCTCACTGATTTCTATCACTCCTTTCCTGGGCCAACTCTTGAAAAACCTGACCATCTCCCAGCTTACTCTTCACACTGAATCTGCGCCTCCAGGACCATCTGTCTAGTTTCAGAGCAGCCAGAGGAACGGAAACTGCTCTTCTGAACAACTGTAAAGATCTGCTCGCTAACCTCGATTCCAGCTCTCCCTCTGTCCGCATCTTCCTTCACCTATCCTCTGCTTTCGACACAATCACGCCAGACTGATCAACCGACTGTATGTGAACCCAGGCATCACAGATCATGCCCTGGCATGGCTGACTTCCTTGTTCCTGGACCATCCCTCCCATGTCCAACTTGGGTCCTTTCTCATCACCACCTCTCGCTCCACATGTGGTGTCCCCCAGGGTACTATCCTCTCTCCCTCACTCTTAAATGTCTATCTGGCCCCTTTGGCCCACCTGATCTCCTCCTTCTCTTCTAACTGATGACACTCAGCTCTCTTTCAGGCTTGCCTCAGCCTCCTCTCCTCCAAACTCATTCCTGACTGTATATGAGGGATTCAGGATTCGTGCACCTCCAACGATCTTTGCCTTAATGTCAGTAAGATGGAGATCCTTCTCATTGGGACCCCTGCTTTCCCTCTCTCACTCTGGCTACCCTCCTCGGGCTGTCTACCGTCACCTTCCTGTGAGACAAAAAATCTTGGGGTCATCCTCGACTCCACTCTCTCCTTCTCTCCTCACATCACAGACCTTGCCAAGAAGGCCTACTTCCAGCTGCACCTCCTCAGAGGTATTCTACCTTTTTGCACTTTCCCCCAGCAGCTCACTGTCTCCAGAGCCCTTGTTCTCTCCAGGTTGGACTACTGTAACAGCCTCTTTCTCAATCTGCTTACATCTAACCCTCGCCCCCTGCAACTAATCCAGAGCAGGATTGCAAGACTTATCCTTGGCTTCAAGCCCAGGGACTGTATCTTTCCAGCCCTGAAATCTCTCCACTGGGTCCCGGTGGATGCAAAGGATCAAGTTCAAGACCCTCTGCACCTTCCACAACACTTTCTGGGGCCAAGGCCTGCACTACATCCTACTCTCTCTTCCAAAATACCTTTCTTCTATAGCCCTTAGCTCAGCTAACGCCATCTCTCTGAGGGTCATATGCTTCTCCAGGCATAGAGTGGGAGGGTAGATCTCTCTCCTCTGCAGATGCCTCCCATCTGGTATGGCCTCCTGGCCCCTCTCAGACTTGAGCCAGACCACCTGAAGTTCCGAAAGCAGATCAAGACCCTCCTGTTCTCCTCTGCCTTCTCTCTCTTCCCTCACTAACCTACTTGTCCGCTGCTCTGACTGGTGTGCTTGGTTCCCTCTGAGCCTCACTGGGTACCAGGCTCCTCCATGAGCAGCCTTCCTTGCACTGCCTCCTGGCCTACCACAGTCATGGGCTGTAACTGTAACCCCTACAGCCCCTTTGCCACCTTGCACATACCCAGAGTTGTGCTGCACTTACTCAGAGCCATGTTGCCCTGATCGCGCTTCACCCTCTCCACTCCCTTGTACTTCCCCATCACCTCTCCTTGCACTTTTACTGTCACACTTGAATTATACAAATTACACAAGGCCTAGTAGGACTGCTTGTCTTGTCCTCCCTATGTCTTCTCTCCCTTGTCTTGTGGCGCCTAGAAACTATTGTGTACAGACGTGTTATAAAATAAATGCCATATCATATCATGCATTTTGGGGGGCTTGTACTTCAGTTGTCTTTTCTCATAAATTCAATTGAAGTAAAATCTGTTTTGGACGATGTAAATAATTCACATGCATTCATAGGTGCACAGTAAAGAAAAATAATAAAATACAAGGTATATATCCATTAGTAATAACACAAATGAGATCCGTCCCTTAGACAATCCAGAAGCATATACAGGAATATTAAACATGTTAACATTAAGAATTCATATATTTTTTTTCTTTTGTGCAAAGCTCTCTTCAAATACGACAGAAGTGCCCAATGAACTCTAGGACTTTCTGCCCACAAAAGACAAAGTAATGTGGGACAAAACTGAACAATCTGTGCTTCGCACGATAACGGTATTATCGTCCCAGATCTAATTTCATGATACGTAGGGCCAATAAACAGAAACGGTGCCAAGTCCTCCAATGGCTATTACATTTTAAACATGTTAGGTTTTTGCAACCACTTCTGCGTCTCCAAAGCCCTGTTATGGCTCTTAGGGGAAGACAGTTGGATCATGCCCGAGTGAGCAGAATTATCCGAGTGGGAGTAGCCACCAATAACACATATCTTTGCACTTGCTCTACAGTTATGATGACATGTCTTTGATTAAATGGTTTGGACAGCTTGCATGCTTCTCTTTAAACTCGCATGTAAGATACAGACCTCTATTTTAAAACCATGTCAGTGTGAACTAGTGTCTGGTGCCTTCAAGTATGGAGCAGCATCAGTTTCTGGGAGTTTGTCTTTCATACAATGTAACCACTGCATCAAGCCATTGACGTCTTTTGTAACTGCATACCTAAGCAGGTCCAGTGTTAAAACCTGTGTTAAAATCGCTTTTTCATTCCGCCAGAGACTTAATCAGTGGAGAAGGGGTTGTACTTAGAGATTGTCACTGCAAAGTTCCAACCCAATTCCAAATGTACTGAGTGGTTGGAGGCAGAACATGGGAGTGCCAAAATACACTTGGAGAAACTGTTTCCTATTACTTGTATCGGGTGAGTGTCCTTATAACCACTTACTGCCACAATGCTGAGGCAGCTTTGCTTTGATAGCCTTTTAGAATAAAGTCAACAGGTTTAGACGTATAATTAACGCTGGTGCTCCCCCTAAGGCTTGGCTAAACCTCACAACCTGCTTTTTAATATGTGCACCTGGGAAGAAATTCAATGCAAAAATGACCCAAAATATTTAAATTCTCTCACAATTGGAATAATGGTTCCATTACTACACATTGGGGAACATTTGGGAGCTCTTCGTCCTGGATAGCATGCGATAACCACTGTTTTTTTTTAGCATTAACCTTCAGGGCTAGCTTTTCATTGAAATGATTAAGGAGTTTCTGGAGTGCGTATGGCGTATGGGCAATCAGGGTGATGTCATCTGCGTACTCCAGGAGATGCAGAACTGCATTTCGCATTCTTGGGGCGTCCATGGTTGAGCCCAATAATAAAAAAAAAAAAACATACTGACCATTTATGTATATGCTAAAAATAAGGGCTCACCCCTGCCTTCATGGGAAAACATCTCTGTGCAGTGGCCCTTTTTCCACTTCTTACACACGCATGTGGGTTTTGATGGAGCTTAATTAGAAAGTGAAAAATACCCTCTGGACAATTCATGTACCTGAGCACCTGAGCACCCACCATAACTGAGATTGACTCCTTGTTAATGCTGACAAATCTCATGAACATTTTTCACTGTATGCAACAATTTTACTGAAACGGGTTAGAGGTCTGCAATGAGCAAGAGTGTGAGTTTAAAACAGCTGCTGAAAGAAGATGGAGAGACCTTCCTTTTCCAAGCATCGGCTTGGAAACGGGCGAGAGATGCGGCATGCAGTGCAGAGCAGATGGTGTCCTAACCTAGAGGCGTACCCTGAAGCATACTTGTCACCATCACTGGATATTGTCAGATCCTTGCTGAGGCAGCTCTGTCCCTCGTTGTTGCTGTGCCAGTCGCTGTGGTGGAGATCATTCTTGCAGTGGTGGTGGATGCGCTGCCTGTGGTCATCGTCATCATCAGTAGTGCTGGTGGGCCCTTGGAACCTCCGGGGATCGTCTGACGTCTGTCCAAGTGTACGGACATGCTGATGTACCAAGCAAACATTTCCCCAAGTTAACTCCCTTCAAAATTCTTGGATGCAGTCGGGAAAGATAACAATTGCAGCAGCCTTGAACATGTCAACTGTGGGTGGAAGGGCAAAGTGGATCCAGGTCCACGTCTTTCCTCCAGTGGTGGTGTCGGAGACTGCTGGTCTGGTGAATATTGGTCTGGCAATGCTGGCGGTGACTGATGGTATGGCTGTGTTGGTGGTGGAAGCTGATGGTCTGTCAATGGTGGTGGGAGCTGATAGTCCAGCAGTGGTGGAGGTAGCTGATGGTCTGGCAGCTGCTGATACTGTGGAGTAGTTGGCACCTGCTGCTTCTGTGGTGCAGTCTGAGGCTATTGGTGCTATGGTGCAGGGGGTGGCTGCTGGTCCTGTGGTGCATTGGACATTTCCTAGTTTGGCAAATGTTGATGCAGTTGTGCTGGTGCCGGCTTCTGGACTAGTGGCAGTGCTTTGCTGCACTTCTCTTCTTCTGTGCTGGTGGTGGCACTGGCTGCTCCTCTTCTTTCTCCTGCTAGGTGTTTGTGATTCAGACTCTGCTTACAGGTCCCTTGATTGGAAAAGGAAGTTCGAGCCCTATGAAGGATGTCTCCTCCTCATCATCCTCCAGGACAAAGATGATGGCTTCCACAGAGTCTGAATCAGTGGTGGTGTCATCTGTAGTGCAGTGTTCGTGGCTACTGGTCAAGTGGAGGCAGTGTTGTCTGCTGGTGCAGTGGTGGTTGTGGCAGTGATAGCTGCTGGTGCTTTGGTGGTGGTGGCTTCCCCCTTATGCTTCTGTACTGGTGGTGGCTGCTGTAAATCCTCCTCTAGTTCATTGACTGGTGAGGGACGTTCGAGGGCTACGAAGTAGGAGGTTGAAGGAGTAGGTCCTGGTATGCCTCCTCCTTCTCCTCTGCTTCATCTTGCTAACCAATGGTGGTGGCTTCCTCTGTGTCTGAATTCATGGCGGTGGTGAGGCAAAATGCAGGAAGCAGCACTGGGCTGCCAAATATGCTGTTGCTGGAGCCCACATCAGACAGTAGGAGGCCAATGTTTTCATCTGCTGATGTCACTCTGCTTCCAGGAAACAGGTCCTGCCCCTTCTGTGGTGGTGTGCTGGTGCCAGTGCTGCCTGCATGCTGTGAATAATTGCCTCTTGTCGCCATGATGAGCTGGTGCCTGCTGATGGTACTCTTTCTGCCTCCTGCTGGTCCTGCTGCTGGTGGTCCTGCTTTTGGTGGTCCCTGTTGGCTGGCTGTTGGTGCTGGTGCTGCTGCACGATGGTGCTGGTGCTGCTGATGCTGCTAGTGCTGCTACTGCTCCTTTCCCAAACAGAAGAGAATTGGAGGTATGACTGCATTTATATAAGCAGGGCCACAAGCAAGGCAGTCAATTGTGGCACACCATTTTGCTAGCTTACTGGCTTTGCACATGCTGGACATATGAGTGTCTCAGCCTCCACTATAAAACTTTGCGCAATGCAAATGCGCAAAGTGTTCGGCGGCATTGGTCGTGTCGCATATGATTTGGTACAGATATCTGGAGTTTGAGTCATTCGGCACTGTGAAAAGTGCATGCGTGTGATCATAAATTGTGTATTCCAAAACTGAAACTGAAATCGGCATGCTTTGCTTCAGCGGGTTTCGCTTTAAGAGGAAAACGGAAACCGTTGCGCAACAGCGAAAGTGTTGCCTTTCACGACCGACAGACGAGTGCAAACATTTGGATCAAATCCACAGGCCTGGCGAAATGGCAAAGACGGAGAACAGCAGATCAAAATCGGATAGATTTTGTTTTCGCTGCTAGCAAGCTGAATCTAACAATTTCAGCCAGTCCTAGACAACACCATGGGCCTCATTACGAGTTTGGTGGTAATTCAGTGGTAATTCCTCAAAATTACTGACCAAATCATTTACCGTTATGCCACTTGTGCCTTTGGGTTTACCATGGGATTACAATTGGTGGTAGGGCAGTGTTAGTTGCAAACACAGGATTTAGCAGAGAGATAAAAACAGCTGTAATTCTATTACTGCCTACAAAAGTGGCGGTAAGAGAATTACCACTACTTTTTGACTGCTCCGCCAAACTCGGAGTGAGGTCCCATGAATGTTTGTAGAGAGAGAAAATCCACAAACCAATTATTAAGGTGTGAGGTACATCCTAAAATGGATGTCCCAGTTGTCTATTTGGTCCATGTTTTCATAGTGTATTTAACTTTTTGATCTAAGGTCAAGACCTCTAAATTTAAATTTTGTTTTACACCTGGACGTTTATCACTTTAGATGAGGCACTTTATCGACTTATGAGCGCAATATGTATGTACATATGACGAGTTGTGCAAATGATGGGTAAATTGAGTGGAATATATGCTGCTAGAACTTTTTCCTCGAGGCGTAACATACAAGTTATTTTCTTTAAACGTTGACACAGGATAAAATGCCTATGAAAGGAGCCGGATAAGGATGAATGCGATGACAATCCTATTTCTGGAAAGTGCTGACAGTAAATTGTTTAGTATAAACAGTTTGAAGCTAACGACGATTCATCAAAATTACATTCCAAGCAGTCTGTACAGTACCTGAAAAGTGGATATTTCCTTTATTTCTTTGTATGGGGAATTCCAAAGACTCAAGTACTCCTGTGGCTGAATATCTATCAGTCCGGATTTACTTAAGAAGACTATTTCAATTATCAAGCATTCCTTGAAGCGTGCAGTTTGGTACACTTTCTCAAAATGTTAAGTGATTGATTCTCCTCATAGAGAAACCATTTAATCATAAGAACTTGGCTCTTTCAACGCCTTCTTATTGTTCATACCTACTTTAAAGTGGGAGGGATATTTGGTTGCTAATACCTTGAGCTCAAACTTTTCATTCCAGTTTTTCTGCATACCTTTTCTGTTGATGCCTTTTCAAGAGACTTCATTTTCTACTTTAGACATTCCTAATGAATGTTTTGCATAACACTTTTGATGCTTCGTTCTAAGTTGAATATTGACTTAGGGGGGTACACATTTTATAATCTTGCATGAATGATATTTGTGAGCAAAGCTGCTGGTGTGCAGTTTGTATTCCATCACAGGGGCAGGCAGACATAAATGAAACATCTAAGTCCAGGGCACCAGACAGTCTGGTGTCTCGAAAGGGTTGGAGGGGTTGCGACGGATTCATTCACGTGAATATGTCCAGTAATCTTCTATTTCCTCTGTGTCCCAGTACATTTTTGTTTCGTGGTGTACATTATCTCTCATCAAATAGTACCTTGCTATAAAATATGATGTTTCTATTTGTTAACTGAATCGTCCACTATTCATGGCTTCGTTTCGATGTGAAAGTGGGTTTTCACTTAATCTGAAATGTCACTACTCAGTAGCAGTGAATATTGACTGGTGATGAATCCAATGCCCACTCATGGCTGCACAGTACAGAAAGAGAGGGCATGAGAAGATGGGGCTCAGAGACCGGACTGCACAGGACACCGAGCAAGGCATGGATACATAACCAAAGGCGGTTCCAAGGGAGTGGTAGCTTGAATGTCCAGAAGGCCAATCCGATGCTGTAGCCAACATCTGTAGTTCTCAGGAATTACGAAAGGCAATAGAGTAGGGGGGTGAGGTGTCACGCGGCACTGTGCACTGTGCACTGAATGTTTGCAACAGTGACATTCATGAATAAGGAATCCTGAAAATAAAACACAGCCATTAATCTTGGGGTTAAAACATTGCAGTATAATCACCAAGATCCTTCAATTACAATTGCACTCTCAGTCATTTCATACACATTATGATGGTGATAAATGTAAAACTTACAAACACACCATTTCAAGTCCTTCAGACATTTTGGCCATTAGCTTGTGTGGCCTGGTACACCCAAAGATGGAGTTGCAGAACTTGTGATGTCATGCGGAGAAGCCATGGCAGTTGGCAGAGTGTGAGGGCGGTCGGTGGGGCAATACCCTGACTACTTGTAAAATTGTAATTATAATTGGCACTCAGGAAGGGGGCGTTGGTCAATCAGGATGCTCCGAAAGTCTGCTGTATTGTATGATACAAGCCCACATTCTGAGCAGCTTAGGTGCTTCTAGCCCATGCCCGTTCCCTTTGCCACTCCTCCTTGCCCCCCTTCTTAGCAGTCAAGTAGTTTACTACGCAGGTGCTAATAGTGTAATAAAAAATAAAAGAAACTTACCTCCCTGTGCTGCCCGGCACTGTCCTTTCCCAATTTTGTTTCATTGTAGATGATGTCACGGTCATCAACACTGAAAACAGACTTGGGGAAACAGCGGCGGAGTGCCAGGCAGCACAGCGAGGTAAGTTTCTTTTTTTTTTTTTATAATTAAACCATTATCACCTGTGGGATGTATTTACCCATGCATCCTAGCCCTACCTCAAAACTGTGCAGTACTGACATGAAAACATCATGATGACCAGAGCTTCCCAGAAAATGCACCGGGAAATGCAGGAAGAATAGGCTGCCACCCATTTTTGCCGATGTTATGGGCACAGAAGGACGCTGCCTAAAACCACCATTGGACTACCCGCACAGTAGTCTGAAACCATTGTTTTGACCCATGTGGAATCATTAGACGGGGTAAATATGGGGATTAAGCTGTCGCTGCCCATCATTTTGCCCCAGAACAAAAATAAATAATTGGAGTGGGTAAAGATGGGGATGCGCTGTCGCCGCCCATCATTTCATCCCAGAATCCAGGACAGCTGCGCAGTTGTGCGCACACCAAAATGGTTACCTAACTTGCCACCCACCAGTGTAAAGAAAGGTCTTTGTTGACAAAATCCACTTTTACTGATGTCAAAAAGTTGCTGAAATCGTGACTTATTGGACGACTTTAAAGATTCAACCCTTTTTGTGGGGTTCCACATAACCATCTTACTGTAAGGAGCCCCATCAAAACAATGTTAAGCAAGGATTTACTACCATGTAAGAACCATTCCTGTTTAGAATGCATTAATCCAAGAAAATCCCAAAGTTGCATGCAGTGCCAACAAAATCCTCTAGGCGGCACTAGCGGTCTAAACTCTGACTGGAGAACTGAGTGCAGTTGCTGTACAAAGGGATTTGACTTAGCTGACTTCAAAGGCTGCATTTTAATTAAAAATTAGCCACATGCTGTTCCCAGAGGCCTGAAGCCTGGGAAACCCTATCACCTCAAGAGCTTCACACCAGGAGTTAGAATCTCACATGACCTCTTGATTGATAGAAGGCAGACTGGCTGGGAGCTTCCCAGAGACCACACAAAGGACCCTTTCCTCTGAAAGGAAGATGTTAATTTTGTCTGTTTAATGTCAACAAAGCCCTGCCTGCCCAGAGGACTGACCCACCCAAGTCTTGGAGGCGGACCTCAACACTCTGAGGATTGAATTGGAAGTAAAATATATATTTTACAAAAACACTGATAACTCTTTGTAAGCAAATGACAGAAATGTATAAATTTGAGAGCTTTAATTTAAAAAATGTACCTTTAATTCAAGACTAAACTCGAATTTGTGTGATGTTCTGGGGCAAAACCCCATTGTTTATTAATATTACAAACTCCCTGTTTCAGCTAGACAAACGAAAATGCATTGGTATGTGGGTAGATATGTGAGGAACAGTTGTATAAAATTTAATGAAGATCCAATGTTGTTTAGCACATTAAAAAGTGCTAGAAGTGGCCGTTTTTGAATGCAAGCTCCTAGGAAAAGCACATTTGGACAGAGACATGGCTAAATTCAGCCACACCATGTATATGTAATTTTAAACAAATGTGTACCTGTGCAAATATGTTTTTAGGTCAGATATAGATTGTGTGTAAAGTTGACAGGGGTGGGTTCTCTGTATCATAAACAGACCTCATCATGATGACACTTCATTTCATTCCCCCAATCAAGTAAGAAATGGAAGTTTGACCAATTAGAAGCTGAGAGAGAGGTAGGGTCAGTGATGCTAGAACACACCCACATTCTAAACACATAAAAGCAGACAGTCAGGACACATAGAGGTCTTCAAAATCCATCTGCCGCTGGAAGCCCTGCCGGAAAAATCCATACTTACCTCCATCAACCTCCAGGGAGCCAAACTAGAGACTTCAATCTATCCAGAACTAAGAGACCAGACCAGAGAGACCCAGACCAGCAGAGAGAGTGACCCAGATCACTGTGAAGTGCAGAGGCCAGACCAGACCAGACCAGAGCCCAGTCCAAAACCCTGACCAGATCCATGGCGAGGCCCATTTCACTCAAGAATATAGTGTGAGTACATAGCAAACTGTGTAGAACCAAGCTTTTAGTTTAAATTCATCTAATTCAATCTATTTAACCTAAGTAGAACTGCTTGATAGCTCCAAATCTGTCACCTGTCATTCTAGCTGCAAAAAGCTGCACTTGTCTTTTTGAAACTTTAAAATTTCAAATCTGAAAAACGACCTTTATTTAATCGCTCATATCTCCGCAACCGTTTGTGCTAGAGACTTGCAATAACTTTCATCTGAAAGGTTAGAATCGTGGCTTTCCTACGAACCTAGAACCGCATTCCTACCCCTTATAGTTTTACCGCAATCGCGGAACACGCATCCGCGAATTTTACCGCGATTTGCAATTTCTTCACATGTAAAAACGGCTGCTGCTGATTTCCATTTGCCAGAAATTCGTTTAACCTGCTAACTATCCCTGCATCATTGCTAGTGTGAGCCTGGACTAATATTAACTAGATACCACTCACCCTGAACCTCTAATAGGGAATTAAAAGCGTTTCCAGCATATTTCTCATCCATTGCTAGCACAGATCAAAGAATTTGGGCCTGTGATTTCAAAAACTCCTATCTGTTTTCTGTCGTCTAAAGCTTGCTGGATTGAACTGAATTACAGTTGATTGCATTTCTGAGAACTGTGTGTTTTCCTTCCATTTCCTTGCCTTGCATCAAGGGGGGGGAGGGGATTGCCAGAGGAAAGTGATTACATTGTTGGGTTGAAATCACATTGAGTATTTTCTGTATTGCATTCAGTGAATATTGCATCCACCTGAGCTACATAAAGCATCCTCTACCACAGTATAATTTTGTTCCTATTTCCCAGTGTGCTACCTTATCCATTTCATGTTAACTCATTAGTCATTATAAAGAAGTGTGCTAGTGCCAGATTCTCCGTTGTTAATATTTCCCATATCAGATTAAGTGTGATATTCAATTATTAATTTATTATAAAGTGTGATATCTATATTTTAATTTATCAAATAAACCTTTTAAACTTGCAAAACAGAACTACTTCTTGGCTCAGTGGGGTCAGGGGGATTCCAAGAGAGGGGTGTCATACAAGGGTAGTCATCCCGAACGCATGAACTGGACCTAAAGATATATCCATAAGGGTTTTCATTCAGTATTATAGACTAGGTGTTAATTTGGCTGTAGTGCTGAATTGAATCCTCTTACAAAGTGGGGGCTCGTCTGGGATGTTGGGTTAGATTTACCAGTTGTGCAGCTTAATACAGTGTGCTAACTGACGGGATACATACATCCGGTCGGATCACCACGCTGCATTACGCTGTGAAGCATTCCTCAAAAGGGACACTCCAAGAAAAGTTCTGTTCTGCAAAAATAAATTACTAACTTCTGTAAGTCAGGACAGAGACCAATCTCTAGAATGACGGCCTTAGTAGACATGAAAATAGCCAGAGAGCACTTCTTACATAAGTTATTTGTGAGAGGTGAGTGGACTCACCAGGACCAAACAGTCTGGTTGCAGGCCATCATGCAACAGGTCACGGAAACAGGGTCAGACTTATGGAGAGATCAGGGTCCATTACATGTGGCCCTGAGTGAACTATATATGGCTCCTAAAGCCAAAGAGGAACACAATAAGATTGCCAGGATAGCAGCATACCTGTACCTATATATGGGAGACATGCAGGATAGATGTGCTGAAAGCCAAAATCTGGCAAATAGGCAACAGATGGTGTTAGAGAAGGTCCAATCTGACCTGGCCTCTTCTGAGCAGATGCTGCAGAGGAGCCAGGAGTCAGAAAATGACAGCAGACTGTACATCACTAAAATAAAGGAGGATATGGATGTGCTGCAAAAGGAAAAGTCAGAACAGGATACCAGATTTCTGGCCTTGCAGAAGGAACACCAAGAAGGTTTGGACTCCCTACTGCAAAGCCAGAAAAAGCTGGAGCAACAACTGGACTTCAACAGGGTATGTGCTGAGCAGGTAGTCACCCTGCAAGGCCACCTAGATAGAGTGAAGGCAGAGAGCAACAAACTAATTCTGAAAGACCTGGATACCCAGGCGGAGTTTGATCAGGAGCGCCAGAATGCTGGTGCCTTCCAAAGGCAAAGGGACGACCTGGCGGCACAAATGCAGGCTCTTAGTCAGGAAAGAGACGCCTTAGGCCAGGAAGTCTGCCATTTAAAAAGAAAAATGGAAGAAAATCACCTGGCCCACCAGGGACTGGGTGACCTCCAAAAAGAAAACCAGAACTTGGTAGAGCACACCAGAAGGGTGGAGGATGCTCTAGCAAGAAAGGAGCAGGCCAATAGGGACATTGCCCAGGAGGTAACCCTCCTGCAGCAAAGACTGGCCCAGTTCTCCAGGACCAACCAGGAAGCACAGAGGCAAAATGAGGCCCTCTGCCAGCACAATGATAGGCTCCAACAGCAGGTAGCGATGCAGGAGAAACTGATAGAGTCGAGTAAGGCCTTAACAGAGGAACTGAAAGCACAAATGCAGGCTCTTGCATTGCAACAGGGAGCAGGGGCGGATAGAGATGAGGTTCGCTGGGAAATGGAAACTCCGGAGCATAACCTCAGGAGCCCTAGTACCAGAGGCCCTCATACCTCTCAGTCCCTGGACTCTGCCACCCCCATGCCCCCTGGCGCACATGAGCACAGGGCCACAGGGGTGGCAGATTACTATCCAGCTAAGAGTATGGGGCTCATAGGCCAGTACCACTCAGGAATGGAGGGGTGGGCATCCGGGCATGGGCACCCAAGTACAGTACAGTTCAATGGGGAACCCCAGGAGAGTAGGCCCATTAAGGGCATCCTGAAAACCTCTGCCCAGTTAGGTCAGTGGAGGGGGTACCCATCAAATCCTGGCAGCAAGGAGGAATCTGAAGACTCCTCTGAACTGCGCAGGACACAGGAGACCAGGTCCCCACATTCTGCCAGCCATTCCCAGGCTCGCAGAATCCGGGAAAACCTGGAAGAACAGACGGGAACCTCTGGGAGCAGTGCCTCTGAGTCCGACGAAGAATGGACAAGGGTTACCCGAACCAAAAAGGCCAATAAGGCAAAAAGGGCCTTGCGTAAGGACCCCTTAAAGCAGATTAAGGCGATCAGGAGCGTCATCACGCCTTACCATAAGAACGCTAAGTATTCTGTTTGGGAGCACTTAGAGTTGTTTGAACAAATGATGGAGACTTTCCATTTGAAGGACAGCCAAAGCTGCATTCAATATGTAAAATGGACATTCTCCCCCGAATACTCCGGTTTCTTTGCGGGGCTGGAGGACCAGAATCATTTAAGATGGTCCACCTATAAGGCGGCCATCCTGAAACATTTTTCTGTTCACAGAAATCCTCAAGAGGCTCGCAAGGCAGCCTACAATTTGCAATGTGGGGAGGATCAGGCCCCACAAGAATTTGTGCAGGAGTTAAAGCGGGCTTTTGCACAGACCACAAGAAGGGTGCGCACGGATAGCCGTGAATTCATCAACACGTTTTTCCATGCCTTGCCCAAATATATCATGACCCAGCTCGTGAGGGATTTTCACGAGAAAAGATCTTTAGACTGGGTCATTGAACAGGCTACCCGCATCTATGAGGTGCAGAAGCCCATAGAAAATAAAAGCAACGCCCAGAAAAACCCCAAAGCCAACAGCACCCCTGCTGCTGCCAAGGTGGCAGAGGTAAAGGTCACCCCCGTTTTGGATTTGGAGATGGGGGGGCCTAAAAACCTACCTGCACCTAATAATGCTAGGCCCAGAAGGTCCTCGGGCCAGTCACAGACAGGGAGCCAGGGAGGCAGCCCCACAAATGGGGTCCCTCGCTCTCCTGACTATGTAAGTCCTCGCTACAAAGGTAACAGACCCATCCTGGGTTATGTGTGGACTCCTCCAGCCCAAGGGGGGGGATCCAGCCAAGCACCTAACCCAGGGAACTTCCCTCCAAACTTCCCACCGGAGGGCAGAAATTTACCAAACCCTGGGCAGAACTTTTTCCCCAGATATCCTCCCGACGTTCAGCCCCAAAACCATCCATCCTTCTTTCCTCAATTCCCTGAGCCCAGACCACTGAATCCGGGAGAGGGGAGGCCAAGGGTGGAGGGGTACCCAAATCTTCCCAACCCGGGGTACTACCAGAGGAGGGACAGCTACCCTTCCCGGGATCAGCCCAGGGGAGAAAACAGGGCCCCGTATCAGCCTGAGCGGGTTTCCCAGTTAGAGCGCCAGGTTCAAAACATGGCGCGGGATATGGGTCATATACTGAGGGCGCAGCAGAACCCTCAGATCAGCATGCCGGCGCAGAACCCACCCAACTCTGGACCTGGTGCTCCAGAACAATGACGGGGGCAGCACCCCGATAACTCACCGGTTCCCAGGGAGGAGGCACAAAGGGAAGGGGGGTGTAAAGCCTTGGAGGAAGCTTCCTTCCTCACTTGTAAACAGCCCCTGGAAACCCAGGAACCGGAAACAAAATCTCTTGCCCCTGAAAGTCTGCCTCCTAAGGAGCAGAGGGGGGGTAGGAGAAACAAAAGACCCAAACAGACTCAGTTTGAGGAGGAGGTACAGATCTTCCAATTTGAGGGAGAGGGATCCTCAGAGGATCCTGGGAAAAGGATCTTCTCCTTCAGAGAGGGGGGAACTCCTCCCAAAGAAAAATGGGTCCCTAGGGATGCAAATCCAGACTGGGGAGATGTGGAGACTGAGCTACCGCCGCCCACCATCTCATCCCAGAACCAACAGCAAGAAAATCCCCTGGTTCAAACCCATCCTGGGGACTGCCTCCAAAAAGGGGGGGGCGGCCCAGAACCGGAACCAGGGGAACCCACAATGGCTCTGATCTCCAGTTGCCAACTTTTTCTTTCAGATTCCCAAGACTCTCCACAGAATTCTGCCCAAATCTCTTCGCTATCGATGTCCAAAACCAGAAAGTTAGCCCACCAGTTGTCCAAAAATGTACATTATCTGTGCCCCCTTGAGGAGAAGGAGGGAAGATATTATGCCCCGGTACAAGTACAGGGGCAGGGTACAATTTTGGCACTGGTGGACACTGGATCTCAAGCTACCCTTCTGTCCAGAAGGGCCTTTGACGAACTGAATGCAGGAAGGGGAGAGAATTACCAAATTCCTCTCACCTCTCTTCCTGGACAACTGCAGAACTTTGACGGGAAGGAAATTCCCGTCGAGGGGACGGCAGATTTGGACATAAAAATTGGGCGACATAAGTTGAAACACCCGGTCATAGTTGTGACCCCAGAGGGCACCCCTTGTTTACTAGGGAATGACCTCCTGAGGAGGTTGTCACCCTTAATAGATTGCGTAAACAAGGTCCTCTGGACCCAGACTAGCCGACCAATAAAATTAAAACAGAGTGTCAACCATGTTAGTTTAAACGGCACCTGCCACATGGTTGAACAAAAATCTGACCAAGTAGAATTTCACTTCCAGAACAACCAAATTCCAGACGTGACAGTAATAGCAGTAGGACAACAGACTGGTGATGGGGGGTCCTCTCTATTTCTGAAAATCAACCTTCCTTCCAGTCTAAAGTGGTATTCCACGCTGGAAGGAAACACTCTGAAATTCTATACCAATCCACAATCTGAAGCTCCCACTCCTATAGTCCAGAAAGATGTGAAATCAGCTCAAAGCCTGGCTGATATTCAGCAAATTGGAGAGCAGTTGTTCATCCCTGTTCAGTTAAATGATGGGAAGGACTCTGTTCTCGCTCGAGTGTGTGTGAACAACGGTAAGAGCTTCATCGGCGAAGCCATGTTCCGCCAACTCCCAAAAGATCCAGCCATTCCCACCTTCAAACTGATAGACAAGTGGGAAATGGACATGGAAGCACCTGACTCCAAACATCTCCTGCCAAGCAGGTGTATGCTCAAAATCTCCATTGGCAACAAGAGCATAGTCCACAATTGTTGGGTCGTGCGAGACGTCCCTGCCGCCTTTTACTTAGGCAGTGACATTCTCAATCGCTTTGCCATTAGTTTGGACCTAATAAACTTCAAAGCTTGGTCCCGATTAGCGGATAATCCCATGGGCTTTGATGATCCAGAAAAAGCATTTAGGTCAGCTCAATTGCTACCTTATGCAGTTGAAATTCAGGTTAAAGAGGAAGTCACCATCCCAGAAAGGACCCGACAATTCTCCCTGGAAGTGAAAGTTAAAAGGGGACAAGAGTTGAAAAACCCTGATGCTTACATACATCTAAATGCTTCTCTCCAACAGCAAGGGTTGGGGGTAAACCCAACTCCATTAGTCAACCTAGAACATGACACCATTCCAATAGAGGTGGATAACAGCGACTTAAAGAGTATTACTCTAGCCGCAGGCACCATTATTGGAATGGCGGTTGATGACCGACATTTTTCCATCGACTTAGTAAATGAACTGTTAGGACCAATCCCCAAGGACTGTTTTGAGAGTGACAGTGAGGACAACACAACACCAGACAGGATTTTTACCCGGCATGGGGGGAACTTCCTGGTGTACACTTCCTGCCCCTATGGTAAGGAAGATGTGACTTGTGACTTCAGGAGGGATGAGGTGATTTTCCAGGTCCATGAGGGCTGCCTTTCCCACCTGAAGCCTCCGGTCCAAATCAGCACTCTGACCAGGGACTTCTCCACCCAGCTGGAGGAGGCCGCGGAGATAGCCAAACCAGAAGTCTTTCCAGGCTTCAGGCAGATGGTGGAAGAGAGAGTCAACCTAGCTGATGCCTGTGTGACTCTGGAACAAAAGCAAAAGTTGAAACAAGTTTTCTTGGATTTCCAAGATCTCTTTGCGGTAGACTCATATGACTGTGGTCGCACCGACATCCACACCACAACAATCCCCACGGACCCTGGCATGACTCCAGTGTTTGTGAAGCAATATCGCTTGCCTCTCGCATCAATGGAGTCCCTTACTGAAATAATTAAGAACCTTGAGTCCCGGGGAATAATCCGTCCAGTCCACAGCACCTTCAATAATCCGGTGCTGGGGATATTGAAGCCAAACGGCCAGTGGAGACTCTGCGCCGACCTCAGGGAGCTCAACAAACGGGTCCATACTTCCCGATGGCCTCTTCCCTACATTGACCAAGGGCTGGCCCAGATCCAGGGGTCACAGGTATTCACTGCAATAGACCTGACCAATGGATACTGGACCGTGCCTGTCAGTAGGGAGGACCAATACAAGCTGGCTTTTACCTTTGGGGGCCAGCAGTACACCTGGACCCGGACTCCCTTCGGATACCTCAACTCCGGTAATGAATTCAACATTTTTCTACACAAGGCCATGCCCGACTTGGGTGCGAGGGGTAACCTGGCTTATGTAGATGATGTCCTCATCAAAAGCTCAACTGTTGAGGAACACATAGCGGAGATCCGTTATGTTCTGACACAGTTGAGGGCCGCCGGAGCAAAACTTTCCTTTCAGAAAGCACAGTGGTGTAAAACCCGTGTTAACTTCTTGGGGCATGAGATTACTCCTCAGGGTCTTTGTCCCCAGGAAAAGAAAGTGGAAGCACTTCAGAAACTGAAAGACCCCACAACTCTGCGGGAACTAAGGAGCCTCCTTGGACTGACTAATTACAGCAGAAAGTTCATTGAGGGCTACGCAGAGATCACCAGACCCCTGATTCATCTCCTAAAGGGGGGGGTCAAGTGGGAATGGGGTCCAGAACAAGCCGAGGCAGTAAAACAACTCAAAAGAAGCCTCTCACAAGCGCCTTGCCTAGCTTACCCTGTCAGAAACAAGGAGTTCTTCCTGGAGACGGGGTTCTCTAATACGTGCTTGACGGCAGTATTATATCAAAAGCATGGCAAGGTCAATAAAGTAATCTCCTATGCGAGCAAAACTTTATCCTCTGTGGAGGAAAAATTCAACGATTGTGAGAAGGCACTCCTGGCAACGGTGTGGGCATTGAAGAATTACCGCCCGTTTATCCAGGGGGAACACATCATAGTGGAGACTCCACACCAGCCTCTGCAATATCTCCAAAGTGACAGAATCCGGGCCGGAAATGTGAGTAATTCCCGAATTACTTCCTGGATTCTGTCAATGCAAGGCTTTCCTGTGGAGGTCAGATATGGCCAAAACAAGAAGAGTCCCCTCGCGCAAGGTCTGGCTGACTTGCATGATTGTGCCAGAGAAAACTGTCTCGAGGACGAAAGTCTAAAAATAAAGGACAATATGGAGGCATACCTTAATTCCCACCACAAAGTCTTTGAAGAAGACAAGTGTGAGGGAATGCCCACTGTCTATGTGGATGGATGCTCTTACCATGTTGACAACAACGGGGAGAAAGAACTGGTGGCCGGCGTAGGGAATGCATGGGTGAATGAGTCCCCAGAACCCTCCGCTGGATACAAAATTGGTCCCCGAAGTAGTCAGGTGGCAGAATTGATGGCTGTGCATCAGGCCATCCTCACTGCTGTCCAGCATCAACTCCACGAACTGGTCATAATCACAGATTCGGATTATGTACGGAACGGGTTCGTGGAGCACCTGGTTAATTGGAAAACCAGAGGCATGTTATGTGCTAACAACAAACCCTTGAAACATGGGAAGTTGATCCAAAACATTGATGATCTGGTCACCTCGAATGAGATGACCATCTATTGGAAGAAGATCAAGGGTCATTCCAAAGTAGAGGGACCAGACAAAACTGGAAATGACTTAGCTGATCAGCTGGCCAAAACCGGGGCCATCCAAGGGGATCTAATTGAGATTGAGTCCCTGTTGGGGGAAATCCAGGTCACTGCTATCACTAGGTCCCAGACAAATGCTCACAATGACCTTTCAATTGCACAATGGAGTAAGGAGACCCCTGATGCTGATTTGATTACTGCTCAGAAGGGGGATCCAATAATTGGTAAATTTTACCAGCACCTTGAGGACCCTGAGAACTTTCCCCTGACGGATACCGATTACATTGGGAAAGAGGACCTAAGAGTGTTGATGAAATGTCCAAAAATGTTCCGAATCCAAGACGGTTTGCTGGTAAGGAAATCCAAAGCTGGCCACGATCAGTGGGTGGTTCCTACCTCATTCCGAAGCCTGATGTTAAGTCACGCCCATGATGCGGCCACCGCCGGTCATAGGGGGTTTCACACAACATTGGAAATCTTAAGAGAGGTTGCATACTGGCCACACATGGGGCAGGACCTCGACCAGTACCTGAAGGGTTGCCTTGTGTGTGCACAATTTCAGCCATCATCCCTCACACACCGTGCGCCTCTCCAAAAGAGGGGGATGACACTGCCATGGTCAGATTTACAAATCGACTTTGTAGGCCCTGTGATTCGCTCGGCTAGGGGGAATAAGTACATGTTGACTGTGACATGCTTGTTTACCAAGTGGGTGGAATGTCTCCCAGCCCCAAACTGCAAGGCAGAAACTGCAGCTGCCTTGATGATTAACCACATCTTTTCCCGTTTTGGTCTACCTCAAAGGATTGAGTCAGACAGAGGTAGCCACTTCACCAGTGAAGTAATGACAAAGATGTGGGAGATACTGGGAGTCAAGAGAAAGCTGCATATTGCTTATAGACCAGCTTCTTCTGGGGCAGTAGAGAGATATAACCGGACAATTGTGAGCATATTAAAGAAGTTTGTGGCAGATTCTGGGCCAAGTTGGGATATCCGATTACCTCTGGTCCTAATGGCCATCAGATCTACCCCTTCATCTGCAACCAAAATGTCACCATTTGAGTTGATGACTGGGCGCAAGATGGTGCTTCCGCAGCATTTGCTCTACAGGACCCAAGAGCAGACACTGATAAATGCCTCCACTACTCATGAGTATGTAGAGAATTTAAGGAAACACCTCCAACATGCTTTTGCTTATGCTCAGCGGAATCTAGAAAGATCGACTGATAGCATGAAGACCCATTATGACCTGAAAACTTCCAGGAAGGAATATCAGGTGGGAGACCGGGTCTATCTATACAACTTCCAAAGGAACCAGGCCAAGCAGCGCAAATTTTTGCCTACATGGAAGGGACCCTTTGAGATCGTCGACAAGATCTCCCCTGTGGCCTACAAAATCCACACCCCCAAAGGCGGTTCGGCAGAGGGGGAAGACAAGTGGGTCCACATAAACCAGTTGAAATGTTGCCATCCCAGGCACACTCTGCAACAACTGGAGGAATCCTCTGAAATCCTAGCGGGTACTGTATCAGACTAATTCAGTTCCAATCATAAAACATACCACATCTAGTCTCTAAAATATTGTGATTTGCATGAAACTGTCTCTTAGTTATACTGTTGTTTTTTCAAAATAAGAAGGTAATGTGTCGTGATGATGAGATGCATATGCTGCCCCACTATCTCAACGGTGGTGGAAAAACGTCTATGAATAGGTATTGCCGCTCTTCCTTTGTCGTCCTAGGAGAAAGAAAACCTTGAGACGGGCCAAGGAGGACGATCCGGAGACCGGGAGCTGAGACGCAACGGGCTCGGGGTACCGCCCAATCTTCCCATCAGGACCGGCGAGGAGAACCGATCGATCAGTACCGGATGGAGGAAAAGATGCTGAACTATGCCATCTATTGGAAGAAGATGAGGAAACATCCCAGATCTTGCGAGTCCCATTCGTGAAATAGGATGGCCATCGCAAGAGGGGGGCTTGTGGGATGTATTTACCCATGCATCCTAGCCCTACCTCAAAACTGTGCAGTACTGACATGAAAACATCATGATGACCAGAGCTTCCCAGAAAATGCACCGGGAAATGCAGGAAGAATAGGCTGCCACCCATTTTTGCCGATGTTATGGGCACAGAAGGACGCTGCCTAAAACCACCATTGGACTACCCGCACAGTAGTCTGAAACCATTGTTTTGACCCATGTGGAATCATTAGACGGGGTAAATATGGGGATTAAGCTGTCGCTGCCCATCATTTTGCCCCAGAACAAAAATAAATAATTGGAGTGGGTAAAGATGGGGATGCGCTGTCGCCGCCCATCATTTCATCCCAGAATCCAGGACAGCTGCGCAGTTGTGCGCACACCAAAATGGTTACCTAACTTGCCACCCACCAGTGTAAAGAAAGGTCTTTGTTGACAAAATCCACTTTTACTGATGTCAAAAAGTTGCTGAAATCGTGACTTATTGGACGACTTTAAAGATTCAACCCTTTTTGTGGGGTTCCACATAACCATCTTACTGTAAGGAGCCCCATCAAAACAATGTTAAGCAAGGATTTACTACCATGTAAGAACCATTCCTGTTTAGAATGCATTAATCCAAGAAAATCCCAAAGTTGCATGCAGTGCCAACAAAATCCTCTAGGCGGCACTAGCGGTCTAAACTCTGACTGGAGAACTGAGTGCAGTTGCTGTACAAAGGGATTTGACTTAGCTGACTTCAAAGGCTGCATTTTAATTAAAAATTAGCCACATGCTGTTCCCAGAGGCCTGAAGCCTGGGAAACCCTATCACCTCAAGAGCTTCACACCAGGAGTTAGAATCTCACATGACCTCTTGATTGATAGAAGGCAGACTGGCTGGGAGCTTCCCAGAGACCACACAAAGGACCCTTTCCTCTGAAAGGAAGATGTTAATTTTGTCTGTTTAATGTCAACAAAGCCCTGCCTGCCCAGAGGACTGACCCACCCAAGTCTTGGAGGCGGACCTCAACACTCTGAGGATTGAATTGGAAGTAAAATATATATTTTACAAAAACACTGATAACTCTTTGTAAGCAAATGACAGAAATGTATAAATTTGAGAGCTTTAATTTAAAAAATGTACCTTTAATTCAAGACTAAACTCGAATTTGTGTGATGTTCTGGGGCAAAACCCCATTGTTTATTAATATTACAAACTCCCTGTTTCAGCTAGACAAACGAAAATGCATTGGTATGTGGGTAGATATGTGAGGAACAGTTGTATAAAATTTAATGAAGATCCAATGTTGTTTAGCACATTAAAAAGTGCTAGAAGTGGCCGTTTTTGAATGCAAGCTCCTAGGAAAAGCACATTTGGACAGAGACATGGCTAAATTCAGCCACACCATGTATATGTAATTTTAAACAAATGTGTACCTGTGCAAATATGTTTTTAGGTCAGATATAGATTGTGTGTAAAGTTGACAGGGGTGGGTTCTCTGTATCATAAACAGACCTCATCATGATGACACTTCATTTCATTCCCCCAATCAAGTAAGAAATGGAAGTTTGACCAATTAGAAGCTGAGAGAGAGGTAGGGTCAGTGATGCTAGAACACACCCACATTCTAAACACATAAAAGCAGACAGTCAGGACACATAGAGGTCTTCAAAATCCATCTGCCGCTGGAAGCCCTGCCGGAAAAATCCATACTTACCTCCATCAACCTCCATGGAGCCAAACTAGAGACTTCAATCTATCCAGAACTAAGAGACCAGACCAGAGAGACCCAGACCAGCAGAGAGAGTGACCCAGATCACTGTGAAGTGCAGAGGCCAGACCAGACCAGACCAGAGCCCAGTCCAAAACCCTGACCAGATCCATGGCGAGGCCCATTTCACTCAAGAATATAGTGTGAGTACATAGCAAACTGTGTAGAACCAAGCTTTTAGTTTAAATTCATCTAATTCAATCTATTTAACCTAAGTAGAACTGCTTGATAGCTCCAAATCTGTCACCTGTCATTCTAGCTGCAAAAAGCTGCACTTGTCTTTTTGAAACTTTAAAATTTCAAATCTGAAAAACGACCTTTATTTAATCGCTCATATCTCCGCAACCGTTTGTGCTAGAGACTTGCAATAACTTTCATCTGAAAGGTTAGAATCGTGGCTTTCCTACGAACCTAGAACCGCATTCCTACCCCTTATAGTTTTACCGCAATCGCGGAACACGCATCCGCGAATTTTACCGCGATTTGCAATTTCTTCACATGTAAAAACGGCTGCTGCTGATTTCCATTTGCCAGAAATTCGTTTAACCTGCTAACTATCCCTGCATCATTGCTAGTGTGAGCCTGGACTAATATTAACTAGATACCACTCACCCTGAACCTCTAATAGGGAATTAAAAGCGTTTCCAGCATATTTCTCATCCATTGCTAGCACAGATCAAAGAATTTGGGCCTGTGATTTCAAAAACTCCTATCTGTTTTCTGTCGTCTAAAGCTTGCTGGATTGAACTGAATTACAGTTGATTGCATTTCTGAGAACTGTGTGTTTTCCTTCCATTTCCTTGCCTTGCATCAAGGGGGGGGAGGGGATTGCCAGAGGAAAGTGATTACATTGTTGGGTTGAAATCACATTGAGTATTTTCTGTATTGCATTCAGTGAATATTGCATCCACCTGAGCTACATAAAGCATCCTCTACCACAGTATAATTTTGTTCCTATTTCCCAGTGTGCTACCTTATCCATTTCATGTTAACTCATTAGTCATTATAAAGAAGTGTGCTAGTGCCAGATTCTCCGTTGTTAATATTTCCCATATCAGATTAAGTGTGATATTCAATTATTAATTTATTATAAAGTGTGATATCTATATTTTAATTTATCAAATAAACCTTTTAAACTTGCAAAACAGAACTACTTCTTGGCTCAGTGGGGTCAGGGGGATTCCAAGAGAGGGGTGTCATACAAGGGTAGTCATCCCGAACGCATGAACTGGACCTAAAGATATATCCATAAGGGTTTTCATTCAGTATTATAGACTAGGTGTTAATTTGGCTGTAGTGCTGAATTGAATCCTCTTACACACCCACATAGGAAACTAAATATGTGCTAAAGACAAAATGCCCTGCTGGATGGGGTTGACCCTGTCAGTAATGGCACTGCCAATCGCTCATACCCTTAACTTGGGCGGTGGGCCATTATCGACAGGGCCGGACACCGCCTCAAAGCATAGCAGCTCAATTAAGAAGACTCATCTCTTGCATGTTTTGGCAGTGATCCTTTTGCAGGAACCATTGTTGAAGTACCTGCCTTTCAGGTCCCCAGGAGCGGATTGCATGGGTCCACTGTGGCATGCTCAAGGCAAATGCAAAGGGGCAGGGGGCAGTCTGAATATCATGTATGGACCAGTAGCCCAACAGGCTTGAAGCACACGCAGGCCTCACGCTGCGACACGGAAGCAGCGTAGACGATGATCAATGAAATGTTGCAAAACAACAGACGATATTACTAGGCTGACACATAACCCAGCAACCACCAATGCTTGGAACTCTGTGGATCACATGCTACAGGTAAAACAACGAAATAATGCAGAAGCAATCCAGCGACAAAATAATTGAACAGAACACATTATCGTAAACTTCTCTATAAAGCTGCAAAACACAAAGAAACACCGTTTGCACCAATCCAAACCAAACCAGTGCAACGTATTAGACAGGTGATACACCTATCCCGGTCAACCCAGTGCAACATTGCAGGAAAAGTGGTACATGGCACAAACGCAGCAACAACACACACTATGAAGTGCATGCTGCCTCCCAATTCTTTCCGTGCCACACAAGGACAGCCACCTGTACAGTGGAAAAGATGGAGAAGAGGTTTCAAACAACCATTGCAAGTATACTATCCATCAAACCACTCCTCGTGCATCGTCTCCGTAGGATAGCTCAGGGGCAACACGCTCGCATTGGAAGCAAGACGGCATGAAGCAACAAAGGTTCGATCCCCAGGTCCGCACTTAGAAACCTCTGGGTATTAAGCACGTTATAAATAACCTATCATATCATATCATATCATAGCATAGATCATTGCTTGGAGGAAAAAACACGTTTAAAACAATCTGGAAATTAGGCCAAGTATTTAACCATATTAAGGACCTATAAACATCCTTTGAGGTGCATGCAGTTCAGCCTAAAATCACTGGCAAGAGGAGACCACCACCTGAAAGGAGGGGTGTTGTTAACCACACAGAGAAGCTGGACAGATACAATAAAAAGAGGTGCTACCACTCCAACATCCCATATCACATGCCCAACAGTGAAGACGGACTGGCCATCTTAACAGTAGTGGAGGAAATGCAACTACCAAAGTCACTTTGTCGCATGTTGTGGCAGCACTGTCAATACAAGCTATGCAGGGGGACTATGCAAAGAGTTGACAAATCCATATTCACAGTGGCGTGGAAGATGCAGAAACAGAAATACCATGTCATCAATAGGGGTAGCGGGTAGCAGGCAAAGTCATGGAAATGATGGCAGATTCTGGTGCCAAGGATTCACTATTACTGGAAAAGATATATGACTCTGTAATCAAAAGCAGCAAGATCCTTAATAAATTAGGCATCAATCCAAGGGCCTATGCAGGAAAGATCATTGAGTTAGTGAGATGGTTCTGAGTGTAGCTCGCATTCAAGGAACATACTGCAGAAGGAAAAATTATATGTACCCTGGAAAGGGAGCACCCTGTTGTTAAGTTGGTAACTCCAGAGCAGACTAGTTGGACCTCAATACTGAAGTGTCAGTCTTCTCCCGTTATATGGAGTAAACCTAAACCACCTTCCAGAAAGTGAACACTTTCCAGAAAATTAGCGAAACACATTCAGAGAGGACTTTGGATATGGCAAGGGCTTTTTCTATGGAAGAAAACTGAAACCGAGTTTAGTTCCATCATACACAAAGTCAGAAGCATACCCATCTCCTTGTGCAATGAGGTCAAAACAGAACTACTTTTGATGGAGAAACGAGGGCTGATAAAGGGAATTTACCTAGTGAAATATCCTCTCTGGCCATCATGCAGCAACCCACTGGCAAACTAATATTATGGGGGTCATCATGGGTAATTCCGGCGGGATACTCGGAAACTAACCTACCATTGTCGGCCTGATATCCCAACATTTCCAGGATATTGCAGGTTCTGGCAACAGTGGTATTTAATTGCCGGTATTACCAGTACTGATTATACAGGGCCGGTAATACCAGATTATTTTGCCAGTGGGGACCTGAATTACCTCCTTCTCTTGGCTGGAGGTAAATCAGTCAACACCCACCGGCAAACATGCAGTTTGGTGGTGTGGGAAAAGTGTCAGTCACAGAATTACCACCACTATTTTCCTGCACAACCAAACTTGTAATGACCCCCAGTGTTCATCTCAGGGCATTAAACAAATCATGTATTATGGACTTACACCCTCTAACTTACATTACAGAATTCATGTGCAGTGTTGGCGAGGCCAGGATCTTCGCTACTTTGGACTGCAAGTCGCGTAGCTTCAAGTGACACTATATTCAGCCTCCAAGAATCTCACTGCTTTTATATTGCTGGAAGAACTGTTTCAGTGTGTAAGGATGCCTTTTGAACTAGTTTCAGCAGCTGCATTATTTAAAGAAATATGAATTGCTCCAGGATAAAAAAGGCATAGTGCAGTTTCTGGAGGATATGTTCATCTATGGCAAAGGCCCTGAAGAACACAAGTTATGCTTGCTACGGACACTGGGGATACTTAGCACAGCTGGCATGACCTTGAGTAAAGATAAATGTAAATTACATAGGGAGGACATTCAGTATCTTGGATGTGTGATATCGAAGAGGGGTATAAAACCCAACGGGACTTAGTAGAGACTCTTCGAAAGACACCTACTAGCGAAGGCAAAGTACAGTTACTATGGAGAATGGCCCAATACTGTGCCAACCTCATACCACATCTTGTGGTCTCCACGAGCAACAAAGGCATTGTCTTTGAGCAGGACACGAGGTGTACCCAGTAGCGAAAGCACCATCATAATAAAATAGCTTTCAATTCAGCAGATAGCTTCTGATGAAAACCATTCCCAGCATTAAGGGATTGGGTGCTGTCCTCATGCAGAAAGATGGGATGAAGAGTACACCATTGCCTTTCCACTGAGAGTACTGAACAAGGCTGAGCAAAACTACACCAAATGAAAGCAATTACCTGTCCAGTAAGTGTGCTGTAGATAAGTTCAATCATCTCCTGTGGGATACCAAATTTGAACTATGATCTGACTGCAAGGGTTGGAAAGGATTTAACCACTAACAGCCTCGATAATATGTCATTCAGAATTAGGAAATAGGTTACTAGTCTTCAAAGGTGCACCTATAATGTGTGTACCTACCCACCTAGAAGAAAATAAGTAAGCTGATTACTCCTTGAGGCTTATGGATAAAGAAGATATCCTGTCCCGGGAGAATAGCTCAGTGGCAACGTGCTTGCCTTGGAAGCAAGACGGCACGAGTCCGCACTTAGAAACCTCTCGGTATTTAAGCACGTTATAAATATGCAACTAAGACAACAACAACAATAAAACAAAACAAAAATCTGTAACAGCGCCTCAGTGCCCCTGGGATGTGTGAGTGCTTTTAAAATGCAAATAAATAAATAAGAAGAGGACGAAGGTGCTGAGGTTCAAGGATGAGTGGGAAATGACGATGCAAAATGGCATGGCTCTTAATAATATTAAAGCAGCCCTGGAAGAAGATGAGAGTAACAATAGACTATTCAAGATTATATAGTGTGCAACTCTTTGGAGAGTCAAGGATATACTACACACCAAAGAAGGTTTTATAATGAGAGGGGGCAGGATTATACTCCTGGTAGGAAGGAGGAAGGATAGCTCAGGGGCAACGCGTTAGTCTTGAAAGCAAGACATTGCAGCGCAACACAGGTTTGAATCCCAATCAGAATGCTTAAAAACCACTTGTTGGTATTAAGGGTATTGTAAAAGAGCACATATAATTTTGTGATTGCATCATCAATCTTGCACAGAAGGGCCACCATGGCATGACCAAGACCACACAAAGGGTCTGGCAGGACCTCTGGTTCCCTGCATGCGACCTACAAAAGACTGAAGAATTAGGTGGATTCCCACGTGTAAAAGCAGTGAAAAGGCATGTTATACTCACGCCTGTCCTAAAACTATCCTGACTATCCCCAACATCCCATGAGAGATTATGTTTTGATATTGTGGGTCCTATACGCAGTTTGACATCACACTGCTACTACATGGTTCTGTTGGATCTTCTGACAGGTGGGTGTAGGTAGGCTTCATGCAGAATATTTGCACAAGATATGTCAATCAATTTCTAGATTAAATATTCAGGAGAGAAGAATAATCTACAGTCCTGCCAATGGAAAAATTGGGTCCAGTTATTATACTGAGAAAGGGAGGCCTTTCCTAAATGTAATGGTTTAGAATTCTGCACCCGCGTGGTTTACCACCCCGAAAACAACTGTATGCTAGAGAGGTTCAACTTAGTGATAAAATGGAACATACAGGGTGCACTTGTGGCAGGAATCCGTTTTGGAGAAAGGTGGTTTTCCACACAGTAGAGGCTCATATGCGCATCCCCCTTTCAACCACAGGTGTATCTCTTTTTGAACTACTAAGAGCGAGAAGACCCATTACTAGGGTGTTCTCCTCATGGTTCAGGAAGAGCCAATAAGGTACATGTGGACCTGAAAAAGTGTAAGAGCACAATTACTGATAGACAAAGAAGCAACACGTTGGTCTACAGCAGACACAAAGCTGTTTCTTCAAATAAATTCAGGAGGATAGGTTTTCAGTGCCACTTCCAAACAGTATGAAGGGGCGAGCAGAAGCATGGTCACACCCATATAGAATAGTAGACCTAATGCATGGAGCAGTTGAGCCAACAGATAGGAGAGTGTGGAATAACTGCATGCTATGCAAAGGGGTCAATCACATTACCAGGAAAGTTACTTGTTCAGACAAGAATTATAAAAAAAATCCATCACAGAAGCCACTGTATGGTAGGCCCAAAAAACTATCAGAAAAAGCAATCCAGGGAAGCAATAATGGAGTGCACGATTTGCAAAGGAACACATCTTTAATACAAGCAAATTACAGCCGAGAAGGTCAGTTATCTGCTTATAACTAACACCTGAAAACGCTATGCACATCGAGTTAGAGTATTTTAAAATAAATACCTCAAAACGTTTATACATTACAAGTATCAAGTACATGTTACTCTTACCTTCCCAATGGGCTCTCACCTATATAAAAATCTAAACACAACCTACACTACCACACTCTATTGGTTTGTATATTACTTGTGACCATACTAAGAACAGCCCACTATGAATGACCTAATTGTGCAGTCAGCTAAAAGTACTCCATCCTGATGTGCTAAAGTTACATATGTAACATTTACTGAAATGTCATACCCTCATTGGTCAATACAAATTCATGTAAATTCTGATGGACAGTCCCACCAAAACGACCCAATCATGTAGTGAGTGTGAACAGGGAAGTCAGAAAATTATCCACTGAAATATTCTCTCCAATGTGTTCAGCCAATTTGGCAATCCAGACAGTTCCCAGGGCTTGTAGCAGTTTACTCTGCAACACTTTTGCAAATCCGGTTTTGAAACATGTTGCCATCCCTAGCACACATTCTTCTGGCTATCCTCTGGGAACTAAATGGCTTCATAAAAAAAAACATAATTGAGGCCCCACTCTTTGGAAACTAATTTCTCTCCTTTATTCGTACTACCAGACCATTCTATTGCAGCCCCAGATGCCCCAACACTCCCTAGGGGGCAGTATAACCACAATCCAGTTTGGTGCTTTTGGAAATATCTCCACCCAAGCATTGTTCACACCAAAATATGTCCTTCACAACTATTGGACTTCTCTATTATCGAGAACACAAACTGTTTTTCTACATTTCACTCAAAACTTCTGAAAACAGATAGGCCCTGAAACAACAACTAATATGTGTGCTGTACCTCACCCTTCTTCCAAGGACCTTGGCACACTGAAATATGGCTGGGGGAAGCAGGAATAAAGTTTAATTATATGGAAGGACAGAGGCTCATATGTGCATCTTAATGCCCTCTGAATGGCAGAAATCTACAACTATGATGGGGCCTATGATATGAAATGACATGACTTGGTATTTATAACGTACCTTTACACAAGTGTTTCTAGGTGCCACAAGGCAAGAAGGAGAGACAGAGGGATGACAAGAGAAATGATCTTACTAGGATTGCACAAGTGCAACGAGAGGTGCAGGGGAGATGGTGAGGGGAGAAGTGCAGGGAAGGGGCACAAGGGGAAGTGCAGTCAGCGCTGCAGGGCTCTGAATAAGCGTGAGGATGACAGAAGTCTACACGGGTGCAATACCAGACCGGAGAGCTGGGTAGGGCAGAAGGCAGTGTAGGGCGACTGGTTAAGGAGGGCTTGGCGTGGTAGCCTGTGTGACTATGAAGGCAACCACGCCACCAGTCAGGAAGAGCAGAAAAGTAGATTAGCAGGAGAGAGGTAGAGAGAAGGAAGATGAGAAGATGAAGGTTTTCAGCAGCTTCCAGAACTTCGGATGATCCGGCTCAAGTCTGAAAGGGGCAGGGAGGCTGTTCCAGAGGGAGGCGCCTGCAGAGGAGAGAGATCTACCTCCCACTCTCTGTTTTGAAAAGCATCTGACCCGCAGAGAGTTTGAGGTAGCTTAGCAGAGGGCTCTAGAAGGAGGGTATTTAGGAAGAGAGTGTTGGATGTAGAGAGGCACACGGCCCAGAGAGCCTTGTGTATGGTGCAGAAGGTCTTGAACATGATGCTTGTGAGCCATGGGAGCCAAGAGAGAAATTTCAGAGCTGGCTATATGTGGTCCCTCGGCTTGAGGCCAAGGATACGTCTTTCAGTCCTGTTCTGGATTAGTGGAAGAGGGCAAAAAGTAGAGTTAGGAAGATTGAGAAAGAGGCTGTTGCAGTAGTCCAGCCTGGAGAGAACCAGAGGTCTGTTGACAGTGAGCATTCTGGGGGAAGGTGAGAAAAGGTAGGATACCTCAGAGGAGATTCAGCTGGAAGTGGGCATTCATGGCAAGGTCTGTGATGTGTGGAGAGAAGGAGAGAGTGGAGTCGAAGATGATGCCATGTTTTTTGCCTTGCAGGTGGGTGAGGGGAGGAGGCCCAAGGAGGGCAGCCAGGCGGAGAGAGGACAAGTGGGCATAGGTGTCCCAATGAGAATAATCTCTTTCTTAGTGGCATAAAGGCAGAGGTTGTTAGAGGAGCACCATCCCTGAATAGCGGTTAAACAGTCAGGAATGAGGAGGGAGAGGAGGCTGAGGGTAGCCTGAAAGAGAGCTAAGAGTCATCGCATAACACTGAAAGTTAAAGAAGAAAGTAGAGATCAGGTGGGCCAGGGGGCAGATAGACACTAAAGAGCCAGAGTGATAGGATAGAGACCTGGGCAACACCACATGTGGAAAGAGAGTTGGTGGAGAGAAAGGACCCAAGTTGGACCTGGAAATGTTGGTCTGTGGGGAAGGATGTCGGCCATGCCAGCGCCTGACCAGTGATGCCAAGGTTAACACTGAAACACTTGATCAGGGTGGCATGATTGATCGTGTCAAAGTCAGAGGAGAGGTCAAGGAGGATGAGGACAGAGTGAGAGCTGGAGTCAAGGTTGGAGAGCAGATCTTCACATGAGTTCATGAGAGCATTTTCCATGCCTCTGGATGATCTGAAGCCAGACTGATGCGAATGAAGATAACCTGCAGATTCAGTGTCAAGGTTCAGCTGAGAGATGACCAGTTTCTCAAGTGTTGGACCAAGAAAGGAGTGATAGGGATTGGGCGATACTTTGCCGGGCAGGAAGGATCAACAGAGGGGTTTTCAGGCAGTGGGGTGGATTCAATTAATGTCTCTCATGCACAAACGGGTAGTTTGGGGACAGCCCGCAAAGCTATGTATACTTACAATTTTGGAAAGAATAGACTCAAAAGAACATGTGGAAAGTCATGATATTTAAGAGATTATTAAGGGCAAAGGAAATGCCATTCCAACTGTACAAAGTCACCAGCCACCCTTCCCCTGACACCTTTCCTGCTGCTTAACCCTAACACTTC
This sequence comes from Ambystoma mexicanum, assembly GCF_040938575.1. NCBI lineage: Eukaryota > Metazoa > Chordata > Amphibia > Caudata > Ambystomatidae > Ambystoma > Ambystoma mexicanum. The sequence goes on along the minus strand of NC_090932.1, from coordinate 636,095,313 downwards.
CACACCAACTGGCACCCATTGCTATCTTTATGAAGAAGGAGATGTATGGCATCCCCATGTTCACCCAGCAATTGAGATCCAGAACTTGTAATGTCATGTGGAAAAGGGTAGTAGTGGATGGAGACTGAGTGTGGTCAGTGGGAAAACACCATTCCTTCCTGTAAGACTATAATAAAAAGAAAATAAGACTTACCGCTTGCACGTATCAGAAGTGATCCTTGCAGGTTGTAATGTTGTTAACCTTTTCAGAGGAAAGAGTCTCTGAAGAAAAGATGAATGGTGATTCAGAATAAGCATATTTAGCAATCAAGAATAATTGAGGGACTGTTGGTTTCATGGTGCTTGGCAATATGACTTTAAAGAAGGGGGACTATGACAGCTTAGAACAATAGCTTTTCTGAAATAAATACATTGGGTAATAGCCCAGAACAGTTAGATTTGAAATGTCTGTGGGTGGCATTTCTTGTGGCAAACCTGCATCCCCACATGGATACATTTTCAGACGGTTTGGCCCTGAGGCAACCATCCTCACCACACCAGGCTTGATCCAAAAGAAAAATTATTTTCTGATCTATCAAAGGGCTGCTCCCTGCCTTTCCAAGACTTTGGGGGTCATTCTGACCCTGGCGGTAGGGGGTTGACGGCACTGTCCCACCAGGAACGGCTGGTCTGATCAGCCGTCCTTAGCGGGACCCGTTAAGGGATCATGGAGCTAATAACAGGCCCACAATTTGTGGGCCCGTTATTAGCTCCTTCCCCATTCCCATTGTGCCCTATGGGGGCTCAATGGGAATGGGGATTTTTTTTTCTGAATGGGGACTTACCAGGTCCTCCAAGGTTGGAATGACCCGGTAAGTCCCCATTCAGAGACATCGGACCCGGACCCAGGTTTGGAGGCAGCCATGGTGCTAATAGCACCATGGCTTCCTCCAAACTCGGAATGACCCCCTTTATCTGGATACTAGGCTACTCATATCTCAAACCATAGCTAACTGCTCTATGAATTGCCCTTCCTAAACTGACTCCCACTAGCACAACTTCATCCCTGTGCCTCCACACCACTGAAAGATGCTCCCTATATTAAAAAGAGCTGTACCAAAACCAGGGCTTTAAGATTAGCCTAAAAGCGCACATCTGATCCATTGAATGAGGTCTGGTCATTCACAATGAATAACACCTCCCCATAAGATCTCTTCATATCATTACTGTAATTAACTGTTGTCAGCACATTGCATACTGCCTCTGTTTGCTAAGAACTGCTACATATAGTTGTATAATTATAATACACATCCCTTTTTGTGTATGGCCGGATATAATAAGTGATTAAATGGGGTACTGGCAATAGATATGTATTACTGTTCACGTTGACTATTCTCACAGGTTTTACACCTCTTTTAGAAGTAACTTCTCTGCGTCTGCTTGTATAGAGAATGTGCAGTCCCTCAAGGTTGTTTTTATTTCAAAACAATGTTTTCATATTTCCTCCTGGGGTCATAAATACATAATATTCACAAATCCCCTTAATTCATGTCACATTTCTTTGAATTTACCACACATTGTTTTGTACTTCGTAGGCCCTACCTGAAACTAAGTACCAAACATAAGCTTCCCAGAGAAGTCTCAGTAGTCCTTCATTTCTCTTTTATTTAATGAATGTGTTACTGTACTGCTTCTAACATGACTGCTTAACGCAAGGTGAACCATTAAAGGGACAACTTCACCAAATGTACCTTCATCTAATTACAACAATGAAATCAATAAATAGTTCAAACTAAAAAATCACTGCGAGTAATACACACATTCCATATACCTTAAATTGAATGCATATTTTCGATGATCCGGCAACCAGATTGGGTGACATATATATTTATTAAGCAATGTATAGACAGATAAATTCCATATTACTACTGCATTACCAAAGAGGAAATGCACACCTAAAGTGGTAGCAGGCTGACACATTGACCCTGTTGTAAAAGAAATGTAGCAAACGATCATTATTTCTCAAACATACCTTTCACAGCCACTATTCTAGAGAGCCGTGTATACAGTAAAAGCTTGGAGCATGTAGAGTCAAATAACTCAGTAGATCTATTGCAAGTTGGTTTCAGACCTATGATAGGCACTGAATCTGCATTGGTTTCCATTGGTGACCACTTCAAAATCACAGGGGATTACAATATTACAACTAACACTCCTTGACATCTTAGCAGACTTTAACATTGTTAAGCACAGTACAATAATAAGGAAGCTTGATGAAACCAGACTTCAAGACACAGCTCTACAATGGACGAGATCTGTCCTTACATATTTTATTTCATTTTTAAAAGTAGTGGAAATACACTAAATGTTACTGAGGGAATGGAAATTAGCTGGCTCCCTCCTTTCAGTTCAAACTCGGTTTACCTGTCACTTTCCCCGATGATCAAGTCTCTCAACGCTCCATTTCAGCATCTATATGACCCATTTGATGAAGATCATAAAATGTTATGGACTCACCTGTGAAAATTATGCAGACGACACACACATCTAATACAGCATGACCGATGACAGAAAGTGTGGCCTCACCCTCAGCAAATGCATTACACAAATAAGCAAATGGATGATGGCCAACTTCCTAAAACTCATATCAGACAAAATGGAAACAAAGATTGTTTCACTGCACACCACAATTGAAACACCGCAACCATGGTCTTTGGAAATGGGTAACTGCCTTACTATATCTACATTTTCAAGAACATAGGCATATTAACAGACAAGAGACTCACGCTGGAATCCCAAGTCAACACAATACTCAATAGTGCTTCGGTTATCTGTGCACTATTACACAGTTTATGCCATATTTCTACTCTGCACACAGAGTGCTGGCTATTACCTGCATGATTATTTCAAGAATCAACTACAAAAACAGCCTTTACTTAATAATTCTGGGCTAACTCACAAAAAGCTTTAACTGATCGAAAACAGAGCAGTTAGACAACACACAACACTGGCTCAAAGAACACTTCACTGGCTACAGATCCAAGATCCAAAAAAAGATCCAGTTCAAGGCCCTCTGCATCACCCACAGGGCAACTGAAAGTCAAGTAGAATTCTTTCAAAAACAATGACTCTACCTAAAATCAAGAAACAACAGACTTTTAGAATCCAGACGAATTTGCAGAGACAGACACAGATGCTTCTCTTTCTTTCCAGTATAGTTGCCAAACAACTGGTATGTCACACTGTAGCATACAGGACCATCTTAAATTCAGGAAACAAGTCTAAATATCTGGCTTTGCAATGCTTAACAGACATAAACTTTACTGTATACCCATCAAGCAGCAGAAACAACACCCCTCAGTAGTTCACTTGTATACACAGATACAACCTAAGGGATCCCCAACCCAGCTTCTGACTCGCCACCTACAGCACAACTCAAGACACTCATGAACCTATAATCACTAAAGGACATCACATCAAGACACAGCAACAACCATAAGAGAATGTCTACATTGTCACCCAGAATATTGAAACCTCAACAGAGAACATCTTCATCATCAACCACTAAAGCCAAACACCTATCAAGATAATGCAACTGACACCAAGATTAATAATTTACAAGCACTAAGAAAACACCAAAAACACTCCCTACCTTTTGACTAATCCTCAATTTCTCCTCACCTTGTACAAGCACAAAACAGCCTTTCACATTCAGCTTTTATAAAAAAAAAAATCCTCTCCTCATGCTGTGAACATCTCAAACGTATATCTACTATAACAGCATATTCATACCTTGACCAACAGAAACACACACTATAAACATGAGGATGCCTATTTGAAACCAAAGTAGTAAAGGATTTCTAAATATTTCACCTAAAAAGCTTGCAAGAACGCAAATCTTAGGGTACTTCTAATTTGCAACCACAGCACAAGGCACTGCAATCCTGTCTTTCCCTATCTTCCTCAGTAACCAAATCCTCCCACTCACTCCCAGATCAGCCAGAGCACCAGGAGAACAAGCAAATAGAAGCATTGTGTGATATACATTCTAATAATAACATAACAGTTCACAGCTTGCAGAGTAATGATTGTTTTGCATGAGGGAGCCTGGAGCATGACGCTGCATGCCTCCAGGTTTGGAAGAAATCATTCTTTAACTCATTGTGATGTCCTCTATAGAACACAGAAGCTGGCTTTGATAAGAAAATGCTCTGTGTTTAGTTCACAGTGACTATTGGAAGAAAGGAGGCCGCAGCTATAATGTAAAAATAAACTGATGTGGCAGGGCTCATGGTGGGGGTGCAGAATGCTTGTACAAACGAAGTGGAGAAGATTCTCTATGAGGAGCATCAGGGGAGGATTTGAGAGGAGAGTTTAAGAATGTTGTATAGATTTTGGTTTCTCATTCTTTAACAAGGGCTTTTTCTTTGGAAATGTACAGCTTTTTTAATTTCATGGATGATTCAGTTGGCAAGGCTTTGGATAAAAGGGGCATTTCTCTTAAGAAAAATGTAGGACCTGGTAAGGTGAGGTTATTGACAGCGACATGGGATTGTTTTCCCTACCCAAAAATGGCCTCATGCAGGGGAAACATCCTATGCACAAGGAACAGGGTGCTATCTTTCACAGGCCTGACAGCCTAAAGCCTATGAAGTGTGTGTGACCCTCATTAGGTAATAAACTGGTTACACTAACTAGACGCTCTCTCCTGGGGGAGAGCCGGAGCAAGACAAACAGGTGAAGCATGTTGCATTTAATTCATCACAAAGTGCTAATTGCACTGTTCAATACCTTTCGTCTATGAAATATCTGAGGTTTGAACATTCATTTTTATGGATAAACGTTCACTGATCTATCACCCCTCACCCAAACACATGACAATTCCAGCCCAACGTTTTGGGACACGAATTAGGCTGTTTTTAATATGAATATTCTGTTTTATTTAAAATAATACATCAAAATTAAAGTGGTCTTCTACTTTTGAAAACTGGGTAAATTACCAATAGCATTCCACACAAATACAAGCAGCTTGTCTACAGAGAAGAAGCACAACCTGCCTGCTATTATCTCACTAATGTATTATATTCACAACGCACACACACATTAATTGGTAAAACAGCAAGTCTGAATAGGTATTCTAGATATAAATAGGTAACCTTCTCCAATTCAGCAATTAAAATGATCACCTATTGTCTACATCAGAAAGAAATAACAAACTAACCTCACAGCAAGTAATTGACATGTGTTACTGACACCATCAAGAAAGTGTTTACTTCAGAGAAACAATTTGGATTCTTATATAGCTTTCTTATTCTAGGACTATTCTACAATACATGTTGCACATTGATGATTTCTAATTTGAAAAAAGGTACAAGCGAACTGGCTATGTTATGTTGGTTACTTTGTCTACAGGTTTGGATTTTGGCTAGAAGCTTTTATTTTGGAGAGCACAAGATTGTGATTTATCTAAAGGAGCAACGTGCATTACAGTATACATTTGAGACAGAAAAGGGATCAGCAATTCATTTGAATTGGCATTAGGAGTCCACTTAAGGCAACGATCTTCCTTTTCTGTGCAGTTTTATTTCGAAAAATGACTGGTTATTTAAATTTACAAACTTTTCTGGGAAATGAAGTGGGGAAATAACATCCTTTCTATTCCCCTTTAATGGGTCTCAAACTGTATTCAAGGTTTCCTTTACTATATAAACAATGCTTTAGACAGGACAAGAAATCAGTCAATTGCTGCAAATCTGTGAGTGATGTTGTAGACATTGTCACAAATCGAGATATCACAGGGATTAATTAATATGTGGCTACTGACAGAGATTAATCTGCTCTGTTCAATCATAAGGTTTATAGCATTCTATTTTAAGTATATTTCCACCACATGTCTCTTACGAGCACATTGCCCATTCAGTAGTATAGCTTGTAGTGGAGTCTCCCCCAAGAGACATTCACTCACTTTCAGGGATTTATCTAGTTCTTGAGGCATGTATCTAAATGCAAAGGGATTATATGTGCACTTTTGTTTTGTCTTTTAAAGGCCAATGACAGGTAAACCCATGAATGCTCTTCTCCCAGTAGGTCCCATCCTTTAAAATCATGTAATCTAGTTCTGTCTTGACAAATGTTTCTAGATTTGGCTCCCTCTAAAAAAAACAAACAAGCTATACTAAAGGAGGATTTCTATCAGGTACATCAAGGTGGAACCCCAATCAATGCTTCTCCTTTCATACAAGCTTCTACCCGCCAGAGCTTTCTCTAATAACTTCTCAAATGTCACGGTTTCATGAATAGCTGGTCTGTGGAAGCTTTATTTTATTACAGGATCATGCCCATGACTTTTTGACTCGACATCCCTCATAAACTGTGACGCTCCACAAAGAATAGGTTTTAGAATGTTAGGGGATTTAGTTTCTTGCATTTGAACAATTGGAACATGTGGTATTAATACCCACATTTGTGGCTGATCAGCTCAGCTAATGGATTTGTTACTCACTAGGAAACGGACAGGAAACTACAGCACGTCTAAAACATGTCACTCATGTCCTGAGAACTCTGAACCGGTTACGGTTGAACAGGAATTGTTTTCAATGCTCTCTGTATCACCCATAGAGCATTACATGGACAGGGAGCAAAATTCTCCCAATCAAAAATCAAGCAATACCTGCCTAGAGGAACTCTGAGATCAAGTGCTCACTTGCTCATAGAAACAAAAGCACTATGACAGAAATACATTCAGACGAACAGCTTTCTCTATTCTTGTAGTCAAACTATTAAACTCAATCCCTGAATTTATCAGGATGATGGAGGACCATTTGAATTTTTAGAAATGGTTAAAAACCTTGCATCACATTCTTCCACAAAATAACCCAGCCAGCCTTAGAGACATTTCAAACCTAAGTACTTATTATAGTGGTTTAAAAAGACCTATATAATTTAACATGGCAGCACTACAACTCAGAGAGTCAAGACAAACGCATGACTCAAGACAGATATGGATATCCCAAACAACAATCTATGCAAGACCAACTTTACATATACTGCTGCCTATACTCTGACAAACCACACATTACCACAACATATATTAAAGCTACACACACCTCACATATGGGTGAAGGTGGATTCCCTAACCAAAAACAAATTGCATTGTGTTTCTGTGCTCAGTGGCTACCCACAACTAGATAACCAAAACCAACTAACAATTTCCCACTCAACCACCCTCACTCACCACACACTTAAAATACACGCCACAAACGACTAGAGAAAACCTGCTTGCTAAAACATTCCAAGCATGCATATCTCACAAACTCCAGTCCATCTTAAGCACATTTGGGGCCCGGGACACAAACACCTTTGTGGCACCCATCCACTGAACCAAAGGAATTAGGGGATGTGACGATCTGGACACGCAAAAGTGCTCAAGCATGAATACAGGAGACCAATTGGAAGCAAAGAGGAAGCTACACATACCGTAGCATAGATTGTGTATGCAGATTAGAATCTACCAGGAAGGTGTCCATATCCAGAGAGACTGAGATGACAGAGTCCTGGTTTTCAAGTAGTGTTGTCATTAGAGGACAACAATAAATTAGGTAGTGGTGTGCAATATATACATGATCACTATTATTATAGAGGTAGCAACACTACAGCCAGTGAAACCATGAGTGAGGCTTTTTTGAACATCACACCCTGAGTTTAAATTCAAAATATTAGGAAATACGATATTAAATGAGATGAGGAACACACATTGGATAAGAGGTGATGCTGAGATTTGCACCACTCTGAACATTCTGAACTTTCCCACATTCTTTTCCAGCTCTTGCCATGAACTAAAATAATCCAATTTTATAGAACTGACTTGGAGAGTACACAAATCACATAACTCAATATGACAGTTTACATTTTTAAGGAAGCACATTATGCAAAACAGAACCTATTCTAGCTTCATTGTCTTCATCACTGAAAGAAGAATATAAGTATCAGCATTCTAAGTGATATGATCTTAAATGATTTTATCTGGGTTTCTCTTCGGTATATCAAAGCATTAAATATGCCCAAAACACAGGCGTGGGGAATTATTATTTATAAACAGGCAAATACACGCTTGAATTGCACAAACAAGCAAACTACCATGCCTTTACTTAAGGACTCAATGCCAGCTTCAGGCAGACAGCATTGATTAGGCTGCTGGTTACATGACCAGGCTCTACCATTCAGTCGCTCCATCCACTACCAGTTATCGTGCCTTGCAGGCCTCTGCTTACAGACTCTTTGCCTGCTCCAGGCGCCAGATCCAGGAAGACAGTATTGAGTAGTAATGGGCTAAACAATGCCAACAGCATGTGAGAAGACACACCTTTCATGGGGACAGCACAATACGGTCAGTGATATACTATGATTTGGCCAGGATCACTGTATCAACTGCTGGTAAAGCCAGGAAACGAGAATGAACGCATTTGATCCATAGTCTTAAATTTGGTTACCTAATCACCTCTCCAGACTAACGTTTTATGCTCGTCATTAGCGATGGCTGCTCAGGTTTTACAACCACCCATCCGAAGAAAACTATTCCTAGACCTTCGCCATACAGAGGCTATGTTTGTTTTTCTAGCAACTGCTTTCTGGTGTAGGTGCATTGCTGATAACAGCACCTGATGAGCTACAAAATAATGTACATATAAATGCAGGTTTATCAGCTTCAGACATAGGCTAAGTCAGCCTTACTGGAGTTTTGTTTTGTAATCTTGCGTATGAATACAGATGTATGCAATGAGTTCTTAAAACACTGAACTATCTTCTGAACCAACACAGCACCTGAATTCTTCAATTTGCAACTTTGGTTATTGCACATGATCAGCATGAATGCCACAGAAAGATGAGAATTGTACAGGAGTTGTGCCATAGTAAATGCACAAACCGTGTATACCACAGTAAACACATAAATCATTACAAGATGAATTAAGCAGACTGTACTTGTCAACCACAGATAGGCAATAGGTTTATCCTCAGCAGAATGCCATAACATATCCTGATGTTTGCTGAGCAATGGAAACTGACTTCTTTAGATCAGGCAGTCTTGTGTGCCATCCCACCCTTCCGAGTGGGCAAGTGTCTCTTTTGCCCTCACTTAAAAACTGCTGCGCAAACCAACTCTCAAACCCACAACTAGCTTCAAACAGCTGACTAGCCAATCACTGGATGTTCTCCCATCTGGCAACCATGCCCTTCCACTACGTACAATAAAACACACCAAGAAAACAGACCCCCACAGACGCCGGTTCACCCTGGTTCTACACACATGAACAGCCTAGCACAACTCCTGTTTTTTCCTGCTTTCTCTCCCCTAACCAACCCACTCCACTTTCTGTTTCAGAACCACAGGAGTGATTTACGATCATACAAATGGCAGAGGTGTATGGTATAAATCAACATAACCTAACGTAACATTAATGGTGTGTCTGTTTTAACACAACGCTGCCCTCTCACAAACTGAGCTCTTAGCACAGCCTTGATTTACATGATGTTAGCTGCATTGACCCTTTTAAAGTCATATGCAATAAGAAAACAATAGCATTATATAATTTTCACTTACTAAGAACATAATAATATATGCCTTTTACACATTTTTTACGCATAATACACAGCATTAATTAATCTATAATTTTCTCACAGAATATAAAAATACACTTCATGAGTCATTTGTGTAACATGGCTGTACAAATGCATCATACATCTTCATTTTGTGAAATTTTGATATGAGGATGAAAAACCATGCATCGTGTTTAGTAAAATGTGTGGTAAATTTATGTAAAATAAACTTGACAACCGTTGTCTTTGCAACTCTTTTACCGTGGATGCCAAGGATACATACATTGATTCTATGACTTATGGTACTAAGCTAGAAGAGGACTTTGAGGTGGTAGATGATGAAGAATTAGGTCTGCTAGGGAGTCAGGACTGCAAGGATGACCCAGTTAGGAAAGATTTCGTAATTGTGGGTAATTTTCCTTCCATGGGGCAACCCCTAAACTTTTTGCTGTTGTTTTTCACCTTGTTCTCGACTTTGCCAGAGAAGTGCAGCCTTCTGCCGCACTCCTCTGGGCTTTCTCTCCATTCTTACGGGGAAACTGACATGCCCTTAAGACAGTCAGTAACGGGAAACGCTGTTTTCCGTAGTTTCTTTTATCATGTTGCGGCTTTCATGCAACATGACACAAGAGGGCACTGTAAGCTAAGTTACTGCTCTCTTGGGTCTCTAGCCTTTGTAGGGGAGGATTGGTCCAAGAGACCCCCCTCGCCTACGTCTTCTCCCCAGGTGAGGGCTATGGCTCATTGGGCGTCCCCTCATGCCACCCGGGCCCAGGTGGTGGAGGGTTCACCTGCTGAAGACATTGCCCACACGTATTGATTGCCCACACGTATTGATTGCCCACACGTATTGATTGCCCACACGTATTGATTGCCCACATGTATTGAATTTAGCTAGGCCCAGAAACCATTTTGTCTATCAAAGATGGTGTGAGCTCAGCGCACTGTAGCGCGGCCCCCACCCTCGGAGAGTTTCAATTATCCCTGTCGCCGCAGCACCCTGGCAGATCCGCTGTGAGCGCGTTCCCACGAACAAGACGGACATGAGCTAGCATAAAATACTAACACTGTAACATTTCACCTTCCACAATGTATTACTGCTCCCAGCATGACCCGGTCAGCGAGGCCTGGGCGATGGGGAGAACTGTACAATGGCCGTCCGATGAAAGCAGAAAAATACCCAAGTATGAATGCCAAAAACTACTTGTAATACGCGTCCCCTCTCCAAAAAACTACTGCTACTAAAGAAACCTGTAAAATTGTGTAATGATTGTTGAAACGCATGCTTACATGACACCAGCAATGAAGGACCCACACCCCGCGGTCCTGCGCCATAACTGAACTAATGCTGCTAGAATGCAGGGGAGAATGAATGCAACTATACATAAGGCTCGTGTGAAAGACGCGTGCAAATGCGCCCGTCATGTGTATATGTCTAAGCCCTTATATGTCATTACCGCCACGCACAGTGGCGGGTCTCGTTCTTTGTGCTCCACCAACCATGCTACTACCTCACTTAATGCAAATGTATATGCATATAACTAAATTCTGTAGTTGTTAAAATATAATGTACTCATAAGGTGCTCAGATTGACTATATCCGAGAAACATTTAGTGAAGCTGAAATGTATGTTTTCAAGTGATCCAAATGAGCATTATAAGAGTGTTCAGATGTTTATAATGTTCTCACCTAAAGTCGGCAACACACGAGAAAAACACCTTTGTGAATATGTGCAAGGCCATTTCCCATCCCACCCTGCGAAGTCTGCCAAACAAGAGAGCTGAGGCCTGCGCCGCGCTGCTCCACCTCCCCCGACTAGGCTGGAGCCGCTTCAAAGATTTGTAGTCCCCTCTGCAGCACCCAAGGCCACGGCCTGCCACCTGCATTATTTACAACCCAGCAGTAAACCTCCGCTTGAATACACAGATCCGAAGGCGCCCCCTCGTAAACCCCACAACCCACCGGATCATCTTAGACTTATGACCCTGTGCAATGAAGACACCCAATACTGTGGCAACATACAGCGGCCCATTCATAATGACTTCTAACGAGACAGAAAGACATGTACCACCCGTCCCATGCACAGAGACTTAGCCCCACGACCTATGGTACCGGTCAAACAGTGGTAACCATGCACTGATGAATCACCATCAAACCCCTCACAAGGTGCATTCCTCCTGTGTTGCATTAACCTGTAGAATAACCTATTGATAAATTTACTAAAGAAGATAACATTGCAATGACTGAATGACTGCGGTGTGCATGGCATAGGGCAAATAAGTCAGGAAAAGACATTCATCTCTGACACTGGCCACAATGGCACAACAACACCGCCCGGATGAACTCGGCTGCCATGCCAGGCCCAGCCCAACCCACGAGGCTGACCAGTGACGTCCTCCAGCCAAGGCCAACCACATCGCAGCAGCACCTATAGCTAGTCATCGCCACCCAATCCCATTGAACTTGTGCCCCTTATAGTATGTAGGTTCTGATGACGTGTTTTGTAAATATATACGCCTGTCTTTGCTATTGTCAGACAGAGCGCTCTCGGAGTTTGCAGAGTTCTTTGCATGCCCTATTCTGATTGATAAACTCCCATTTACGCTCACCCGCACTCTGTCTTGGCCTTATTCCCATCCTGGGAGAGTCCTTCATTGTCTCTCATTGCGGGGAGGATCGTGCTGGTTGGGGACGCTTGCCTTCAGTGGTGACCCCGAAAGCGTGATTTTTATTTCCTAAATCTATAACTACCGTCCCCTTTTGGCACGAAAATCTCAGGTCGAAAAGGGATATGCACGGTGGGCCGGCTCCAGGAGGCTGCCCGCCAACGGCGACCGGTACGCTTAGAAGTGCGCACTCAACAGAGAGAGGGTACGGGATCCCGGTTGAAAAATCCCCTTTGAGTACCGCTCGCCGGAGCCGGGGCTGACTGTTGAGCGGACGGCGACACTGCCTGGACGGACCCAGTTTCGGAGACTATCGGTTCAAGACGGGCACGTGAGTATTGAGTGCGAGCGATCATAAAGAGAGTGGAAGGGGAAATTTAGGACTGGGAACGAGGAGGGATAGAAAGGGGGAGCACGCAGGTCTACTAAGGACCACCTTAGACTTTCTTTGCTTTTTTTTGCATATGGCCATTAGGATTAAGAAGTGAATAAGAGATAAAAGTGACGGGAACCTAGCTCCGAAAGGGGGTGGAAGGCGGCGCCGCATAGTGCTATCTTGACTAGTACTGGGAATATATGAAGAAGTGGACAATAAGTTAAAAGTGTCTGGCAAAGGGGGACACGGAGAATATATTAGTGACTGCTACTCTTTCTATTCTTTTCTTCAGGGTTGGGGGTAAGAACAAAAGTGAGATTAGTTTGAAACTACAGAGATAAAATAAGAGACAGGGAATCCCACTGTAAGAGTGAGGATCAAATCTATAAATATATATGTGCATACGCATATCTGAATAAGACGACAGGGACAGCCGACCAGGGAGGAAAGGGAGGGCAAAGTGAGTTGTGAATAGAGTGTTACAGAGAGGTGTGCGCACATCGTATGTGTTGAGAGATAATTTGGTGTTGTGGGTGTGTAAAGTTGTTGTAAATGTATAACCAGTGAATGGTCATGGTAAGTGTGGTCGGACAAAGCTTCATGAAAACAAGAATAATAAGGTGAAGTGAGTGTGTAACTTTTTTGATTTTTGGGTTAACTTTGTCGATATCACTGATGGTTTGCTCTTGTATGTGCCCCCCAAAAAGAATAGAATAGAGACTGTGCACGGTCATTCTCATTGTGTGCGGGAAGGGGGAGGAGTACAAGAAGCGCCCACTATCAAATAACACATAGAATACGAGGACCACCATGGTGATACGTTTACATTGTAATTTTGGGATACACAGGGACACACAGGTACCAGGAGAGCCCAAAGTATGGGGGCGGAAACACCCTTATCACATATTTGTAAGAACCTACCGGGGTACGCCGAGCGAATTAAAAAATATCATGACCAATGGGTCACAGAGTTGAAGGGAGAGGGGTTGCTCCAGATATGGCCCGAGGGGGGGTCGTTTGACAAAAGTGTCCTAGATATGGTAGCCACATGCATTTGTTTGAAATACAAGGGGAAGCAGTTGCATAATAGGAGAGAAATATTAGATCTATGGAGGTTATTTGAAGAGGTACCACCACCTAAAGCACTAGAAGTAAATCCTAACCTATCATCCACCACTGACAATCCACTAATGATACAGAAAGATACTAAAGAACTGCCAAATGTAGAGCCACCCATAGAGGTAATAAGTTTGTACCCGATATTGAACAAGCCTGTGCCCGCAGAGGGGTACAGTGACCCCGCTTATGTGCCTCCCCCAACAACTGCTACACCCCAAAGGCCAACGGCACCCCCACCATACGAGAGCACTAGGGAGCGAACCCAGGTAAGTACACCAAGGGTGGACATAGAAAAGCTAACAGACGATTTGGAATCAAGACTATCAATAGCTAAGGATGAGCTCTCGAGGATAAAAAGTATATGTGAGCGAACGGCCCTCAATGCAGCGAGATCAGAGCACACGACCAGAGCATCGAGTGAGAATAGACAATTTGAAGAGGGATGGAAAAAAGGTGAGATACTGTTCAGAATTCAAGAAGAACCCACACGAATAATAGAACTAGGGACGGGAGAGGGGTGTACGGATGGCGAAGAAAGGCCTATAGGGGACAGGGACGAACTACTATGTGATATAAGGGACAATTTGGAAGAAAGCCACAGGTTGAGTATAGCAATAGGAGGGGGAAGTGAAGGGGTGGAGGGTGCATGCTCAATGAGAACACTGGATGATGAGTGGACGGGGCGATTAAGGAACAGGGTGGGGAAAATGGCATCATTGGGAAGAACAGGAGTGAAGACGGGAACAGATGCCACGGTGAAAGGGAAGCTACAGCTTCCGCTGATACATAGGGGAGGAGGGAGGCCGAATTGCATCCCATGGGCTCAGATGGACAAGGCCAATTTATTGAAGTTATTGCCCCCGTTATCAGGAGGGGCGAGAAAGTGGATATATGCCTTTGAGAAACATACTGCCGGGGTACCCCTAGCAATAGGAGATGTGAAGAGCTTGCTTGTATCAGCAGTGGGGGATCAGGCTGACAGAGTATGGGTCAAGGCTGGTTTCCCGGGAGTAACATTAGACTGCGATCGCCATGATGGGGCCTCCTTTAACACAGTGCGTGCGAGGGTGTGGGATGCCTTGCGGGAAACGTTTCCAGACACACCAGACCTACAGTCAGTAATGCAGTGTACAATGAATGATGGGGAAGATGCTATGGATTACATTTTCCGGGTCCAAGAGATGTGGAGAGCAGAAACGGGCACGCCCTGGTATCAATCGACATCTCTATTTTACTTCATTATAAAAAGGGGGCTCCCAAAAGAGGTGCAAAAAGCGCTCGACAAGATAGCAGGTATTGAAGCTAAAGGCTGGCCTGAAATTCAAAGCATAATAGTACAGCACTGTAAGAGGATAAAAGAAAGGGAGAAGGAGGTGGCGCAGAAAAGATTGGCAGACGAAGCGAAACTGGTACAGACAAAGTTGGTGAAGGTCGCAGCAGCAGTAGCCGCGCTCCCACACAGCAGGGAGGGAGATGAAGAGGAGGAGGGGCTGGTAGCAATAAAAGGAAGGAGGGCAACTAATTGGGCTGGAGCAGGACAGCGGCAGTGGAACGAGCAGGAGCAAGGCGGAGGACCGCAGTGGCAAGAGTGGACCCCTCGAGGGGGACGAGGTGGGTACAGGGGCCGAAGAGGAGGTGGACCAGGGTACGGAGGAATGGGTGGAAACGGATGGCAGGGACCTAGAGGTGCGCAAGGAAGCTGTTGGAACTGTGGAAGATGGGGGCATTACTCTAGGGAGTGCAGAAGTAGACCCAACAACGGGTTCCAGGAGGTAGAACAGTATGGCCATCCCCATCCGGGGAGCCCATATGGTCTCCCAATGGGACAACAACAACAAAGAAACCCAGGCCAGGGGCACAATGAACAACAACAGGGGCATCAGTATAGAACACAGAATCACCCAAAAAACAATGACAATATGCAGTACACGCAAGGTAACCCTTTTGCGATAACAGCAAACGGGGCCCCCGCACCAGCCCCCTACCGTGGCGTGTCAGTGGTTTCAGGGAGTGTTTTTAATCAAGGGGGGGAAATGAGGCACCCTGCATAGGACAGCCCACAGAGAACACTTGCGTGTCCAGTTCTATCTACCACCTACAATGCATCAGAGGAACCATTGGTAGGGGCTCAGATAGGAGACAAGCAGTTCATATTCATGGTGGATTCGGGAGCGGAGAAATCATGTATTAGAGAGGGCCGGTTCCCGTTATCTAACCGGAAGTTAGAGACGCAGGGGTTCTCTGGGGCTGTAATTGAAGTTCCTTACACAGAAGCATTGGATGTAACAGTGGGGGGTAAAACGGTAAAGACACCCTTACTGTATTATGAACACTCACCAATAAATTTACTAGGGAGGGATCTCCTGAGTAAACTCAACATGACCATATCATTCACTGAGAGAGGTATAGTGTGTTCAACACCCGGAATATACCCACTACGCGTAATGTTGGTAGTACAGGCGCACACGACCACACAAGAGATACGAGGTTTGCCGGCAAACGAGGAAATGTTCATTGAGGGGCTAAAAACACTGGCCCTCATAGTTCCAGAGCTGAGAAGGATGGATTGGAGGATTCCAGCAGAGTTCCTCTTCCGCCCAATAGTGTGCCCTGACACAGCACCAGGATCAGTGGTATCATTAGATTTGCATGCGGTACAGATATCAGCAAAACGAATTTCTGTGATTGGAATAGATATTGAAGGGTGTGAGTGGCGTACAGTATTGTGTACAAACGCCAATATAGCCCTAAGAGACTTAGCAAATGAGGATCTCTTCTCAGATACAGAGGGGGATGGTGAAATAGTAATGGAAATAGCGATGCCCTGTGACATTTTGATTCAGGCCAGGGAAATCCCCGTCCAACTGATGGCAGTAGTAGGAGCACCGCCGTCATTCTTCGATGATGACATGAGGCTCGTACCAAATAATTTGTGGACAACAGGCCCCCATGATGTAGGGCTGTTACATGGAGTACAACCTGTGATAATTAAACTAAAACAGGGAGCAATTCTACCCCGAGTGAAACAGTATCCATTGTCCCGTGAGGCTGAAGAAGGGATAAAAGAGACAATAAATGCACTACTAGCACAAGGGATCATAGTGCCTTCAAATTCACCATGTAACACATGCATTTACCCAATCAAGAAAGCAAAAGGAGGGTCTTGGAGGATGATACAAGATTTACGCCCCTTAAATGATGTGATTCAGAAAGAGTTCCCCTTGGTCCCGAACCCTGCATCAATACTATGTAGCATCCCAAAACAGGCATCACATTTCACGGTGGTTGACTTGAAAAACGCATTTTTCTCCATCCCCCTGGCTGAAGAAAGCAGATACTTGACAGCATTCACACTAGGGGGAAAGAGATATGAACATTGCAGATTACCACAGGGATACTGCGAGAGCCTGAGCATATTCAACCGCATATTACATGAAGACCTAGGGAACCTAGCAGTTGAGAGTACCATAATTCAGTACGTAGACGATTTACTCGTCTGTGCACAAGACGAAGAGAGATGCAGAAAAGATTCAATAATACTCCTGACTCTATTGGCCAATAAGGGGTACAAAGTGGACAAGGGAAAGCTACAGTACTGTCTGACAGAGGTTCTATACCTGGGACAGTTGATATCAAGAGATGGGAAAAGAATAATCCCCGACAGAGTAGAAGCAATAAGATCAGTAGGAGAACCCACAACAGTAAAAGACATGCAAAAATTCCTGGGGATGTGCAACTACTGCCGAGCATGGATATTAGATTATGCAGCATACACCAGACCCCTACTACAAGCACTCAAGGAGGGCCAACAGGAGAACAAAAAACTAGAATGGACAGAGGAGATGAGCGCCTCCTTTAAAGCATTAAAAGAATTAATTTCAAGCGCTCCAGTACTCGCAAATCCTGATTATGGACAAAAATTTTACCTGTTCTCACACTGCAAGGGAACACTAATGACAGCTGTATTGACACAGAAGACATCCTTAGGACACAAGCCTTTGGCTTACTATAGTGGCACTTTAGATGCTGTGATGCAAGGACATTTCGCGTGCGAACAATCACTCGCTGCAGCCGCGTTCGCAATTGAGAAAAGTGCCACAATAGTAATGGGATGCCCCGTGACATTGTTTGTGGAACATTCTTTGTTTGCAATACTTGAGAGGTCAAAAAGCACACTGACAACACAGCGGGCAACCGCTTATGAGATAATATTGTCCAGCGCCAATATCCATGTGGTGTGATGCAAGACAGTAAACCCAGCAACCTTCATTACAGAAGCATGCACCCTAGAGGACATGCAGGAACACGATTGTGCAACGCACAGAGGAGAAAGAGGGGAGGACACAGTGGTGTGTGAGAATGCTCTGAGTGAAGGGGAAGTGTATTTCGTAGACGGGTCAGCATCAATTGACACGGACACAGGAGAGAAACATGTGGGGATGGCAGTGGTGAGATTAGAAGACGGTGAGTATGAGACATTAGTGCAATACCGCCTCCCATCACATTACTCCGCACAGGCAGCA
This sequence comes from Ambystoma mexicanum, assembly GCF_040938575.1. Classification (NCBI taxonomy): domain Eukaryota; kingdom Metazoa; phylum Chordata; class Amphibia; order Caudata; family Ambystomatidae; genus Ambystoma; species Ambystoma mexicanum. The sequence goes on along the minus strand of NC_090932.1, from coordinate 636,077,056 downwards.
TAACTGCTTGCACTCATAGAAGCACTACATGCAGCTAAAGGTTGTGCAGTAACAATATACACAGACTCGGCCTACATGACGACAACAGTGCATGGGGGGTTGGCAAGATGGGGGCGGAGGGGGTTTCGACGAGCAGATGGAACTCCAGTGCAGCATGCAGAATTGCTGAAGGAGTTGATTGAAGCCCTACAAAACCCTACAGCGGTAGCAATAGCGAAGTGCCAAGCCCATACATCCAACACAGACGTTGTATCTCTGGGAAACGCGGCAGCGGACGCTGCCGCCAAGGAAGCCTCGTACTTTCAGAAATATGAGGCAGGTGAGTACATGTTGCAGCACAAGACAAGCGAAGAGCCCCCAGAAGGGTACAATATGATGCCTATATCACAAATACTAGAATTACAGGAAGGAGCTAGTGCAGATGAAAAATTAATGTGGACAAAACGAGGGTGCAGCAAATCGGCGTCAGACTTACTGTGGCGACAAACCAACTAAGGAAAAGTGGTAATGCCAGTAAAATTGTTGGAAATTGCATTTCAACAACTACACTTCCCTGCACACAATACGAAACAACACATTGCAGCAGAGATACAGGAAGAATGGTTCGTGCCCTGTCTCCAGGAGCACATATCTCGATTAACACTGGAATGCACAACATGTCAGATATACAATTCAGGAATGACATTACGCACGCTCCGGGGAACAATTCCAAAGCCAATTGGCCCATTCAGAGAGCTACATATCGATTACGCGGACATGGGAGAAAGGTGTAATGGGGCACGTTACATGATCGTGGTTGTATGCCCATTCTCAAGGTGGGTAGAAGCCGGCCCATGTGCACGACCTGATGCCAAAAGCGCTGCAAAGTTCTTAGTGAGGGAAGTGTTTCCACGCTGGGGAATTTGTGACGTGATTCGCTCAGACAACGGCACTCACTTTGTAAACGAGCTCTTCAAGGAAGTAACTACATTGTTGGGGATAAAACATAAATTGTGCTCGATTTATCATCCTCAAAGTAATGGCGTAGTGGAAAAGATGAACAGACTATTGAAAGGAAGGTTATCAAAGCTATGCTTTTCATTAAAAAAGAACTGGATTTACTGTTTGCCCCTTGCGCTATTTGAGCTGAGAAATCAGCCAAGCAAAGACCACCATTTGTCCCCGCATGAAATCGTGACTGGGAGACGAATGCACACAGCACACTCCCCACTGCGCGAACACTCAGATGCACACAGAAGCGCCGCTATACTGGGAGACGAATTCACAGACTATTTGAAGAAATTGACAAGGGCAGTGCGCGCAATATCAAAGCAGCTCTCTCCACCATTCACGCGAGAGGAAGGAAACACAACAAGATCGGTCCCTGAACCTGAACAACAGCTACAGCTGATGCCAGGTGAATTGATATATGTCAGGAGTTTTGTGCGTTGGTGGAATGCACCACGGTTCCATGGCCCATACGAACTAGTGTTTTGCACACCCACAGCAGTAAAAGTAAAGGGCCTGAAGTATTGGGTGCATTCGACCGACGTACGAAGGGCATATAGTAATGTGCAGGAAGAGGTGGATGAGGAGGCACAGACAACAGCAAACAGTACAACTGAGCAGAACGTCTGAATATGAACTTATGTGTGTGTATGACAGTAATACAGATGGAAAAAAAAAAAAGGGGAAGGTGTGTTTTTTTTTTCCACTTATGAACGTGTATATAAGTAATGCTGTGATAAAATTGTGAAATGTTTTTTTTTTCCCTGTCTGTGAATACCCTTACCTGCAACCCTACCCGCTTCTATTCCCCGTCAATATATAATTGGCACTGGTAGTGCCAACAAAATGTTTACATTCATGCACTTAATGCACTTTTATATCTCGAACAGGAACTACCATGGCATCTAACGGGCAGCCTGCAACGGATAGACTTACTAGAATTAGAGAGTGATTAACTGAGAAATGCAGATATTCGTATGAATGTGGACTATCAGTGTGCATTACATTGTTTTTTACACTAATGTTTGGCCTAGTTACATACTGGTTCATAGCGTTCATCTCTATCGAGATGAACGAGGGGGGAGGGACTAACAGCACTATTGTAAATAATGCAACTGCAAGTGTAAATGTTAAGGAAGGTGATTTTTTAATATGGGACGGAACTAAACTTGTATGGGGTTATTATACTACACCATCCAATGCTGTCATCTCACAAAATTGAGGGCCACAGGGTGAAATGCAAAATAACACAGTGTCCCCGCCAAAGATATCTAATTACAATGCTCACAGCCTAAACGACCGAAACCCCTCCGCCATATCCTGGTTGTATAACACCCCTACCAGCCAACCTGCCCCCATGGCCATAGACACATCATCGGATAACAGAATGGAAGAAAATGAAAGAATGAAAGCAACACATGAAATATTATATGATGACTGGGTGAAGGGGGGCGGGAAGGAGAAAGGGGGGTCTACTGTGTCTAGCACCTATGAAGCCGGGAAGTACATCAGGAAAAGAAATAAAAGAAGAAAAAGGGGAGTGGAAAGGAGGAAGTATGATGAGTACTATGAGTTAGGATTAGATAAGATGGAAGATCCACGACACCCCCACCAGACTAATAAATGGTATGCGGATATGAGTGAACAGCTAAACAAACAACAAACGAGAGCTGTTATGTCTGCTCTCTCATTCCCCATGGGTCAGGCACCCCCAAGGTATTGTTGCCCAAAGAGTTGCCTATTGTAGATGCCCAGTGTCTCCTTCATCTCACGTTATGCAGGATTAAGAACACCTTCCAGCCACATGATGTTACTTTTAGAATGCTGCAGAACGAGAAAACGTGCTACCCAAAGACAGTAGGAGTGATATGTCTTGAAGAACCACTTTTTGTGATACAAGGAACACTTTTTTTGGACAACAAGTGGAAAGATGAAGAAGTACTGTGCAAAGGTGAAGCGCTGAGGGGTGTGGCACCAGAGAAATTGCAATGGATAGAAGAAACGTGCACACCAGTATGGAAGGAACACATTTCAAAACTAACTTGGGTAACAGCCATTGAAAAACCTTTCAAACTACAGAACGAAATAGACTATGAACTATGTTTTAAAGGAGAAGGGAAAACCTCCATGGGGACAAACAAGAACTGCAACAAGACCCTTACCATCCCAGATCTGAGAAAAGGGACAGCGGCCCTGATGGACACGTACTGAGTATGCGGCAACCAGGCATACCTGCACCTCCCCCAGTCCTGGAGTGGCAGCTGCTCAATGGCCACTCTGCATTCAGCCCTAATGGTTATTCCAGAAAGCCACATTGATGGGAGCAAAAGAACACAAGAAAACACCCGACAGAGCGAGGCCCAGCCGACTGCAGAGTCACAGATTTATGTCTTATCCTCCGGGAGCAAGGAAGAGGTGCTGTCCCGAAACAGACGAGCATCAAATTACATATCAAAGGCATCATCGGAGTTGCTGGCACAAATCCCAGACAGATACCGACTATTCAGCTCAGCAGAAACATTCTTTGCCTCGCTCATCTCAGGTATCCAGGCCAGAGAAAATGCAAAATGGCTCCAGATAACACGCTGGGAACTGATCCAGTTGGCGAATGACACTGAAGAAGGTTTAACGTCATAAAAGTGGAACTAAGAGCTCTACGGCTGATGACCATGCAAAACAGATATGTCTTGGACCTGTTGACGGCGATGGACGGAGGTGTTTGCCGAAAAATCGGAAGTGCCTGCTGCACTTTCGTACCTTCTGAAGACACAGAAAACGGCTCCCTGTCCCATGTGATCGAAGCAGTACACAACCTAGGAGAAAGGATGAAAATGGAAGGTGGAGCAGAAGAGAGCACATGGTTTGACAATATCTTCTCCTGGGTTCCTTCATAGCTGGGAATGACTGTGAAATTTTTGATGCCAGCTGTGGTGTTCCTCCTCTTTATTTTTTGCCTGTGCCAGGTGGGTCTTCGATGTTGTGCTAACGCAGTACCTAATGGTGCAATGATTATGGTGACAATGGGCACACCCGTGGTACAATACAAACTATGCAGGAAGTACATGTACAAACAGGAACTGATGACACACCAAGGTATCAACTAGTGCCTAGGTACCACGACAAGGATATTGTAGACAAATTATGGCACACCACCATCAGAGAACCACGCATACTAGAATGGTATCAGGAGGTGTGGGTAGACTTGGAAGGAGAGAGCGGATGTATATACCTGACCTGTACCCCAGATGAATATGCTAGGAGGGGTGAGAGCTTAAGGGGGGTGTGCAGAGCCTGGATGCCCATAAAAGGCACACCAGCATGGGATGAGGCAATTATGGACGAAGAAGAGTGTAGGAGATTGAATGAGTTAAAGAATTTGTTACTTAAGTAACCAAAGGGGGGAAATGTAGGGGAGGACTGGTCCAAGAGACCCCCCTCGCCTACGTCTTCTCCCCAGGTGAGGGCTATGGCTCATTGGGTGTCCCCTCATGCCACCCGGGCCCAGGTGGTGGAGGGTTCACCTGCTGAAGACATTGCCCACACGTATTGATTGCCCACACGTATTGATTGCCCACACGTATTGATTGCCCACATGTATTGAATTTAGCTAGGCCCAGAAACCATTTTGTCTATCAAAGATGGTGTGAGCTCAGCGAACTGTAGCGCAGCCCCCACCCTCGGAGAGTTTCAATTATCCCTGTCGCCGCAGCACCCTGGCAGATCCGCTGTGAGCACGTTCCCACGAACAAGACGGACATGAGCTAGCATAAAATACTAACACTGTAACATTTCACCTTCCACAATGTATTACTGCTCCCAGCATGACCCGGTCAGCGAGGCCTGGGCGATGGGGAGAACTGTAGAATGGCCGTCCGATGAAAGCAGAAAAATACCCAAGTATGAATGCAAGAAACTACTTGTAATACGTGTCCCCTCTCCACAAAACTACTGCTACTAAAGAAACCTGTAAAATTGTGTAATGATTGTGGAAACGCATGCTTACATGACACCAGCAATGAAGGACCCACACCCCGCGGTCCCGCGCCATAACTGAACTAATGCTGCTAGAATGCAGGGGAGAATGAATGCAACTATACATAAGGCTCGTGTGAAAGACGCGTGCAAATGCGCCCGTCATGTGTATATGTCTAAGCCCTTATATGTCATTACCGCCACGCACAGTGGCGGGTCTCGTTCTTTGTGCTCCACCAACCATGCTACTACCTCACTTAATGCAAATGTATATGCATATAACTAAATGCTGTAGTTGTTAAAATATAATGTACTCATAAGGTGCTCAGATTGACTATTTCCGAGAAACATTTAGTGAAGCTGAAATGTATGTTTTCAAGTGATCCAAATGAGCATTATAAGAGTGTTCAGATGTTTATAATGTTCTCACCTAAAGTCGGCAACACACGAGAAAAATACCTTTGTGAATATGTGCAAGGCCATTTCCCCTCCCACCCTGCGAAGTCTGCCAAACAAGAGAGCTGAGGCCTGCGCCGCGCTGCTCCACCTCCCCCAACTAGGCTGGAGCCGCTTCAAAGATTTGTAGTCCCCTCTGCAGCACCCAAGGCCACAGCCTGCCATCTGCATTATTTACAACCCAGCAGTAAACCTCCGCTTGAATACACAGATCCGAAGGCACCCCCTCGTAAACCCCACAACCCACCGGATCACCTTAGACTTATGACCCTGTGCAATGAAGACACCCAATACTGTGGCAACATACAGCGGCCCATTCATAATGACTTCTAACGAGACAGAAAGACATGTACCACCCGTCCCATGCACAGAGACTTAGCCCCACGACCTATGGTACCGGTCAAACAGGACACTGGTAACCATGCACTAATGAATCACCATCAAACCCCTCAGAAAGTGCATTCCTCCTGTGTTGCATTAACCTGTAGATAGATTTACTAACAAAGATAACATTGCAATGACTGAATGACTGCGGTGTGCATGGCATAGGGCAAATAAGTCAGGAAAAGACATTAATCTCTGACACTGGCCACAATGGCACAACAACACCGCCCGGATGAACTCGGCTGCCATGCCAGGCCCAACACAACCCACGAGGCTGACCAGTGACGTCCTCCAGCCAAGGCCCACCACATCGCAGCAGCACCTATAGCTAGTCATCGCCACCCAATCCCATTGAACTTGTGCCCCTTATAGTATGTAGGTTCTGATGACGTGTTTTGTAAATATATACGCCTGTCTTTGCTATTGTCAGACAGAGCGCTCTCGGAGTTTGCAGAGTTCTTTGCATGCCCTATTCTGATTGATAAACTCTCATTTACGCTCACCCGCACTCTGTCTTGGCCTTATTCCCATCCTGGGAGAGTCCTTCATGGTCTCTCATTGCGGGGAGGATCGTGCTGGTTGGGGACGCTTGCCTTCACCTTCTACAGGCCCTAGATACTCTTTTTGGATTGTAACTGATCGGTGTGAGTGATTCACGGACGGGAATGGTGGCAGCGATCGTTTCTTGTGTTTTGAGCTCCTTTTGGCGTTTTAAGCGTGTTTCTCGCGCTTAGCCCAAAATGGTGGCCTGGCTCCCAAAATGGCCAGACCACGAGGCTCCTTTGTCCTGTCCGCTGACCGTCTTGCTCCCTTCACCTTCCCCAGGTCGAGCCGACCCGGGGCCTTCCTTATTTGGGCATGTACTTTCCCGCGAAACACGGATGCTTTCGCGGGCTTCTACAGGCCTTGTGTGTGCCTCCAGGATGTGGGCTGGGATGTCTGGTCCCAATACACATCCTGGGTGCCAGAGAGTCTAGGGTGGTGTGAATGCCTGGGACCACCGTGGTCCGTGATAGGTCCACGTATGGTGTGAGTGTTGATGAGCGGATCTCCCATTGGGTCCCCTCCGTTTTGGCGCGAAGGGAACCGTGGATAAGAGGGGGCTGGAAACACCACTACCATGTCGATCTCCTGAGTTCTCACGAACGAAGGAATACAGGAGCCAAGTATCCTGCAACCAAGAGGCTGAACCAAGGAATCGCTGGTGACCCGCTGAAGGACTGCTCCTCTACACTGCTGTCGCCTTGTGAAACCCTTTTTACCTCTGATCGAACCAGAAGGCCTGTACTGGTACTTCGACCCTTGGAATAGTGGGAACAGCTATTCTCGGCATCTTCACCATCTCCTGCTCGTAAGCCTTCGGAAGTGTCTCTGGGCCATCCAGCAGATTGACCATCCTACACAGGAGTCTTGCTCTGTAACCGCCACCAGGTTGTGTAGTATTTCTAGTCCTTGTCACTCTCACACGATTCGTACACTTGGCGTTCCCAGGTCTGAAGTGAGTAGTGTACATTTGACTGAGATACACACGGCCGCTCCGTTGCCCTGCTTTGGTAACAAACTGTGCGGGTTCACTTCGTTTGGGACATCTTTAACTCAACTCTGCTGCTGCAGAATCAACATGACGACGAGACGTCCTCTGCTCTCCTGAACCTGCCAGCGACTGAAACTGACGCGGAGAAGCCTGGGTCTGCTTGCATCGGGGACCGGTGAGTAGCATAGCTAGGAACTGGTCGCCCTCCTGCAGGAGCCCATAGCTTTTCCCCGCTGTGTCAAAACAGCACGCCTTTCCGTACTCGCGCTCTGCTTCTGCCCACAGTGGAGGCTGCGCTTGAGTCGCAGAACTCTGTTCTTCTTCATTTGTGCACTAAACTGAACTGCCTGATTCCCTCGAAGAGACTCCCCTTTTTGCCCGTTGGCACCGCGTGTGCAGGTACTTTTGAGCACAAGGCTCCACTCTTCGTAGGGCTCGGACTTCCTTTTAGTTAGGTGCCTCTGAAGGCGGACTGGGTCTAAGCATTATTTCGCACTGCCTGTTTTCCTTCCCTTTTAGGTGGACTACACATTTCGTGCATCTAACGCTTGAGACTTGTTTGTATTTGTATATATATTGTATTGGTATGATAAGTGTTGGTTTACTAGAGTTGTATTGTGATTTCTCGCTGCGGTCATTGTTTTGAAGGCCTTGCAATAAATGTGTATATATTTTTAATATAACACCTGTTTGGAGTAGTTTGTAAGTGTCCTTGCTTTGTGTGCTCATTGCGGGCTTTCAGTCACCCTCACCCCTCTTGAGACCTAGCCTTGACCGCCGCGATCGCTACCCTGATTTGTCTGGCTTGTCCAGAGATTATAGCAAAACAAAAGAGTTGATGGCTGGAAGGTTTAGAATAAATCTTGACCTCTGGCATTGCTCTGGGCAACCCTCCAGACCATCGTTCTTCGCCTGCCAAGCCATTACAAAAGGGGAAAAACCATATGCAAATCAGGCTTGGTCCCACCCCCAAAGGGGTAGTCCAGCCCGAACTGCTAGGTCACATCCCTTTTGCACGAGACCACAAGCATCCCCAGACATGTTTCAGCCTTGTTGGGCGTCATCAGTGAGGAGTAGCTTGGGTCTCTAGGCCCAGCAGGCAAGGGACCCACGTCTGGGCATACCCTTCCCACTCGGGGTGACAATAGCAAAACAAAAGAGTTGATGGCTGGAAGGTTTAGAATAAATCTTGACCTCTGGCATTGCTCTGGGCAACCCTCCAGACCATCGTTCTTCGCCTGCCAAGCCATTACAAAAGGGGAAAAACCATATGCAAATCAGGCTTGGTCCCACCCCCAAAGGGGTAGTCCAGCCCGAACTGCTAGGTCACATCCCTTTTGCACGAGACCACAAGCATCCCCAGACATGTTTCAGCCTTGTTGGGCGTCATCAGTGAGGAGTAGCTTGGGTCTCTAGGCCCAGCAGGCAAGGGACCCACGTCTGGGCATACCCTTCCCACTCGGGGTGACAATAGCAAAACAAAAGAGTTGATGGCTGGAAGGTTTAGAATAAATCTTGACCTCTGGCATTGCTCTGGGCAACCCTCCAGACCATCGTTCTTCGCCTGCCAAGCCATTACAAAAGGGGAAAAACCATATGCAAATCAGGCTTGGTCCCACCCCCAAAGGGGTAGTCCAGCCCGAACTGCTAGGTCACATCCCTTTTGCACGAGACCACAAGCATCCCCAGACATGTTTTTAGCCTTGTTGGGCGTCATCAGTGAGGAGTAGCTTGGGTCTCTAGGCCCAGCAGGCAAGGGACCCACGTCTGGGCATACCCTTCCCACTCGGGGTGACAATAGCAAAACAAAAGAGTTGATGGCTGGAAGGTTTAGAATAAATCTTGACCTCTGGCATTGCTCTGGGCAACCCTCCAGACCATCGTTCTTCGCCTGCCAAGCCATTACAAAAGGGGAAAAACCATATGCAAATCAGGCTTGGTCCCACCCCCAAAGGGGTAGTCCAGCCCGAACTGCTAGGTCACATCCCTTTTGCACGAGACCACAAGCATCCCCAGACATGTTTCAGCCTTGATGGGCGTCATCAGTGAGGAGTAGCTTGGGTCTCTAGGCCCAGCAGGCAAGGGACCCACGTCTGGGCATACCCTTCCCACTCGGGGTGACAATAGCAAAACAAAAGAGTTGATGGCTGGAAGGTTTAGAATAAATCTTGACCTCTGGCAGGACCCCCCTTGTTAAATCTGCATATTTAAGTAACTTTGGGTCTCACCCTAAGTTACTAGGGGAATCCAGACGTGGACCCCTTGCTCACTATTCTTAGAGAGGCACAGATCCACCCTACTGATGAGGTCCAACCAGACCGAAACACGTGTCTGGGGTTTCTGTTGGTACTCTTGTTCAGAGGAGAATTGCCTCGCATTTCGGTGCTGGACTGCCCAAGGGCAGGACAAAGACTGATATGTTTGGGATATTTCTTCTCTGTGAAAGATAGTGAGCTAAAGACTCTGGGTAAGTCTCTCGTAACCAGGACTAATGTCTGGCAGAGGGACTCCCAGGACCCCCCTTGTTAAATCTGCATATTTAAGTAACTTTGGGTCTCACCCTAAGTTACTAGGGGAATCCAGACGTGGACCCCTTGCTCACTATTCTTAGAGAGGCACAGATCCACCCTACTGATGAGGTCCAACCAGACCGAAACACGTGTCTGGGGTTTCTGTTGGTACTCTTGTTCAGAGGAGAATTGCCTCGCATTTCGGTGCTGGACTGCCCAAGGGCAGGACAAAGACTGATATGTTTGGGATATTTCTTCTCTGTGAAAGATAGTGAGCTAAAGACTCTGGGTAAGTCTCTCGTAACCAGGACTAATGTCTGGCAGAGGGACTCCCAGGACCCCCCTTGTTAAATCTGCATATTTAAGTAACTTTGGGTCTCACCCTAAGTTACTAGGGGAATCCAGACGTGGACCCCTTGCTCACTATTCTTAGAGAGGCACAGATCCACCCTACTGATGAGGTCCAACCAGACCGAAACACGTGTCTGGGGTTTCTGTTGGTACTCTTGTTCAGAGGAGAATTGCCTCGCATTTCGGTGCTGGACTGCCCAAGGGCAGGACAAAGACTGATATGTTTGGGATATTTCTTCTCTGTGAAAGATAGTGAGCTAAAGACTCTGGGTAAGTCTCTCGTAACCAGGACTAATGTCTGGCAGAGGGACTCCCAGGACCCCCCTTGTTAAATCTGCATATTTAAGTAACTTTGGGTCTCACCCTAAGTTACTAGGGGAATCCAGACGTGGACCCCTTGCTCACTATTCTTAGAGAGGCACAGATCCACCCTACTGATGAGGTCCAACCAGACCGAAACACGTGTCTGGGGTTTCTGTTGGTACTCTTGTTCAGAGGAGAATTGCCTCGCATTTCGGTGCTGGACTGCCCAAGGGCAGGACAAAGACTGATATGTTTGGGATATTTCTTCTCTGTGAAAGATAGTGAGCTAAAGACTCTGGGTAAGTCTCTCGTAACCAGGACTAATGTCTGGCAGAGGGACTCCCAGGACCCCCCTTGTTAAATCTGCATTGTCCAGAGATTACCCTGTTCCAAGTAATTAGGTTGGCCTTCTGAACTTCTGCGCCGCCAGGACAGAGTTCAGAAATCCATTTTAACAGACCCCTCCTTAAATCCAGTTAAATTAGCTCATCTCAACTCCATGTAATGGGGTCCACTAGAACAAGTGACACTGTACACAGACATCAATCAGCATCATAACATGGAAGCTACTTCTTTTAATAGAATAAAGGCAGACTGCCCCTTTCTTAACTCACCTAATAAAACCACCACTACTTTTAGTATAGACCCAAGATTCACACGCATTATTAATATTTATTTCTGATAATTTATCTGTGAAACATTTGTAAAATCATCCAAACATTTATGTTAATAGTCCAGAAAGTGTTAAAGACATATCTAAACATATCACAGATACATGTCTCATTAATACAGCAAATAAATATCATTAACAAAATGATCATACCTTGCTGAAAGTCATCCTAGATTGCAAACATGTTGAATTTGTAATATAAACTAACACTTTTTACCCTACCAGTCTTTCCATATTAGTGACTGTAGCAATCAATTCTGCAACTTATTTAGTGAGTAAAATGTGCATAAAAACTAGAGCAAATTGATTATTAGGATAATGGCATACATATTTGAATATCTAGTGTCATAATAGTGCTAAGCATGTTCAATTTTATTTATAGTGTTGTACATATATATGCAATAAAATCAAAATGATAATGAAATACACACAACCCTTTACATATTAATCCATACATTAGCAATAGGGTAAATCATGTAGTTGTCTAAATTAAGATAGCTCATTATTCTACAACAAACTTTTTTTTAGATGATTTACAACTGAAAGCACAATAAGCGTTATCTGATATAAACAACATACAACAAGAGCTGTCATTATGTTCCTAACTCCTGATATTGTCAATGTTTAGGGAATTGAATTGCACATCGAGCCATGAAAGAGAGAATGACCAACTTCTTCTTTAACTAATTGGCAAACTGAGTGACAACAGCTTGGACCGTTTTTCATCCGCAATGTAAAGCACACCAAAGCTAGAATATATAATCTAACTTTTAGATAGAATACCTTCATTTACTGAGGTGTTATCTCATCAAGCTATCCCTAAAAAAAAAACATTGTTGCTTTATGAATTAACTACTCCCTGGCTAAAGTACATGATTGTGCAAATATCTATTCTATTAATCAGGGTGCTTTCATCTAAAGCAAAGTGTAGATGCATTCTGTGAAACTATTTATCAAATTCAGGTTCTGCTGACATAATTCAACTCTACTTTTTTAGTCATGGATTTTGCTTCTCTCAGCCAGTAATTAAATATTCGAGGTAGAAGTGATGTGCAGCAATAATCTCTTAAAAATAGAATGTTCTGCTAAAAGATTAACATATTTCTTCCCCAGGAATAGGAAGAGACTTTTCCGGGGAGTTAGATAAAGCATGAGCAACCTGTCAAGACAGACTTCTTAACACACCATGTTCTATTGTACAGCTGCTGGATATGGCTAAAGTGGATAAAGTTTGGAGGAAGAAACAAGACTTGAGTGAAGTCAGCACCTGGGTTCAGTCTGGTATATGTGTATTGGGAGATGCTAATGCATCTGGAAAGGCATCCTAATTAACATCAGTCATATTCTCAGTGGGTTTGCTCAGGCTAATGAAAATTATGTCTCAGACCCACATTCATTTGGCAATTATTTTCTTAAAGAGCTTGGGAAGTATATTGACGACAATCCCAATGACTGTACTGGCAACTATATGTGTTATGTTCATTGTGGTAAATCCGCTATAGATTATTTTTGCATAGCTGTATCTAAGTGTAACCAGCTTTTGGACTTTAGAGGCATTATGGCCACTTACTGATTTCAGGATGCTGTTGCTACAACATATTGATAATAATGTGCACATTTTTTATCGAAAAAGTAATCAGATGGAAAGTGGCTAAGGGGTCCATTATACAAAAAGATATAATTAGATATACTTATGGACTCTGTATGAGCATTTTGGATGATTTCAGGTCACCAAATAAGATTCTGAGATTCTGTCCAGTTAAAGACTCAAGTCTATGAAATGTTACTCAGAGAAGGGAGGGGGTACAATAATATGCTTCATAATAAAAAGTCATGGTTTGATGCCAATTGTTTTAGGGAAAAATAAGTAGTCCTCCTCCTGAAACCCCTTACTAGTGAAAGTGTGTTGATTGTGCAAGCCCATTATTCCTAGAAGGAAAGGCACCTCTCGATGAAGAGGTCTGCAGCATCAAATAATTCCAGAATCTTCTGGGAATCGTCTGAGATCTTGTTAACCATGGTCCATGTCATAACGAAAGTCAAAATATAATCTCTGTCTGTGTTTCCGATTTGGCTTGGGTGTCCCATTTTAGCAATCTCTATAAGACAAATTCTACTAGGGTAGTCACGAAATTCATCCAGAGTGAGGTAAGATCCATACATTTCACAGTATCTCTTGAAGAAGTAAGAGTTGCCCTAAACAAACAATCTAAGAACAACGGCACTGGGTCTGATGTTATACCTGACAGTCTTTTCAAAATATGCCGGAATTCTGGAAACCTGTTCATACAATCTTTTTCAATGCATTCCCGGTCAATAATAGTTTTCCGGGCACATGGCAATCAGCCGTGCTATTTACCATATATATGAATGGACCCAGAGATCTTCCCAATTCATAAACGCTTGTATCTGTTCTTAACTCCCAATTTAAAATCTTTGGCTGGGTTATCCTGGTAAAATCACAAGCATGGGCTTATAGCAATAGTATTTTTCAAAATTCCAACTAGGATTTAGAGAAGGTCTTTGTACCAACAAGCAGTCTTTGAATCTGCATTTGGTGTTGGTAAACTCGATTTGGTTGAAGAGGGAGTCAATCTATTTCACCTTCATGGACCTTAAAATCACTTTTGATAAAGTTAATAGGGACTTGTTAAGGCAGTGCCTGAGGTATTACAATTGCCTAGATGACCTTGTTAAGATCCCGATTCTCATCCATCATAATGTTGAGCTTGTATTAAAAGTGGTAGGACTGGGCTGTTGAAACCTTTGTGAGGCAGGTTTGTGTTATGGCTCTGATGCTGTCCTCTATATATTTTAACATGCTCATGCCAAAGTTTTAAGTTCATAATGCTTATTTACCACATTTTTGCAATTTATTGGTCCTCATTCTTGCCTATGCTGATGATACTGTTTTGATACCCAGGACCCTGCGAGCTCTACAAAAGCTCATAGATGTGTACACTGAGTTTATGAATGGTCTGGAGCTTGAAATTAAAGTTAGCAAATCGGCTTTGTTTATTTGCCAGATGAATTTTCTAGCCATGTGAGATGGATCCTCTCCTTCCTTTTTTGTGAGTGGTACTAAATTAAATCTAGTTGGTTAGTATGATTGCCCTGGAATGACCGTCAACACTTCCTTATCATGCACTAGTCATTGTACAAAACAAGCAAACAGTATGGCTCAGGCTATTATTGATGTCTTTCACTTTGCAAAAACACATAGATGTTTGCCTATTGAACTAATGCTACACATATACAATATAAAAGTTATTTACACTGCCATATATGGTATGGGCCTTTGGGGTATGGACATTTGGCACAACTAAAGGTGTATGAAAATAGGTTTCAGACACAGCTGCTGGGTCTACCATCATCTTCTGCAAATTACACAGCCCATCAGGAGTTAGGTCCTACCTATGCGGAAGATGAATTAATTTAAATCTGAGCAATTTTGTTTATTGTTACACATTTGGGGAAATCCTAAAGCTGACCTTTCCTAACAAATGAATACCTGGCTTTTAAAGTATGACAAAAATACATTATGTCCATTCCTTGGTTTGGCCACGTTAGCAGATGTCAAAAACATTCAATTGTGACATTTTCTCCAGTAACCTTGCTTTTTTAAATAAGTGGGCTATTGAAATATATAATAATAGTCTCTGTGAGACCCTGACTGTATATGGGGAACAAATACAACTTCTGAAAAGTGCTAATCGACATCATATGTTACTGACTTCGAATTCCCTTCAATATTATTTGGTATGCTCACATTTCTTAAATGAAAGCTGTTTGATTACCATCTGTTTTAATGTACAAATGGGTTTGATGTGGTCAGTTGGTATTACTGATCAAGCCGTAGCCTGGTTGACCTCCTTTCTCACTGACCGACACTCTCAGGTCCAAATGGGGTCTTTCCTCTCTTCTATCTCTCTCTCTGCTTGTGGTGTTCCCCAGGGGTCTAACCTCTCTTCCTGGCTCTTCAACCACTACCTGGCAACTCTTGCCCACCGCATCACTACTTTCTGCTCCAACTTTTAATGTAATGCAGATGACACTCAGCTCTCTTTCAGGCTCCCCTCAGCCTCCTCTGCTTCTTCTCTCATATCAGACTGCCTGGCCGCAATTCAGAAATTGTGTGCTGCCAATGATCTCTGCCTTAATGCCAGTAAGGCTGAGATCCTCCTCATTGGGACACCCTCTTCCTCCTTTCCTCTCTCTCTCTGGCTGCCCACTCTGGACCTTCTTCCTGATCCTTCCTGTGAGGCTAAGAAAATTGGTGTCATCTTCAACTCCACCCTCTCCTTCTCTACTCACATCTCTGATGTCTCTAAGAAGTCAAACAATCAGCTGCACCTCCTCACAGGCATTCTTCCTTTTCTCATTTTCCTCCACAAGCTTACTGTCTCCAGAGCCATGGGCCTCTCTTAGCTGGACTATTGCAACAGCCTCTTTCTAAATCTTCCTGACTCTACTCTTAGACCTTTTCAACTTATCTAGAACTGGACTGCAAGACTTGTCCTTGGCCTCAAGCCCAGGGATCGTATCTCTCCAGATCTGAAATCGCTTCACTGGCTCCAAGTGGATGCAAGTATAAAGTTCAACACCATATGCATTGTCCACAAAGCTTTCTGGGGCCTGGGACCACTCTACCTCCAATTATCTCTTCCAAAACATCTTCCTTCTCAAGCTCTCCACTCCTCAACCTCCAACTCTCTGAGGGTCAGATGCTTCTCCAAGCAGAGCGTTGGGGACAGATCTATCACCTCGGCTGGTGCCTCCCTCTGGAACAGCCTCCCCGCCTCTCTCAAACTTGAGCAGAACCACCTCCGGTTCCGGCAGCTACTCAAGACTTTCCTTTTCTCTTCTGCTTTCGCTCTTCCTCTCCCCTGCTGATGCACCTGACTGATCCACGCACTGGTCACCTGGTCACCCTCTGAACTCGGGCCCAGGCTCCTGCATGTCCAGTTGCCCTTGCACTGGCTCCGGGCTCCCCAGCACTGAATGGTCTGTATCTGCAACCCTACAGTCCCTTCTGTCTGCACTTATATGTATCCTGCTGGCTGCAAATGTGAGTTAACTTCACTTCCCCTTTCCCCTCCCCCCCAGGCACTTTCCTCCTGCCCTCTTCCCCGCACTTGCGCGATCTGAATGACACACGGCCTAGTAAGATAATTATTGTGTCCTCCCTTGTTTCCCCCTCCTTGTGTTGTCACGCCTAGAAACACTTGTGTACAGGTGTGTTAGAAATCCCACATATCATATCATAAGATAAAGTCATTTGTGACTTGTGTAATATTGGCCTGCAAGATTTGTTACATCTGTGCTTTTATTGTCCAAAGGAAGATCATGTTCGCAAAAGCACTTTAATCCCTCTACAATGTCATTTAAATTGTAACCAGTGCAAACCTGCAATGCTTTTTATCTGCTAGCTGACACTCCCCCGATCTCGTGGACTTTACTCACTTTTCTGAGGTCTGCGTTAAATATTTGAAAAAAGTGTCTAATTTCATGAACTAATGGTGCACCAGTGTCTTATTGTCAATAACTTTTTTATATTACTCAGTTTTGTAATTTGTATGGAATTAACAGTTGTTTGCTTACTTTAAAATATTGTATAACACGTTTATATTGCATGTATATTGTTGTTTGTGATATTTTTTACTGAAATACATCTAATGAATGAACGATATGACACTCATTGAATAAATGTGTTTAAAGTCTTTGTTACTGTCAATCTGTCCACACAATGCGCCTCATCACGAGTTTGGCAGTATCCTGGCTGGAAATCTGGCAGAATACTGCCCAATGCAATTACTGTTACCGCCACTTGGTCCGACGGTATTACCAACGGTTTACGAATGGTGTTGTTGGTGTAAGTCCCCATTTTCTTTGTCCAATGGTGTATTTCGGGCGCAATTACTATAGTGGTAAATGCACAATAGTAATTGTGTCGAAAATGGGCATAAAGTCAGCAGGTTTACCTCATGCTTTCCCTCAAACTCGTAATTGGGAAGTGTGGTAATGTGGCAGTAATGCTATTGCCGCCACATTTTTAACAGACCACCCAACTTGTGATGAGGCCCATTATATTTAATCATTAGTAACATAATAGTGATACAATAAAGTTTCAGTTTGAACTCCATAGCTCTATGGATACCATCTCTCTCACAAGTGGATATACAAAGACCGCTGGCAATCATTGTTTTTTGCTTTTTTGGCAATAACATTTGATAATCCAGCTCATCTTTGAAGAACCTGTTCCACACCGCCTTATTCTTTGCCTACCTCATGTTGCCACTGTCATGAGCTTCACCATGCCCTGCATGCCAGAACCTAACCTCACCCGGACGTATATTGAAGCTTGCATCAGTGAATACTATGTAACCCCTCAGGGCCAGAGCGTCCTTACAATTTAAAGTACATTGCTTTATATGTCCATTATCCAGCCCAAAACGTGCGCCGCAACCCCCACAGAACATACAGTCGGACAACAGTCGACATGTGGATAAAGTTGTGTGCGATAATCAATGCCCAGTATTTCAGCCATTGCTGTTATCAGCTGCCTCTTATATGAGTTCTTATTTCTATGTGTTTAACCCTGAAAAGTTCATATAACATTAGTTTGCTGCTAACCTACAAAGGACTCCCTTGGCTCCACAGTCCCTCTAGCCATTGCTTCTGACTGGTTGCTCCCCCTGATTGCCTCTCTCTGTGCTGTTGTGGATTGCTCCATTATGGCAAATGCCCTTTGATTACTACCACTGCTATAGAAATGTCCTGCAGGCTCCCTCAATGCATGGGTCACCTGGAATCAAATCCGTTGTCATCCTGGGTCCTCCAGGTGACCAAACAATGGGATCTAACCGCACAGACTTTTTTTTAACAGTGATCAGCGGCATTTAGGAATCGTGATGCTTCTTTATCTCCAGTGAGATCAATGGCTGGCCCACTTTCACATTTGCACTGTGCAAAGGTCTGGCTTGCTTTATCCAACATACAACAGGGGTATTTTTTTCTGACTTTAAGCCCATGGCCAGAAATTCTTTAGAGTATTTCTTCAGCCACTCTATTATCGCTGGTTACTTCTCCTGACCTCCATACCTCTCTCAACTCCACATGCCCACACTCTGACACAGCTTATGATGGCTTTCATGGGGCCTTTGAGCCTTCCCCTGTCCCATGTACTCATTACCTCTCACAGGTGTACATGTGTGAGGTAGTGGGTCAGTGTTTACACGTGGGGCTAGATTGTGAACAGGTGTGAAGATGGCTGCACAACTCTGTTTTGTCGCCCAAACCTTTATAATACTTGCCTATCATTTTGAATTTGACATTGCTGTCGAGCAGCTGTCACTTGCTACACACTCATCTCTCAGACTTAACCCTCTTCTGCCCAGCTCTAGTGCCTCACAAACCAGAGCCTAGTACCTCTGCCATGGTATTAAGCCTCATTGACGCCTTCTGATTACCCAGGAGGTTAGGCCTTCATATAAGTGGAGAGATAGTTACCATCAAGATGAAAGGAGGACTTGAAGAGTCTCGTGAATGAGATGCCTGGCTCTTGGTCAGAACCTAAAAGGATAACACGGTGAGATACATGAGGATAAGAGAACCTTTACAGTGCACCTACATTGTCTTATACTTGAGCAGTGGCGTCTACATAATTTATGTCAAACACAGTATTTATTGTGGACCAATGACAGTATCTATAGTTGAGTAGTTTAAGTTATAACTCAACCAAGGGGGTAGTGTATGATTAAAGGTTTGAACTCATGCAGTTGCTGACACACCTTTTGACATGAAAAGGGAATGCATACCTTAATTGTTTAAAAGCGCAATCTACAAACACATAGTTTTCTGGGGATGGAAATTAAGCTATTTATGTTTAGACAACAAAAGTATGCACATTTGGAAAGACTTGTGGTTTCATTTGAGAAATCTGTGAACAACGTTACTGGAAAGATCACATGTACATGACAGATAGTTTTCAGAAAATGAAGGAGGAGGGTGAAAACGGTAGGGATTGCTACAGATTAGTTTTTTTAAAGACAATAAAAAAGAAACGAAAACAGTAGCCATAGTAACAATTGCAATGCAGGTTGTAGTGCTGAGCTGTAAGGAAAAACATTAAAAAATGTTTTTAACATTTCAGAGACAGAATGCATGTTTAGTTGGATGTAGTGGAACAAATACAACAATGGGGTGGTAAATTGTACAATAAATGTAATCTTTTGAAATCATTACTTTTTCCTCTTTGGAGCTGTTGGTCAAACTCCTTTGATGCCAGATGCCACCCATGAACTTTGGCAGGTCGACATGTAAAGATGGTTTATACGTTGAAGAATTCAAAGAGTGTCAAGAATGGACCCCGATGAAAGAATTCTGATGAATATATGCAAATGCAAAGTATACATATTTTATACGTGACATTTTACCTTTCACCTGATCTCCATCTGCTGAGGACCTACATAATTTATCACGATAATTTCCAAATACTCATTGCTAGTACTGAAAGGCAGAAAACCACCTTAAATCCAAATAATATAAGACCATGATTGTGATATGCAATGACCTCTTGAGTGTCACCTTCACCCTCTCATGTCCTCTTCTCCTTGGCATGCTACCATGTCCTTTTGTACCACAGAAACGTTATGCACACCCAAGATTCGAGATCCCCCTTCCCAAAGTGCAATATTTGGTGATATTACACTACCTGCATCTATTTATCCTAAGAAATGTTGTAGCTGATCTAGGCTTTTTTCCTGAATGCTGGTACTACAACCGTCTGGAACTGGATACTAGTACTGCCTCAGAATGCCCCCCCCCCAATTCATACATCTCTCAAAATGTGGCATTTTCAACAACACCTGATAAAGGACTAATACCAATGGAAGCACAGTCTGACACGCAGACCACAACTCACAATGCTGTACTACTGTTGAAAGATACCAGCCAAAACACTGACTACCCACAATCTGTACAGTTCTCTGCAGTTCTCGGGCTGGATTCATGTTTTAAGCGATACAATATATGCACTTGTCATGGTTGTCCTATGCCTCGGCTATTCCAATGGCCAATACTTGTGGTCCTCGACATGCTGTTAAGCCACACTAAATGCATGCAAGACATAGATTACTGAACTATATGCCACTGTCAACCCAGCAACCATATTGCGTATTATCTACATGCCCAGTAGTGTCTACTAGTAACCAAGAAGGTGGCCCCTGAAACACTCTCCATCACTCACACAGCACATTGCATAGGCTCGTGGTGATAGCCCTCAAGAGCAAAACTCCACCACCACATGCCCAGCTGTTCCCTATGTGTCTCCGCCTATTCTCAGATGTGCATCCCATCTGTCTGAGAACTACACGTAGGTAGAGGATCCTACTCCATGAGTGTGCCCATCATCTGAAATGCACATGCCACAATATGCTCCGTCTTAGACCATCTAGCTTCCAGGAGTGAGACTCATTGCCTGATATCTGCCTTTATCCACTTAATCAATATGTTTCCCAAAACCGTCATCTCATGACCCTGAAAGCCTGCAACACAGATCAGCCCATATTACCAGCTCTTCATCATGCATGTGCCAATGAAACAGTCAGAATGAAACACCTTTTGGGCTTTGCAATCCCCTACACCACCAGGCACAGGCATCACTATGTCCATCCAACCCATTCAAACACAGCAGACAGGTCCTTGTATCAGAGAAGATATAATAGTGGTGATTGTTGTGTCTTCCAAAAATAGAAACATAACAAAACACACAAAGCAACTTAACCATATTGCTTGTACTTGATAGCAGATCAATAATAGCAGGGGAGGGGTGTGTGTGTGTGTGTGTGTGTGTGTGTGTGTGTGTGTGTGTGTGTGTGTGTGTGTGTGTGTGTGTGTGTGTGTGTGTGTGTGTGTGTGTGTGTGTGTGTGTGTGTGTGTGTGTGTGTGTGTGTGTGTGTGTGTGTGTGTGTGTGTGTGTGTGTGTGTGTGTGTGTGTGTGTGTGTGTGTGTGTGTGTGTGTGTGTGTGTGTGTGTGTGTGTGTGTGTGTGTGTGTGTGTATATATATATATATAATGTTCAGCACATGCCAGATGCAAAAAAGAAAATATGGCAATGTATATCTGCATTCAGAATGATTTCAGAATGTATTGCACAAATAGTTGAACAGTCAAAATATACAGAAAAGCAGCATGTACTAGACTGACATAATCCAAATAATGTGAGACAGACATGAATGGGACCATGTGTTACTTTAATCAATTGGGGAATGGAACGAATGTGGCAAAACTGTTTTGAAATATTGTCTATTTCATGTCTCTCCAGTCTGAATATGATAATCCCTGTCTGACGTTTCGTCTAGAAATACATTTTTTTGCCACTTCAGGTTGGAGGATGATTTTTCAAATGCTTCACATATGTTCAAGATTAAACGAGTTACCATTTTGCTGGCCTCGTATTTAAAATTGCAACATTGTTCTCAAACACCTTCTATATCAGTTTTCTATATCCTCTGCCAGAGGATCATAAAACAAAGCAAACTACTGCATTATGTTCAGATTTAAACCACAGACCACTTGAATTTACACCATCCAAAGATGCATCTGAAATGATTTATTCATGAGGCACTTAATAGGTGTTAACATTCAACGTGAGTTTGAAGCTTTGGAGAACGCTGCAGAGGCCTTTCTTGTGTCATAGGTGACTGACACCGAGGTTTGTGATCCCGAGCCAAAGCCGAGGGCCTCGAAAGAGGGAACATGTAAATGTACACACATTAGAGCCTGATGGTAAGGAGGCCAACGCTATGAGAACTTGTGCAGCTGGAAAGAAGGGGATCCTCACCTGGGGCTTCATGTGACTGAGCTTGTCCATGGCTCCTTGACCAGTTCCTAGTGTCTACACCTACTGAAGGGGTGGTTGGAATGAAGCCTTTTACACACAGAGGCCCTCATTACGATACTGGCGCTAAACCATGGCGCTATTAGCACCATGGTTGGTGCCGGTATCGTAACGAGTCCTCCAATGTTCAGTGGGGAATTACCACCCCATTCCAAGGCTGGCGGGGTGGTTATTCCCCATTGAACATTGGCCCTTTCCCATTCCCATTTTTGCCCCATAGGGCTCAATGGGACTGGGGAAGGCGCTAAGTATGGTACCGCAAATTGCGGTACCGTACTTAGCACCAAGGTCCCTTTGCGGGTCCCTACTTTAACGGCTGGTCTAGACCAGCCGTTCAGGTCGGGTCCCGCAAAGGGACCTCGTAGTAAGGCGCTAATGGGTTAACGGCGCTGCAGCCTTTTACGGAGCCATTAACCCATTAGCGCCAGGGTCGTAATGAGGCCCAGAGTCTGCCTTCTATGCTTGCTGATTGGCTTGAAAGCTAGGATCAGACAGAAGAACACAAGAGAATGTAATACTGCTTACCCCAATTACCACATTCAGTTAAAAACATGTGTAATATATAAGCTATCTTTATATTATGACATTACAGCTTTGCTGGTAATAAAATATTCGGATTTTCGGAAATCCACACGTTAGTTAGTAGTCTCCTCAAAAATATCCATGTCAACCCCTCTTTTGAAAAGATTTGAGTGAGAAGCACGTCAACTAGCCAATGTGCATGTACAATTGTCCCCGTAATGGTCAGTACTATTAGCTCTTCTATGCATTATATGGAACCAGAGGTGCATTGGTGAGTGTCTGAGGTGCCCATGGCTTCACCTCCTTTGGCAACTCCCCATAGATATTTTTCCATGAAATGATGTACTAGCACATCCATTTACTTCAGGTCATTAAACTGTTTGAAAACATATGTGGGAATTTTGATATTTTATCTCCACCGTTTGAGGGGAGATAGAAACATGCTAAGTTGTGATGCCCAAGACACCTCATCATGTGTTGGTATTTATCTCATGAGTTACTGCTCTTAGATACTTTATGGCATACATATCCTAATGACTTCTGTTCAGACTGATGTTGGAAATAGGCAACATTCCAAATGCTGCATTCCAAATACTGTCTGCTTTAAATTGCCACCCTACTCAGATGGTGCCCCGATGTGTTTAATTCTTTTCTATCGAGTGCATTTAATATAACGCTCAGCTTTTGTTGTCTGGGTTCAACTTTATCCAAACCAGCATGGAAAAATATTAATTGACTTCAGAAACAGATATATGCAGTTTGTAGTATGCAGTCAGTGGTAGTAGCATGAATGCTACTTTTAGGCGGAATGACTGGAAGAATATCCGAAAGTGGGTGGTAAACCGAATGCATATGTTTTATGCCAGTTTTAGCAACTTCATTGGCGATCTTTGGGATCATATTTGAGTTTTGAGGCAGAGTGAGGTTTCACTTTTTCTGTTGCTTTGGTTATCATTGCATTGTGAGAATTGATTGTATTATTTATACATTAACATGTATTAACTCTGAAAGTTGTACAATTGTGTCTTGATGAAAAGGGCAATGCTCAATTCAGAAGATATGCCACACGAATTTGGCACAAACGAGTTTGAAAGAAAAGTGAAATAAATGCATATAAAATATTTATTTTCGTTCTATTCTTGACAAGTTGGCACAGACCTAATACGCCAGAAATTATATTGTGTTGTACATATCTTATAAGTAAAGGTCAATATGGTCACAATTATTTCACTAGAGAAGTACTTCTTTCTTCCTCACTGAGGCTTTCAAGTTATGCTGTTAGACTTCTTAATAAATGCCACAGATTGAGCAATGCCAAAACAGAGCGTGATATAATGTGGCCAAACTGTTTCCTATAGTTGAATGTCACCCTTTCTATTAAATATTGTCTTGACACAACTGGGCTCATTACAAGTGTGGTGGTCCAGAAATAAAGTGCTGGTAATTCCATTTACCGGCACGTTTCCGGACCGCCAAACTACAAGTCTGCCAGTGGGGTGCCTCATTTACCTCCAGCCAAGAGCTGGAGGTAGATCAGGCACCCCACCAGAAAAATACGGCCGGTGTTGCTGAAATTACCAGCATATCAGGTGCTGGTAACATCAGAACTGATAACATTGTTACCGTTTGCCAGCATCCCGCCTGATTTACCAGCGGGATACTGGCAAACTTATAATGACCCCCAATGTCTTTTTGTCACAACTGGGAGAATTGGTTAAGTCATATGCATTAATTATATTGGGGAAGCTGTAAATAATATAGAATTCCTGGCGTTTGACCAAACGTGGTAGAGTCATATTTTTCAGATGTTTATGAGAGGGCCAATTAAACTGCTTGCACTGCCATGTGGATGATAATAGAATGAGCCTCATTATGAGCTATATTGGCAATCGTAAAACAGGAATTGGGCCATAATGACCAAATCCAATTTACCTACCCCACCAAAAGACCTAATGTACATACCACAAAAAGGTAAAACTACCAAAAGATTGAACTTTTTGTGGTATGTAAATTAGGTCTTTTGGTGGGATAGGTAAAAAAAAGAAAAACAAAGGCAGCAGGGGTGTCCCCGTTCACTATGGTATACAGTATAGTGAGAAGGGGTTGCAGGGGACACCCCCACAGATGACCCGACCGAAGAAAAAAAAAAAGAAAAGGACACAGCAGCGCCGGTTCCTGATCACGGAAGTGAATGGGAACCAGCATCACAGGGACACAGCACATTGCGATGAAAGGTAGGTAGGGGATGGGGGTGTGTTGGGGTTGTGGGTGGGGGTTGGTGTGTGGGCAGTGGTTAGTGTTGGTATGGATTTGGGGTTGTTTTACCACGGATGTCCGCATGAGAAATGTACGAACATTTATGTATAACGTACATTTCTCATGCAGTAATTTCCATCTCGGACATTTCAGCCACGGTAAAACAACCCTAAATCGTAAAACATGTTGTATTTACAATGCTACCTGCTGATAAAATACCACCTAACAATGAGTTGGTATTGCATGTTATATTTGCCAGACTTACATAGAAACTACTGCCAGGGGTAAAAGAGGAGTATTTACCCCATGCAGAACTTTGTAAGTACCCTTTGCTGTGAACATCCAATGTTACCCAAACTCATAATTGAGTGTATGAGAGGCATCTAACATAACACATGTCTATGATTACCACTATATTCATAACGCAGCTATTTAACTTTACCTGAGCATTCATAAACTATTGTCATAGACATGAAGTCTTAGCAACATGTGGAATCTTGAAGTGGACATTCCATGATGTGTGCACAATTCTGATAGATAAGTGCTAAGAACTAAGTGGTATGAAGCCCAAGAATCCTGTGGGGGCCATCTGGGCATTAATGGAGGACAATCCTCAGGCACTGGGTCCCAGGTCAAAACAATCATTGGAAAATGCAGCAGGTTGGCAGTGACCTGTCAAATTCAACCTCATGATATGCCCCCATGAACCTCTTACAAGTGTAACAAGTAACAAGTGTAACAATAATCAAAGTGATTTTTTGAGAATTAAATGCTGTCTTGAGAAGCTTCAGACATCTGGGAGGCTTGCCATGAAATTGACAGCACATCTGGGACACTTGAAATGAAACTGACAGCCGAGGCAACCAGAACCAGAAGCAACTAACACAAAGAATACCGTTCAGTAGCTCACAATGCAAGGAACATATACACGCAGAAAATAACGCCACATAATTTCGCGGATGTTTGTACAAATACGTGAGCCAACTACCACTATTCAAACCAATACATTTGCCTCCACTAGCTGTCGCTGAAGCAACACCTCTGAGACCAAACCTAAAAGGCTGCCCAGGTCTAGTTCTGAAATAATTTCCAGGATATAATGCGCATTAGCCAAATTTGAGCGCACATTTAAAAATGTAAATACCACAGGGGACAATTGAGAAGCTCAGCATTTTCCATAGTGGTATGCTTCGATGGGGGCAAGAGGGACATTTTTCTTTTTAATATTTTGACGGTAGCCTTAGGTGACAAAAGCACGGGAACAAAAAGCACATTATTCCTATAAATAAATAGTTTGTAGCTGGAATATTTTTAATTAACGGCCCATTGTAGAAGAGGTACCTGTTTAAAATGTAAGAATGTTAATCCCTTGAAAGTAAACAATGGTCCCAATGCGCTCAAATCATTGGCTTGGTGAACCCCTGCAGTGGGACATGCGGGCGCCAGCCCCAGTCCTAGACTGGCCAAATTGCCCTTTGAGGTTGTTGTGCCTGGCGACAGCCACAAGCGACATTAATAAGGCAGGTCCTGGAGAGAGCACAACTGTGACTTTGCGGCTGTTTCGCTCCCTCCCAACCGACCCCACTTTTATACTGACTTACTGAGAGGACAACTAAGAACTACTTCGATCACACATTGCAATCGTCATGGTCCTTTGCCCTTTGCCCCCGCCTTTTTTGTCCAGTAGCAATTGTCCAGGCCATTCTTGCCGTTAAAGACATTAGAAGGAAGACGATCAAAGGATAATCGTTTTTTATCATGAAGAAGAAAAACAGAACAGGGAACACATTTGACAATGTGAACAATACTTTTTTTTGGGTTTCAACCCTTCTCCTGAAGGGATGTAATTTTAATAATTGGAGAGACCTCTGGGACTCCTTTTCTCGGTGCTTTTCTTTCCATCAAATTACTCATTTCAGTGGAATTTGTGCACATCTGTTTTTGTGAGGCTTTGTTTTTATAACGCAAATGCGAACGTATTTGTTTTGATCTCATCTGTGCATGAAATGCTATATAATTGCAGATAACCCTTCCCACCATTTCCCTATGTCTATATTTGCTACTTCCAAGTTCGCCTTTTTAACTCAGACCCATTCAATGTAACTTCCATCCGGTAAAATAGCCTTCATCTGGTCAAGTGGCACAACGAGGAGAGCGCTCGCTTTGACATTCGTGCAGAGGGTTATGATATGATATGGCATTTGTAACGAGCCTATACACAAGGGTTTCAAGTGTTTCAAGGCGCGACGAGGCAGGGAGGGGGGAACAGGGGAAGACAGACAACGATCCTACTAGGCCAGGTGTCATTCAGATTGCGCAAGTACAGGGGTAGGGGGAAGGGAGAAAGTGCAAGGGGAGGGGAGGGGGGAAGTGCAGTACAAGGTAAGTAGAATAAAATAAATAGGGCCAGCTGGTGGCAAGTGCAAGGTAAGTGCAGACAAGTGCTGGGAACGGGGGCTGTAGGGATACAGAGACAGTCCCGCATTGCAGGGGTTGCCAGGGAGGCAGTGCAAGTGGACAGTGGCTGGGCCCAGGACCGAGGTCGGCGAGAGTGGCCCAGTTGCAGATTCGGTGCAGATTCAGAGAAGAATTAGCAGGGGAGAGGGAGAGAGAAAGCAGAAGCAAAGAGGAAGGTTTTAAGGTGCTTCCGGAACCGTAGATGGTTCTCCTCAAGTTGCAGGGAGGCAGGAAGGCTGTTCCAGAGGGAGGCTCCTGCCGCGGAGAGAGATCTACCCCCAGCTCGTTGCTTCGAGAAGCGGCTGACCCTGAGGGAGTTGGAGACGGATGAGCGAAGGGCTCGGGAAGGAAGATATTTAGGAAGAGAGAGTTGAAAGTATTTAGGCCCCAGGCCCCAAAAGGCCTTGTGGACAATGCAGAGGGTTTTGAACTTTATCCTTGCAGTCACTGGGAGCCAGTGTAGAGACTTCAGTCCTGGAGAGATACGGTCCCTGGGCTTGAGGCCAAGGACAAGTCTCGTAGCGCTATATAAATGCCAAATTATTTAAATTATTATCTGGTTGGCCAGCATAATGCACGCATGTGAAGTGGCTGGTTGGATCACTTCACTATTTCTGCAGTCCCAGAGGACTGAGAACACACTGGTGTTACACGACTCCTTTCCGATGATGACTAGGCTGCCATGCCATGTGACTGTTTGTTGTTGAAGCAGGGTGGAGTTGGGCGGGGTTACATTATAATGCAGTGCTGATAGAAAGCAAGCAGTAGATCCACAGAGTCTTTTGGGGGTTTAGTACCTGGGGGTTCTCGGTACACACACACACACGACGTGACTAGCAGGAGGCACTAGTCATGAAATGGAGCTGTTAAATCCGTCATGCACCACTCATTTCAGAAGATGCATTTTTTTTGCTAAAGTTCTTTGCACCACAGACACACATAGAAGGAGCTGAATAGCCTAGATATATCTTGTGGCTTACATCACAAAGCAAGCAACATGGATGCAGTATTGTGCTATCCCGTAAAATGAAGCACAAACTAACCTTATATGAACTTCTGTGAAATATGTGTGCCTCAAAACGTTGTTTCTTTATTTCAGGAATATATTATAGGGTGGCGTTAGGGTGAAACGTAAGCACATTTTTAAATATTAAAGGATAGAGCAGGTGGCCAGCAATAGTCAGCAATGTTAAAAAAAACACTTTGATGTTGTGAGGGCACATAGTAATCAGGACTAGCTAATGTACTGAATGAACCAACGTTGTCATCCTTTTAGTTCCAGGGTTTGAAGCTGGCATTCCACTACAGATTTTGGAGGGCCTCATTCCAAGTCTGGCAGTCTTGGGTGCTGGTAGCAACATATAGACTGCAATATTGTTTGCACGGGCCAGATCTCCTGGCAGGCATGGTTTTCATGGAAGCACCGGCACCATTAGCAATGGTGCCGGTGCTTCCATGTCCCCATTCCCATGGTGTCGTATGGAATGGGGACTTACAGTTCCCGCTGCCTAACATCCCAGGCAGCTGGGATTTGTAATGTCCCGGTGGCACTGGGCTATCAGGCGGCGGGAAACAGTGTTACAAGGTGGGCAGAAACCCACCGGTAGCACCAGCGGGTTGCTGCCGACCTCATAATGAGGCCCATGCCTCCCATTTATCCTCAGTATTGCCTATGCTAGGTAGGGCTAGTGGAAGTTGTAATGTAAAACCCCTGGAGATCCAAAGTTTGTATACTTCTCCTATTTTACATCTAAATTGTCAATTGCTATGTGCAAGAGCTGCGTTCTGTATCTCCCCAACCATTATTTACAAGAGCTTCATAAAATATGGGGTATATTGCATCTGGGATGTTCAAATACAATGTAAAATGCTTCCCCATGGCAGGAACTTTCCAGTTAGGTCATTGAGGAGGTCACAAATGATGCCCTGACTGATTTTTCACACATTGTCATCATTTTTGGCATCTGACATATCCAAAGTGGCTAGTGACTATGGTTAAGTGGAAGGACTGTAAATGTTCCAAGTATTGTCAAGTGTGGATGCACCTTCGCCTACATTCAATGCTTGGGTCGACTCACCACACATGGAGATGTCAGTGAACGTCACACGGTGACTGACACAGTGCAATGTCAATGCACATAAGCGACATACTGGGAAATGGAAATGTGCAAGCAGCTTAACCAGATACTTCTGGAATGTGAATTTACAAAATCTCGATCGCAGACTGTTATGAATGATGTGAAGAAAAACCTTTGAAGTTGTAGAACACATTTAAAACGTCATTGTGTTGGGTAGGTAGACCTTAAAACAAGCCTGCGCCATTTGATCAACTCTCTCCTGGCTTTCAGCTCAAATGGCCTGCATGAGAATAAAGAGAAGGCTACGAAATACCATCAGAATGTGGGTAAGCAAACCCCTACTACCAAAGACAGCACATTACTAGCTTATCTGTCCAGTGACCCAGGGCTGATAAGATGATCAGTCCAGGATCACAACATTGTCTTGTTCCAAAACAGGACATGGACTTTGTTTCTATAGCTCATCTGTCATTGATTTGGCTACCTAACCATCTCATCTACAACATAATCGTCATCTTCATGCAGGGGGATAGCAAGTGTTTACACAACTTGCTTGGGGGCAACACGACCTGAACCAGACTGATGATTTGATAATTATAACTATCCTCTTCAGGTGCAGGTGCAATGCTCTAGTCACAAGGTGGGGTTTACACATCATTAAGGTTTATATGCTAAAGTATATCGACCTCTGAGAAAGAAAATGCTTACTCTGCCCTGCAAGGAATACCTTTACCAACACCAGGGAGTGAAATGGCTTAGTCTGCCAATAGAGATATCTTCTGAACCATCATGGCACTCAATTTAACAACATGCATTTCAAATGTTGTTATTGCACATGATCAATGTATTCTCCAAAGAAAGATGAATAAGTGTCATGCGTTGAGCAATGGTGAGCACATATACAATAAATACGACAGTGAACACAGAATGTATCATGCAATTAAAATAGCAATCACCATCACCGACATGGGTATACAGGGTTGGTAACAGCCCATCAGCCCAAACCTAGGTACCAGCCCTGAGTGCCCCCCCCCGACCAAGGGGCTGATAGCTACTCATACACTGTTGCTCTCTTCTTGCTTATTAAAAACATCGAGACAGAATGATCAGTGCCTCAGCTGTGCAAACAACAACAGTATTATATATTTTCATTTTTAAAAAGGGTGCACTGACTTTTTTTAATCATGAAATCAGGTGATAGGGCCTGTCATAGTTTGAAGTGTGTTCACATATCCGTGCAAGTATCAGTATCTCAGAAAACTCAAGAACCACAACATCTTCCCACTCCACACTCTTCCCATCCCCTGTATTTATCGCAACCCATTGGGCCTAGGGGAACTGAGGGTGGGACTTACCCCTCATGCCGCTGCCTGCCTACTGAAGGACATGAGAATATACATGTTAACCTCATTTTGCCAATACTCTGTCCACATTACCTTTATATTAAGGAATCTTAGCATGCCAGTGTGAATTTACCTTCTTGTGGAAAGCAATTATTTTGAAAATCAATATCAGAACTCTGGCAGGAGACAATAGTAGGACGAGTGGGTCTATCAATATGGATACCATTTCATTCATAAGTAAGAGACAGCCTTTCCATTGTATTCTTAACCACAAGTTGTCCTGTGAGTTGTTCCTCATGTTCCAACTTCATCAAGAAGATTCTCCATGTCAAGGACTCCACCAGCTGCAAGATCCAACGGTCCACAGAAAGGTTTCCTTCCTCCCAATTAAATTATAAGGTACCATAGGTTCCTCCAAACAGGTTGGTCCAGATACAGACTAAGGACTCCCTTCAGAATAGCATATACTCTGTGCTCCTTGTTCAACTCTGGCATGTCAGGTCTTCAATCCGGAAGCATGCCTAACAGTTTGAGTGTTGTCTTGAGCTATTCTTTCATATGAGTCATACTGCCTGCAGACTGTTTGTTCCAAGCAAACCTACATTCCTCAGGCTTGCAATGGGAGGAAATACCTGCATTCTGACAAGGTCCCATCTATATACTCAGCTAAAGCAGGACACTCCCAAGCAGCTTGTTCCTCCTGGCCTGTGAGTGGATGACCAAACCAACGTTTTCTTGTGTACTTGTGGATATTATGTCAAGCTCTAGCGAATTGTTCCCTAGCAAACATACTATCCAAATATTAACTTGGACTCCAGCCCTCGAAACCTTAAATGAGCCATCTATGGAGAACACTGCAGTGTCTGTTGTCCCCGGTGAACCCAAAGTCTGCTACAAGGGAATACAAGAGGACAAAAGCAACTATAGTCCTCCTGGCTGCCTATCATGTAAGGCAGCTAACCTCTGAACATTTGGAAGACAACTACGTAAAAACTACTATATGTTCAAGGGCATACTAGAATGGATAATTGGGATATTTCCTCAGACAATGAGGGACGACATGACCATTTCTGTGTAGATGTGTGTAAGTTAATCATTGAGGTAGATTGAAAGACTTGATGTCTAAAGACCAAAAGCCTTAAACACTCATTGAGGGTCCTTGCCTCAGTGAGTAATGTCCCATAGACAATTCACCCATGTATATTGTTGTTGTTACTGTGTTATCACATCCCAGGACATGGGGGTTGCCTCCTCTTGGAAGCCTCCCTCATCTGTGATGACCTACTGGTCTATACTGAGAGCTAGGAGCTCTGGTTGATTAAGCCGAAGTCAGTCAGATGCTGTTGCAAATCCATTGTCAAAACATTCAAGATGTGCTGTTTTGCTTTTACATAATGAGGTTAAAAAACATTCTGCTTACCCACCCAGTTCACATGGTCACATCCTTTGAGGTCTTTATTGCAACATTCAACTTTGTTTCCCAACCCAGGCTCGATTTCTTCTGTGATTTCTGAAGAATCTGGGTCAGTGTCTTCTAAAAACTTCTTACAAGTGATACTGTCATCTTGGCATGCCCTTCCTGCTTCCTTTTATTCACCTCTAGAATTGAATTACTGCTATGCAGTGGCAATTGGATCGTCCTGCAAAGTCAATTGTCATTCTCACTCACACCAAACATAGTCCACATCAACTCAAACGAAAAACGATGGAACATGTCCAACACCACAACACACATACGCACCAACCTTTTCATGAGATGGGCTTGGGAACGAGAATCTGTGTCATTATCTGTTCCAGGCGTGATGCAATTAATGACCTGCTTTGCAGATTCCAGTTTCAAATTCTTTAAGTCAAATTACAACATACCGTCTCTCTCATCACTAGCTTGCTTTCTCCAATTCTTCTGCCACCTGCAACGGTTCCTTATTTGGATTTTCTCTCTCATTTTGTTAAGGTTGAGGTCCACTTTCTTGTACCAAAGACTGTCCTTTTCAGGCAGTGATACAGCAGAGATGGTGAACAAACCAGAGGGCAGGGATATTTGCCTCTTTCCCCTCTTTATGTTTTTGCTGACGCTCTGTCTCTTCAACCAGGGTGAGTTAGACCATGCTCTTGCTCCATTTGCCTGATGCTTTCTTTCAACAATCCTTGTTCATCTCGTACTTCGACAGTCGAGATTTATGCCAGTGTTTCGCCACCTTCATGTTGCATAACACATGCTCTTCAATGGTTGCCACAGCTTACACATGTCTGCCTACCGTTGCTGTTCTGAAACATTGCAGAAATGTATCTATTGCATTACATGTTACCCCTGGTCTAGCAAGAGATCTCCACCACTGACACCAGATGTCAGATGTGTACCCCAAATCCCCAATGAACAATTTAAGAGAGGGCAGGGGCTCTTCTCTTTGCTTATCTTTTGGGAGCTGTGGATAAGCAGTGAAGGATAACCCCCTGGGGGAGGAATAGGGTGGACAGGATAACAAGTCAATAGTTTGTATGAAGACCTTTGCACACTGAAAGTATTTCATATACTATACCTTGCTGTGGGAGGTAATTCCGTATGTCCAGTAAAAGGTAAGTACATTCCAGTAAAGTGCCAAGTTCAAATGTGTTTTGCTTTTAATCAACAACATTGCGGTGAGCTGCAAGGCCATGGGTACGTGGGAATACTATCAGCCTAACGCTGATGCGTGTCTCGCTCTAGAAGCCAGACTGTAACCAAGAGATAGCTGAGTGCACAGAAAGGATAAGACCCTGATGTTGAGCTGGTTACTATTAAGGGTGTGCAGAGGTGTTTTAGGCATCTGAGTGTTCCTGACTGTCATATCCCCTGCAGTCTGGCTCCTTACAGTCGCACTGAGAGGGTGAGCTGCCCAATGCACTTGGGCTGCAGCAACTTAGTTCAAGGTGTTTTTCTCATCTAACAATGTGATGGTTCTCCAAACGTCTAATATACAGCTTTGATTAGTGCTAAGGACTGCAGACAAAGTTGTGGGGGGTCCATGGGGATTATTCTGCATTAGGGCTCAGTTCCTGGAGGTCGGACTGAAGCTCAAATGGAGGATGCAGAAGTTAAAGCTTCTACTTCCAAGGGATGTTACATTTTATTATAGTCAAATGGAAGTGCAACTCCTGTGATAAAAATGTTCATGTTGACTACATTGAGACAAAGCGGGAATGAAAATGTTGCTTGAGAAGTGGCACCACGTGATGGTGGTATGGCAGTTTCAGAGCCAGGCCTTCTGCTGAGGTAGCTGCTGATCCCTGGCTTTTTCAGCTGCTGGGTTAACGCTGGGACAGTGCTCTTGCTTCTTTGTGGTTAGGGTCAGTGATCAGTCTGAGCGATACTTCAAGATGATTCAGGTGTTCACTTATTTTGCACCCCCTCCAAACCGATATAGAATGAAATAATGTCTGGGATTTGCATGGGGGCCACACTCCTTGTGCACAGCAGTACTCTACTCCTGGTATTCTATACAGGTAGTCACTGCTAAGTGCAGCCCCCACAACCAGCAATGGATGAGTACTCACAAAGGGAGGTACAGGGTACTCGGTTTACTCATGTCCTGTTGGAATTATGATCCCTCAGGGGGCACATTACGTTTTTTCATCACTTAGAGACCTCAGATAAGGATGCACCAGGGAGAAAGTTGTTAAACCAGGGAATAAAAAGTAAAGAAATACATGGTACTACAGCAGAGTGACATTGTATGCCTCTCCATCTCGTCTCATTCCATGCGCATTAATCACGTATCATGAACAAAGTCATATGTCCAGTTACTGGCATACCTACATTTTAACCTGTCATGTACAGTAATCTATAATTGCTATGGACACATGATTATATACATTCTGTACACTAACGTCAATATATATGTAGAGGACGCATACAGAGACCTCTAGGTCCTTACCATTATAGGATATATGGTCTAATGTCTATTCCATCTGAGGAAAAATGTAAAACGTTCCTTAGATACTCCCATCAGTTGGACATCCATGTTGTCATACATCTATTTGTGATAACACTCAAGCAGCTTACCTAGGTTTGAGGAAATGGTCATATGATGATTGCAGAGACATTTTATGGCTAAGGCATGCATGTGATGAGTTCAATGTAGCTTTTGGATTTTAGCAATCTAATATCTGGAAATGAAATGGCTATTTTGATTTCCTTTTGGCAAAGGTGAAGATATGTGCTCGCAGAGATGTCACAAGTCAACTCTAAATCCACCAGGATCAACAGCATGTCCTCAAACTGTGTTCATGATCATTGACAAGTATAGCTGGCAAAGGATGACAAGGGTCTGACTATAGGTCAATAGTTTTATGATCGGCAAAATAAACTATGGAAAATGCTGGTTTTGCTGTATGCAAAATATAAGAACACCCACTCTGCTTAATGTATTGTTGATGAAAAGGATGCTGCTTCAATGTTTCAAAATAACAATTGATCTAAAAGGTTTTCACGTGGCAATAAAGCAAAGGTACATTGTGGCTATGTATGACGTGTGGCTCTCTATGTCATCAAGAGAGAATCCTCTTAATGGAACCATGTGGAAATATTTCACAGGTCACACACAATATTGGCAGGACTTGATATGCAAAAGAAAATCAGCAAACAGTTTTGCTTTGATCAATGTTCTTGTCTTTTTGTTTCTTTCCTGTAACTAAAAAAACAGATTACAAGAATTTTATTTCAAGATGTATTTACTGTGTACTCTTTATCATTCTGCCACTTAATAGATGATCTTGTCGAGAACCAATACATTATATAAACTAATAATCTCGGTATCAGGGGCCGCAAATAATTGATTTACAAATAACAAATGCACTATTTAAATCAGAGAATCTTCAGTAAAAACTCATTTCTAAATGTGTTCAATTCAGACCTAAAAATATAGACATTGGTTCGACTTGGTTCTGCTATCTTTCACGGTCAGCAAATGTTTAGCTAAATAACCAAACGTTCAATCAATGTCACTACATCATCAGTAATATTAACAATTATTTTTGAAAGCAATATGTACACATTTATGTAGAAATTGATGGTGTTCCTTGATTTCTTTTGGATTGGAATGACTATGCATGGATATATCGTGCACATCACAAAATGAAATGTCACTTTGGAGCGTAAACATTGGTGAACATATGTTGCCCACCTCATAGTAATCATTGTATTGACTTCTGGGAAGAAAGGCTAACTTGGCCTTGCACCAATGCAGACTGATGACCTTTCTATTCCCCACGTCCATCTCACAGGAGAAAGCAGGACCCACGAGGCTAGCGGCTTAATAAAAAATAAAAAAAAACAGCACACTGCAAGGTATCTCAACAGGCATTTATTTCGAAACCAAGGAGAACTTCAGCAAGAAGCCATGTACATGAGCACATATGGAGGGGGCGATGGCATTGCTGTTTCGGAGTATCTGTCAATAGTTTTTCTTTTAATATTTTTTTTTTATTTGAACATTCAATCAACATATTTTTTATACAAACAAAGCCTGCCAATATTCTAAGAGTAGAACTAGGAGACGCATTAACCCAGTGCAGTTGGAAAGCAATAACTCACAGAGAGGGGACAGCATAAAAAAGATTAAATAAAATGTTCAAAGAACAATTTTAACAGACTAGATTCAGAGGTAGTAGTAGATAGCAGGAGCTATCAGGAGCAGAGTACTACTTATATTTTTTACTGTTAACCATCCACTAGTTTTTAAGGCCATTTTCCACATTCCTGAACCGTCGTTTTTTAAATTAAACATACCTCTTCATTATACCACCCTACAGCAGTTACAGCTAAACTGAAACCTGTTTCACCATACGTTCACAAAGCCTGAATGACAACTCCGCCTGGAGGAACTCTCCCTGGCTACACCGTATCTAGCACTTAGAAATGATCCCTCACAACACTGCATCTATCCCTCATTAGTTCAATACTTGTCAAGTTGTTATCTCAGGTGGAATGCTTGGATGTTACAGTTGATAAAGGTCCAAGCTATTTCCACAGGATTGTATTTTGACATTAGGTGGCTATGTGGGATTTGCCCCTGCACGCCACTGGACAGGTGTGCAGCTTTAGTGGGAGCCTCAGTGCAAGTCACTTGGACTACTGTAATTAACTCCAGTTGGATACCTCAAGACCACAGACAATTCACGCTCAGACGAGAGGAGATAAACACCTTTCAGCTGTATATTTCAGGCTTTGTAATCAATTAGGAAATTGTATGTATGTCAATAGCCATATTTCTAATGGCAGAGATCCTGTTGAAGCAGCTGGTGTTCAGATAGGTGTTGAATATGGGTTCCAGCAAAGTCTAGACAGCAAGTAGAGGAGATTAATGTCACAATGTCATAAATTCCACTTACAAAAATTCCTTTAAAACAATACAGAGACCTCCTTGTGTTACTTGTTCAGGACACGTGGCCCATCCACAACCCCTTGAAACAAGTGTTGCACCTGCCTCCCTCCCGCCCACCCTGTCCTCCTTAGGAGTCAGATTTCCACTACCCTTTTGGCACACTTCGACCACTTACTAGAGTAGTTGGTTTATGCACTGTATACATATATATGTATAGGGGATGAAGAGGAAGGTGTTTGGGGGTAGAGGGATTACCAAAGGCAAGCCACAGTGCTCCTTTAAGTGAGAGAAAACACGTTTTAAGGGCAGTGTCCACTAGGAATTTCAGTGTGAGTGACTGCAACCTCTGTATTCAATTAATTTCCATGCACTAGTTAATCTGTCTTTAGACAGTTAAATTATATTGCTTTGTATTGGTGAAAACCAGGTGAAGTATGGTTACTTTCATGACAAAGTGGACATTTTAGTTTCCTCTTCTGGGATTGCTGATGCCTGTAAGGTAAACTAAAATATGATGACTGTATAGATTCCCTAATGTGGTTCAATGTTATCATATTCCAGACTTGAGGGCATTATGATGTTGCTCCATTTATGGTTAGGAATACTACCAGAAGTAAACACCTCTGACAGTGACATTCCTGAAAATCCACCCTTTTTCAGAGTTTGCACTAGGTCCGATATAAAAGCAGGGTCAATCTTGGAACCTACTGGCGCATTTCCAGCTTGCTTCTTTGTGTTAACTTTTTTTATTGGTGTCCTCCTACTGCTCTTCATGATTTAAAAACCACAGAAATTGTACCATATGACACCTTCTTTCCCATTAGATTAGGAGGGGAATGAACGAGAGGCATCAAACATGATCACTTGCAGTGGCTCAATATAAAGCATGTGCCACTGAACATATGGGAAGCTCCTGTACATCACTGTTTGAAGGTAAACTGTAAATTGCTCTCAAATGTGTGTCTAACATTTTGGGGCAATGAATGCATTTAATTACAAATAGTGATGTACACAGGCAGTGGAATAAATGGCAGTACCAATAATCTTGCTTACAAGGCCCAACTTGCGACATGACATGCTGGTGAGAGAGGAGTCGGGTGGGCTAAACTGGTGCACTTAAATGAACACACTTAAAGAGTCAAACATATTCCTGTTGGAGATAGCAAACAGAGCACAAACACCAGAACTCCATCAGCTCCAATGCTCTAATTGTAGGAGGTTTTCTCTTAAATACAATAAAATTATATCATCTAATTTTGCACCTTTCAAAGATAGAAATGGAGCATGGACACAGGAATAAACACTCATCTTGTTGGCAAGTTTATCCCTTCACTGACTGCAGGATGTTTGATGTCCAGTCTACAATGTGCAAAAGCACATAGAGCTACATATAGATATTAAAGGAATAGTGCGCTCAAAAATATTATTGTCTCGAGCGTTCGGGCATGTGGTTTTATGCAAACTGTGATCGTAAAAACATTTCCTATGCACCTTACCTTAGTTTTCATCACTTTTACACATGCGAAATCAACGAGCGGGGCGCGGCCATCTTATGGTAACCTTATCCGTTGCTGCATCGCCCTAAGTTAGACTGCCCTCACGGCACTAAATCCTATCACCTAACCCTGAAGCTGACATAACTAGACGCGCACGGCCCATTTCACAACACAAATGCACGTCTTGAGTCAACGTTCTCTGTGCCCCAGCTAATGACGTGTCTCCATGGAAATGGCAGGATGCCTCTTTCCTCAATAAATATAAACAGACCTCTTCTCATCAGACATCAGAGTTGCTTTTTCAATCGTTTCACTGTTTTTTTTTAATAGCCTGTGACTTGTATCTGCTCTATTCAGCTATATTTATTGCTCGGAGCCCGTGCAAACAGATACTTGTACTAGCATTGCTATCGATTTTAATTTTGTCATATAACGGCAACAATACAGCCCTACCAGTACGAGCCAGAGTATTCTGAGGCAGAATTAGTTGATAGAGAAAGATCTAGAAACGATGGGGCATTGGACGACAGTTGGGAAGACAAATCACTGGATCCTGAGCCAGAGCCTAGTCGCATGGAAGACGTTTCCACCTGGTGTACTAGGAGGAGAACTGCTGCTGCAGAGAAAACTCTGGATGCTTGGCCTACATATTGGAAGAAGAGACACCGCTGATATGCGTTACCAAGCTGCATGACTCCAGGGCAGCCTGCCTCACAAGGTCCGTGTTGAGGATTATGATAGTGCTTATTCACGAACCTCTCACAACAGTTTGCCCTCGCAATCAAAGTAACGAGTAAGTGTACTCTAGATTTGATGTCACTTTGACCACTGAGGCCACTAACATTTCTTGTTTGTCTCCTATATTGTCGTAACGTTCATCTATCACTGCCAAATGAATGCAGTCTGGCAATTGAAAACATCTCTCACACTTTGGGGAAATCATAGTGGTCATCTTATGTGTCTTTTCATTTCAACTAAGAAACAATATTTCTCTGTCCCCAAAACGTTATGGATTGCATGGGTGTTCATTTTTGCAATGTTTCTACACTTTAAAGCCCAAGTTGATTGATCCATTAAGTAACATTTGTACGGGCAACTATACCATAGGATACACAATGCATTTTCAACTATGGTGTGTACGCTTATCAGGTTCATTTAAATACAGTATGTATGTTTCTCTTCCACTGATGGTACAGCCTGGTGGCCTATCGTTCGTTTACATGGTGGCTTCATGGGAGGCTTGGATACCACGTTCGATGAGTAATACCCACATGTGTCATTGGAGCCATTCGCACCAAATTCCCATGTGACAGTGGACAGTAGAGGGGATTTTCCCACACTGTGCTGCAACCCGAAGTTTGCAATGCGTAGTACATTTGTGCCATCAACATCAGCAACAAAATAAAATACAAATTATCTTTTACAAATAGTTTACATTTTTCAGTTAATCACGGACATGCTCACTTGTCTATGAGTGATATGCAACAATGGTTGGTGCCCTTTTACGCTCACCTCCTCTGCAAAAATCCATCCCCCCTCCATTATAAATGACCAAGGTGTGAAACCCAGTGTCTCCAGGCTCCCCTCTTCTAGACCGTGCACCTGCAATCCACATATGTGTGTCTCCCTTCAGTAGTGTTCCGGGCCTTGTCTGCATGCCTCTTGCCAATCCATCCCCCCTCCACTATGCATGACAGTTCGCACCAGTGGCCAAGCCCTCCCAATGGGGCTTGGATGGTTGAGAACGGCCAATGTGCCAAACACCATGCACACTTCAAAGGTATTTTCCTCACAGAGGCCATTGTACACACAGCCTCCCAGACCCTGTGTTTCCAGGCTCCCCTGAAGCAGATCATGCCCCTGCAATCCACATATGTGTGTCTCCCTTCAGTAGTGTTCCGGGCCTTGTCTGCATGCCTCTTGCCCATCCATCCCCCCTCCACTATCAATGGCAGTTCGCCATTGATAGTGGAGGGGGGATGGATGGGCATGGTGGAGTCCCAAGAGGACTGGCATGGTAGGAACGGCCAAGGTGCCAAACACCATGTACACTTCAAAGTTATCTTCTGCACAGGGGCCATTGTACACACAGCCTCCCCAGACCCTGTGTCTCCAGACTCCCCTGAAGCAGACCACGCCCCTGCAATCTAGAAGTGTGTCTCTCTTCAGCAGTGTTCCGGGCCTTGTCTGCATGTCTCTTGCCCATTCATCCGCCCTCCACTATCAATGGCAGTTCCCACCTGTGGCCCTACCCTCTCAAGTGGGCTGTTAGGGTGGGAACGGGCAAGGTGCCAAACACCATGTACACTTCAAAGGTATCTTCCACACAGGGGCCATTGTACACATGGCCTCCCCAGGCCCTGTGTCTCCAGGCTCCCCAGAAGCAGACCGCGTCAGAAACATGTCACACATTCACATGCACAGCCACTTTTCTAATCCTTTATAAACCCCTTGATATTTATCCGCAGAACATCTCTGAGCACTGGATGTCAACTCTTGATCGTGCTACCTGTGAACATCTGTGAGCACCGAAAGTCAACTCTTGATCGTGCTACCTGCTATCCTGCTACTAACTCCCCTGCTTGCTGAATCTAATTGTTTGTTCGTCAAGGTAAGGGCAAGTCACCTTTTAACTTCACTGTATTCATCTTTTTCTGATCTCAACATTTCTATCTATTTCAACCAAATGCACCCAGTAGTGTAATGTTCATTCATCTCAATGACTTTACCATTGTCTAATGTTTCAAGTGTTCTGATCTCGATATACAGTAAATTTTATCATTGTCAATTGTAATAGAATGGCATCTTTCTCCGGCCATGTCTATAGAGCATGTTTCCTTTTGATGCATGAAAGTACATTCAACGGACGAGTAACACGTTACGATTAGCGCCATATCAATCAATTCAGTATGTATGTCAAATCTGTATGTATGTAGTATTCGACTACGCTACACAGGTTTTGCTTCTTTGAACAAAACAAACGTGGAATAGACAACTGTGATATGATTACATCTATCTCTTGCATTCAGTACACATATTTTGTCATTGTTTATACTTTTTTATACAGATCTTATCGACTTTTCAAGAATGCCTACTTATATGGTTTTGGGTTGCAGTTCTAGGAGCCGTGTCAAAAGGCAGGGCACAATCCTGCATACATTCCCGCATGATATTAATTTAATAAGAAGATGGGTTCGACATTGTGGTTTTGTGGTGGACGAGATTGAAAGTAGAGCCCAGGCTGTCTGAAAACTTGAGGGCCAATCGATTCTGCATCTGCAGCCTACATTTCAGCCAGGATATGTACGACCAATCAACGAGCACAAAAAAAGGGTTGACCAAGAATATTTCGTAAAATTGCTTCCAAATACAATTCCAACTCTATTGATGCACATGCTGCCTCAGGTGGGTCCAGGTGATGAATTGTCTGTAGGAGTTGGGGTATTGATCAGGTAACTCCATGAACAGATTGGTGCTTTCAGTGTAATTGTGTCTTACTAAAGTTTGTATATTTACCAGATTGTATTACATTTTAACTATACCACTTTTTACTACACATCTGTCCCTGGTTTATGGAGCCTCAAATGAAGTAATTATGACCATGGAAACCAATGCCATAGTACCCTTCACAAGAAGCAAAATGTTTTCGTGATTGGTTGCTTGACATATCTATTTTTTTAGGAGAGCACACTGACGTAAGCACAGACCCTCGCAAGTGACAAAACCACTGACACGTCCAGTATACCAATGGTGAGCCCTACAGACTTGCAGAGGTTCATATTATCGACAGATAGATCTTCCCACATGTCTAATGCATCTAATTTTCCCTTTTACCACTTTGTGACAATGCACTGAAAATGAAGGAGCAAGAGTCTGCATCCATTTATTTTCCGGAGTCAACAACAACTTCAAGCACCTATCAGGTAATTGTATTTCACTTTTCAATTACGAGAATGTATTATGCTTGGAATTTAAAATAATTTGAAATTGTTTATGGATCCTGTTGGTTGTTTACACTGTCATTTATGGGTTACTCTGTATATGTACCATTGTCTGTAGCCCATTGTCTCTGTTCGATTTTGATGTTTTCATCGATACTAAAACAAGTACTGTGTTACAGGGGAATGCTGGTAGTTTGACTACAATTACATCATCCTTTGGAGCTGGTCCATAGTATGAGGTGTGCATACTGGTAGTTCCCTTAAATGAAAGAAAGTAAATCCTACATAGAATACTATTAGTGACATTCATATAAACGTGAAGTGTTTCAAACTTTTATGATTTGAATCCTAACGAGACTGAAAATTCAACGCAATTGACCAAGGAACTTATCAAAGATCTCGACTACAGTTTGTCTAGTTTGGCCGATTTGTCCACCACAGTTGAGTCACAAACCACAATCATGCAGGACGATTGGCTAATAAAGGAGCAGAAATACATTGTATTCAACAGCTGCCTGGTAGAGATTATACTGATGCTGAAATGTGTCCATCCAGTGAAAGGGAAAATATGCGTGGAGCCATAGGTGAATGTGATTTGTGTATTACAAGGCAGTAACCTGAAAATCCAAGCCACCTGTGCCCACCTCCATGATACATTTTCATGGTCCGCTCAACCGATGCTGGGCAAAGTGCCAGCTGGAAATCTACTGTGTTCAGCAGCTTTACTTTTCAGTGGCTCCAGTTTCTGTCAATTTGTCAGACTTCAGTTCCTTGCTAAAATGCAGTACTACAAATATCAAGGAGAATTCTTATTCCCTGCTATTAGTCAAGCCTGGAAAATTGAACAAATGTCAATTGAAAGCACATTCTCTGGCAAACTGTCCAGACTTGCTGGTGACGGACAGTGTGACAGCCCGGATTTTCAACAAAGTACTGCACATGCCACTTTCAGGACATGGAAACTAAAACCAATTGGTGAGTTCGGAGGTCGTGCAGGTGTCTCAATGTAAATCCTCAGTGGCCATGGAGAAGCATGGTTTCATAAAATCCCTCGAATATCTTCAATCGAGCGGAATTAAAATAGACCCCATAGCCAGTGACAGACATGTTTTTCTAGCCATGCCCATGTCAATCAATTTGATGTATGGCACGTTTCCAAATCAGTCAATAAATAAATCACAGCTGCTGGTTAAAAAAAGGGTTTGGAAAATATTTTAAAGTGGTCTCAGTCTCTCAGCAACCATCTTTGGTGGAGCTCCAAAGCTTGTGATGGGTCTGTGGAAATTCTACTTGAAAAATGGCGCTCATTGATGCACCACTGTTCCAACGTTCACTCATGGACAGAAAACCAAAATGTTCACGAATGTGCACATGGACCTTTATCGGAGGAGCAGAAACGCAAGAAGACGTGGTTGGTTCCATCTTCACAACCACACAAAGCTCTTGAAAAGATTGTGTTTGATCAAATTCTTTCAAGAGACCTGAAGGGCCTCACA
The DNA here is from genome assembly GCF_040938575.1 of Ambystoma mexicanum. NCBI lineage: Eukaryota > Metazoa > Chordata > Amphibia > Caudata > Ambystomatidae > Ambystoma > Ambystoma mexicanum. Next base: position 636,033,038 of record NC_090932.1, on the reverse strand, counting down.
GAATTCGGTCACATCGGAGATTAGGAGGTGTTCCACAATATGTGACTAAAGTACAGACCCAAAATGTTGCATTTCAGCATAGACTGTATGAAATCTAGAACATTACTAGCCGTATTAGCGCATAACGAGAATCTAGGGAGAGAACAATCGAGAACTGCAGGAAACTTTGGAATGTTTCGCTACAAAATGGCCTTTGCAAAATGAAGCAAAAAATGGGTTGTCAAGCCAATATACTAGGAAATGGAATTCGATTTTGTGAAAGATCTCACTTTGACTGTGTTGGCCATGCATACTGATGGAGTCAATCCTGACTTTGTTCCTAGGACACATACATTGCCACAAAACATTGCAAATGAGCCCTGCCCACCAAAAGCAAACCTTGTTGAACAGTTGGCCTCCCGGTATTAATGATTAGCAGCGTGGTATTTGTTCCACAATGTTTGTACATTGTACATGAACAATGAAATGCTATTAAACGCGACTTTCAAAGATATTAAAAGTATTAAGAAGTATTTCATTTGCACATTTAATCTGGTTTATGAATCATTCATTTATATCTCAAACGATAACATGCATGTCTGTGGTTGCTTGGTGTCTGTAAAGCTCAACATAGGTGGCCATAGCATCCAAATTGTCTTTTCAAATGTATCCTGTTTGTCAACTTTTTTGCAAGAGGTGCCTGTTGTAGGATGCCATACAGTGTAACTCTGTGTTTTCCCCCTTCCCGCTTTCGGCCAGCTCTTGTGGGTCCTTCACTGACTAGGGCATGGGAGGGTCAGATGGATACCAGCATGAATGCAACTGCAGGGTCTGCAGTTGGCTTAGCGTGCATGTGTGGAAATAGACAGAATAAATACACGTCCCACTATGGAATTAGACCAGGAGAGTAATTGCAAGGGAACCAAATTTTATATAAGCAAATAAATGGAGCAAAGAACTCTGCTGCATGAGAGTGCTCTGCCGAACATTAAAAGAACAATACATTATAAGTTGTTGAAACGTCACTACTGACGTTTCCCTATAAGTGCATAGTGTTACATCAGGATTGGAGGAAGACATGGAGACAGTATATAGATATAGGGACTGGCTTCACAGGATTGGCTGGTGTCTTGGCGATCCAGCGGGCCACACGTGGGTCAGCTGGGCTCCTCTCTGTGGGGTGAAGGTCGGGCAAAGTTCCACAGAGATGAAGTACAGCTATCTGACTAAGCTAAGTTACAAACTTAGCATGCAAGAACTAATGACTGTAAGCAAACCACTGCATGAAAGGGGGCTGTTGGTGTGAAATAGGTTCCTTCTGACTTGTATTTTTATGTGGGTATGTATTAAGGGTAATTCCTGCGGATGCCTTATGAGTAGGGAAGATCTTAGATGTGCTGCCTTTGGAGTTTTACGATTTCAAACACAGTGGGGATAGGTGTTACTGTTATCACAATAATGACCACTCTATATTAGTTATATGGTAGGTGAACTGGAGGTGGTGCAGGGGTTGGGTCTGGTGACCAGTTGCGTTAAAAGAGAATAGGGGGCATGGGTATAGGGGACCGTAGACTGGCAGGGAGGGGGTGGAGAGGGCATGAGTCAGTCAGCAGAGATGGATGGGGCACTAAGGTTGGAGCATGCCTTGGTCTCACATTCTTGGATGATCACATTTTGTCAGGGCTCAATATTCGCTACTTGCAAAAATGAATAGCTGCATTTCTGTGAGATCAGAAGATGCGCTGAGCTGACATAGGACAGAGGTGGCAGGGGCTTGTTGTGCGCAGAGCTGGGTGAGGGAGAGTGAACATTTCGCCAGAGGGGCAGAAGGCCTAGAAAAAGATGGGATTTGGAAGGACACAAACTGGAGTTCAAAGTATGCACATTGGCACTGCATTAATACACTTATTTGAAACATGGGTGATGCAAATAGGTACAGGAGGGGTGGAAATGTCTCCCCCCTTAGCTTATACGTCATTTACCCAGTACGAGAATGGTGCAGGGGGACGGGATATACCGCCTCTCCTCCTACATTTGTTAGTGCACAGGAAGTTCAGTGGAGATGGAAGGGCACTAGGATTTATGACTTGTCAGTGTCTCACGTTGTCCGCAGAGCACATTCCTCCATGAAAACAGGGCACATTCAGACGTGACAATGGGGAGGACCCTAACTGGAACTGCTGTCATAAAATAACTAAATCACTATCAATACAGAAGAGTAAAAAGGTATTCACGATAGCGCGGCATTGGTGGATGCCAGCAAACAATTTCTTTGTTTTCGAACATATTTCAAATACCACGTTGGTCGGCCGGGCTAATCGCTGCCATGAGTAACGGTCACTGTGTTTGATGCTGCTTGTGGGGAGTTCACACCGACGCGTCTTGTACAGTATGTTTTTGATTTGTGGCTTTCCTTCAACAAAACGATACTTAGCATACTCCAAAGAAGGTTCAATTGTAGCTCATCCTTGGAAGAAAGGGAGGACTCACTATGGATTGAAGAACGGGAGGTGTGTAATACCCACAAAACGGATAAGGTTCACCTTTTTAAAACTGGACAAAGGAAAATGTAATTTCATTTTATGAAAACCGTTGAGCGGAAACTCTACGTTACGCCAAGACAATGGAAATACCAAATATAAGTTTTATTAAAGACGAGTTTATAGACAAATGAGTCAAGGTTTCATTTTCTGACCGGTATTGCTTACTTACATGGTAATGGGTTGTTGGTTGGGTCATATTGTGACGACACGCAAACACAACCTGTATGTATTTGTCTTTGTCCCGGGCACATGGGCAGGCCAGTACAGAAATGCTATGGCAATTCCCTAGAGTACCTACAGCAAACCCATACACGTGTTTCAGCCTTGTTGTGCCTCATCAGTGAGGTGGAGCTGTGCCTCTCTGAGCACAGTGAGCATGGAGTCCACCCAGGTTCCACCAAAACCCCAAGTTAGTTGGTAATATTCTGTTATAATGCCGTCTATGTGTTGTTCGAATTCTTCCGTCAGCTTCCGCGTCCCATTGCAAGCTAAACATACTCCTCAGCACTAACCTCTAAGCACATCATAGACTCCAACTTTCCACAATGTTTTCTCTGTGTTTCCATTGTTTCTGGTTTGTGTTCATTATTAGGTTTCACCCGGTGCAGAATTAAAGGGTAAATGGATACATTTGAATAAAGAACAGCTACTAAAATATATTTCTGTTATGTTTTCTTCACAGCTACTACATTCTTCCTTTCTGCGAATGTCATCATTTCCAGATACTGAGTGACGCTTTCTTCAACAGACAGCGACAGATACACCAAAATGGATGGATCATGATTACGTGGTTGTGGGACGATCGTCCGGAACCTTTATGCCCTTTGGCGGTACCAGCAACAAGCAACCTGTCATCTTTTATGGTGGTCTAGCAAGAAGCTGATGTCGAAGCCTTTTGATTCAAGGTGCGTCAAATGTGCTTCTTATACCGAAAGGAACACTCTGTGCCTCATGATAAAGATTTGATGCTCAAACAGAACAAAATTAATAATTTGGTTGATAATCGAAATTGGCAGATGTTCTCGGAGCGTTTATTGTGAAATAAAAACACATTATAAATTGCAGAGTATTGGTGTTTCCTTTAATAATAGTGTTTTCTATTCCAATTTGGGACGTGCTGTGCTATGAGAAGATGTGTGTGTTGGTATTACGGGTTCTGCGTCAACTGACGTTTATACGTTGGTGATGACTTTGAGCGGTTGGCTATGCTGCCCACTAACTTCATGAAAATAGGCGGAGAATATAACTAGGAATACTGATGTCAGCTTCACGGGCGGGCAATATGATTTAGTGCCGCAAGGGCATTTAAACATAGGCTGATGCAGAAACAGATAAGATTAGCACAAGATGCTTGATTTCGCATGTGTAAAAGTTTGTAAAAGTGAGGAAAAGTAAGTTAAGGTGCATAGGAAATGTTTTTACGATCGATCACAGATTGCTTTAAACCACATGTTCGAACGCTCGTACAATAACATTTTTGAGCGCACTATTCCCTTAAGAGTTGTTCACATAAGGAGCCTTCTACAATAAAGGAAAGCACTGGGGGCCTCTAGAGAAGGCTCTGTTGCTATACATATACACACATGCAGCCTATTTTAACTGTGAATATTCCAAGCTCATATGCAAGCAGGGCTCTCAAACTGAGCAGCTGTTGTAAAGGATTTTAACACATTATGCATATTGCCAAGATAATATTATGGGTACCAACATGACCAAAATCAGGTTACTTTTACAAAGGCTTTTCTGGGTTGTATGCAAGTCTGGACTTCATACAACCACTGGCGTAGCACAAAATGGGTGCCTCCCCTGCAAGCTTTGCTGACCACCCCCACCCGTCCCCAGCTCAGCAACAAATCACAGGTCGCTCCACATTGTTTGTTCATTTATTTATTATGTGCGCCGGACCCAAGGGTATCAGGGCGCAGGTGATAAGAATACGTAAAGCTTACTTACAAAGGTTACGGAGCATGATTAAAAAGTTTTTCTCTGGGTTACAAAGGTTGAGGATCAGAGCAAGTATAGAGGACATACACATGTCTACAACAAATCATAGATAGCAACCATAAACATACTAGATAACTATCATAACTTTTATATTGAGTGCATTAGCGGATGCAGGGATACATGCAAGCACAGCAGATATTAATGCAGCAGGAGGATGCATGTTACATGTCTGTCTCTATGAGCCATTTGATTAGATTCTGTCTGAATTTTATGTAAGTTTGGTCTGATCTTAGTGTATATGGTAGGGAGTTCCACAGTTGTGCGGACCTAACTGGGAAGCTTGAGCCTCCAATGGTAGATAGTTTGAAACGTGGCACTTGAAGTCAATTGGAGTTGGCTGTTCTTGGGGGTCTGATTGAAGATTTTCTGACAAATCGTTCTGTTAGGTAGCAAAGGGCTTTTTTGTAGAAGCATTTGTGGATAAGGGAAGCAGTTTTAAGACTGATTTTTTCTTAGGTTGATAACCATTTATGTTTCCTTCTTATTTCAGATATGCGTTCTCTTCTTGGAATGCTTAGAGCTACTCTAAGAGCATTGTTTTGGAGCACCTGTATTGTATTGATAATGTGTTTATTCACCCCTATGTATAGTGCATTACAATAATCAAGTTTTGATAGAATGAGGGCTTTGGATAGGATCAGGCAACTGTCAGCTGACAGGAATTGTTTCCCAGCTCGTATTAATTTGCATGTATATTCTGTAGAAGAGGCCAGTGAGTTTACCTGTTTGGTAAATAATAGGGTTGAGTCTAAGTAAAAGCTTAGGGTTTTTACTTCTCTTGCGACATTGATAATGTTCCCATCGATAATGAAAGATGAGTAGTCAGGGCTAAGTTTGATAATGTGAGATGCAGTACCAGGATGATGAGCTCTGTTTTGTCATCATTTAGGCACAGGCCATGATTGGCCATTTATGTTGAACGATACTATAGACTCTGTTCACGATAGCCAAATCCTCCTCATAATCCCCAGTGAGTCGTAAGATGATCTGGGAATCAGCTGCATAATTAGTGTAGGTGATACCCAGATGATCAAGATCATCAAAGAGTGGCTTGGTGAAGATGTTATAGAGCGTTGGAGATACACATGATCCCTGTGGCACTCCGCAAGTAATGGGTATAGGGTCTGCTGCTGCTGTTGGGGAGAAGACCCTCATAGTCCTGTCACTGAGGAATGACTGTATCCAGACTATAGCTTCTTTCAAGAAGTGGGCTGCTGAGTCCAGGTGGCTCTATAAGACTTTGTGGTCCACCAGGTCAACAGCAGCCGAGAGGTCAAGTAGAAGGAGAAGTGCTCATTTCCCTTATCTCTGAGTGTGTCTATTTGGGCCTTCAAATCAATGAGTGCTGTTTCTGTGCCATGTTGTGGCCGGAAACCAGATTGGCGTGAGCCTAGAAGCAGGTTCAACTCCAGAAAATTTTGAATTTGGGTATATGCAACCTTATCTGGGATTTTTAAGAGAAATGGCACAGTGGTGATAGGCCTGTAGTTGGTGGGCATATTGGTGTCTAATGTTTTTTTTTTTCAGGAATGGGAGTATCCATGATTCTTTTAGATTGCACGGGATGGTGCCAGTGGTGAAGGAGGCGTTGATGAGTTTGGTGATGAATGGAGCTAGATCTCTGACAGCGTCCTTGATCAGTTGAGCTGGGCATTGGCCACCTTTGCAATTAGATGGTTTAAGAGCAAGAATCGTTTTCTCAACCTCAATAATTGAAACCTTGGAGAAGTTAAATTGGGAAATTGGGAATGGTCTCTAGTCTTGGGCAGCAGTGTTTTATAGGGGGGAGTCTGGCCAGTTAGTAAAGCTTTCTTTTCAGCTATTTTGTTTTGGAGATTTGTGACTTTGTTGACTAATGCAAGCTGGATGTCCGAGCACCATGTTTTATCTTTGATAGAGTCATCCTGTGCTATAATAGGAGTTTCTAATTCTTTTAGAATGGTGAAGAGCTCCTTCATGCTGAAGTTAGCTTGTGTGATTCTGTCTTTATAAGTTTCTTGTTTGGCCATGAGGATATCCTTTTTGTATCCCCACCCATCCCAACACATCCTCTCTCCCTCCCACCCGCTGCCTTACCTCCAAAATCAGCTCCTTGGCCCAGAATTAGCTCCACGTTCCTCTTCCTTGTCCCAGTGCTTACGTATGAGTCACCTTGCCTCATAGGAAAGTACTGGGATGAGGAAGAGTGGGACTACGAGTAATTATGATTACAGGTAACTAAGCCAGGGATTACCTCGGACATTCAAAAATAAATAGTTTATTTTTGTAGTCACTCAGCCATTACGCTGTAACAGAAATTATTTCTTTAGGAAGGCAGAGGGATGTCATAAAGAACCTATTTATTGTTTAAGTCTGAGGGGGCCCCCTACCAGGACAAGTGGTGGTGAGGACCACAGGAGCTGCAGGAGCCCCCCCTGCGCTAGTGTATAGAGGTCTTGATTTGTGGCATGTTAGGTGTGAAGTAATAAACCAGTGCTAGCTTTTTAGGCTCACATAGCTTTGAATTCTATTGCATCTAGCCCAGCATTTATTAGGTACTGGAGATCTGCTATAATATATTTGTAAGAAACAAAATTCTGCATCAATTAATTAGTTTGGACAGTCACAATACCCAAGCATAATGAAAGTAGAGGTATAAGTAAAGTAACAATGCAACGAAGGCATGAAGAAATACAGGAAATATAAGAGGATCAGGAGACAGTCGGGCAGGGTTGGGAGGATCTTCCTTGGCAAAAGAAAATAAGGAAGCAGTATTGGTACAGTTTATCTTTTTTCATTTGAAATGCCCTGCATTCTGCTGAAAACTTACCCCCTGCCACTTGGGTTTATTATTTTCCTTTAAAACCCATCAGACTCTCGGTTAGGTTACCACGAATTGCATGGCACCACATAATGCTGGTAGCCACCATAATAAGTGGCACAGTTGCATTAAAGAATGATGAATCTGGATGTTTGGCCTGTCCTAGGTTATTGGGGCCATACCACTATCTCAGTGACAATGGATTCATCAGGACCAGTTAACACAATGAGGCCCTTCTCCTACACCAAATGTCATCAGAGGGGCATAGGCATAGGAATAGGCCAATGCCCCTAACCTGAGGAGGTCACTATTTAAAGGGCATCACAGGCACCATGGTCACCTGGAACTGATTAGCATGGTGGCCCATTAGAGCCATCGACATAAATAGGAGAATATTCCCTCTGGACAATGCAATTATTGTTTTACGTAAGGTGGGACCAACATACCAGAATTCCTGGTAAGTGCTTTTTGCTGTTGAGGTGATAATTGTCTCAAGCGCATAAAAGCAGCTCTCCTGGGGGCAGAACTGATTAGTTGGAAAGGAATGGGTAAATTCAAGGATGCTCGCTGATTCATCTTGCAAGATATAATTTGTAGTAAAATGTGCATCTTCATCCTAATAATGTAAGACTTATTCCTTTAGTGGTGTGGCACTGGACTATTTGACTACCTCCTCCCGACGACCCCATTGTGCAAAACATCAACAATGTATGAGCCCTTATTATAGAGCTGGTGGGTGCCCTGCATGCAGGGGAGTAGGTGTTGCCCAGGGAAGCTCTTTGTTCTTCCGATGTGAGTGAGCCCAAGGGTGATATGTTGAGCAATTATACAAAGATGGGTTGGAGAGTCTCAATTGGGCATGCTGCTCTAATAACATTCATTGGTCAGGAGGAATGTTCAGGGGCAATGTGTTTGTCTTGATAGCAAGACAAAGCTAAGCAACACAGGTTAGAATCCCACCCTTAGAGATTGGTCTCTGGTATTAAGCATGTAACAAAATATGAATTAATTAATTGGATGGGGATCCTAGAAAGAGACCCTCTGTCTATGCCTCTGATTTAGATAGGGATGATAAAACAGGATCAGAACAACATGGCTTGGCTAATGGAATGCTTTCTGCCCATAACTAGTGAAAGACAAATGCCTGTATGTTGGGTTGCCCTTAGCCTTTGCAGGACTATGTTGTGGAGTATCAGGTAAAGTCCCTTTCAACTCTCAAGACAACAAAAGAGTGAATTCAATGAGTGTTAGTTACCGGGGTGAGAGTGAACTGATCATCTGAGAACCTAAAACTAGGACCGAGTGGCCCAGGAACCCAAAAGGGTACCCCATTAACGGATCCATGCCCCTCTTACACACTGTCTGTTACAAGGGGAGGCATAGTGTACAGAAGAGATTCACAGGTACTACAGGCAACCTTTAGACAGATACTGGCTGGGAACGAGATAGATGAGGGAGGGCACCAGCAGCCCCAACTTGTCAGTGTACAAGTCTCGTGGAAACCAGATAATCACTGAAGCCTGGCTAGAGTTCCCAAATATCGGAGAAGAACCACAGTGATTTCTAGAAAAACTAAACACTGTTATACAGTGCTACAACCTCTCTTTGGCAGATACAAATCAGCTCATAAGAGTGATGTTGCTGCTAGATGCGTGGTAGCCCTTGATAGAGAGAGCAACCTGGCCAGATGCAGACCCCAGCAACAGAGATGCACTGGCCTTGCTAGAGACAGAATAACCACCATAATTCCCGAAATAAGTTACTTAAGACTGACTGAGCTAATGTAGGGAACTGCAAACAAAACATAGGTGAATACCCGGCAGACTACCTAGACCGAATGAAGCACAACATTTGGGTATTACCAAGTCCGATGAAACCACACAGGAAGTTGTACCGTACTCCTTTGTAGCTGGACTGTTGCCCAAAGTGCAAGTGCAACTGAAAATCATATGTATAGGATCACAGAATAAACCCTTGGCGGAGCTAGTGATGGTTTCAAATTACAGCATGGCCTGACAAGAGCAGAAGAAGAAAAACGTTAAGGGTAAGATAAGGACCCCCAAATGCAAAACGTACAGGGACAGGTGCAGGAACACAGATAAGAGCTGCAGAACACTGCCTAAAGGTGGTGGAAGACCCTGAACCAGATAAGAGGAGGTCTTCTTCTGGGACAAATGGGACAAGTCGGACCCAGAGGAGGTCACGCAGGGAAGCAAAGACAATGGGGACAGCAAGGACAATGGGGACATCCGGGACAGAAGGGACAATGGAGCCAGCAGGTACAGCAAGTTCCATGAATTCAGCAGGGATCTAGAGGACCACCTACAAACCCCTTAGTTTGTAGCTATTGTAAACTAGAGGGACATTGGAAGAATGAGTGCCTCTATAATACATAGATACCATACTTCAAGGTCATCAAGGGCAGGCCAATCCTCCAGGAACTCCCACTACCAACACAGATCCTTTCCCTGATCCTGTTCAGGGGGATCACAACACTTTCTGGAATCTGAATGCCACAGCATTTGAGCCTGGACCACCCCACTTTCCCCAAGGTGACTAAGACCCATTCTCACTACAAGAGGATAGAGATAACCAAGAAGGCCCATATGTACAATTTGATGTGGAAGGGATATCAGTACCTTGTTTGGTAGACACTTGGGCAAGCAGAACTGCTCTGTGCATTGAGTGTTTCTTGAATGTGACAGTATCCAATGAAACTGTGCAGCAGTGGGGCTCTCCAATACCCCAATTTTATACTCATACACTGAACCACTAACTACCACCCTATGACCTATAAATGATACACATGCTTTTCTTCTAAGCCCTTTGTCTCTGGTCAACCTACTGGGGCAATTTAGATGTATTATCTAGCGGACCCTGGATGGGGTTTTTCTATGTGTCCCTTCTTCCAACACCAAAACAGTCCTAGATATGCTCCAAGTAGATCCAGAGAAGGAACCGTCACCAGATGAGCAATGGTCCAGGGAATTGGTTGATCCCATACATGCCAATCTACGGTGAACCCATGGAAATGAAGAAGGGTACATGCATACTGCTAGGGTACATGTCGTCAATTTTAAGAATCTCCCAAAAGCCCTCAATATCCCTTATAATCTGAAGCACAGCAAGGGATAACCCCAGTCATTGAGGCACTTTTGAACCACAGCATAATTGTTTCCTACTATTAGTCAATGTAATACTCCAATTATGCCAGTTAAAAAGCAAGAAAAGATAACTTATTGCTTTGTCTAAGACCTAAGAGCTGTGAATGCAGTAGATATCAGCTCCATTATAGAGGTACCAAACCCTGCAACAATACTGTTATGCACTCTGTCAGATTTATCACACTTCACAGTAGTAGATATCTGTGCAGCTTTCTTCTCTACATGAATATACCAAATACAGGTTCTCATTTTAACACAGGGGACTACAGTAAGCCTGGATGTGTTTTCCCCCAGGGTACACAGCATTCCTTACCCTTTTCTCTCAAATAAAGTTCTCCAGTGGATCAGTCCTAGCTCAGTATGGAGAAGGCTTAATGATTATTGATTACTTCATCATAATATGAGGCTTGCAAACAGGACACACAGGTCCCACTGATCGCCCTTGCTAACAAGAAACAGAAGGCATAAACCAAATTGCAATTGTGCAGGCAGACAGTGCATTATCTGGGACATAACATTACCAAAGGGATTTGTTTGATGGCCCCTTCTAAGAAGGAGGCAGTGCATAAAATCACAAAACCACTGACTGTTACACAGGTGAGGGCATTTTTGGGTATAGTCGGGTACTGCCGACAATAGATCTTGGGATACGCCAAAACTGTTAAGCCCCTATTAAAATGCACCCAAGTGAGTACTATAGAACCCCTACATTGAACACAAGTGGTTGTCAAAATAAATAGCAATATGGATAGCACCTCAGCATTAGGGCTTTCTGATTACAAGAAAGGATGTACATTCTGCTGCCATGGGAAGAACGCATTTTCCCTAGCTGTCCTGACTCAAAAACCTGGGATACATTACAAATCAATTGCTTACTACAACAATTTATTAGACCCAGTTGAAACAGGCATGCTACCTTGCTTGAGATCAGTTGCAGCCGCCACACTAGCAGTGAAACAGTACACAAATATGGTGTTGGGAGCTCCCCTTGAAGTTGCAGTGTTGAATTCAGTTGTATCATTACTACTGAAAACCAAAATCCCCCCCTCCCTTCATCTGATTTCTCTCTCCCCTCTCCTGATCCCCTTCTCTCTTCCTTCCATTTTCCCTCTTCCAATCCATCTCCACCCACCTAGTCCCACTCCCTCCTTCAGTTAATTGCTCTTTGCACTGTTTTATCGAATGATTCATGATGTAATTTTGCTGCTACTGTTATTTGTTGTTGTTAGCATGTATTATGTTGTTCCACTGTACAGAGCCTTGGTGTAAATCGATCTATAAATAAATAAATAAATAAATAAATAAATAAATAAATAAAAATGCAACACAACTATATATCTCATATGAGTAAAAACAAGATCCTTCTCCTACCTTCTCCAATATTACACTTACTAGATTTTCAGTATTGAACCCAGTATCCCTTCTACCTAGCTCTGATGATGCAGAGCCATACAATGCAGAACCTCCTCATGATTGTGTAGGCATTACCGATTGCCTGTTAACAACTTGAACTGATGTCACTGATGCACCCATTCCTGAAGCTGATCTTACGTATGTTGTTGATAGTTATTGTGAATTATGATGGAAAATTGCTTGTGGTTTGCACATTATGTGAAGGTGGAGATGTGGTAGAGAGTGGCAAATTACGCAAACTTTCTTCAGTCCAAGTAGCAGAACTCATAGACCTTACAAGAGCATGCAGCCTGGCTACACAACAGTCAAGTACATATATATATGAACTCCCATTATGCCTTTGGGTAGCACACAACCTTAGTCAACTATGGGAACAGAGAGGATAAATAACATCAACAGGGTCCCTTATGAAACACAGTTAATGTAGAGATGGGCCCCAATTTATCGAACTTTATGAAATAAATACTCACAAATGGAGTACTAAAAATGCACAAAAAACCCCAAATGTATTCAAAACAGAGAATCCTAGCCGGGACAGCATACAAGTAGCTCTCAACATTGCAAAGAGTCTGGACGGATTTTGTACTAAAAATACATAAGCAATAACGTCATAATATGATCTCAGTTGCACAATTTATGAGTGGTTAGGATTGTTTAATATCTTAAGGTATATATAGACCACAAAGGTGTTATGTTCTTCATTGGCTTATACATCTCTGATTATTCCTCCTGTGCCCAACACATCATAGATAATACTTTCACTATTTCATTTCATTGGCCACTAATCGGCTTGTGTTATTCATCATGTATGCTTTGGCAAGAGGGATTTCTATTGGTTGCTACTTTCCTCAACAACCTTGGACACTTTTATGATACATTAAAATATGAGGGACAGATAGGTTAGAGGGAGGGAGAAGTCTATGGTCTGCACTAATTCCAATCAAAACTACTCCCCATCATTCCCAGGTCATGTGGCCTATCTGTTCCTTTGTATTTGTCCGTGTGCATCATCTTGTGTCTGTGTCTATACTAGGGGGTTTTAGCTGGTGCCTTATCTGCATTTGGCCAAAAATTAATAGCCAGTGTTCTTCCTTTGTTTAGGGGACTGTTTTGGAGAATTAATATCTTCCTGTTTACAAGGCTTTAGCTAATTCCAACGTGCATATTCTACTCATTGTGGCCATTGGAGACACACATTGCCTATCCACTGTAGAGTAGCTGGCATACTGATCGCATGCATTTGGACATCAATGGCTGTTTGTGCTATTATTGTAACTTAATTAACTTGTAAGTCTACTGCTTCTCATCCTGGAAACTGTTATCTTGTTTCTGCGTTCTGCACATCTGAACCCGCAGGTCCTTTAAGATGAGGTAACAGTATCTGAGAAGGATGGGGATGCAGATCTTACTCATAGATCAATAATCAGACCAACTCAGGAAGTTGGCAAAAACACAACTATTTTATTTGCCATTGTCTAAAACAGGGAGTACAACAGGCATCAACGGACGCTGAACATTCATAAGTCTCTCAATGATTTTCATGAAAAAACAAACATGTAAAGTAAAAACCCGTCATGAGTGACGTCATACTAAGTGGCACCATAAGAAAACCTACTTGGGGATGAGATAGGCTTAAGGGGAACATATAAGTATACTTTCTATGGGGGACTGGACTGTGATTGGATCTCGAAGGTCAGTTGTACAGCTAAGCCCACCCCTAGTTCAAGTCATCTTCCATGGTATACTAATACACAATGTTTTATTGGCTTCTCAAACTATAGGGCTCTTTGCTACGTGGCCCTTTACAATTAGGGGGCACGCTTGTACCCTTCTGGAATACCCAACTTGCTAGCAGCACGCAAGCTGGTACCCCAGGTGCTGAAGGGATGGCATGGTGATGCATCCCCATCCAATTAGCCCAACATCCATCATCACTCCTGTGGTCTGCCATTCAATTAGCTTCTTTGAACTCGGCCTTGCAAAGGATCACTATGCCTGAGAATAAAAGGAAGTGTGAGCATGGCCTTATCTTCTGGTCTCGGCGTAGCTTGCCCAAAGTCTATTTTCATCTAACCATGTGACAGGAGACCACGTTTTGAGCTCCTATGCTGTATTTAATACTATTAAATGAATAAAGCCTGGCTCATCTAGTGTTTTTCCATTAAACCTCAAACAGGAGCTTGGCTCGCTTCTCACGTTCATTGTATCTTCTCAAGTAGATAACCAGTGTCTTGGCTGCTTCAACACTTGACACTGGGCCAGGCAAGCCCACTTGAATCTTCCTTTGTCGTTAGCTAGCTGCTTTATTCTACTGTGCCACACTTTCAGCCCTTCTATTCTTTCAGCCCTTCTATTCACAGTGTCCAGTATTTGCTAAAATGTGTTGTGGAACATCTAGATTCTATACCTACTTATGTATATATATATATATTAGTGACATTGCCTGCAGTCTATTCACTACGTATAGCCAGCCTTAGGATTACTTAGTCTACTTGCGCAACTGCATGTGTACAATTATAAAACGGCATTGCATTTTCTTCAGTGCTTCTGCCGCATGTGCAATTCTTCTTTTTGCTCGTGAAATGTTAATCAATTCTTTACTTCGTCATCAAATTCTATAAGGTCTATTTACCATCTTCATTGGCATCTCTTCTGGGTGAGTCATCTCAGCTTCATGTGACATGCCTAGTCTTATCTTTCACTCATCTTCACACTTTTTCCAGAATTTCCTTCATAAGTCTATCACTCCTTCGCGGATAAATCATGTAGGGTTTTCTTAATGGATACCTTGTTTCAAGGTATCCATTAAGAAACCATTATTGGCTTTGCGCATGTCGCAATTTCCGGTTGACAACATATAGTCAAAATGGGGGCGGGTCTTTCGGTAGAGGCACTCGGCTCCTCCTCTGCACATCCATTACTCCCTACCATGCATCTGACCTTGGTGCTTGCCATGAACTACTGTCTGGGCAGCTTCAAAGCTTCTAAAATAAATGTGCTTTCATGAATTCAAAATCTTGTCAGAGGCCTTAGTAACTCCTAGGCTGCTGCAGCCTATGTGCTAGGAGTATGGCTGTACTTATGAGAATCTGGCCTCCATATTGGAGACCTATATTCCTGTCTGTTCATGTTACATTCACCTTGTGCATCTGCCATGTGTTGTTCTCCCTGCCCATTTATGCTGCATCTTACCTGCCTATAATTTCATCTGCCCTATCACTGTAGTGGGTCGCTCTCTTGGTACTCCAGAATCCTGCTCCCTTCTATTCTATTTACAGCACACCACTTGTGCTTACTGCTATCTAACTATAATACCTACTAGTGTCACACAACCTAATTCTTTATGTCAGAGCTGTGACATTGACTAATTAAAGTATTGTTTCTTGGAATCTACCTTAGTTTGTCACGTCTCTCAACCTGAGATTCATGGGGCAGTAGGGCTCCCTCAGCTTGTATCGTCTCTCACTGTACGTTAATGGTAATGAGTAGGGGCAGGAATAGGTACTCAAGTAGGGGCAGTAGTTCATCCTCCCCATTATACCAGTAAATCAAGGCCCTTCTGGCAGCTATTGTGCTGTTTGAAATGATAGCCCTCATCAAATGTGTAATACATCAGCCCTTAGATAATGAGATTAGCTCTGGCCATGATTTTGTACAGCAAACTGACAAATTGGCAGCTGTTTTAAACTTATCCGAGTAATATGTCCTCCCTGTTAAGACCACTCCTGTCCCCTCCATATATAAACCTTTGCAAGATTTGTCTCAGTTGCAGAAAAAGGCCCCCACCATGGACCAATACAATTGGATAAGGAAATGCTGTTAAATACATGAAATCTCTATGTTGCGAAATTACCAGGATTGATTAGTAGCACCCTGAATACTTCTATTGCACCTTGTTAGGATATGTTATGCTCAGGATTGTGCTGGACGAGAAGGAAAGCAAAACAAAAGACTTGGTGACGGCTAAGTTACAATTAAACTTAAACCCCATTTGCCTCGGGCAACCCTCCAGACCATTGTTCTTTTGCCCGCCCAGTCATTACATATAGGGGAAAAACGACACATGTAAATAAGGCATGGTCCTTACCCCCAAACCGCAAGGTCACATCCCTTCTGCACGTGGCCAAAGCAACCACAGACACGTTTCAATCCCATTGGGAGTCATCAGTGAGGTGCAGCTTTAATCTCTAGGGCCTGCAGGCTCGGGACCCACAATGGGCACACACACCCCATTTGGTGTGACAAAGCAAAACAAAAGTGGTGATGGGTGGAAGGTTTAGAATAAACCTTAAACCTCTTGCTCACAGTCATACATTTTAATCAAATGTGGTTTTCACCAGAGTTTTCAATAATTGAAAATGAATACTGTAAATGATGTACCATCTGCTACCAGTATTATGAACTGTAACCACCCCACGTGTATCACACACTCCCCCATATGGCCTACTCTTGGTTTGCAGATCAATGTCCTCCCGCTTCCATGCAATAATAACTGGCAATACCTTTTGATTATGTTGTATGGCTGCAAGGCGGATGAAAGTTTAGAGAAGCTGCAGACCTCCAAAGCGGCGGCTAAATCTCTCAGTGCCGCTATCAGACAACCTCAACAACGCCCCTACACAAGTTCATCTTCCTGGAGGGGTCGTCCTTTTAGTTATTATTCCTCAATTGGAAAAGGAAGAGGACAGGCCAATCATAGAGGTCAAAGAAAATGTCCTCGGGGGCGAGGAAAAGGTGCTAGATCTGCCCCAGCAGTGGCATCTGTCCCTTCAGCTGCTGCTGCAGCTGCCGCAAAACCACTCTGAGGTTTTGACCCACAAGACCCCAGTGGGAGGCAGGATCTCACAGCATCTAGAATAATGGCACAGTATTAATTCAGATACTTGGGCTTTGGAAACAGTATCCCAAGTTTAGTGCCTTCCTTTTCTAAAGAAACCTCAGAATCACCCTCCAGTATACAACTCAGTCAAACATCCGGATCCGCTCCTGTTGCAGGAAGTCTTAACCCTGCTACAGAAAGGTGCAATAGAACATGTACCTGTATTTTCTGGGTGAGTAGAGGCTTACCCCTGTAAGAAGGTAGATACTGTGACTGTTCTAAAAAGGTTGCGACAGACTGTGTACCCAGATTTGTAGTTTTAGTCAGTATCAACAATAATCAGGGTTCCCATTTGTGAATAGTGTTTTAAATCCCCAATGACAATGCTAAACATACAGTATCATTTGGATTGCATGCACCACCTCCAATCGGCAGGGGTTGCGAAGAGGCAGAATGGAGAAATAAATAATACATTGGGCAAAATATGGCAAGAGATGGACTTAAAGTGGCCTGAAGCTCTAACTCTAGTACTGTTTACTATCAGAAGTAGACAATTAGTACAATTGGCCTTATGCTGTGTTGTATGGCAAGCTTGCCCCTGTCCCCACCTCTAAAAGCTGTTGATGATAACTTGCATGTGACTAATGGCTGACTGTTGGGGTATGTTAACTCTCTAATCTCTTGTGTAATTCTGTTCATAAGCAGGCCAAAGCCTCCCATCCAAAGGAGCCTCTTGTGCATGGACAACCTCTACAACCGGGAGGCTGGGCTCTCATGAAGGCATACCAGAGAAAGTCAGTTTTGTCTACAAGATGGAAGACCTCCCTCCAGGTCCTGTTGGTATATAATTTAGCAGTGAAACTCCAGAGTCATGCATCCTGTGTCCGTGTAGCCCAGTGCAAGTGGGGCACAACACCAATATCCTGAAAATGTTGAAATGGTTTCTTCTGTGCGTTCTCTCAATTATATTTTCTCCACTGTTCTGAAATGTCAATTGTAAAAATGTCTCTGAGTCTCGACAGACATACACACTCATAAACATGGTAACAACGCCAGAGGTAGCAAGTTTCCCACAATATATGAGACATTTTGTTGTCCCCTGGCAGAGTGTGAGTTGCGATTTGAATGGGGCATTGAAAATTACAGGTGGATATGTGGTTATATTGTGTACCAAGTTTCGCAAGGTGTTGTTCTATACCGATGTAAACATCTTGCAAACTGGTTTTCGAACGAATACTAACTTTGGCCTTTGAATGCTGAAGAACAGCCCCCAAGCCTGAACACTACTTCCAGTGATCATCTAACCGGTGTAGAACCTGTCGCGAAACCTACCCCACCATCTGAGATAAAGTTGGCGCATGTTCAGAGAGCTCTTGAAAGGATGGTCTAAGGTGGTACCCAGATAGTTTGAAGAAGTAGAGAATTTGATAGTAGGAGTTAGAAAAATTACAGATGTTCAGGAAAGTTTACAGGTGTTAGAAGTAGTTTTTAATGAGCAGAAGAAGTCATTTGAGGTAGTACACCGCACAGCTGCTTTATGCAATCCTAATCATATCCCGTGTGCTACTAATAAGGATAATAACGTTTCTGAGCAACACAACATCACCTTCCCTGTGCGCTTAACTATGCTCTAAATCCTATTGACTGGTTTTGTCTGCTCTTGTCAATGGTGTAGCAATAAGTAGCATACCACAATAATTAATGGGACACCCTCCAGGACAGATATGCGCTGGATGACCCTAGATGTATATTCTTCCTTTGCCTAAATGAAATGGTTTGGGAGACTAGTGAGCTTCAGTGGGAACTAAATAGCCTATTAGAGGATTAATAGCAATGCTATATTAGTAAAATGTACAGATTGTATCTTTAGAGAAATGGCTAATGTTCATAATTGTATGGCCCTGTTCCTAAAATATACTACCCATCTGTAAAGCCAAGACAACATGTGACTAGTATTAAGTTGTCATGGTAGTTGCACAGAAAGCGGGGTCTATGGACAGTCACAGAAGTACTCTCCTAGTCTCTTGGCAACCATGGATACGCTTTATGACAGCAAAGTAAACAGGATCTCCTACATACAGAGGTCTATCCTCAATGGTTAGTATGGCAGTATTCATACATCCCTCAAATGTACCCATTGGCTGGGAACCCTCTCTTTGTATGCAAAATGTAAGTGTGGACTATTGTTAATGGTATAAGAAGGAGGTATGGCATCCCTATTACCTACGGAAGCCATTTTAAAGATAATCATAGATTGGAAAGGTCTGGAGAGTCTATCAGAAGGCCTAATAGAAGCAATGTTTAGCTTATTCCTATTTGCAAACAGAGAACACCCTAAAGGTGCTAAAACTTGTTTTTCAAACTCGTTGAGCTTAGTCCCATCAAAATTTGCAGTGACACTATTGTTCTTCCTGCCAAAGAATAATGGCCTAAGTGAAGGATAACAAGCAGTAGTTAGAGGGAGAGGATGTATATAGCAGCCCAATCCTTTTTTTTACCCATGTTTTGGCAGATGTGAACATATCCAACAATTGGTCTTATTTAGAATGGCATGTGTGGCATTCATAATCATCAAGAGGGTGTTGTTATGATAACCCGCTCTGTGTTGGAGGTCTCGAGGCCGAAGAGTGTGTGAATGCACATAAGGTGGAGACACAGTGGAGACACTTGCAGTTGGCAATAAAATACAAGTGGATGTGCACTCTCCAGATACCAAAATATGAGTGTCAATGTAATTACAATACAAGCTGTTATTGTGATCAGTATCCATTGGTACTAGGGGACCATGGCCCTCGATGGGCGAATGCATTATCAGCAAAACGGTCAGTATCCTTATTAGTACGAGTGGCCCGATAAGAAGCCTCACTGTTAGGCTCTTTTAGTTCATCCATGGGTGGCACTTGACCACGTGGTCTATCTTGATTGATGGTAACTTTGCCGGTCCCTGCCTCTTATCATATGCAACAGAGGAATGACAAGGGACTGGCTCAATGTTGGTTTCTTGTGGGTTTCTTGTGTGTACAGAATCCAAGCTGCACTTTACTATTCTATTTACATTAATGTAATGTCAGCAGGCCCTCAATCTAAATCCGGTTCCGTGGTCGCAGATTGTACCTTAAAACTCCAGGTACAGAATGATCAGGGAATAAAGCGTTGTTGTTTCCTGAAGAAGATGAAGAAGCAGAAACAAGATTGATCAACAGTGAAGAAGAAATTGAAGAAGAAGAAGCAATCTCCCTAGGCCCCACAGGCTTAGGAAGGACTTTCGAAGAAGAAGCAACAATCTCCCCAGGCCTCACGGGCTCAGGAAGAATTTACATGGAACCCTCTGTGTTGCTCAAAACAGGCTCGTTATGAGCATCAGAATCATCAATTCCATTCTCCTCCCCTTTGTCATAGAGCATAGGAAAAGGGATCCTCTTCACATGTATGGAGTGGATCCAGTGTTTCTTTCCGGTCACTCATACTGCAGTTTGTGCAGCCAAAAGGATTTGATGGGGTCTCTTTCAATGAGGTGCAAGGCAGGTGCCCCTCTCGACATTTTACACCGAGACCCACTGACCAGGTCAGAGTCGGTGACCTGGACCCTTGTAGTTTACAGGGAGGGCTGCTCAACACAAGTTTTGAGTCAACTGGTCACAATAATCAGACAAAAGCGGATGCTCAATATCATTCAACTGTTTGGGCCTCGGTGCATTCCATACTTTGGCTGGTCTCCCCATGACAATCTCATAGGGGGAGAGCCATGTCTTTGACTGTGCGGCTGTGCGGTTGTGCGCATCGATAGTAAGGCTATTGGCAAAGCATCTGGCCATTTCAGATTGCTGTGTGCACAGACTTTAGCGATTTTATTCTTTAAGATACCATTATGGCATTCCACAAGGCCGGCACTCTGAGCATGTCTGGCTGAGTGGAACCGTTTATCGATTTGTAATAAAGAGGCAATTGTGTGAAATTTCGTCACTACAATCCTTCTCTTGTGGATAAGGCAAGAGAACAGCCCGATTCAATGAGCAACATCTCTTAATTTGAATATGCAGAGCAAATAGAATCAGCTCGTACCTTGTTAGCTGAGCTGATGTGAGATGTTGCATCTGCGTTCTGGTTAATAGAACGTTTATGGAGTGGGGTACCATAACGGTTAAAGAGTGACCTAAAACCATAACCTCACTTTGTTTCACAGATGCAGCAGCAGCAGCTACAGCTCTCAAACATCTTGGCAAAGCGCATGCAACAAGGTCTAACGTGGAGGAAAAATAGCTGCATGGCCTATTCTTGCCTCCATGTTCCTGTGTCAAAACAGCCAAAGCTCATCCATCAAGTTCATGCACATACAAAACAAAGCCTTTTTCATAATTTGGTGTGCCCAAAACTGGTACTGAACACAACGCAGCCTTAAGCAAATCAAAAGCATTCTGGCAATCCATGTTCCACGGTAAAGGCAACAAAGTGTCCTTCTTTGTCAGTGCCAACATAGGGTTTATCAACAACCAAAGATTCGGGATGCACTGTCTACAATATGAGGCCATGCTTATTAAAGCTCTGACCTCTTTCTGTGTATTTGGAACAGACATATCAGAGATGCTTTGTATCCGTTTAGGTGTCAATCTTCTTCCCTCCTTCAACAGGAGATAGCCCATATAGGTGACCTCCTGTCAACTATACTGAAACTTCTTCAATGAAGCCTTATGCCCATGTTCTGCCAAATGAATTAGCAGCAACACAGTGCCCTCTTTGCAGGCATCTTCAGACTCAACAGCTAGAAGTACATCATCAACACAGTGCAACAACATGCAAGTGGAAGGCAACTCGAGCGTATCAAGCTGATCTTTCAATGCTCTACTATAGTTACTTGGACTCTCAGTGTACCCTTGCTGCACACAAGTAAATGTGAACGAGCGTCCCCCTAGGGTGAATGCGAACAAATGTCTGCTATCAACATGCACAAGAATACTAAAGAAAGTGTTTTTCAAATCCACAACACTAAAATGTGTAGCCCTGGCTGGAATCATAGTCAGAATTGTGGTGATATCAGGTTTTAACTGTGTAGCAACCACCTTATTAATTGCACGCAAATCAATAATAAAACAGAAAGTAATCACATTATCCCCTTTCTTATAGACTGCTAAAATCTGACTATTACACACACTCCCCGCAATTTCTTCATTTACACCTCAGTGTACACAATCAGAAATCATACTTTTCAAAGCCTGTTCACCTTCGACCAAAATCTTATACTGTGGAATATGCGTCAAGTTAACACCTGGTTTCAACAAAATTTTAACTGGCTCAAACTGTAAAATTCCAACATCATTATCATTAACTGCCCATGAACATGTGAGAACCTTAAGGCATGGACAAAAATTGTGGAATAGAAGTTTGTTGGGGCGAAATTATTAAGTACATTCCATCTGGAGAAGAGTAAATCACAGCATTCAATTTCTTTAATAAATTCAATCGCAAAACACATTTTCGCCACAATTTGTCGGCAATAGAAATGGACAAGAATCAGTAAATGGTCCCAGTGAAATTGGTACCGGCCAAGAGACCGGACTAATCACTGGCGTACCAGAGAACCCTACAGAAATGTTGTTCTGCCCTGACAGTGGAATATCTGTAACCCGTGAATGATCAATGGAACACTTCTGTACTCCTTTATCTATCAAAAAGAGATGCTCCCTATTCCCCACTTTCATTTCAATGTAGGGCCCTTTCTGATCAACGGGAATATGTATCGGTTCCAGACCCTGCTTTGGGCTGTCCTAATCAAACAGTATGTTTTCAGATGCAAAATGCTCCGAAAAATAGACATTCAAAGTATTATCAAAAATATTCCCACTACTAATACTCTGTTGCTGATTATCTTGTGATGGTGTTGTCTGTTGGTTCTGTGCAAACTGATTTCTACCAGGACACCCTATCCCAGGACGGCCTCTGGATCATCTACCCATGGCGCCATACGTGCTATTTGATCTCTGCTGAAGGATCGGGCATTGTACTCGCCAATGACCCTCCTGTCTACAATATGCACACTGGTTTATGTGTACGTGACCCAGTTGTGCGTCACCCTGTGGTGTAAATTGGCCTCTGAACTGTGTATTCTGACCTCTGGCTCTTCCAGCTATCTGCTGCAATAACACTCTAGTTTTCAGGTCTCCTTTCTTCTTTTCCACATTCTCCTTGCCTGTATTAACACTATTTTCAGAATACTGAGCCATGTGTAACACTTCAGAATGTGATTTGGCTTGCCACGCACTCTCAGAAGTCATGATCTGTGATTGGATTTCAGGCAATAATCCATCCATAAACTTATCAACAAACAACCTCTTCCCGGCTCTGTACTTAAATCCTGACTACTAAAATCTGAAAATACTTGCTCAAATCTGTGAAAATACTCAGTTGCACCCTCTGACGTCCCTTCATGCAAGCTGTAAGCTTATCCGATATAATTATTTTTTCAGAAATTAGAGTTTTTTAATTCAGTCACTATTGTGTCCGGCAACATCAATATCACCAGTGGTGGTTTTTCACCGGCATTCCTTTCCGCATCTGCTCGTACTAAGGCATCCCATGTATCACCCATCCCTGCCTGATCATCTACAGTTGGTATCTGCTTCCATAAATGATATGATATGATATGATATGATATAAGATATATTATGATATGATATGATATATCATTTATAACGCGCCTATACACAAGTGTTTTAGCAGGAAGGATCACGGGAAACGATAAATCTATCTCACCCAGCGTGAAACTGGACGAATGCAAGACAGCTTCAATTTATTTATGAAATCCTGTTGGATTCCTCCAAATATCTGGAATTGATTGCCTAATGGTATTCACTTCCTGTCTAGAAAACGGGACATAGACAAACTGTGAGACATAATGTGCTTCAGTTGTGGTGGCAGGTGTTCCTGCTGCAGCATTAGCAGGAATCTCTACTTTCGGAACAAATGTCGGAGGAACCTCCATCACTTGCAATTGTAAAGAAGGCAAATCTGAATGTCTATTAAGCAACAAGGCTAAATCAAGTGACAATCAATGCAGTATCGGGCAAAAATGCTCTTTTATAAATAACCTTCAGATCTGTGGTACAACATTCTTTTCTCTTCATAAATTCATCTTGTAGATACTCTACCGTCACCTGTAACACTTTCCTTTGCATTGCTGGAGCATACTGACTAAACATGTCATGCACTTCAATGGGAGAAATTGAAACATCCGAAATCCATCTAAGAGCGTCTTTTGTGCAAATGCATTTCTTCACTCATTGGTTTCAATAGAGGAAGAATTAGCTTCTGCACATATGAAGCTTGCTGTTCATTACCATCCATCTCATCTTTCTGTAACCGATCTAGCTCCCTTTTAAACTCAAATTCCTTTTCTACATGCTCATATACTTTCTCCGCAGTGTCCCTTGAGGGGGAAAGGACATTCGAATCCCTCAACCCCTGTGGGACATTCATGTCCGTCAAATCTCTCCATATATTAACTAAATACGTTCCCATCCGTTCTATCAAAATATTCTGTTCAGGAATACCCCCTTGATCAGAAATCACAACTAAAACAGATGATTCATCACCCTTTTTTATGTACTGCTCAGCCCATCTATACAATTCCCTCTTTCTGTCTTTAGGTACCGTGCCACGAGTCACTACTCTTGGATCAGCTCCTGCCCCTTCAACCACTACAGGTGGAGCAGAACCAGCTGGCAAAGAGGGTTCATACAATTCTTGTTCAATAGGTAGCAGAGGCAATACCGCTGCCGGTGCAGATGGAATTATGGGGACGGCAACTCTTGGCACAGGTGGAGGTGCAGGAGAAAGAACAACAACAGGAAGAATTGAAACAACAATGGGATGAGGAGGAACAACAATGGGGGAGGCACATAAGGAGGTGGTGCAGTTGAAACAGTGCTACGTTCATTTAATAATGTATTAATTAACTAATCTGATGTATGAAAATCCTGAGAGGAATATATCTTTTGCACATCTACTTGGAAAGCACTATCTATACCTCTAATGGATTCTGACTGTTTCTGCTGATCATGCAATAATGCTTTCACAGCATTCGTCATGTGTCTACGTGCTTGCTTTTCTCTACTTTTGAGTTGCTGCATAGCTTCCTTTCTCCAATCTTTAACTGCATCAAATGCTGCAGGCCTAGCGTTTTTTCTCAACAATACAGATTCGAAATGCTCTAAGCGGGCAATTTTAAAACTACCATAAACTGGCTATGGAAGTTCAGAAACATTTCTGGTCTATCTGTGCCATTTTCATTAAATACGATAGCTTCCAGGCCATACTTACAATACATTAAATAACCTGACGACCCTTCGGGTGGCGCCGGTTGGTCTTGTTTCAAAGATTGTCTTTCCCTGCAGAATACCCTGAAACAGGATGACAATTCCCAGGAATAGTTAAATCCTGATCTTACATGGCTATGTTTGTTTCTGTAGAGACAACACTTGCAACAAATATCAGGATTTTTTAGGAATCGGGGTACGACTCACCAGATTTCAAAACAATCAAAGGTTCTGACCAAACATCAAATTGTCGTGGCTGGCGTTTTCGACAAACAGGCCTTGATACAGGGACCCTCGTTGTGATGCCCACTAAATGCAGCTCACTGTCCAGGGATCAGGCATGCAGTACTGCGGAGGAATCACGTCTCACTTTGCACTGCGCCCTGTCACTCTCCGATCCCAGTTTCATAGCCTTGTCTTCATCTAGTGATGTGGCATCGATCTTGAGGGTGCCTACCCGGACACCATCTGAAAGTTCAAAGAATATCGAGGCTTAATATTACATAATAGAAACACATCGGTCACAAGGTCAAAGTATAATGTACATTTATTAACAGGCAGCTGTCTGGCTCTCAACACCCCGCAATGTGTACAAGCAGACACCGTGAGATGAGAGTGTGCTGGACATTTCAAAACTACAAGTATTTATACAAGTTTTCCACAATTCCGGACACATCGTCCAGCCCCTCTTTGTGTAAGACATTTACCTAGGGTTCATGGCCTATCCACATAAATAAGTCATGCTTAAACATCTTTGAATAGTTTGTTGTTTTCCTTTAAACATGTCACATGTTTTCCAAATATAAGACACAAACGTAACATCCCTTATTTTGCTCACTTATATTTGTCTATCATTTGTTCTTGAGTTTAAAGTCAGCTCAGTTTCAAGGAGCGAAAAAAAAAGATTTCTGCAAGAAGAGCATGTTCAACTATCCATGATTCTACTTTGCTGTTTGAATGGAGAAGGCACTGTTGGAACAGATGGTAACTGATTAGTACGGCTTTTGTTTAACTCCAAGGTTTCTCAGTGTACGACAAACAATCCACTTTAGCAGCTTCAACATTCTTATCTACGTTGAAATCATGGAAACAGTAAAAGTTAATTTTGCTCTGCTGGTGCCGAAAACACAATTCAAAACATGGGACAGAAAGCAAGAGGGGATCAAAATGGAGGATAACTCAAAATGGCGGCATAGTCAGCCTGTTTCAGGTTCATTCACTGCAATTTATAGTGCGATGCGAATGTGCTTAGGACAATCGATTGCTATCAGGCAGTATTCATCGAAATATACTTGTACAGGAGGAAGGCGCCTGTGCAAGGGACCTTTGAAATTGGTAAACGAATGGTGAGATTAGCTATGGAGAAGACATGTCGGCTTCAGTAAAGGCAGGCAGAGGCTGAAGGCACATGCTGGAGTGCAGAAGCTGGATGCGCAAGACGGTGTGGCAGAGCAAGAGAGCTTGTCAGCAGAGAAGTACAGAAACATGATGTGAGCGAAGAATGCAGTGGAGAAGCCAGGAACCGCAAGCAGGTCATTGGGTGTCAGGCAGCCAAGAGAAGCAGCATTGTCCTTACCGGAGAAGGCAGCATTCAGGAGCAGAGCTTTGAGGATGCCTGTTGTGATGTCAGAGCCATTGAGAGCAGGAAGCAGTCAGCAAAGGTTAATGCAAGCAAGTACGGAAATGGTACCAAGAAATGGCGAGTCTGCCACAGCAGAGTGGGGACCCCAGGTGTTTTTACAGTGACCGCGCCAAAGAGAAATAGAACAGTGTAAAGTTACAGAAAGCAAAATGACAAGAACATTGTCGTTAAATCAAGAGAGCAGAAGATTCTGAACATTGTGAAATTATGGAAAGTAAAGGTAATTGTTGAACAGCTTCCCAGTGGAGTTATGGCAGAAAGTAGGAGCACATTTTATCGCTCCTCATCTGCTATGCATGTACCAGAATGCACAAGACCAAGACTCTCTATCCCCGGACTTGAGGGAGGCTACAATAATAGTACTTCCTCAGGCGGATAAGCCTGCTGAGCTCTGTAGCTCGTACAGACCTATTTCCCTTATAAATAGTGAAACAAAGATCTTAGCCAAGGTATTAGCGGACCAACTGCAACAAGTTATCCCATCACTGATCCACCCAGACCAATGCAGGTTTATGCCACAGAGAACCACCCGTATTAACCTCTATAGACTGCACTCAGCTTTGGAAAGAGCTGTTAGTCTTCAGAGTCAGCTGGCATTAATTGCAATTGACTCTGAGAAAGCCTTCAATTTGGTGCATCGGGAGGCCATCTGGGTAATAATGAGCCGCATGGAATTCGGACAACAATTTACGAGCTGGGTGAAACTCCTGTATAGTTGCCCAAGTGCCAAGACTAAAGTTAATGGCTGGCATTCGGATCCTTTCGTCTTGGGAAGAGGCACGAGGCAAGGTTGCCCACGGTCTGCCTTGATCTTTGCAATTGCCATAGAACCCCTCGCTATACTTCTGAGACATTCAGCACTCTGGTAAGCTTTTCGATGGTTGGATACGAGGAAAGACAAAGTCATATTGTATGCAGACGATGTGCTGATTTACTTAAAAGACCTGATTAACTCCTGCCATATAGTCACACACAAGCTAGAGAGGTACAGGGCCTTCAGTGGGCTGCGCATCAACTGGTCTAAGTCCACACTATTCCCGATAGGAGAGGCAAATATCACAAAACCAATAAACTCCCCTTACCGTATTGTAGCGGAACAATTTAAGTACCTAGGGGTACAAATCACAAAAAACCTTACAGACTACATACCCAGGAATATAAACCCATTAGTAGCAAGATTTGCGGAAGACACCCGCCATTGGGTCAACCTGCCATTAACGCTGTTGGGTAGAGCAGCTCTTTTTAAAATGATTGCCCTCCCTCAGGTTCCCATACATTCTGCAAAACGTCCCACTACAATTCCTAGAGCATGAATTTTTGAATATAGACTATGTCCTCTGGAAATTATTGTGGCGCGGAGGGCACCCACGTATAGCGCTTTCTACGCTTCAGAGGTCCATCTGGGAGGAGGGAATCAGACTGCCCAGAATACAAACATATTACTGGGCCAGTCAGATGGCAGTAGTGAACGACATGCTACACGGGAATGCGACCTTACACACATCAGAGGAATAAACGTTAATAGCACAACATCGCCCCTGCAGCTCTTGTACCATGACTTGGGCAAAACAACACCCCCCTCCATGGCATCACAGATAACCCGAACCTGGGCAGAAATACATAAATACATGGTATGGGACAGGAAACTGACACCAGTACAAC
Organism: Ambystoma mexicanum; assembly: GCF_040938575.1. Classification (NCBI taxonomy): domain Eukaryota; kingdom Metazoa; phylum Chordata; class Amphibia; order Caudata; family Ambystomatidae; genus Ambystoma; species Ambystoma mexicanum. The sequence goes on along the minus strand of NC_090932.1, from coordinate 636,004,703 downwards.
CGCTGTGGAACAAGAAGATTCCTGCCAGAAATAAGTAAGCTTCCCAGATGGCCTGCCTGGAAATCACAAGGAATAACAAAGATCAGAGATGTTTTGCAGGAGGGCAAGATGGTCCCATTTGAAACTCTGCAGTCTACCTTCTCCCTCCCACTCACAGAACGATATGACTATCCTTAATTGAAACACGCAAAGAAATACCACCTTCAGAACATGAGTGATATGTCTGAATGTACCCCGATGGAGTGTAACATAGTTCTGGAACATATTAAACACAAAGTCACTTCAACCATGTACAACACAATCACATCCTTTGCTGCACCGGAGCTAGTCAGCCTAAAGGCCAAATGGGAGCGGGACATGGGACCACTACTGCCCCTGCGAGGTAACCATATCACCCAGGCTTAGACTAGTCCATCTCAAGATCCGACACCGCACCTACTATCCAAGGGTGGCACTCTTTAGATGGGGTAGAATTTCAGACCCACAATGCTTGTGATGCAAACGCAAAGATGGTACCTTCTTCCATATATTATGGGAGTGCATCAACATACAACAGTACTGGCAGAGGTGCTGCGATGAGCTGTCAAGAGTCATGGGCAAACCAATATCAAGAGAACCAAAACATCTGTTACGTGGTGGCCGTTGAAAGCGACCTGTCACGATACGAGAAGTTATTCTTGTCGACAGCCACGGCAATAATCAGGAGAAACATTGCACAGCTATGGGGATCAGAGACAACACCCAGCTACGAACAATGGGCTACGGATGTAGACATATGCGCTATAATGGAACACAGAGTATACACTGCAAGAGGGTGCCCTGAGAAGGCGCACACAATTTGGTGAAAATGGGAGGACGCCCATTGACAGATATAAGGCCCCCCTGTAAGACTATACTCCCGAGAGAGATTGGAAATCATACATGTATGACAGTTGAACAAACCAATGTTGCTAGTTATTTTATCTTCTTTGCTATTCTTTCAGTGCTTGATGGACCAAGAGGCTGCGGCCCATCTTTCTTTTCTTTTGTTTAATAGCAAATGTGTTATGCGTTCTCATATAAAACACAATAAAGTGTTTGATTAAAAAGATAATTGTTTGTCAAATAGACATACCAACTCAACAAGAAAGGTATATGCTACTTGAAGATAAGAAGAACTATAAGACAAAAGTTGTCCTGGCAAGCATACTCCAGGAATTTGTGAATACAAGAGAAGTCCTGGCAAGCATATACCTGGCAGTTGTGAACACAGGAGAAGTCCTGGCAGGAGAGTAAGCCAGGCAACTGTAAGTGCAAGAGAGGTCATGGTAGGAGAGTACACCAGGCTGTTGAAGGTGCATTAAGAGTCCTTGCTGGAGGCTACAGTAGAAAATTGTGAGTGTGTTGAGAATTCCTGGCAGGAAAGTACAACAGGCAGTTGAAAGTGCATCAAGTGTCCTGGCAGTTAAGTATACCAGGCACATTGCAAATCTACAAGGAGTTTCAAGCAGAAACAATGTTTGTTAAACAAGGAAGGAACTTGTGTTACAAGAAGGAACATTTTGTTAAAGAGGAACACGCAAGGTTGAATATTGTTTTTCTCACAGGACTGCTGTGGGCCAAGAAACAAAGAAACACACAAAGGGAATATTAGACACAGAGACATTTTGTGATACCGGCGAATAAGCCAGACTAAGGGAATCACCCTCTGGAATTAAGGTCTTCGACATTTTGGAGAACATTTATGTTGGAGCTATTCTATTTTTTTCCTTTTCCCTTTTTTTGTTGGCATTTTGTATAATAACAAACATTAATTAACCCCTTCTTTCCCTCAGACCTTCCCACCTTCCTCCCCACAGCTCCACCCCTCCCCTTATCCCATTGCAAGGTACATATTGCGATGTTCATAAAGTCATTGGATGCCAAGAATTCAAAGATGTTGAGGGTAGTATCTGATATTATAGTCATATTCTCCAGAGGGTTTAGCACCACGGTCCAATCTTGCGCAAATTTAGATTGATCCCCCTGTATAGAATATATGATCCATTTCCAGCTTTGCACTATAACTAAAAGAGCTGTAAATTGCAATATAATAAAAGCTTTACATTTCTGTTTAGGACCCTGTCTCAAATTTGCCTCCAACATTAGCAATACGCTTGACCTAAGAGTGCTAGGCTTTGCCAAACCAAAGATTTTTTCCATATGTCTCTCCATATGTGCCCCCAATCCTCTAGTGAACCACACTCTCTATAGCATTGGTACGAAATATCTGTTTCTCATTTTGTGCAAATTAACTGGAGTATAGTGCCATTGAGTTAACAACCTATACCAAAATTCTATTATTTGGATTGAGCAGCTAAGTCTGGCAATATCTTTCCAGAGCCCCTCCCATTCTGTTTCTGGAATATGTTCTCCCAACATTAGCTGCCATCCTTGTTCATAACATGGGCATGGTCAGATACCGGGATTCGCCTCAGACATGATTTTGTATAGGTTTGAAATAAGAGCCTTGCTCCACAGGTTGGAGATAGTAAATCTTTTGAACATGGTTAACTGTCTGGTTGCCACTTGTTTATTCAGGGGAGCCAACATCCAGTGCCGAACCTGGAAATATTGGAAACAAGCAGATCCATTCAGCCCCAGTTCTTGTTTACATTGGGTGAAAGGTTTAGGATCTTTACCTTGAAAGAGATCTAATTTTGTGCAGCATGCCTGCTTCCATCTATGGAACGCCCATGGGTGTAGGCCAAAAGTGAACTGCGGATTAAAGACAAGGATGTGAAAGGTGAAAGAAACGTCATAAATTGATACTGCTTAACTGCTATGTCCCAAACTACTTCCACCAAGATCCTAATCTTGGGGGAGTCATTACTCTTAATAAATTAATATTACCTGAAGCAACTCCTTTCCTTTCATGGCAGTACATGACAAAAGGCCTCATCAGTGGTTGGGCGGAGCGGCAAAAATGAGGTGGTAATGCTATTACCACTGCATTACTACTCCACCCAATACAGAGTTTGGTTAGAACATTTGAGATTTACCTCCAGCGCTGAACTGGAAGCAAATCTGGCCACTTAACACCCATTTTCGGTGCAATTGTCGTGGCATAAATCTACACCACAGACGCTTAAAAAATTGGGAGTACCAGCATTGCCAGAACTTGGGATCTGACGCTAACAGCAGTGGACCCAGTTGTGGTAACGCTATTTGCATTGAGCGGTATTCTGGCAGATTTACTGCTGTGGTACGGTCCACTCCTGATGAGGCCCAAAGCCTTTATCATAATCTGGGAGATTGAATGCAGTAAGGTTACTGAATGTAAAGGCAGCAATCTGTGGTTTGCTGCCTTTACATTCATAAAACTAACTTCTGACCAGGGTTCCAGGCAACAATACCGGGTTTTCCAGTCAGTACTGCTTCTTGCAAGGGTCTCAATACCAGGGTATAATCACAAATCTAATATCTGCAATATCCTATTACGCACAAGAATTATCCCACATCACTCTGGGTAACTGGGGTAGGCAGAGCGGCTATTGCTTTCACTAGGTGGGGGTCCAAGGATCGACTACCTTCCTTAATGATGTGCCCTTAATAATTGACCTGGGACTGACAGAACTGCAGCTTAACTTTGGAGGCCCTGTGGCCCTGCTCAGAGAGCGCTGTCAGCTGGTATGATTTGAAATGATATGATGTGGCATTTATAGTGCACTTGTTCACAAGTGTTTCTAGGCACAGAAAGATACACAGTGTCCACGACACACAACTCTTCTGCCTTTGAACACACTAGCCGGTCATCCACATAAATCAGTAGCTCACCTTTCCAAAGCAACACTGTTTCTGACAGTTCCTGATGTAAAATATGTGAGGAAATAGTTGGTGCATGTACATACCCCATTGGCATTATTTTCCAACATATTTGCACTCTTCTGAAGGGGAACAAATGCCAGGAATCAGGGTTCAGGGAGACAATAAAAACGGAACTACACAGATCCACCAGACTGAGGTAAGCAGCATCAATGGGGATGGATGGCATTATTGTGGCCGGGTTAGGAGTTATGGCAGCTAGGAGCTCAACACTGTAATTAATGGGCCTAAGGTCCTGTACCAGACAGTACACAATAGAGTGTGGTTTCTGGACAGCCATGATGGCAGTGTTAGCAGGTGACTGAGCTAATACGTAAATGCCCTGGCACAACAGAGAATTGATAACGGAGACAAGTCCTTTCTCTGCTTCTGGCTTTATGGGGTACAGGGGGATTCTGGGAAAAACAGTTCCTGGACAAATCCAGACACACAGAGGCTGGGCACACCAAATCAGACAAGCTTCAGTGTTCTGTGTGGCTGATAGGCAGGCAGGTGTCACTAACAGCTCAGTGGTTCTTCCAGCTACTCGGGTAGTAATGTAGGGACCAGATTCAGGAAAGGTCATGGTCAAGGCCAGGTGGTTGAGTGCTGGTTCAGAGTCTGGGTCAGGGTCCTATCATGCCTGGGAAAACTGGAATAGCTTTTGACTGGACTAGGTTTATAAAGACTGCAGGCAGAGCTAGCTGGGACATCCTGGTGGGACAGCATAGCATTGGCGGTGTCAGATGGACCTGGCCGGGATGCATGAGGCAGAGGGGACTGCCCCATCACTGGGGTAAGGTCCATAACTGGCAGGGGCGGGGCGTGAGACCAAGGGCTGGTACTGGGCTGGGGCAGTAAGTGGTACAGAGTTACCTGTCACTGGGTAAGCCTGATCGCCTGGTCTCAGTCTCTGGGGACACTCTGATTTCCGGTGGCCCATTTCCTTACAATAGGCCCACTGGTCTAAGTGAAGCTGTGAACGTGACTGGGACACAAAAGGCTACTGCCCTGGCTGGGACATAGACTGGTGGGCTACAAGGTCCCTTGCTCTGATGTGATCACCTCAACTGGACTGACCTCTAAAGTTACCATACTGAATTTGAGAGAGAGTGAACGTATGTCATCCGGAATTCAGGGTCATCAAAGTCTACTGGAGCTCGCAGGGCAGCAGCATTTACTTCAGTCTGCTGTTCAGGACTGGTGACCTGTAGGCGCATTTAGTTTCCTGGTGCTCTTTCTGGTGTAGATTACAATAAGGTCTTGCCTGAGCTATGATTGCAGGATATGGCATGGTATTCCAACCAACACACAATATTTTAATATATGCACTAGCCTTTGGGTGAAGTCCATCTACAAACTTGATCACAATCAGGGGTTTGGCAGACTTGACAAGATCTGTCATGCAAAAATACTGCTGGCATCCTTGTTTAACCCTTTCTCAGAAATCAGCCACATCATTTGATCTCATTTGTTTACAAGATTTTATTTGCTCAAAGTCTGTGACAGGCAGGCACCGAGCAGTAATGGTATTGGCTATCTGTTCAAGGTTGGCAGACACGGCAGGGTTAGCAGGGAATACTTCATCGTTATAATCTTTCCCTTCTGGTATGTTCCTAGGGTCCATCTCAGTAGTCCAGTTCACTTTAGATATGACAGTGGTATGGTGGTCATACGACAGTTGACTCCCGAGTAACTGTCTCATGTTTGCTAGGGATGGGGCATAAGTAGCAAAACATAAACATCCTCTGGGCTCTTCATGACACTGGGGAACTCAATTTTTAAGCTTGTCACTTTTTCTGGTGACCAGATCTGGTGCACCATAGCCACAGTGAATGGCTTAGGGGCTGAAATCAAGCGCTGGGGGGGCCATTATTCTGATTTCTGTTGCTTTACTAATCAGAGGACACATCACTCTCCTGGTCCCGGGACTGAGCCTGATTATAAAGATAATTCAGGACATCAGCTCCTCTGGGCTTGGAACAGGACAAGTTATGGGTTAGAAAATGTTTTGCCCGCCTCATATCTTCAGCTTTTTTAGAATATTGTTTTTCAGTGGGATAATCTATCCAACTTCTTGGGGACAACCCTGGTCCTACTCATGGTGGGTGGTGCTGGCAGGAAACCAGTCTGGCAAATGGGCAGCTAGTCACTGAATGGCTTGCACTTTTTTAGTAGTGGCAGCATGTGACTCAGGAGCAGTAGGGACATCTGGTGTTGGAAGCAACTTCAGGGTGTCTTGCAGGGACAGGGGCCGGATCAGGAGCTAGGGGTCCTGTGGGGACTACTGCTGCAAAGGGTACGGAATAACCTGGCGGTGAAGCTAGGACACTGAAATCTGATACATCTTTTGCAGGAGCAAAGGGCAGTACAGGTTACAGGCGAACATCTGATTTAGGGACAGGTTTTTCCCTAAGTTTCTTTATCTCTACATTATTCAATTCTAACTTTTTCTCCGAATTCTTTTGAGTTTTAAGCATTCTTTGTTTCATTTCAGTGGCACTTTGTCGCAACAATAAGAAAAAGGCCTAACATTGCTTCACTATGGATTTACCACTGATCTTCAGTTTCAGAACAGTGTAGAAAGCTTCGATATGGTCAGGATGAAAAGAGCCCTCTAGGGACCACACTAACAAGGTCTTATGCATCATAATTCTTCACCAAAATGCGACCACCAGCTAATCTCTTGGCCATGCAGAGCAGCCATGACCGAAGCAAGCAAATTGAGGAGGAAACCATCTTCCTCAAATCATCTTCCAGCAGAATTTTCCATTCTGACAGGCAGATTCAACTAAAACTATCCTACAAAAATGAACTACTATGTCCTGGGTAATACTGTTAACTCAGTAGAGGAGTGGTCAACTAGCTGTGAATCAGTAGTTAAGCAAAGGATTCAGGGTAGTAGTCACACAAAGCAGTGTCTCACACTCAGACACACAAACACACAAATGCCAAACACAGAAAAGTGGGAATTTTTGTAGAATCAAGATTTCCTGAGCCGTTTATACCGTTCAAGCAATATGTGTTAGCTTGTTTGGGCTAACACAGTGTAAACTGGGCATGTGTGGTTTGATTTTGATTTTCGTTAGATCTTGTAGGCAGAGGCAGTGCTAGAGTCGTTGAAAGAATTGGCTGTAGTCGAGGGAAATGTAGAACAGGAATTGTATTGAGTCGAGGGAGAGGAGGAAAATTAATTGAGGAAAAATTGGAGCAAATATAGTAGGTTTTAGTTGAAGGAGAGGTAGACAATAACATTTGGAATCTGTTGAGGAAGCAATAGAAAATTCAAATAGAACTTCGTTGAGGGGGAAGTACAACCTTGAAATTGGATAGGTCATTTTTGTGGCTATTATTGCAACTAATTGCAGAATTATCATTACCACAGCAGAATCTTAGGAATTACCATTGGAAATGCTACAAGCGAAATTAGCACCGAGCAAAGATAGCATCATCCCACGAAAGAGAAACTCGGCGGCAGCCATCTTTAAAAACAAAATCCATTTAAAATCCCTAATTTCCTGTTACCATCCACACCCCATACTCACAGGAAAGATGTCAGGTTTTAAGGGCAAGGCCATGTTACCGTAAATGTGAGTAGGCAAGTTCACATTCAGTGATGGGGAGCTGCACGTGCTAGCAGAGGAGATGGATTGCCAAATGGAGGAGCTGTTTGTTGCCCAGCACTTTAAGACTTCCATACAAAGCAAGAGCACCGTCTGGAACATTATCAGGGACAAGGTGGTGCTGGGCACAGTGCAGAATGATGCAGAAGACTGCAGGAATCACTGGAACAACTTGAAGGCATTTGTGCACACGCAGCTTGCCAACTTCTGCCATGAAACAGCAGCTGCAGGATGGGAAGCTGTGGAGCTATTACACCTCACATCCTGAGAGGAGAAAGTGGCCAGCAGCATAGACAGGGGAGTCATATAGGGATTTCATACAGCAGAGGTTGATGTCGACAGTCAAGCTGACCAATGTGAGTACAAATCAGGACTCACAGTACATTGGAGAAGAAAATGCATGAGTGCCATGTCTGTTGCTGCAGGCCGCACAGCAGATACAATGATGTTCTTGCCCAATGTGGTGGGGGTAAGATTTAAATGGCAGTACAGCTGACACAGCATGGAATGTGTCTGCAATGTATTAACCGCAAAATTAAACTGCAGCACATCATTCTTAGGTACTACTTCCACTTGAATGTAAAAGTTCTTCCGAAACACAGGATGAAAGAGCGGTCACTGCAAAATGTCCACAGTATATTCCATGGGAATCATCAAATGGCCACCTGACTCATTGCACAAAGTGCCGATCAACATGGCAGTAAATAATGGAAAGTCTCCAAGCCACTATATAAATGTTAACCCTATGTGTTCATGTGAGCCAGCACACCCTCTGTCTATGCCCTTCCACGTCACTGTCATCAGTTGCTTCATACAAAACACTATCAGATAAATTCAGCAGGACATATGTCCCTGAATCATGTTGGACCCATAGAGATGCCAGCAACTCTTCATGATTGCTGCAGTGAGGAACATAACCTAAAAGGTGATACAACTCCAAATATACATGATGGCAATTTAAAAACCTTGCATCCTGCTGAATGCTACTGTTATCAATTACATCATATGTCCCTGTGCCGTCATTCTAGTTGACTGGTGCAGTTGTGTATCCACGATGTGCCCGACAAAATACTACTTAACACATACACCTTCACTCCAACAAAAGCAAGTGCTTGAGATTAAGAACTATTGCACCAAAACATACTGCACTTTCCCCCCCAGAAACCATATTTGGTGACCGTAAAGGGCTTTGATGATGTAAATCTCACTAACTCCATATTTCAACCACGAAAATAGCCCTGTATGTTAGGATGTGATATGGTATTTGTGAGATTTGCATCATCAAAGTGTCTAGGGGCAACAGATTCTCTGTGGGGCAGAAGGGAAGTTATAGTATGTCTTAGGTAGTCTGCATCCCTGTTCTTGTAATTGAAGTAGGGATCATCCCCTTCCAGTGACAAAGCATAACTAAGCCTTCATGTGTATTTAGCTCCAGAGATGTGTCATGGCTAGCTCATAAGCAGATTCTAATGGCATGGTTGACATGAATGTTAACAATGACCTAACATGCCACTGAGTACAGCTCCTTTTTTCTTATATCAGGCTCCCAAAGTAGGCAGGCCGATGACATCATCAGCACTGAAGCTGGATCATCACAAGCTGAGGGCACAATTAAAGCTCGGCAAACAAGTGCTAGAAAAACGTTGTTCTCCACACCTGCTGCTCAAATTCTACCAAGCCAACACAAAACGGTTAAACCTTCATACATCGAAAATCATTTTTCAATGGGTTTTCTGCAGATTTCGCCCCTCATGAAACCCACTGAAAAACATGTGGCGAAGGCAATATAAGGGGTGGGAGTCAATAATAGAGTTACATCAATAGGGGAATGAGGGAGTGGGAGGGAACCCAACAAAAAGAAAAAAAACACATTTTCGATGGGTTTTTTGAGAGAAAAAAATCAGCAGAAAACCCATCAAAAATGAATGTCAAAAAATGAACATAGAACCCAGCCGAGAAACCTGTAACCACTGTGACACCAGTACCAATAGCAACCTCAAGCATCACTCTTACTGCAGCATCTGTATTCCAAACTACCATCACCACCCTCAGGTCACGGCCGCTACTGGCAATTAACTTATCACCAACCGTGCCTGTCAGGTAACTACTACTACTGCAAAGGAACTGACTGCCACCACTGTTAGTTAGGCCACAGGCGCTCATGAAACTTCCCTGGTCACCAGTGTCATTGCAAGCACAGTCGCGGGCGAATCCCTGGAGGATGCCTTAGCTGCATATAACCGCCTGACTAGCCCTGACCCCCGCATCTGCTTCTCAGTGATCCCCGGTTGCTCGGCATCTACTGTGCAGCCCCGTGTGGACACGGAGATCAGCACAGAGGAAGAAGACTCTGCAGCTGATGGGGATGATGGCAGTGGTCTGCACTCCCTAGATGACACCCCATCCCTTCTCCACCCACCAGATGAGGTGATGCAAGGTACACTGGCAGCTATATGGGAAAGGCTGATGAGGATCTGATGAGACATCCATCTACAATATACAAAAGCAATGACAGATGTAGTGCAGGGTGCATCTCCACAAGTGGCTAAGTATCTTTGTTTGCCACCAGTGTAGAAACATCACAGAGTCCACAGCTTCAAATACAGTGGTTGGGTATTGAGTGCTAGAACTAACTGAGGCTTAATCTGCTGGTCATGAATCCATGAAATGTACTCTGCTGCTGACAATAAAGTACATCTGTATACTTGATTCCTTTAGCGCTGCATCTGCCACCACAAAAGATGGATCCGTCATCGGTAGTCCACTACGCAGGTCTCAACACACTGCCATGTGTGCACCAAAGTTGCCATCTGGACTGGGAAAGCCCAGCAATAAATGAACCAACTGTATGTGGGCATTGATTTGTATTTGAGGGTGGAGGGAGGGGTTGGGTGTTGGGAGGAAGGGATGGAGGAAGTCCAGGGGTGTTGTGAAGTGAGGGTAGAGGGAGGGCCTGGGTGTCAGTCTTTTAAGCCATGTCACAGATTTTACTACAGTGAATTCTCAATTTTCAGTGTTCAGTGAGCATATTAGTATTCATAAACATGAGTGTATCAGTTCCTGAAACCGCAAGTGGCCATCTGTGCCTTCTGCATGGCCATCCTATGATGCTCTGCCATCCCATGTCTCCTCATCCTCCTCCTCCAGGTCGGCCAGTGCCATTTTCTCCTCAGCAAGCTCTGGAACATTGATCCTGATGCACATATTATGCAGCGCCATACACACAAGGAGTTTCTTCCCAAACTTCTCTGGACTATACATAAGTGCCCCCCCCCCCCCTCTTTGTGGTCGAGGCACCAGAACATTTCTTCCAAGAGTCCAAATGTGCATTATATGCACACACTGGTCCTTTTGTGCGCCTCGTTGTAAGCAATCCTCTGTGGCATCTCACGGTTCCTGATCAGTGTCATGAGCCATGGTAGTTGTGAGTAGTCAATGTCGCCGGCAAATTAAATGACATTGGGGTACTTGCATATAGGTAATGATCATACTCATCTGTCCTAATTAAGTGATGATGGCATTCTACTTCCTTAAAGTAATTTGAGTACACTCAAGTACCACGAGGCATGTGTTTCCCTTGCATTTGATGATGAACAAAAGTTGTGGCCATCCTGTTCTGCAGCATTTTTACTCACCCCCATATTCTCAATACTCCCTGCCCATACCACTGGTTACTTAGCATATTGTGGCTTGTGCTGGCTACTAGGAGTGGTAGGGTGTTTTTCTTTTAGCCTCCACGGGTAACCACATGGGACATTCATCAAATCTGAGTGGTGTGAAAGGGGGCGTTCTAGGAATGGAATGCAATTTCAGTCCTACCGTCCTATGCATGTTCAAGCATGTGGTCCCTTCATCCTACCTTCTTCAATGTGGAGGGGCAATGCGTGGGGTGTTAAGCGAAGAGATGCAGATCATGCCCCAGAATGTTTATTGCTACATGTGCATGGTGTATCTTTGGCAAACCCCCAATAAACTTCCACAATTACCTTTGTGGATATATACCCAGGATCCAAGCGTGCTGTCCTCTGTGGGTGTCTATGTTTGCAGGCAGAATTCTGATCACTAGTACCATTGTGTCATGTGAGTAGGGAAACTGCATTGATTGACAGTGAGGTCTGCATGACATGCACATTGTACACATTGTACATTCATGGAATGTTACTGTTTTCTATTGCGAAACACATGCTCTGCTGCCTACGGTGCCACCAAAGCCACTTGCTTGCAGTGCAAATCTTGCCTTTGGCATGCACCTCTGCAGGGGTCCTGGGAATAGAAATTTGATGGGGCACATGTTTGAGTAGTGCATCCAGCACATTGGAAAATGTTGGCTGTGATATGCCATGCAACATGTCAGCAGTGTGCTGAAATGTGTCTGTAGCATAAAAGTGCATAACTGACAACAGCCTCAGCAGAGGTAGAATGGCTGCTTGTGTATTGATCCTACTCTCAATGCCAGGCTCGTAGAGGTTGAGGAGGTCTAATATTGTCTGCAGGTCTCAGCGATAAAGTGTAATCAACTGTGCATCTGTCAGTGCCAGGGTGAGTGAGTGAGTCAGGGAGTGGGCCTCCTCCTTGCCACACGTTTCCTCTGGCTTGACCGTGGTGGTTTTGTTTGGTGCTGCTTCTTTGCATCCTCTGTAGGTCAGTGCATAGTAGGAGTACCTGCATGTCAAATTTATCAACTTCCAGGGGCTGTACGGTACTTTAAAGAGTATTGGGGAAGGTGTTTGCCACACATACCCTGTTAGAAGCCATTTGTTGCAATTGTGCATTTATTTTCTTCACCTGGATGCATTTACCTCCAACTGTTTGGTGGAGCTAGCTGAACCCATTTTTGGGCGGAATCACCACCTGCTTTTGGCGGTATGCCACTGGGACTTTGGCTTGTAATAAAGTGAAGTTAACATTGGATTCTTTGGTGGTACTTCTTCTAGTGGAATTAACATTGCTGGAATTACCTCACGTTGTGGGTGCAAATTCCTCCTGTGGTAATTCCATCTGCATACTTACAGTTGGAAGAATTACCACTGGTTTCTCTATACTGTAATTCAGCATAGTGATTGAAGTGGCGGCCATGCCATTACCACCACTTTCTACCACTGCCCCCCCCAACTCCTAATGAGGTTGCATGTTTAGTGGAATTAACTCAATTGTTTGTGATGATTTCATGAGACAAAATAGTACTTACAAAGAAAACAATCTTAGTATTGTTTGAAATCAGGAGGAGATTATATTAAATGCCTGTAACTTAGAATTTCATTTTTCTTTAATGAGAAAATGGTTGTGAACAAAATGTTTTGAATTATTTGGATACATGAAGACATTTTTCAGAAACTGTAACTCAGTGTACTATGATAAACAAGATACCATATTAGCTGTAGAAATAGATTCTTAAAATCTTGCAGAGGCTGTTATATTCAATAACTGTATCACAGTGTGCAGCATACATGTCTTATTCTTGTGGCTACAGTGATGATGATGTTAATTGGCAACATGGGTTTAGCACCTAATATTGGCAGGGGAAAGGGGAGATATGCTGCCATAGGTTGTTTCACTTCAGCCATAGCTGTTGCTGCAATCATCGGGGATGCCAATAGTGTGTGGTAAATTGAAGTAATCAAATTGAAGTAATCGATTTCTCATTTTGTAGCACCACTTTCAGCCACACATCAGTCGTGTGTGTAAGATAATGAAAGGCATGCTAAGGTATTGCAGCCAAAGGAGGGGGTTCCGCCCATTGTCTTTAAGGCAGAAAAGTTGTAATAATTGCAGGTGGTAAATACTGATGGCCCAAGAGATACAATGCTCTTTGTAGACATGCAGGGTATAGAAGTCCCGGCTCTCATGCTCTGCTACTACCAACATTAACAGATGCATATGAGAATAATGACAAGCAAAATAAAAGGTAACTCTGTGTCATGACCACAACATTTGATTTTGGGAATGAGTGATACCACAGAGGAGTTGTAGGAGGACAATGCCACAGTTACATCCAAAGGAGGGAAAGGCATGCTATTCTTCCAACATTGGACAGGATCATTCAGAGACAGCCTAGCCTGGAAGATCTGAATGTCAAAAGTTGCAATGTGTGGCAGCAACCCCAACCACTCCACCATCAACACCTTCATGGCGAGATGAGCACAAGAGGACATGCCTTAGCGCAGCAAGACAATCCACATTGTCAAAGTTTTTCATTTAGGACAAAGAGCAAAAACCTTCAGCACTCACATTCTCTATTAGAAAACTGGGTGCCAGGGAAAGGCCTGCCTAAGTTATCAAAACTTTCAGGTACCATGTGATTGAATACAATACAAAGTACTAGGATGAACTCTGCTGTAGCTCTCTCAGTGGTACACAGTCACCACACTACACCCAGACCATACTCTCAGCCTGGAAAATACTTCTGCTCTTCCTGACTGCAGTGGTGACTGACTGACTGAATGCAATAATATGTCATTAGCATTTAGCCTGCTACTGTTAAGTTATTAATTTATGCTATTTTACAACAACTGTAATCCACAAGCTTCATTCAAACACAACTATGCAAGTCAGACTATCGCTTGAGGGTTTATTATCTGCGAAAATTGAGACACTGAGAGGCCTAAAACAAGGGTGCATTTTAGCGTCAACATTATTTAATCTTTTCCTATTAGACATAGGAATCTCCTTTGAAGAAGTACTCTCTGATGCTCCCAAGTTAGGGTCCCAAAAAATCACATGGCTTTTGTATGCCGACGATTTAGTCTTAATTTCACAAACCCCAAAAGGATTGCAAGAACTACTAAACAAATTAGATGAGTATGTTGGTATTAACAATCTGACTATCAACGTGAGTAAAACGCAGATAGTTACCTGTCAAAAAAGAAAGAACACAACAATGTCTAATTTTCAATGGTTCTTGCAGAAATTACCTCTAAAAATTGTAACTAATTACAAATATTTAGGTCTTCCCTTTTCAGGCTCTGTAAAAAATCAAATTTATGCAGACACATTAAGGGTAAAAACTATGACTTTAACATCACAAGCAAAGATAATACTCCATAAATATGGATAAATTCACATCTACTCATGTTGTCACCTTTTACAACCAAAAAGTTGTCCCCATTCTTTCATACGGAGCTGAGACCTTCATACCAAAGCCTAGAACATTTTGGGATCACCTTGAAGGTACATTTTGGAAACAGTGTTCTGCTTACCGTTGTGTACTCCAATTTGTTTATTAAGGTACAAATTAGGTTTGATCTCACTCTCTGCTCTGGTCCTATGGAAGATGTGTAACTTTAACCGCAAATGTTTGCTAGGAATTAATAACACAAACATTTTGCGATCACTAGCTATGTATCTCTGCTCATCTCATGATGCATTCCCTAAACAGTGGGTAAAAGTCATCTTGAGTTCGCTAGTTGATGCTGATGTTTCAATTAATTTGTTAATTACTAATCCCGACAAAGCCAAGAAAAAAATCTATTGGCATGATTGGATTTTGACGCATCAACTGTGTACAAATTAAGCAGATTTTCATTTAAACCTATTTCCCCCTAAAAAGTTTAAACAAATGACCCATTACCTTATAAAGTGTCCATCACATTATGTTCGTGCAGAAATGCTAAGATTACGGTTGAATCTTCATCCAGCAAACCAGATTTTAGCTAGGCAGGATTAATTCCAAAAAACATCATTTCTGCCGATTTTGTAAAAACTGCAAACAAGTGGAAACACTATCTCATTTAGTAGTTGAATGTTTTGCACTCTCTGGCTCCGAGAACATTACTTTCGCAATTTATTGCAAATATTTTGCGATCGATCGTCCTTTGAAATATGGACGATTCTAATCACGAGCAATCGAACTGCGATTCACATTGCATTAACGCAATTCATAAAAACCATTCTGCCACATGATTTCTTGTCACAAGATAACCCCATACATTTTTCGGTTTAGGCTCCTTTTAATAGGTATTTTACTAAATACAAAGTGCTTTGTTATCCTTTTTTATGAAATTACACACATCGGTCCAAATTGAAATTTTAGTTTTAAACAATCCTCTTAGCTCTTCTGTTTTTCCCTTTTGTGTGTTTTAATGATGATAATAATAATAATAATAGTGGGGTTGTTGTATTTGTGTATGCTTGTATGCAACTGATGTAAATCTGTAAACAATATGTTATTTTCCTTTTGTCATTATCTAAATTATGTTGTAACAAAGTCTTTTTTTGTAAGGTTGAATTCCTTCAGCAAATCAAATAAAAAAAATAAAAAAGTAATCCACAGTGTGATACCTTCTAAAGGGACAACCAAATACCCTGGAAATGCTTTCCATTCTCCTTGTTAAATATGTTGCAGCAAGATAATTTCTTACGTAAAATGTTTAACTTGAAATGGGCTACTAGGTGGTATAAAATCAAAATTTGTTTGAGGTCATTTTCATTATTTAAATTAAGTGAATTTGTATTTTGTTGTACAGAAACAGTGCACACCAGTTTTATATATGTGTTGGCATCTGCATAGGTTAGAACATTGCTATGAGATGAGAAAATAATGTGTTCATAAAGGTAGAAGTATATTAAATTGAACAAATATTTAATTCACTATATATATGTCCTACCAAGATACAAATTGCACCATTTAATTTGGTGAATCTATTAGTTAGTTATATCAGTTAAATCAGGTGAATCTATTAGTAACATGAGTCCATGTGTTGAGTGTACTATTTCAAAATGTTACAATGTTTAGTGCAAGAAAACTCCAAGATGACATCATATCAAATGGGAGGGAAACTGGGGGTAGAAGTCACTCCCATCAGATGGCACTCTTCATTAATATGCCTAATGGCTACAAAAGGGGTAGATCAAATGTGATGTCACTTTTGGAAAACACTGTACAATCACATACATTGACCAATTAGATTGGAGAAATTATACATATGTCAAAAGGAGGTGGTCTTTGGTCTATACAAGGTCAAACACACACTCACATGGGGGACTTGTTTACTCACTGAGAGGTGGAGAGGAAGAAGGAGAGAAAGAAGAATTGATACCAAAAGGAAGGAGAAGGAATAGATTGCTCTACTTTTGAACCCATTCTGGGTTATAACCAGAACACTGTAAGTGAGACCCAGCAGTAGTTAAAGCCCCAGGTATTCTTCAGTGGAAGACATATCTGGCAGGCTTTAGGAGAGCTAATCCAAACTTGACTGATGACCACCTGTTCCTGGAGGGGTTAATTGAACCTTTACTTTAGAGGGTGCCCACTTCTCTGTGATACAGCCGAAATAAATTAATATGTGTGTTTGATCTGAAGGGGAAGTAATCCTAGTGGGAGCCATACTATTAATAGAATTAATCACTGGCCCCTGTTATTAGTAAGTAATAAGTGGTGGGGAGTATGAATGAACCGTACATCCTGGGAAATAAGTAAATATTTCACAAGTGTATGTGCTTCTGGAATTATAAATTTGATTGAATAGTACCCATGATTCAAATATGGTGAGATCCATTGACTCCTTCATTGTCCTTTGGCTGCGGGGATGCGACTTCACCTGAGTCTTCTGGCGCACTACTGCTGCCGTGTATTTATCTATCTTTGGCTGACTGTCATTGCCCCCCATAATAGCTACCTGGCTGCCCCGGGCTTAACTGTGTTAGAGGAGAGTGGTCATGTTGTGATGCCCAGAAACGGCTGATGCCCTGATTATTACACCTAAATTCTGTCCCCCGTACTAAACACCTGCAACATGAATTAGGGGAATTTCCTGTTCTCTGGATTTGTGTGTCCATAAAACCAATAGTGGGGGCGGCAGTGATATGAGGTGTTCAGTATGGATGACCACTGCCTCTGTGATGTCCTTATTGCTCCCTGGGGCTGTCCAATACATACTCCACTGAGGAGTTTGGGGGAGGTAGGCTACAGGCATTAGGTGGATTTTGTATATACCCTCCTTCTCGAGTCACACCCCCACCCCGCCAAGCTACTAATGCTCAAACAGCCCATTTGTGTGTGCCCCTCGTCCTGCAATTAGCGCCAATAGAGCCTGTCATGTCCCAGGTACCAGCCTTCACTCATTCCTGAATATGCTGACACATGAGGCCAGTCCCCTGTGTACCCATGCAAGCAGACCGGGATGTCTATGTTACACCCCCGGTCAGACCATGGGTTGGATGTATTGCCGTCTGATAACCCCACACACCACTGGACTTGTAGCATTTAATTTGTAGAGTCTCTCCTGGTAGCGGCTCGTCATTTCCTCACCACCAAGCTCGGCACTGCTCTGTCCAGAGCCCTCCACAGAAAGATGTCTTTTATTGAAGCGGTTGCATCCTTTCATGCATCGTTGTACTGTCAGAGAAGCTTTAACCCTCGGTATGATGTATCCCCAGTGTTCTGCTGTGCTCCACAGCGTCAGTAGCGGGTGGCAGCCATTTTAGGGTTGGATTTTGAGTGTTGTGTGCCTTGTCTTATGTCCCAGAGATATAAATTAGAGCATTCTGTGTGTTTATTTGGTTAGGGAGGATATTCCTGGGATCCTGAGACACTCGCCATCTCAACTTTCCATAAGGAGTCAACAGGGGTTGCTAACCGACAGGATAATTTTAGGATTGCGATGGGCAGTTGCAGGAGCCTCAGAGAGTTAAAACTTCATTTGCTACTTGCATGCCCAGGGACCTGCATGATCTGTTAGTTAACCTCAGATTCAGGTTTCAGAAATACACAGATGACACCCAGATGATATTCCAAATGAGGGCGTCATTTTGATGAAAACGTAAAGAAATGTGTTCAGTCTGTTTTTCATAAAATCTCATCTTTGATGCCATCACACTGGATTGGTCTCTATCAGGCCAAAATTAAATAGTTCTGATTCCTCCATCACATTTACTTTGGAAAGATCCACCTGCTTTCCTGGATCGCTCTTCTTCAAATTGTTCTATTCAAGCTATAAACTGGGCAAAATCACTTGGGTAATATTCAACTCTTCATTGACAATGGTACCACAAGTAAGCATTTTGAGTAGATCTAGCCACTTTCATTTTATGATTCTCAGATTGCATCAACCTCTTTTATATGATTCTGACCGAGCCACTATAGCAAGGTTCATAATTTGGTAAAAATTGGTTTAGTATAACTGTCTTTGTGCTGGATCCACCAAAACATACACATCAACATTTGCAGATGACTGCTCGTTGTTGCTAACAGTACCAGGCAAGACCATATGGCTCTGGTTTTAAAGAGGCTTCCCTGGTTCCCTATTGACACCAGGATTACATTTAAACAGGAAACTATATTGCTGTGCCCCCTCATATATGAGAATGTGGTTAGCCTGATAGTTTCCTAGCAGACCCTTTAGAACCTCATCACATCTTCATCTGTCAGTCCTGAGGCCTCATAGCTCCAGGGCCTTTGGTGAAATCTGTACTGTTATTGGTATCATTGAAATAGTATTCCACTGCCTACTAGGAACATCTACCTACTGATGTATGGTTTGTTTCCATCTTTTGCCATTTGCTTTTTGTCTGCTGTCCTGAGCACTAAGAAACCATTTACTGGTAGTAGCACCCACGTTTACTGTAATTGTTATTATAACACACTTAATACCCAGAGGCTTTTAAGCACAGACCTGGTGCACAAAACTGTGTTGCTCCGTGTTGTCTTGCTTCTGAGACGAGAAGGCTGCCCCTGAGCTATCCTCCCTGGACTAAATTCATGTCCTTCCTGGCCTGGACATTGATGATGAAACATTAATAAGGGCTTTATACAGTGCTAATCAGGCTATGTTCTTATTTGGCCAGGGGGGAGAATGCACTGACAAGTTGGATGTAGCCACTGGAGTGAAACTGTGATTTATTTTAGCACCCGTATTTCTTACTTTGGAGCAGAAAAGGGCCTTCCTTGGATAGAAGCTGTTTTCGCATAGGGACTATAGCCAGCACCAGGAAGAGCAAGGGTGGCTTTCAGCCCTATTATTTCTGGCCTGAATGTGACACACAGTAGGGCCCAGAGCTATGGGTCAATTGGAAAGATTCATGGTAGGGCTGCTACTATGGTTACTAGGGTCTGACCTCTTCCAGTGGAGTATAAACAACAAGGTGTTATGGATTCATCTATTCATTCCACTTTATTGGCATTGCATACCTCTGTTACCTATCTTCTGTTGGAGAGAGTTGTGTTCACGAAATGCAGTATTATTTTGAACCGCGCAACTGCGATCCCTGTATGATGATATCCCTATTTTTCATTCTATCCAGTCCAGAGACATTGAACAAGTTGAATGTAGTGGTTCAAAACACATGAATAGGTTTTTGCTGAATGTTCACTCCAGGATTATTGTAAATGTTATATTGAATGCAGTGCAATAAGTGTTGCCATTGGGTCACAACATATTGGAGGGTAATCAGGATGGTTTGATCTAATATGAGAAGGAAGTGACCCTCTGGCTAAGACTAATTTTGATATGTCTGTTCATACTCCTATGAAGGTGACTTGTTTCTTACCTAGCTCTGGGGCCCCAAGCGTAACGGAAATTGTGAGAGGACCTGTGGGTCATAAGGGAGAAGACAATTGGGTTTAGCTGCCTGGTGATTGAGCCCCTGCTGTTAAATCTAGTTAACTGGAGCAGGAGGGGGCAGGGTAAATTTAAATTTGGGATCATGGAACACTCACTCGAGGGTTTAAGCACCTTTTGCAGGATGAGGGAAATGGTTTGTTACAAGAGACATGACTCACTTCTATTCCAGGTTTGGAGGGCTATTAAATTATAGCCTCTTTAACATTAAAAGACCCGAAGGGTTATTCATCCTTGGGCTTATTAACAGCTACTCGTAATGATAAGGGCTTGAGGCTTATAAATTGGAAGGCTCCAACCCCGTATTTGCTGGCCACCAAACTTTTTATGGATGTCTCTGCATTTGAGAATTTGGATACCTTTGCATCAATCAATAGTTACTGGAATAATGTTGCTCTTTCCAATGATGAGTTTTTTGATGCAATTGCTGACCTCCTAGATGTCTGCCTTTTGTACACAGACATTACTGATATTATTATTGCAGGGGAACTAAATTGTATGTGTTTATATTCAGGGATCTGTGTGATTTATCCGCGGCTGATTTTCCCGCGACGGAAATGTTCGCATTGGAAATGTATACATTACAAAATGTTTGTACATTTCCCATGCAAAAATTTCATTACAAATCACTTAGATTTCCTCGCTCACACCCTCACTCACACCCCCACCCCTACTTACCTTTCCTTTAGACGCACTGTGTCCCTGCAGCGTCGGTTCCCTTTCACTTCTGTGATCAGGAACCAGCGGCGCAGGTTCCTTTCTTTTTTTAACTTTTGCTCAGGTGAGCTGCGGGGGTGTCCACCGCAATCCCTGCTTGCTATACTGTATAGTATAGTGAGTGGGGTGTTGCGGGGGACACCTCAGCAGCACCCAGCTTTCTTCTTTTGTGCATTATTATTATTTTGTTTTGGCTAGTGTGAGCTGCGGGGATGTCCCCCGCAACACACCACTCACTATACTATACAATATAGTGGACTGGGTGTTGCGGGAGACACCCCCGCAGCCCCATCTTATTTTTTATTCTGGCGGGGGGCTAGGGGGTTATCCCTTGCAACCCCTGCTCACTGTAGTGAGCAGAGTGTTGCGGGTGACACCCCCCGCCCCATACCGACCCCACCAAAACACCTAAACACATACCACAAAAAGGTTTGAACTTTTGGTAGTTAGAACTTTTTGTGGTGTGTGTTTTAGGTCTTTTGGTGGGGTCAGTAATTTTAACTCGGCCATTTCGCCCCATTCCACATTCAGTAGGTCCTGTATCATCTAAGGCAGCTGGTATTTTTGGGCCCCCCTACCAGGGATCTCAGTGGCTTACTTTGATGGAATCGCGGGGCTTCATTATGATTCAAGGCAATGTTAGGGGAGATGTCCCTCCAGAGACCACTTGGCATATGGGAAAACAATCAGTTACGCTTGAATATTTGTTTGTTACTGCTAATGTCTTCCCTTTAATAGATAATTGTGCAGTCATTTCCACTCAGAATAGTGACCATTGTATTTTAAGAATGGACTGGTCGATTCAGCTGTTCCTGCAGGAGGGCGATTTTCATACCCCTAGGCTAGAGATCAATGGGGGCAGGAATCATTTGATATGGATTGAGCAAACTTTGTGGCTACTTAAGACTTACATCAGTGAGGGTTTTCATAAAACTGTGATCCAGGATGGGAATTATATTGATAACTGATACCTACTCGAGAGTCTGCAGCCACACTTTAGCTCACTGTA
This sequence comes from Ambystoma mexicanum, assembly GCF_040938575.1. Classification (NCBI taxonomy): domain Eukaryota; kingdom Metazoa; phylum Chordata; class Amphibia; order Caudata; family Ambystomatidae; genus Ambystoma; species Ambystoma mexicanum. Next base: position 635,982,978 of record NC_090932.1, on the reverse strand, counting down.
CCTTTCACAGAAGGGAAATATCCATTTGCATATCAGTCTTTGTCCCGCCCACATGGGCAGTCAAGCACAGAAATGCTATGGCAACTCTCTTCTGAACAAGAGTAGCAACAGAAACCCCAGACACTTGTTTCAGCCTTGTTGGGCCTCATCAGTGAGGTGGAGCTGTGCCTATCTGAGCAAAGTGAGCAAGAGATCCAAGTCTGGATAACCGTAGCAAACATAGGCTGATAAGACCTAAGGCCCTTAAACAATCAAAAAATAGTCATCGGCACCCCTCTGCGAGAATGAGCATGGCTAAATGACCTGTTCTTTGGGAATGTACCCACTCGAGAGTCCACAGCTACACTCTGTAGCTTTGCAGAGGGCCGCCTAAGACTAAAATGTGATTTTTACAAGGGCTTTAGGTCTAGTCACCCTAAGTTTCCCAGGGTCATCCAGACGTGGACCCCTTGCTCACTGTGCTCAGAGAGGCACAGCTCCACTTCACTGATGAGGCCCAAGAAGCAAGAAACACGTTTCTGAGGTTGCTGTTGGTACTCTTGTTGAAAAGGAAATTGCCACAGCATTTCGGTGCTGGACTTCCCATGTGGGGAGGGGCAAAGACTGATATGCAAATGGAAATTTCCCATCTGTGAAAGGTACAGTGAGCTAAAGTGTGGCTGTGTACTCTTGAGTGGGTACCTTCCCAAAGAACAGGTCAATGGGCCCATGTTCGTTCTCACAGAGGGGTGCCTATGACTAAAATGTGATTGTTTCAAGGGCCTTAGGTCTAGTCACCCTGATTTTCCCAGTGTCATCCAGATGTAGACCCCTTGCTCACTGTGCTCAGAGAGGCACAGCTCTACCTCACTGATGGGTCCCAACAAGGCTGAAACATGTGTCTGGGGTTGCTGTTGGTACTCTTGTTCAGAAGGGATTTGCCATAGCATTTATATGCTGGACTCCCCATGTGGGTGGGACAAAGACTGATATGCAAATGGATATTTCCCATCTCTGAAAGGTACAGTGACCTAAAGTGTGACTGCACACTATCGAGTGGGTACCTTCCCAGAGAACAGGTCAATGGGCTGTGTTTGTTCTCGAAGAGAGGTACCTATGACTAAAATATGATTGTTTCAAGGGTTTTAGGTCTAGTCACCCTAGGTTTCCCAGGGTCATCCAGGCGTGGACCCCTTGCTCACTGTGCTCAGAGAGGCACAGCTCACTGATGAGGCCCAACAAGGCTGAAACACATGTCTGGGGTAGCTTTTGGTACTCTTGTTCAGAAGGAAATTTCATAGCATTTTGGTGCTGGACTGCCCATGTGGGTGGGACACAGACTGATATTCAAATGGTTATTTCCCATCTGTGAAAGGTACAGTGAGCTAAAGTGTGGCTGTGGACACTAGAGTGGGTACCTTCCAAAAGTAAAGGTCATTGGGCCATGTTCGTTCTTGCAGAGGGGTGCCTATGACTAAAATGTGATTGTTTCAAGGGCCTTAGGTCTAGTCAACCTAATTTTCCCAGGACCATCCAGACGTGAACCCCTTGCTCACTGTGCTCAGAGAGGCACAGATCCAAATCACTGATGAAGCCCAACAAGTCTGAAACAAGTGTCTAGAGTTGCTGTTGGTACTATTGTTTAGAAGGGAATTGCCATAGCATTTTGGTGCTGGAATGCCCATGTGGGCCGGACAAAGACTGATATGCAAATTAATATTTCCCATCTGTGAAAGGTACAGTGAGCTAAAGTGTGGCTGAAGACTCTTGAGTGTGTACCTTCCCAAAGAACAGGTCAATGACCCGTGTTCGTTCTCGCAGAGGGGCACCTATGACTAAAACCTTTGTGAGAACAGATATATTCCAGACTTGTGGCGCAAGTCAAATGTTTTGCCGATATTCAAGAAGGGCGATCGTACATCTCCTGGAAACTTTAGACCGATCCCTCTTCTGGATGCGCCAGGAAAATTGTTTGCCTCGATCATTCAATAGGAATTGTTGTTGTGGGTGAGGGAAAGTTCTTATTTTGACCCGAATCAGTCTGGGTTTGTAGAAGGCTTGGGTACTCTATTAAACACTTTCATTTTGGGGCTTTAAAAAAAAAAAAGAATACAGCTGCAGAAGTCGTCACTTTATGTGCCTTTCATTGATTTCAGACAACCTTTGATTGCGAGGGAACTTCTCTGGAAAAAACTGCTTGACAGGAATTTCCCATTATATTTGGTAAACAACATGCAAGATGTATATGCTAACACATCTCTGCAAGTCCGAATGGACCTTTCTGGCAACCTCACTCAATCGATTCCAAATTTCCACAGCCTGAAACAGCGATGCAATCTGGCACCAGCCCTCTTTAATTTCTTAATTTCGGATCTGGGCCCTGCAATAACTTTAACCTGTGCTTTCCTGCCCGGATTAAATGGTCATCGCATACAGTGGTTGCTTTACGCTAAGGATCTAGTCCAGACGACTTTGGGACTGCAAAGGCAATTGACAACACTTATAACTTAACTTATTCAGATAAAAATGGCTTTAAAATCAATGCAGCCCAATCTAACATCTGTAGATTCCAGTCAAACAGCTCTTGCAGCAAACTGAAATGCAATTGGTATGTTGACAACGTCCCTACGGTGGTTGTGAACGAGTATAGATTCCTGGGTACTTGTGTTAATAACAACCTTAGAGACTGTCCGAATGTGTCCGGGCTGTTTATTTCCTACCGATGTCGTCAATATTCCATCTGCCCAGTTTTGATCTTATATAAGCGGAAGGTGGTACAGATTTTAACCAACGTTGCTAACAGTAAGCTTGATTTCAGTGTGGTGTTTTGGAAGGCGTTAGAAGGCCTCTTTTGGAAAAAGGACTTACGTCTCCCCAGAGTACTCCCATTCAATTGGTGCGTTATGAGTTAGGTCTCCTATCCCTTTCCATCATGCTCCAATGGAAGGCTTCCTGAAAAAGTGTCTTTTGGCACAGCAGAATTCTATATTCACATTTCTAAAAGAAACAATCCAATTGGAATCAGACCCCGCTTTACCAGGTTGAGTAAAGGACTGTTTGCGGTTTATGAATTTAGCAGAGATTGATAAAGAGCTGCTTCACAATAATCCGACGAAAGCTCAAAATCAGCTTTGGATGTTTGACTGGATGGACAACTGCTCTCAATCTTAGGGATGAAGTTAAGGCATTTAACGATCTGCCAGAATACTTGGGAACATTTTCATTTGCAGCATATATAGATATAGACATAGAGACACATTATTTTTCCTGAATTTTCTCCCCAGTAGCGCGGTTTTGGAAGCCAGACATGGATGAAGGGAGACCAGAACCGACGTGAGCGTTGTTAATCAGTGGCCCGTTTGCAAACGTCACCTTGGCTGTAGCTCGTTTTCTGAAGTACATTGGCCTGGACAAGTAGTTGGCACATGTTGCGCTGTCAGATAACATGCAATGGGTGTTTCATGGGGTGTATCATTAACTTTGTGCGTCTGTGATGGGGTGTCATTTACATTAGATGCAAACTTCACGATATCCAAAAATGTGCTAGTTAACTTATACATTAGAATTCTTCCCATAAATGTGATTCGAGAAGTTTGAAAGTGAACATGTGAATGAAAATGGGACGGTTGGATGGAGCGCATACCTGTGTGTGAGAACAAATCTTTTTGTTTCACGAAATGGATTTTGACGATTTTTTCTATTTACCATCTGCTGGAGGATGTTTTGGTGTCAGTTTACATGTCGTTTTGTTATGTTTTATTGAAATGCACAGAACTTTCACTTGTTTTTCAACAGGCCAATGTTCATTTTGAGTGATTAAACAGTTCATGCCTAACTATGCCGCACGCATGCAATCCCTTCCCTAGGTACAAGGTTGGAGGTAGCCTTGGCGGTAAAACTGGTAAGGCTACCTCCAAACTTGCAAGAAAGTCTGGCACCCGTGAATGGGCACTTACCGGGGAATTCCGGCCCAGCCAGACCCAGTAATTGCCCTTTTTCAGGTGCCGGAATCGGGTAATCCCTATTCCCATTTGAGCCTGATAGGGCTCAATGGAAATGGAGATGCCTGTACCAATAGCACTGTTCATAACGGTGCCTGTGCTACAGACATGCTGTGCTCGCGGGTGCCTTTCATTCCGCCAGGTCAGACCTGGCGGAATGAAAGGCACCCGCGAGCACAACTCAGAGTTTGCCGGTCCGGATACAACAGTACCGGCAAGCTTATCGGTACTGTTGTATCCGGACCGGCAAGCTCTTAATGAGGCCATGGTCTTCTTATTGAATTGACAAAAGTATTACAGAGATGAGAAGAGAATAAACAGCATGCTCAGCCCCACACTATTAGAAAACCAGCAGTGATCTCAATCATAAAGCCAAAACAAGGCACAACAACACACTTTAAGAGGACTGTGAGCTAGCATAGAAGCATACAGAACAGTGATCGTACTGAGGTAGTGAGGTACCAACACAAATGTCTAGTTCATGTTCTACCAAAATACAATCTTTAATTAAACTGAAAATACACACATCTAATACCATCACTAATGACTCCTTAAGAGAAAACACAGAGAATTCAAGCTTTGGAATAAAGGGGTACTTTGGCTTTGAAGACAGGCACAGGCAATGATTTCAGCAGCAATTGTCAACGTTACTGAAGATGTCTTTAAAAGGGTAGAAAGTGGGCTCGTACCAGTCACTAGAATTCCTTAATGCAGGCCAATTCAAATATATGTTAATGCTTGTTCTGGTCATCGGCAACATAGAGACAGTCTTCTATTTTGAGTTGGTGATTTCCACTGGGTTGTGGGTGTCAGGTCAAACAAATCAACATGAGGTGGTCTAACAATATGCTGCATCCCTGAAGAAGTGATTGGCTTGTATCGGATGAAGAAACCAGGTAGCAATGGGGCAAGTTGCACACTCAAATCAGTTGAGTTGGCTGAAAAGTATCCCATAATGCCATGCACTGCTTTAATGGTAATTACCTTAATAAATTCTGCAGCGTAGGTAGACAATGGTATCCCAAAATCTGCGAGACTCAAAGGCTGCTCTGGGTGCCTGCAGTGTCTTGAAAAGCATCTCTAAGCAGTTGAGTCGACTTGAAGATGGATCAATGCCAGAAAACATATTTCAGAACTGTTTCCTGAACTTCGGGGGTTAGGGGTACCCCATTCAGTATCTCCAGAGGGAAGGTAAATGCCTTTCTTTTGCACATCCCAAGCATGAAGGAATGTAGAGAGTACTTGCAGGGTTTGCTTACCTACATTGAGCAGGTTTTTAGGTACCAGTATTCTCAGCTGCTGTAGGCCTTGTCCAGCTAGCAGGTCATTCCAAATATTCAGTTGCAATGGTTAGGGGAAACAGCTTGCCTCTTCCTTGGAAATACTTGTCTTCACCTCTGTATCAGAGGACTTTGGAGCAGATTTTACTCGCAACCAGTTTTCAGATTAATCCTTCTTTGAGTGTTTCAAGATAAATCAACTAAGCAGACGATATTTACCCCTTAGACAGGCAATATTTTACAATGGATTGGTCCCCTTCAGTCCAGGCTGGTGGTTTACAATCCTCTGCCCGGTTCATACTCAGAGTGCTTTGTCTGCAGGAAGTGGGGAGGGGATCACAGAAAGTTTGGGGCCCTGGCAGAATCCAAAATTGTGGGACCCTTCAGTGTACTGATGCTTCTCTCCTGGCTGCTCACCTTCTTCCTTTGTGTGCCTACATCAAAGAGTCTGTGTTGATTTACACCCTTGTGTGAGTTTGTTTGGCCTTGCAGAGACTGGCCTTTGGCACATCGACTCTCTCTCTCTGTCGTCTGGGAGCAGTTCCTCTTTTCCTGGAAGTTTTCAACCCTATCCCAGGCCTAAAAAAGTTTTTCTCCTGGGGCCGAGAGCAAACGGTTTATTTTTTGTGAAACTGAGCTTAGGGAGTGAATGAAAAGGCTCTGAACAAGAGGATCACTGGAAATTAAGCTGATAATAAAAATACATCAAATGATTTTGGCAAATATAATTTCAGAGTCACAGAGAGCACCCTGTCATATACACACGTCTTATATTTAGATACTGGTGCCCAGAAATTGATGATTTAAGTCAGCTGCAGGACTTCCCATGGTAATCCTGGCTACTTGACTTGTGGTACATCAGCGATGGCAGAAATGTACATGGCCCCTCTTGATTGGTAGGTTGCCAAACCACAAGGCAGTTGCTGAGATGTGCCAGTAGGCAGGCTCAGAGGAGATACATGCATGCACTATTTTTTGTTCTTGCAAGAAGCATTATGAAAGGGGATCTGATTAGCAGACCCCACTTTCATGGACAAAGATACCCACTTCATTTTATTCTAAAACAGCTCATGTTATATTCCACCCTCACATCTGATGACAACCCCTTTGTTTCTTTTGAATACCCAGGTAGATGAAAGCCTCTGACCTGCTCAACTCACTGGGCCTCCCTACGGGTCTGGCGGTAACCCTGCAGGAGCTACTGGCGGGTTGCTGCTGGACCTGTAAAAAGTTACCGGTGCCACCAGGATATTTCAAGTTGTGCAGGCAGGAAATAAGGTGGTGACATTTTGGTAATCCTCATTCCCATTGAGTCCATGGGATTGGGGACCACGGAAGCACTGGCACCGCTGCTAACAGTGCTGGTGCTTCCGCGACGGTCTGCCTACTGTGGCTGCTGCGCCCGGCAGGGTCAGACCTGTTGGGCACAGCGCCTCTGGCAGGCAGACCTGCCGGTCAAGAAAACACCGGTGCCGGTAAGCTTACCAGCACTGTTGTTTGCCGATCGGCATGCTCATAATGAGGCCCCCTGTGTCGAGAAATGTTAATCAGCCTAAAACTGACATTAACCTCACACAAATTTAACAGCCATATGTGTGAAACATTCAAGAAGTTCGTCAAACCCCAAATACCTTACAAATTTGATGATTCCTGGTTTCAGAAAAGTTGTTATAGAAAGGAAAATGTGTACTTTTAAAAATAAATTCAACCATGTGAATTTCGATGCAAAAAGCATGTGCATTTGAATATTTTCTATGAAGCTAAATGTATGCTTTCATAGCTTTTTGGAAAGAAGTGCTGCGTTTTCGGTATGTAGGTTATGCATTCAAATCTGCGGAGTATCCTTTTTAGGCATGCTGCCTCTGAAGACACTTAATTTGTACCACAAAATTAACTACAGAACCCGCTTCATATGTTTGAGGACTTAGATTTCATCCCTCTTCTTTTTTTTCAAGTGGTATTGCATTTCATCACAAGCCGACTGGATTTCAGGGTGAAATTGAGGTTATTCTCACCTTTATACAGTGACTTTTTCATTTTCTCTCAAGTTATCCACTCCAGGCGCCCTGTTGCGTTCGCTTTCTTCGTGTCTATTATTTTCAAAGGAGAAAGTGCAGATGACAGTCTGAGAATCACACCAGCCTGAACACAGATGGTAGGGATTACACCACACAGAGTTTTGACCTTCACTAGCCTGCCATTTCATTTCAAGGTTCCCCTCCTCTGACAGCAAGATGAACATGGCGCTCGAATACTACCTCTGCCTGTGATCATTTATCTGTGCTGTAAAAATGTCAGGAAATGACAAAACTCTTAAAGCAGAGCTCCGTTATGACTACAATTGTTGTTAAATGATGGCTCTTTTTTATATGAGAGGCACATGAACAGTCTGTTCGGTGTGGTCTGCTGAAAAGCGGGACTGATAGATGTCCTGTTTTCCAAAATAAAACAAGTCAGCTGGGGAAAGAAATGTCTGCATGTATATCACAGCGAAACACACGTGTTTATGGGAAGGATAGACATGTATCGGGTTTCCAGAATAAATGTAACAAAGAAATCAAACGTTTATACTGAAGGTGTAATTTTAATGCTGCACGTATCTGATTCATAGTAGCCACTCACGTCAATATAATCTAGTAGCTCCCTCCCCTGTAAAGAAACTCACCGTCCTAAGTCTACACCACTCCCACACACCCTTCCATCAACCTTCACCCTCCTCACTCTCGCGTCAGATGCTGTTACTAGCAAACGACCAGAATACCTACACCTGGGGCTGCCTTCTGGATACAACTTCCTCGCCACAACTTACCTAGGACCGCAAAAAGTATACATAACACTGTTCTTTTTCCGGTCTGCATACTTAAACACAAAAGGAAAACAAGCTTAGACTGCCTCATTTTCTTCTGCTAACCAAATCTAAACCATTTAATGCCACTTTTTCGTAACTTGAGGGGACTTCACGCAGCCTCGGCATATCTGAGGATGTGACCGCACAACCTCTCACCTGCAAACTGCCCATGCAAATCCCTCCATCTCTGCGCCAGCCGAAGGCAGGCGTAAGTACACTTGCGCATTGGAATGGCAGCTCGCAAATGGGTTTGCATGTCTGATTTAGGGGTGCGTGTAAGCAGCAAGGGATCCAATTGGACTTAGGGGTGCGTATGCGCAGTGTAGTGTGGTACAGGGGTTCACATTATTATCCGAGTTTTACCCGAGTTATGATACATCGTACGCATATTGTCGGGGTGCCAGTAACAGTTACAGGGGATCCCCCGCAGAGTCCCCAAGATGCAGGCCTGCTTGTGTGGGATCCCATGCACTATTTGAAAGGTGCATCTATTTGCAACTGAGGGAGCATGCAAAGGTAGCTATTCTGGCTGTTTTTGCTTTGCGTGGTGGGGTCGAGGGCTTTCCTGGCATGACTTGCATATACGGTTACTTTGGTGCGACCTGCGGCAAATGGTTACTGTGCGCAGAAAATTCCATGAATACGCAGGGTGAGCATTTTCATTTGTGCACAGGGTCATGCAGAGTCATTCTTGCTGCACAGCCTTTGCAGGACAAATGTCCTTTCTTTTTCCATGAATAGGGACCTAAGAGGTGAAAGGGCAGAATAATCCTACCAAAGGTCTAGCTTATGAAGTGCAGATTTGCCTTAAGTTAAAGACAAGCATGTAACCCATAAGACATGGGGCCTACAAACTTCCTTATATAAGCCCTGTGAGAGGTCAAGCTTTTCTGGGTGAATTTGACGTGCCCCATGGGATTCCACGGGTTTTGCAAAGCGTCAAACCACACTGCGGGTCTCAAGCAATGCTTCTGGGACTACAGTCCAAATGCAAGGTGCAGGGGAGCTTGACTAGCCCAATGGCTGAACCATTCTAAGACAGGTTGACAGATTTTAAAAGGCCCAACTTGCTTCCTGATTGCTTCAGGGGTATTTTTTGGTTGAGTTGTGAGCACCCCAACAGGATCAAAAACCTGTGATTTTAGATGGGTTTTGGTGTGCTTTTGGAACTTCGATTTGTGGCAGAGTTATTGTGGTGTTTTTGGTGGTTTATGATCCATTGTATTCACCCATTTGCTTCTCTGTGTTCATTAAGCTCTCACCAATTTTTCCATTATGACCATATTCCCTTGAATTTTTGTTTAAATAGTTTATCATGTGTTGTTACACTGTTCCCTTTAAAAAAATAAAAAAAAGTTTTCTAAATTCTTTCCAGTCCTGTGTTTGTTGAGAAAACCTTGTGTGTGAATCAGAGAAGCTTTTCTTTGCTCTACTCATTCACCTGCAATACTGTTTGTTTGTTCTGAGAAAACTTTCCCATTGTGTGAGTATTGCATGAATCATATGTTTGTGTTTGTCCCTTTTTGTGTTTTGCTCATTGAAACCATTCAATTAGAGGTAGTTCCAGGGGCATAGGTTAGGCGCTGGACTACTTCCTGATCGCTGTGTCAGATGTTGAGGAAGTTGGCACTATGAGGAAAGGAAGTCTGAGGAGGGGTAGGCAGAGGTTGAAGAATGGGAGCATTTTGTTGAGGATGGGGAGAGGGAGGATGTGAAGTGGCAGGTGGAACATGAGGGTGCGCTTGGGGTTACCAATATGGGACAGGTTGTGATAGTTGCAGAGTCACTCAACAAGTACCTACAGAAGATAGGTGAGTAACTTAATCTTCTAACTCACCTGAAGGATGTACAAGTCCAGGAGTAGCTGTGAAAAGTTGCCCAGTAGCTGAAGGGGGACAAAGAGCAGAGGGGAAAGCAGGAGGTGATTCTGATGCAGGAGACCAAAGAGCATCATGCAGTGGTGTCAGAGACGGCCACATAGAGATGGCTCAGGAGGAGGGGGCAGGGGCCACTGTGTCATTGCCTACCTATGAGGAAGGGCAATGCAGGCTCATGCTTTCCTCCAGTGGATGAATTTGAGTCAGAAGACTTCTCCACTGATGGCATCGCCACCCATCTGGTCTTGGGTGTGGGGATGCTTCCACTGGATGCAGGGAATGGCTGTCAGCAGGCAGGAAGGCAGTCTAATATGCAGCCTCTGCTAGAAGACAGATATTATCATTATCACAAGTGTTCCTTGGGCGCCTCTTTGCTGCACACGCATTGTAAGTTGTGGAACAATTATGTGTTCAAGGAGTGCAAATCAGGAGCCACAGACTCAACTGGTGCAGCAACCTCCTCTATCATTCTTAGAGGCTGTATGGGAGTGTCAGATAGTACTTCAGCTCGTCAGCCGTCATTCTCTAGCAAGTGATCCCGTAGCTCCTGACCCTGGGTTGCCAAACCATCTTCCTGATGCCAGGACTGGCCCAGTAGAGCCTGGCAAGGTGGCACCAGCGGGGCCCCTTCACCACAACTAGCAGTGATGCCTTCTGGTGGTGGTGGTAGAGGTCGGAGTGTGGTGCTATTCTGGCAGGACTGTCGAAATTGATGGGGCATGAGGGTGCATACTGCATACATTGCCTGCCCTCTGTCAGTCAGGGATAGTAGAATCCAGAGGAAATGGTGAATGAAATATAAAAGCAAATGCTCAAGCACCATCCTACCCTCTTCCAGGTGACTGGACAAAAGGTTAGTAAAAGGGGGATATGGTGCACTAGAAGAGTGTGTAAAGAAGGCAGTGGAGGCAGCGTTGGTAAGCGGAGCCAAATGAATTAAAGGATAAACTTCATTTTGTATGCATGGTACTAGAATACAGAGAGTGGCTCCACTGCTTGGTGAAAACAAATACACTGAGGCAGAACTTCCAGACTGTGAGTGAGGTAATAGGATTAGGACACTATTGGCTCTGCTGGTACAACCAAATAAACCAAGCAAGAGGAAATATTTACTTTTGCAATCCACTTAGCTACTACATTAGTAGTGTACTGGTTGAGACATATTTTCTTGCACCCACCTAATATGTGTAATTGTAGCTGGATTTCACACAATTCTTCATCTGAGCGATAGATTGTGTGGTTGTCCAAATGATGTGCCTGACATTCCCTTCTGACAAGGTGTTTGACAGTCGGATGCTCTTTCATTTTTAGGAAAATAAGCTCTCTCACAAGTGTGTCATAGTGGTGTCTTCTGCAATCTTAGACCATAACCCCAGCAGTGCTGAAGCACAACCATAATGCATGACATCTGATGGTTAGATTAGTTATTCCAAAGCTACAGCTAATTGAACCAGTGCAGATGACCACAGTAACTGCTTGCTAAGACAGAATTGCAATGGGTCATTATCCCTGCCTAGTTGGCATGTGTTGGGAATATTGCCATCAACCTACTGGTCTGAATTAGTCCTGGTGAATTCTCACAGGGACCCATTGCACATTGAAAACCAGACTGTGGAAGGAATCTGTGCCACAGACTCTTACGTCTTTCCACTCTTCAAAATCCCTTCATGGGTCCACCTAAACTAGTTAATG